>NC_138355.1:70594227-71194227 GCF_046562875.1 Panthera onca
AGCCCTGCTGACAAGAGCACGCGCGTTTCTTTCCTCTGCTCCCTTCAGAAGTACTACGGGCGTAAATCCCCCATCGGGAGAGATGTCTGCCGCCTGCGGAAGACCTACTACAACGCCCGGCACGAGGCGTCGGCCCAGATCGACGAGATCGTGGGAGAGACGGCAAGCGAGGCAGACGGCAGCGAGGCCTCCGTCTCCGAGAAGGAGAATGTGCACGAGAAGGACGACGACGTCATCCGCTGTGTGTGCGGCCTGCACAAGGACGAAGGCCTCATGATCCAGTGTGACAAGTGCATGGTGAGCCTCGGGGGACACAGGCCGGGGCCTCGGCCCTCGCTGCTCCCAGATGACCTTTCTCCTGTCTTCTTCCTCTTTCCCGTTATCCTTCCCGCTTTCCCACCTCTCCCACCTCTCCATCCCCCTGCACGGTTCTTGGGGAGGCCGGACCCAGGGATTGTGTGGGAAGGAGCCGCGCAGAGCAGCACTGCCCTCTGTGGCCCTGACGCAGGCACAGCGAGGCTCCGCACTTGCCACCTTACCAGATGGGAAGGGGGCCACGAGTGACCCACAGGGTGGTCGGGAGCCCGGGATTAGGCCACAGCACGGAGAAACACTGTGCGGGGCGCCTGGGGGGCTCGGTCCGTCAAACGCCTGACTCTTGACTTCGGCTCAGGTCATGATGTCACGGTCTGTGGGATCGAGCCCCGTGTCGGGCTCTGTGCTGACAGCATGGAGCCTGCTAGGGATTCTCTCTCTCTCTCTCTCTCTCTCTCTCTCTCTCTCTCTCCCTCCCCCTCCCCCCTCTGCCCTTCTCTCTCTCTCTTTCTCACTCTCTCAAAAATAAATAAAAACTTTAAAAAAAGAAAAAGAAACATTGTGTGACTAAGGCCTCCGCAGCAGCCGGGTCACGGCTGTGTGCTACCCAGTAAGTAGTTTGTTTCTATAACCCTACGTCCCTCTGTTCTCTGTCCAGCTCCACATTTTATTTGCCCGGGTGTGTGTGTGTCCTAAAGCGATCGGTACATGTATGTTCACACACATTCACATCCCTTAGTTCCCGTTTGACCTCACCCTGTCCCACTGTTTCGTTTCGTTATTCTTTGCCCCCGGCCCTTCTCGGTAAGCGGAAGGCCCCCTCCCAACCGCACTTTGTCCCCACAGGTGTGGCAGCACTGCGACTGTATGGGGGTGAACTCAGACGTGGAGCACTACCTCTGTGAGCAGTGTGACCCGAGGCCTGTGGACAGAGTAAGCTGCCCTCTGGTGACAGTCTGATCGACAAGCGGGAGCGTCTGCGCGCGGCCTCCTACCTGCCCTGCTCCTGATGCACTGACTTTCCTTTGATAAGTTACCCAACCTCTCTGGGCCTCAGTTTCTTACAGTTTACCCTGAGGGTAACAGTTCCGCCCTTCCCTTTCTCAAGTGTGTGGTCAAAGGGGAAATAAAACACTTAGAAACCTTCGGAAGGAATGGTGCTCTATAAACACTGTCTGCTCTCCATGAAAAAAGTACTTGTGAAGTCCGAGCTCAGTACTCTAAATACCACTTAGGTTAAGTAGTGTTTAAGTGAAAAGAGCATTGAGTCCGAGTCCACAGGGTTAGTCTCAGTCCACTTTCCGGGGGAGGCGGTGGGTTGAGTGACTCTCCCACGTTACCAGGTGGGTGTTTGTCTTGTTCTGCTCTGTGTGTGCATGCGGTCTCGGGCAGGGCTCCTCTGTAAAGGGAAGTGTTGTGGGCAGAACGTCTTCGCGGCAGTGTCGTCATTTAGAGCGGCATTTCCGTGCTGCGAGGGACGCACTGCAGAATGTCTGGCTTCCCCGGCACGTGGGTTCTAAATGCCAGCAGCTTCCCTGCATCGCTGTGACACTGCGAGTGTCCCCCTCACGCGCTGTCCCGCTCCCGTGGGGCCCAGGGCAGCCGCACAAGCTGTGCTCCGTGCGGTCAGTCGGGAACGCACGGCCTTCGCTTTCCTGGTCCAGTAGGGTTAGGATGGAGACCAGTAGGCGGGACGTGGCGGTCACGGCCCTGACCCATTGGCTTTTCGTCCTTACCAGGAGGTACCCATGACCCCTCGGCCCCACTACGCCCAGCCCGGCTGTGTCTACTTCATCTGTTTGCTCCGAGATGACCTGTTGCTTCGTCAAGGTGCGTACACGCGAGCTGGCCCCACCTTTCCTCGCAGCAGGACTGTCTGCCGTCCACACAGCACTGTCACCACACAGCCTTGCGTGGCCACAGAATACAGCTGACCCTGGAACACAGCAGGTTTAGGGGCACCAGCCTCCCCCCGCCCCATGCAGTCAAAAATCCACGTATGACCTTTTGTTTGCTTTTTTTTAAGTTACTTTATTTATTTTGAGAGAGAGCGCAAGCTGGGGAGGGGCAGAGTGGGGAGGGGGGGTGGGGAGAGAATCTCAAGCAGGCTCCACACCCAGCACAGAGCCCGACTCAGGGCTCAAACCCGTGAACGATGAGACTGTGACCTGAGCCAAAATCAAGAGTCGGACACTTCATTGACTGAGCCACCCAGGCGCCCCTAAGAAAGCCACATGTAACTTTTGACTCCCCAAGAACTCTACTAATCGCTTTTTGTTGACCAGAGCCTTCCTTACTGATAACATAGCCCACTAACCTATATTTTGTATGTTACATGTATTTATATACTTCGTGCTTACAATAAAGCTAGAGGAAAACAATGTTAAGAAAATCGTAAGGAAGGTTTTTACAGTACATCTACAGTCCTGGACCATATTTATCCAAAAAAAAAAAAAAAAAAAAAAAATCTGCATTAAGTCAGCCCTGTGCCGTTCAAACCATGTTGTTTCAAGGGTCAACAGTATAGGTTTTATTTCCTTTAGTCCTTCAGCTTTATACATTTCCCCTCCACAAAATAAAGTGAATCTGGAGAGACAAGGCTGTCACAAAGCTAGTTTCAGGACTTGGGAAAAACACAACAGGATCCAAGAGCTGGGCACGCTCCCTCGTGGTGTCCTCACGGTCTAGCATGGACGGTCTTCACCGCGAGCCTGCGGCCGTGCTCTCTGTACCCGTTGATTAGATTTTACGTTCTCCTGGGTGGACCTGGGTGGGACCAGTGGACGCCTGGCAGAGCTCATGCTGGCTTCGTCTAACTAACCTCTCCTGTGCCTTCCAGGCGACTGTGTGTATTTGATGCGGGACAGCCGGCGCACCCCTGACGGCCACCCGGTCCGCCAGTCCTACCGACTGTTGTCACACATTAATCGAGACAAACTTGACATCTTTCGCATTGAGAAGCTTTGGAAGAACGAAAAGTAGGTGTTGAGGTCTTCACTGTCTCCTTCCAGCAAAGAGCTGCATACTGGCCAGGGTCTTGCCAGTTGACTGACCCTGACCCTCTCTCTGCCCTAGAGAGGAGCGGTTCGCCTTTGGTCACCACTATTTCCGCCCCCACGAGACCCACCACTCCCCCTCTCGCCGCTTCTATCACAACGAGCTGTTTCGGGTGCCGCTGTACGAGATCATTCCCTTGGAGGCCGTGGTGGGGACCTGCTGTGTACTGGACCTTTACACGTATTGCAAAGGTGAGTGACCCGAGCTGCCGAAGAAATGACCTTCTGTCCCCTGTTCCTCGATGTGCAGCTGCCACTCCACTCTTCTTGTCTCCGTGTGATGAAAAGAGTCCTCAGGCTAGCTGTGAAGCTTGAGAGAGCTGAACGTCACATCGTTTCTTTCTTTTACCTAGTGCTTGGTGTTCAGTGGCTCTTAATTCCTTGCCGCCCCCCCCCCCCCGCCTTTTACTTATTTAGTTAACATTTCTTCCTTAATATCGCGTGCTCAGCATCCCATTAGTACTGTCGGAAGGTACGTTCTTTCACCCGCCCACTCCAGAGTCCCCAAGGCCATCAGCAACTCTGGACATTCAACCAACCAACCAGAACAGTGCAACGGTTTTATGAGCTCCATGGCCAACAGTGTAGGCTGTGGAGTCAGTCCATTTTCAAATCCCAGCCCCACCGCTCGTTACTTGTGCGTCCTCGGGCAGTCACTTAGTCTCCCGGAAGTAGGGGCTAGCCCCTGTCACAGCATTCTGTGAAGATGAAGCGAAGTGACACTCTACGAGCACTTGGGCCAGTTGGGCTCCCGGTGTGAGCTCCCACGTGCTCACCTGTCTCTTCCAGGCGCTCGGCTGCCTCACCTTCTTGGTATCACAGCAGCGTTGGCTGCTTGGGGCCCATGGTTCTGGGGACTGTGTCCCCCGGTTGTGAAGTGTTTATTTCCAGGGGCACCCAGCGGGCTCAGTTGGGGTCATGAGTTTAAGCCCCGCATGGGGCATAGAGAGGACTTAACGTAAGTAAATATTTACTCAATAAAATGTCTGTTTCCAGATGTGCTCCCTTCCTTTACACCTTTACACCTGCCCTTCTTCTCTGCTAACGTCCCCACACTCTGCTCTGTCTTCTCCGTCATGCCGGTGGCCGTGCTCCCACATTCCTGCAGCACCTGAATAAGCTGCCCGTCTGGTACCTTCCCGCCCTGTCACACACCCACACACGCACCCATCTGGGGACTCTCCTTCCTTCTGCAGTCATCAGAGGCCTCTCGGAATTGCCATAGCGTCCCCTCTTCACGGTCCCGCTGCCCTCCCAGTGGTGTGGTGTCATCTCTGGGCAGCTCGGGGAGAAGGGAGGGAGACGGGAGGGTTCTTTAGCAGTATTTGAACTCCTAGGGAGACCCAAAGGGGTGAAGGAGCAGGACGTGTACATCTGTGACTATCGGCTCGACAAGTCCGCACACCTGTTTTACAAGATCCACCGGAACCGCTATCCCGTCTGCACCAAGCCCTATGCCTTTGACCACTTCCCCAAGAAGCTCACTCCCAAGAGAGATTTCTCGGTGAGTCTCCGTCCTTCCACCTGTCCGTGTCCAGGCCGCGCAGCTCACGCGTGCCGCTCCGTAGGGTGGGGAGCCTGCTTCCTCATCTTGTTCCTCTGTCCCGGACTGCGGGAACCGGGCAGTTGGGATTTCTAGACAGCATAAATACATTTCTACGTTTCTTCTGCATTTCCTGCCGTGGGCTGTTTCTCGGGAGTTGTCGTCTTCCGCGTCACAGTCGGGTTTCCCTCTTTTTTCTTGCTCACCTCTTTACAGTCTTAGCCCTTGAGCCCCCATCGTAGTTTTTTGTTGTGTTTTTCACATCCATAATTTTAAGAAGTGGAATTAGCAAACCCAGAGAAAACGTCAGTGAAAACAATTCAGTGGTTTTTCCTTGTATCTTTGCATTGAAAATGTAAGACACCATCATTATATAAAATGTGAAAACTACAGAAGCATTAAGAAAAAGTTGTACATTATCCCACTGCCCAGAAAATAATGGAGTTATTAACATTTTCATTTTCTGCCTTTCTCCTGTGTTTTTTCTTTCACTGTCGTGAACATACTCCTCCATACGGTTATTTTGTGCCATTCATCTTCCCACAGAGGCTTTGGTTGTCCCCCCGTCTACCTACTAAAATGAGACCCAGGACTAAGCTGCTCATCCTTGACCCTGCTTTCTGTGGGCTTGTCCAAAACCGTGGCCATCCTCCTAGAATGGTTAGAAACCGTCTAGCCAGAAAGCAAGCATTCATGCCCCTGCTTTTCCTATTCTTGTTTTTGGATACCTCTGAACAGTATTTTATATTCTGCCCGCCTCTCATCTAGACTTCTTTGGTCTTGCTTGCTCGGGCAACAGCTCACAGGTTAGCTTTGAAGCCCCAACTTTCACTACTTAAACATCAGGATGGGGCAGACAGGACCGGGAGTCCGTCCCTCGTACTGTCGTCGCGGGCTCACGAGACCCCAAAACCACTGTAGCCTACAGACCGATGGAAGTACTGAACTTCAGACCTTACGACCCAGCCGCCCAGCCCTCACCCAGTGAGGGCCTCAGCCCTGTGTTTTCTTCCTGTTTCCTTAGCTGCCCCCCTCCCGCTCCTTGTCCTGAGTTGGCCCCAGGCCGCCTGGTCCAGCTTCGCCAGCCTCTGCCGTAGACTTACCACTTCCCTTTCTTTGCAGCCGCATTACGTCCCAGACAACTACAAGAGGAACGGAGGGCGGTGAGTCCCATGGGGACGTGAGGGGCCTGTAGGAGGCGGCCCACGGCTTGGGCAAGGGGACCGCCATCCACCCGCTCAGCCATACCTGAGGATAGGGACCCTCTGACAGGGTGACCCAGGGGAGGGCCTAGCTGACAGGAGGCACGGTCTCGTCACGGAGCTGGAGGCAGGGCAGGGAGGGAGGCTCACAAGGAACAGGAATAGAGAAGGAGAAGATTTGGGACAGAACTCTAGACAGATTCAGAAAAGTCCCTTTTCAAGGTTTCTGCGAGCTTTTCTCATTACCCGAGGTGTTCGGTTCCTGGGACCTCAGTCAAGGGCGTGCTGTCAAGCCTCTGCAAGTGCAGGGTTTTGCCGAGCACTGTGCGCATGTGGCTCTGATTTGTCCTGGTTTTGTGCACGAGATGCTTGTTCTGGGAGAAGGGGCACCAGAGGCCTTCCTTCAGTTTCCTTTTCTGTTGAATGGGGGCCTGCCGCCCGCTGTACCGACGTCATGGCTTCCCCTGAGGGGGACGTCCTAGACCGCACATGGGGGGGTGGGGTACAGGAAAGGAAATGCTCCGTATGAAGGCTTACTGGAGTCAGACTGTGGGCCTCACGGCGCTGGGCCAAACCTCGCTATGCTCACGACGCAGTCAGAACTAGCTAAGCAGTGTTACCAGCTCTGGTACAGTTTGTGGATTCCTTGGATTTCCTGAAAGAAGGAAATTGTATTTTATAATTAGAAAACAGATTTCAGAGAAAGGTGGTGATTTGTGCAAATAATAATAAAGTCACAGCCAGCGCCAAGACTCCAAGAGCTAGACTCAGGGTCTGAAGCCACCTGAGGTGCCTCCCCACTGCTCCCCTTCCCTCCCCAGTGCCCTCCTCAGCCTTAGTCTAAATTCCCACCTCTGCCTCACAGGTCCTCCTGGAAGTCTGAGCGCCCAAAGCCGCCCCTGAAAGACCTGGGCCAGGAGGACGATGCTCTGCCCTTGATTGAAGAGGTCCTGGCCAGCCAGGAGCAAGCCGCTGAGGAGATGCCCGGCCTGGAGGAGCCGGAGCGGGAGGGGGCCGCCGCAGAAGCGAGCGAAGGCGAGAAGAAGGCGGAGGAGAGCAGTCCGGAGCCGGCGCCTGCCTGTACCCCCGAGGAGCGACGGCACAGCCAGCGGGAACGACTCAACCAGATCTTGCTCAATCTCCTGGACAAAATCCCCGGAAAAAATGGTAAGAAGACTCAGGCTCATGTCTCGGGTTTAAGAGAAAGGGGAAATGAGTGCGGAAAGAATGGAAAAGAACAGCTTACGATTACTTGCCCGGAACGGAAAGTATCCTGTGAAAACCTCGCGGTTCTTTTGCGGGCCCGCATCCTGTTGCATGTCAGGAATGGATCTGCGGGTGCGGAGACGGTCCCCCGGAGAACTTCCCTCCCAAGCAAGGCCCGATGCGTTCACAGGCTGGAAAAGGAGTCCCCGGGCTCCAGTGCCCTCCCTCCAGCTCAGATGTGGAGGGAGGAGTGGGGGGCGGGGATTCGATGAGCCTCCTTGGTTCTGTTTTCAGCCATCGACGTGACCTACCTGCTGGAGGAAGGATCCGGCAGGAAGCTCCGAAGACGCACTTTGTTCATCCCAGAGTGCAGCTTCCGGAAGTGAGCCTCAGAGGAGGAGGTCAGGCATCCGCCGTCGGTGGAGCTAACAGTCCTGCCTCTTGTTCCGAGTGTAGACAGGGGTGGGAAGGGGCCGTGTCATTGGCATCAGGTACTTAATAAACCTTGGAGCTAGTGGAGGGGGAGAGGAAGGCGCCTGTATAAACACTCCCGTTTAACTTGTTTTCCTCTCCATTGCTTCGCCCTGAGGGTTCGAGATGGGAGGAGGACAGCGCACACTGGGGGCGGCCGTGGGGGTGGCCAGAGTCTTGGTACTTTTATAGCACTCGCCTCTCCCTCCAGCTTGGGTCTCTCTGTGTCACCCTCTGACCCCACAGGCACTGCTGCGAAGCTGCTTCCTTGTCCCCACGTGTAACTCCCCGTCGGCGGGAGGGGGTCCCTACCCGCCCCGGGCGTCCGTTCTCTGTGGGCTCCAGGAGCTACCCTAGAGACCTACAACAGAA
Organism: Panthera onca; assembly: GCF_046562875.1. Lineage (NCBI taxonomy): Eukaryota > Metazoa > Chordata > Mammalia > Carnivora > Felidae > Panthera > Panthera onca. Next base: position 70,602,393 of record NC_138355.1, read on the forward strand.
ACAGCTGCTGGGGCCTCTTTCCAGATGGATCCTTGACTGGGAAAGTTTCCTCGTCCAATCAGGTCCAAGTAAAACGTGAATTGACAGGTCAAAGCACTTGTATCTGCGGCCCTTTTCCCTCCCTCTCCCCCCCAGAATGTAACCACGGACTAGGGAAGGCCCCCATGGGGTCAGCAGGGCACAGAACTCATTGTAATGATTTTTGTTTTAACTTCATACCCTGCCCAACCTATCTTTTTCTAACGAGAAGGCCAGGCCCCCCGCCAGCGCCTCACCTGTGCTGTTCACGCGCTGTGGCTCTCGGGCGTCTGCTGTGCCGCGAGCGGACATTCGTCTCAGAATAGCCTCGTCGTAAAACCTCCGTACACGTGGACCCTAAACCGCCCCGCCAAAGTCACTACACAGACTGTTGAGCAGTGTTCGCCTAGCAGAGTATTTGTCGTGAGTGTACATTATCGATTGAAAACACTACTCCTGTTTTCCTCATTGTACAGTTTTCAGTGTCCACCTCTTAGAGACCGTGCTTGCCCACCCGCCGGCCTGGGTCCTCCGCCCTCCTGATGACCGCACAGGGGGGAGGGCACGGGCGTCTGCCTCCTTCCCAATCTCTTGGCCAGAACTTCCCAGACAATACTGTCTCTTTAAAAATGAAATTTAAAAAGCTTTGCTTTGTTATCTTCTCAGACATACATATGCATATACGTTTTAGATGTTCTTATAAGAGAAAAGATGGTTTTTAAATGTGCCAAGTTGTGTGTGTATATATATATGTATGTATGTATGTATATATATATATATATCTGCCGCGTGACTAGGAAGCAATACAGTAGTAACCCCATCCCATTACTTTTCTCCAGTCCCGGACCAACGCTGTCCTAGCTGCACATCTCCCCCGATGACGACGCTCTGACTTGTTTAGGTAGAAACATGGACACCTTCCATTCCATTCAATCTTTTTTTCTTTTTCTCCTTTCTGTGTCAATCTTGAGGAAAAAAAAAAAACAAAAACAGAAAAAAAAAAAAACAAAACAAAAGAGACAGGGGAAGCCAAAGATCCCCTTGAGCAGAGAAAAAGCAGAATAAATATTTTATTAAAGAAAACAGAGAATTAAGAAACTAGTTTGGAGTATTTTCTTACCGTAGAGAGGCGCTGTACGTTACGACAAGACCTGGGTGCGAGGTACTCACGTGTGGAGCTGGGAACGCCGCATGTCCAAGGCCCGGCTCAGTGGCTTCCTTTGGTTTTCGTTGCAGGGAGCTGGGTGGGAGGGAGGTGGGAAATAGGGGCACTTTGGGGTGGGGGGGTCTCCTTTTAGTCAAAAGCAGGAAAATGACAAGAAAGAGATTAAAATTCAATATTTCCTTGACTAGTGTTAAACACTAAAATTTTAAAAAAGACGAAAAAAGAAAAAAACTTTGTAAAATGTGAGAACAGAAGCAAAAGACACTACGCTCTGTCATTTTATCTTTCTTTTGTTGAAAGACTAAAAACTGAAATGTTTTTTAGACAATCAAATGTTAGGTAAGTGCAAAAACTTGTTTTTTCTTACTGGTGTAGAAATTAATGCCTTTTTTTATTTTTCGGTTATTTTATAATAATGAAATAAAAAGAACCCCCTAGCTGCCAGGCGGGTTTTGGTGTTTGAAACGCGGGGCAACGCACTACATCGCTGCGAATAGATACAGAGTTAGTCTGCATGTCTGTAGGCCGTGTGATTGCGGAAAATATAAATGCTGCTAATATATTTCCTTTTTACAAAAGCATATCTAAATAGATGATTGTTTTGATGTTAATCTTTGTAAATTATGTATTACCAATTTTAACATTGGATGTAATTGCAGAAAAAGCTTGCATCTCAATCCTTGAAAGTCTAGTATTAAATGGAAAAAACTTTTCCTAACAACAGAGTGGTGAGCGTGCCATTCTTTCCCTCTTCCCTATCCTCATCTATCTTCCAGGATCTTCTCCTGCCTGTTTCCAAAGAGGTCTTTTTCACACCGCAGCACCAGCATCCTGGGCCCCCTAGGAGCGCACTCACCAGTGCCGACTCCTAGGTGAAGCCGTTTCCTCAACATTGGGATCTTTTCGGTCTGAGCCCAGCCCAACCAATCAACAGAACGATCGTTTCCCCTTCTGTCCTTGCACACATGCACGCGCACACACATGGCCTCGTTTGATACCGCCTCCAAGGCTGGCGACAGTAACTTCAGGCCACCGTGCTAGACCGTGTCATCAGAAGCAGTCGACGTGCACACATTTATTAATCTTCACAATGGCCCTTTCAGGTCGGTACCAAAACCCAACGTCCCACATGAGGGACTTAAAGCAACAGGTTAGCGATAGTAACTTGCCCAGGGCCATCCAGCTAGTTAGACCAATGACCCTCGTGACAGCTCTGTAGTTCCTACTCCCATTTCGTAGACATGAAAACGGAGTCTCAGCAGCTTGCCAGAGATCACCTGGTACCTAGTGTTGGGCTCGGAATTCCAAAATCTTCGTGTTTATCTCCAAATAGAAAGGTGTCCAATAGCCGAGTGTGACCCTACTAATGAGGAGGATAAATCCACTCCGGCCAACGACGGAAACACCTGACAAAATGTCATCCCAGACCTAGGTCACCACTGAGGCTCGAAGTCCAGAAGCATCAAGACCTTTGGCTGCATTCCCAGGATGCAAGGGTAGTTCAATATTTGCAAATCGATCAACGTGATACAGTACGTCCACAAGAGAACGTATAAGAACCACGTGATAATTTCCATAGACGCAGAAAAAGCATTTGACAAAGTACCATTTAATCCATTCATGATTAAAAACCCTTAACAAAGTAGGTTTAAAGGCAACATACCTCAACCTAATAAAGGCTGTATGTGAAAAACGCATAGTAGACATCCTACTCGATGGTGAAAAAGTGAGAGCCTTTCCTCTAAAGATCAGGAACAGGATAAGGATGTGCACTCTTTACCACTTTTATTCAACATAGTACTGGAAGTCCTAGCCACAGCAATCAGACAAGAAAAAGCAATCAAGGCATCCAGGTTGATGAGAAAACAGGAACACACACTATTTGCAGATGACATTATACTATTATATAGAACACCTGAGAGACCACCAAAAAACCACTAGAACCGATAAATGATTTTGGTAAGGTTACAGGATACAAAATCAATGTGCAGAAATACATTGCATTTCTACACACTAATAATAAGGCGGCAGAAAGATTAATAATCCCCCCCCCAAAAAAAAATCCCATCTACAATTGCACCAAAAACAAAAACAAAACCTAGGAATAAACAGAAGGAGGTGAAAGACCTGTACTCTGAAAACTACAGAACACTGATGAAAGGAATCGCAGAGGACATGAACAAATGGAAAGATTCCACGCTCATGGGCAGGAAGAATAAATATTGTTGAACTGTGTGGACTACTCAAAGCAACCCATGGATTTACTGCAATCCCTACCGAAACACCACCAGCATTTGGCACAAAACTAAAATAATCCCAAAATTTGCATGGAACCACAAAAGACTCTGAATGGCCAAAGTAACCTTGGAAAAGAAAAGCAAAACTGGAGGTACCCCAATTTTAGATTTCAAGATGTGCTACAAAGCTATAGGAAAACAATGTGCCCAAAGCAGACACAGATCAGCGGAACAGAGAGCCCAGAAATAAACCTACCATCATATGATCAATTTAATCTTCGACAAAGGAGGCAAGAATATACAATGGGGGGGAAAAGACAGCCTTGGGGCACCTGGGTGGCTCAGTCGTTTAAGCGTCCAACTTTGATTTCCACTCGGGTCATGATCTGTGAGTTTGAACCCCGCATCAGGTTCTGTTCTGACAGCGCAGATCATGCTTGGGATTTTTCTCTCTCTCTCTGCCTCTTCCTTGCTCATGCTCTCTCCCTCTCATTCTCTTTGTCTTTCTCTCAAAGTTAAAAAAAATTAGAGCCCCTTTAACAAAGACGTTGGGAAAGCTGGATAGCCACATGCAAAAAATGAAAACGACCACTTTCTTACAGCATATACAAAAGTAAACTCAAAATGGATTAAGGACCTAAATGTGACACCTGAAACCATAAAAATCCTAGAAGAGAGTACAAGCAGTCATTTCTCTGACACTGGCCATAGGAAGGTCTCCTGAGGCAAGGGAGACAAAAGCAAAAGTAAACTATTAAGACTCCATCAAAATAAAAAACCTTCTGCATATCAAAGGAAACAACAAAACTGGGGCTCCTGGCTGGCCCAGTTGGGAGAGCATGTGACTCTTGATCTCAGGGGTTCTGAGTCCCACATAGGGTGTAGAGATTACTTAAAATCTTTAGGGACGCCTGGGTGGCTCAGTCGGTTGAGCGTCGCACTTCAGCCTCCCCCCGCCCCCATGATCTCACGGTTTATAGGTTCGAGCACCATGTCTAGCTTTGCGCTGACAGTGTGGAGCCTGCTTTGGGTCTTCTGTCCCCCTCTCTGCCCCTCCCTGACTTGCGCACGCACTTTCTTTCTTTCTCTTTCTCTCAAAAATAAACATTAAAAATAAATGATTAAAAAAATAAAACTAAGACATTCTCCTGAATGGGAGAAGATACTTGCAAATGATATATCCAATAAAGGGTTAGTATGCAAAATATATAATGAACTTCTACAACTCAACATAAAAAAAAATCAAAAATAGGCGTAAGACATGAATAGACATTTCTCCGAAGAAGACATCCAGATGCCCAACAGACACATGAAAAGACGCTCAACATCACTCATCAGGGAAATGCAAATCAAAACCCCAATGAGGTATCACCTCACACCTGTCAGAGTGGTTAAAATAAAAAACACAAGAAACCGCCATGGAGAAAAAGGAACCCTCGTGTACTGTTGGTGGTAATGCAAACTGGTGCAGCCACTGTGGAAGATGGTGGGCACCTGGATGGCTCAGTTGGTTAAGTATCTGACTTCAGCTCAGGCCATAATCTCATGGTTTGTTGAGTCTGAGCCCCAAGTCGGGCTCTACACTGTGTTAACGTCACAGAGCCTGCTTCAGAGTCTGGGTCTCCCTCTGCCCCTCCCCCGCTCACTCTCCCAAATATAAATGAATAGATATTAAAAAAAAAAAAAAATAGAATTACCATATGACCCAGTAATTCCTGTACTGGGTATTTACCCAAAGAATACAAACACACTTATTCGAAACGATACATGCACCCCTATGGTTTGGGGGGGCTTAAGATTTTTTTAGGTAATCTCTATATCCAACGTGGGGCTCAAACCCAGAGCTCCGAGATCAAGAGTCACATGCTCCACTGACCCAGCGGGCCAGGGCCCCCCACCCCTATGTTTATTGCAGCATTATTTACAGTAGCCATATTATGGAAGCAGCCCAAGTGTCCCTTGAGAGATGAATGGATAAAGAAGAAGTCGTATACACATACATTAGAACATTACTCAGCCACAAAAAAGAATGAAGTCTTGTCATCTACAACAACATGGGTGGGTCTAGAGGGTATTATGCTAATCGAAATAAGCCAGAGAAAGGTAAATACCGTATGGTTTCACTCATATGTGGAATTTAAAAAACAAAGGAAAAGAAAAAAAAGACAAACCTGAAAACAGACTCTTAATTAGAGAGAACACACTGGTGGCCACCAGAAGGGAGGTGGGTGGGGGATGGGTAAATGGGTGACAGGGATTCAGAGTCCACTTAACATGATGAGCCCCGAGTAATGCACAGAATTACTGAATCACTATATTGTACATCTAAAACTAATATAGCAAAGTATGTTACCTGTGTTGGAATTATGACTTTCAACTCATTACTTTTTTAAAAAAGAGATGATCGCGAAGAGCTTGGCGTCTGTCAGCTCCCAGGAGGACGAGAGGCTGTCCTGTTGTCAGGCAACAGGATGCAGTCTCATCACGATGCAAAGGCAGCACGTTGGCAGTTTTTCTTAAACTTTGTACCCTTCATTACTTTTTAGCCTTTGGTACCTACTACAGCTGTTCTAGGTAATATGGAATAGTGCGGGGGGCGCCTGGGTGGCTCAGTCGGTTAAGCGTCCGACTTCAGCTCAGGTCATGATCTCACAGACCGTGACTTCGAGCCCCGCGTCGGGCTCTGGGCTGATGGCTCAGAGCCTGGAGCCTGCTTCCGGTTCTGTGTCTCCCTCTCTCTCTGCCCCTCCCCCGTTCATGCTCTGTCGCTCTCTGTCTCAAAAATAAATAAACGTTAAAAAAAAAAAATTTTTTTTTTAAATGGAATAGTGCAAAGCTAATTCCGTATCAACATTTGGTCTGTTTCATGATGTCCTTCAAGGAGGTCTGTTACTCTTACTGCCTACACAAGCCCGAGACCCATTAGGCTGTGACCACAAATATCACCATATCTCAGCAATATCGTTTGAGGACACTTCCCAGTTGTTAGAGTTACGCACCGTAACACCTAGCACATGGGGACAGGAGTCAGAAGGACAGGGCAGGTGGGGTCCTGGAACATGACAGCTCCGTGGCATACCCAGGAACGGTGTTTCACTGGGCAGACCTCCCTGTGGGAAACACTGGTCACAAAGCCAAAGTCACAGTAGTCTTCCACAAGTACTGCTTAAGTTCAAACGCCAGAGGAGGAGAAAGCAGTTGGAGAGCCTCCGTGAAGGAGCGCTGCCCTAAGGCTGCAGCTGGCGGGTCCCAGCGGCTCTCAGAATCCGGTGTGAGTGAACGCCACGCTAGAGCACACCTGAAATGCAAACTTAGGCCTGAAATTGGGAGGGCAGCGACACTGGGAGGGCAGCCAGACACAAAACGAAATCAGAGCAAGATTAGTGACACAAGCCGGCCAGGAACGGGGAGCAGGAACGGGAGCAAGAAGTCAGGAATGGGAGCAGGAAGTCAGGAACGGGGAGCAGGAAATCAGGAACAGGGAGCAGGAAGTCAGGAATGGGAACAGGAAGTTAGGAATGGGGAGCAGGAACCAGAGCAGGAAGTCAGGAACGGGAGCAGGAAGTCAGGAACGGGGAGCAGGAAATCAGGAATGGGGAGCAGGAAGTCAGGAACGGGAGCAGGAAGTCAGGAACGGGCGCAGGAAGTCAGGAATGGGAACAGGAAGTTAGGAATGGGGAGCAGGAAGTTAGGAACGGGAGCAGGAAGTCAGGAAACAGCAAAAGTGTAAGGCGTCAGGCTCCACGCCACCCTCTCCCTGCGCCAGCCTGGCATCCCCTTGACCTTCCTGCCCCAAGGTAAAGGAAAACGTCAGCATCTTCTCCTCTCCTGGTTCTGTTTCCCCTAGGTGTCCTGTCCTCTAACTTCCTGGTGACGCTCCCCACGGAGTAACAGACGTCCCCTTATTGTGCTGTCTGAACCTCTGTCACCGCAGAGTGGGCGCATTACCTGGAAGGGCGTCCCTCCCTGCAACCCGCTAATCCGGCCCAGCACCTCGGTCGGGGTCGTGGGAGCACAGTCGGGAAGCCCAGGCCTCCCCACCCGCCTTGGTCCCTTCGGGCTCCTAAGACACGCAGTCAGGCCTCCACCGAGGAGCACCTGTGAGGTTCTGCACCAATCGGCCGCTTCTCCACGGCGCGGGGAACAGTGAGGACCCAGGGCTGGCAGGAGGGGGCCTCTCCCCGACCCGCAGCCTCTGCCCTGGAGCCAGTGACACACACACGTTCAGCGCCCACACTTTATTGGGACAAAGGAGGGGCGGGCGGACCGGCACCACGGGCCCACCCGGCAGGGGGGTCGGGAGCACAGAATAAATACAAGCAACGTGGGCGCTGCGGGGTGTCCATGCGCAGGAAGGAGACCAGGCCCTTCCAGTGTGGGGACGGTCCGCTCGCAGACGACGAAGGCAGAGGTGCGGCTGGGAAGGGAAACGGTTCCTTACGCAGGTGGGAAGAGGAGGGAGGTGGAGGGAAATTCCTTTCGTACTTAGAAGACGAGCAGGTTTCAGGGAGGATGGAGAGCGGATCTCACATCGCAGACACGGACGCGGGGGGGTCGGGGGGGGCGACAGGTCGTATTGCAGACAGGCCAATGCTTCTGCGGCGCCTGCACAGGTCACCGTTCCCGGGGGGGCGACGCAGCCGGAAAGGCCCTCGGCCTAGAGGACCAGAGACGTGTACCCCACGGGCACCAGCCCCTCGGCGCCATCGCGCCCACAGCGGAGCCAGTCCTCGTCCACGGTGCCCAGGACTCGCAGCACCTCCCCGCGCCGGAAGCTCAGCTGACCGGGTCCCGCGGCCGTGTGGTCACAGAGCGCGCGCACTGCCCTGCGGACCAGAGGGACAGGCCAGGTGAGGCTCCGGGAGAGGCGTGGGGACCGACTGCCCGGCCTCCCCACCAGTCCCCCCCTCAGGACCAGTTCCTCCTCCTAGGCCCCCTCGGTTGCAAACACACCCCCTTGCTCTCCCCCACCCTGGGCGGGGGGGAGGAGGGGGGGGTCTCCTGCCAGAATGTGCAGCGTCCTGACCCCACATCCAATCGTCCCCACCCCCCGAAAAACTTGTTTGGCGCCTGTATCTCCTTCACTCCATCTGCCCTCCTCTTGGACGCCACTGCCGTCCTCACTCCTGGGCCCCAGGGCAGGGTCTGCTCACCTCTCCCTGCCCCCGTCCCCCCCAGGCTGCCTCCCAGGGCCTCAAGGATGGAGTCCGGGTTCCTCCCAGCCACTGAGGCCTCAGGCATCTCGCTGCTGCCGTCACCCTGGTACCCCCTACACAGCTGCGCCCCCAGACCTGGCCCCGAGGGACTCAGTCCTCCCCTCCCAGAGCATCCACCACTCGGGACTGCGCGTTCCTGCACCGGGGTCCTCCCTGGGCCACGAGCTCCGTGAGGGCACGGACTCCAGTGCCCCCGTGCCTTCGCGTTCCCTCCCAGAGCATAACGCCCGGCTCGTAAGAAAGACTTGAAAAGAATCGTTGAGCGAAGGAAAAGCCAAGAAACTGAATTCAGGGGCGCCTAGTGGCGCAGTCGGTAAAGCGGCTGACTCTGGATTTCCGCTTGAGTCACGATCTCACGATTCATGGGTTCAAGCCCCATATGGGGCTCTGTGCTGACGGCGCAGAGCCTGCTTGGGATTGATTCTCTCTCTCTCTGTCCCTCCCCTGCACTCGCGCTCGCTCTCCCTCAAAATAAATAAGCTTAAAAAAAGAAAAGAAAAGAAACCTAATTCGGTGCACTGAGACAACCAGGCTGAGGCCAGACTCCGGAGTAGAAGCAGGTCTGAACCTGAAAAACCCTCAGGGAAGCATGACCCCTCAGAGGACAGCAACAAGTGACCTGTCCCAGGCACCCGCCGGGCACCCCAGGCCTCACACACTTAGGCTTAGTCTTCCTAAGACCATCGCCAACGGACGAGAGAGAAACGGGCTGAGAGGCAGCAGGGCACACTGGTCACCAGCTGACCTCGTGGCCCCAGGCCTCTGCGCCACGACCCCCGTGACCCCCACTCTCCCCAAGCAGAAGCCGCCCTCCTGACCTGTGGGTCTGCGGGGCGCTCGGGGCTGCGGCCTCAGGCTCCTCGGGGGAAGACAGAGTCTCGGGAGGTGGCGCCCGCCTCACCAGAGCCAACACGCTCACTGTCGGCGGCAGCCAGCTGGACGGTCTCCTGGACGAAGGACACAGGGTCACAGGGGTCACCGGGCATCCAGAAAAAGAACCCAAGAACCCGGGGTTTGGGAGGAGGGAAGACGTGGGGGGGGCGCCTGACTCAAAAGAGGTCAGGGACAGGTCACTGCTGGGAGCACGGAGGCAGCTCCGGGACACAGGCACCCTCATGGTGATTGGGGGGGGGGGGGGGGGGTTGCCCACCAAGGTCACCGATGCCCCGGAAGGGGCCTCTGGGACCAGCGGGCTCAGGGAGGCCCCGAGGCTCACTGGACAGGCCGAGGCCACCGTGGCCAAACCCCAGGGCAAGAGCACGGAGGGCACCTGCGTGCAGGGCGGGCCTAACGGGAACCACCTGCCGCTCGGGCCCTAGGGAAACAAGCCGGCCAACCTCTGGCGCAAGCGGTCTCTATAGTTTCCAACTGGGATGGCTGGGGGCTCTGAGAAGGGGCCAGAGTCCTGGAGGGGCCCGGCTACCCCATTACCTGGACTTCAAGGCTCCACCGTCGGCTTCTGTGACGCCCCCCGGCACCCCAAACAGTCTCCCCAGCCACACGCCTCTGCCTGGTGCCGCTTCCTCCGCGGGCAGGGGCCCGTCCTGGGCGCCTTCGGCGGTGCCGGAGGGACGCCAGGACCTCCACCGGGGGAGAGGGAAGCCCTCGCCGCTCCCGGACGCGTAGACCCGGGAGGCCTGGGTCAGCTGCTCCCACCAGCCGCCGGGTGCGGGGGGGCTCGCGGGAGCTGAAGGGCCTGGAGGCGTCTCCCCGGAAGCCCCCCGAAGGCTCTGGGCCAGCCGCCCCCCCCAGTGCAGCACAGCCCGCACGGTGTGTTGCAGGGCCGGAGGCGAGCCCGGGGCGGGGGCGGCGGGAGGCGGGCCCAGGGGCAGGTGGTGGTGGTGTTCGAAGAGCAGGTCCAGGTGGAAAGTGAGCACGGACAGCGGCTGCAGCAGCAGGAGCAGCTCGGTGGTCAGCGCGGGGCAGCCGCCGCGGGCCAAGGAGAAGAAGCCGGTGGGCAGATACAGGAGGGACAGCAGGCCTGGGGACGTGCAGGCTGCCGTCGGGCCCCGGTCCGGCCTCCGTCCACGCTGGGGGCACAGAGCCCACGCGCCCCTGCCCCAGCGGAACCAGGGCCCGCGGAACAAGGGTGGCACATAACTCGCACGAGGGAAAGGGGGCCTTGAAGGCCGAGGGAGCAACCCGGAGCCCCAGGGAAGGAGGACGCGAGGGATGAAGATGAACAGGCCTCCTGGGGTAAAGACGACCCAAGGAGGGCCGTGGGGCAGGAAGGATGGGGAAGAAGACTGCCCCGGGGCCTGGGGAGAGCCCCAGACCTGGAGGCCGGGCAAGAAGGCAGAGGCCTGCTAACCAAGCTTCTGGAGGTGTCGGTGAGGACTTGGGTCTCTCCTGTTATGGGCAACGGGAAGCACTGAAAGCCTGAAGCGGCAGGGTAATCAAAGTCGCGCCTGGGGCCAAAGTCACTCTGACGTCAGTGGGACCGACAGGAGAGGTGCCTGCCCCCCCCCCCCCCCCTGCGGCTCAGGGTCTGACCTGCGTCTTCCTGGAGGCTGGAAAACCACAGCTCCAACTGCTTCGTGCTGGGGGTGGCAGGAAAAACGGAGTTCGGGATGAGAGATGAGCTTCGCAGAGGCGACAGCCCTCTCTGGGAACCAGAGCACCGCTGCGTCCCACCAGTGCACCCGCGAGGTCCCCGGGGCTGGGAGGAGCGCCAGAAAACAGGGCCACTCACTTGAGGAGGCCCAGGATGAAGGCGTGGAAGCGGCTGCGGCTGCTGCTCAGCGGGGCCAGACGGCTGACCTGGCTGTACAGGGTCCCCAGCGAGCGGGTGCCGGAGCCTGCGGACGCCGCGTTATCAGCCGGGCCCAGGCCTGCGCGCGCCCCCGCCCCGCCCCGCCCGGGCCCGCCCCACCTGGCTTCACCGACGCCTCCACCACGCTCCAGGGGCTGCTCCGGCGCTGCCCGGTGATGAGGTCCTTCCGGAAAGGCTTCAGCCCGTCGGCCACCAGGGCGTGGAGGGCCGGGCAGAGGGTGGTCAGCACCAGGTGCCCCACGTCTGGGCTCAGCCGGCTGTCCCCCAGCTGCGCCTGGGGGCGGGCACAACGCGGCACGTCGGCCTCCCTGCCAACCGCGCGTGCGGGCCCCAGGGGTCCCCTCTCGCCCCCGCTGCCTCCCCCACAGACACCTTCACCTTCTGAACCAAGTTCCGGGCGGCCCCAAAATGCGAGATGATCTTATCCACCGAGGCGCTGACGGCTATCAGGAGCCCTAAGAGGGCCGGGCAGGGAGGTCGGTGCCCGCGCTCACCCGAGGGCCCCGCAGACCCTCGGTTCGCGCACCGTGACCCCGGGGGCCGGGCGCCCACACCAGCCGCAGCCGACTCGGCAGCCGGGGTCAAGAGTCCGAGCGTCCTACCTTTCTTCTGCTCCTGCAGCTGGCCGGCCCCACCCTGGGTTTCTGCCATCCACCGTCGCTGGGCCCCGGGGGCGCCGGCGAACGACCAGGAGCTCCGGGCTGGGGTGAAGGAAGAACGCGGCGGCGTGACCCGAGGGTGACCCGAGGACGCCGGGCCGGCGCACAGGTCGCCCGCAGGCCGCAAGGGGGCAGGGCCGGGGGCAGGGCCAGGCGCAGCGCCCCCCCCCCCACCCCGCCCCGTCCCGCGCGCGCCGCCCGCACCCGCGCCCACCTCCGCCCCGAAGGCCCCGGGCGGGACTGCGCGCTCCCCGCCGGCCGGACGCGTGTAGGGAGGGCAGCCCGGGGAGCACGTGGGGGGCCTGGGCCAATGGACGGACAGACAGACCGACCTCCGGGAGTGGGAGGAGACGCAGCGGGAGGGGCGGCCGAGGATCGGGAGGCTGGGAGGCGCGGGCGGGGCCCACCGGGTCCCGAGCCAGCCTCTCTCCCACCCCCCGAGCGAGGCGCGGCCAGCACACCCCCCCCCCCCGCCCCGGTGCGCAGAGGGCGTGACCCGAGGCCCGTCGCCCGGCGCTAGCTGGGACGCCCTCGGCCCGCGCCCCCCACGCCCGGACCTCGAGGCCCAGGGCCCAGCCCCGCGACGGGCGGGCGGGCGGGCGCGGGGGGCGGGCGGGCCCGGGTCCGTCTTACGTAGCCTGGGCGGAGGCGGCGGGCTCCTGGTCCGGCCGGGGGCCTTCGGCGGGCGCGGCGGCGGTGGCAGCGGGGGGGCGGGCACCTGGCGGGGCGGGGGGGCCGCGGCGGGGAAGGTGCTGCTTCTGGGAAAGAGCGGGGACAGCAGCAGTGCCAGCTCGGGGCTGGCCAGGCAGGGTAGGGCCCCCCGGGCCGGGGGCGATTGCGCGCCCACCGGGGACAGGCGCACTGGCAGCAGCCGCAGTCCCGCGCGGGGCGGGCCGGCCCGAGGCGGGGTTCCCACCGCGCCCGCGCCTTCCAGCAGGGGGCGCGCGTCGGCCGCGGCCCGGGGGGCGGGCGGCGGCGGCGGCGGGGGGGCACCGGCTGCAGCGGGGGGCGGGGCGGGGCGGCGGGGGCGGGGCGGCAGCCAGGCGGGGCGGGCGGAGAAAGAGGGAGCAGAGAGTTAGTGCCGCGGCCCGGCGGCGCCCCCCAGGGTCTCCTCCCGGAGCGCTCGCCGCCGGCGGCCGGGGGGGGGGGGGGGGGGGAGGCGGTCTGCGGGAGGGGGGCGGCGGGCGGCACCCACGGAGGGGGCGGGCCGGAGGCGGGGGCGGGGCCGCAGCCCGGCCCCCCCCCCCACCCCGCCCCGCCTCCGCCCCGCGCTTCCCCGCGGCCGCTTACCCGCACGGCCGGCCTGCGCGCCCGGCTCCTCGGGCTCCCGGGCGGCCGGGGCCTGCTCTCCAGTCGCGGGGCTGCCCGGCCTGCCCTCCTCGGGCGGCCGCTCGGCGATGGGCTGCAGCCCGGGCCGGTTCTTCCTCCTCCGCGGCGGGACGGGCGGGGGCGGGGGCCGGGACGGCACTAGGGCCCAGCCAGCCGGGGGGTCGCGGGGCGGCAGCGGCGGGGGCGGGGCGCGGCTCCGGGACCGCAGCTCCTTGAAGGTGGTGACCTCCCGCGGCGGCGCCGGGGAGCCGCCCAGGGAGCCGCTGGGGGGCAGCTCGCTGTCGGGCGAGAAGACTATGAGCCAGTCGCTGCGGTCCTTCTTGACCTGCGGCGCGAGGGGCAGCCCCGGGCCCCGCTTGCGCTTCTGGGCCAGCTCGTGGAAAGACGTGACGGTCCGGCGAGCCGCCGGCTCCTCGCTGACGTCACGCCTGCACCCCGCCTCGGCTCTCCCCGCGTCTGCTTTCCAGCCGGGGTCGGCTACCCCCGAGGCGGTTTTGCGCCCGGAGTCGAGTTGTCCGGGTTCCGTTTTCCAGCTGGAGTTACTATGCCCACTGATTTTGCAGCTAGAGTTATTGTTCTCCGCGATTCTCCAGCCGGCTTCCGCTTTCTCCGTGTCAATTTTCCAGATAGGGTTGATTTTCCAGCTGGGTTCCGTCTTCCCAGCGTCGGTTTTCCCATCATCATCATCCGCCTCTGGGAGCTCGGAGGCAGGGAGGTCCTGCTCCCCACCCTCGTCGTCTTCCTCCAGCCCCGGGGAGGGGGGCTCCAGGCAGGCGGTCAGGGCGTTGCAGTTGGAGTCCAGGCCAGGGCCGGGAGGGGAGGACGCTCCGGAGCAGGAATCGGGCGAGCAGCAGAAGCTGTCCGGGGAGCAGGCGCCAGGGCCTGCGGAAGCCAGTGGGGAGCCCTGCTCCAGGGGGGTGATGCTGGGCCGAGGGCGGACATGCTCGTCGCCAGGGAGGCCCCGCGAGTACACGGAGACGGGGGTCTCGTCAGGGCTAAGATCTGAGCAGGAGCTGAGCGAGGAGGAGCAGCCCGGGTCCGAGGGGGAGGCAGCCCCCTCTTCCTCCTGGGCCGGGTCCTGCCGGTTTTCCAAGCCTGGCCCGTGCTCCTGGCAGCAGCGGCAGGGCACGGCTGGGCTGTTGGAATTGGCATCCACCAGGGCCCCGCTGCAGGGGCCCCGGCTCTCCTTGCCCCCGGTGTCCCCTGGGGGAGGGGACGTGCTCAAGGGCCCCTCCCGTAGCTCAGGACGGCGGGACAGGTGCAGGCCCAGAGAGACATGCTGGAGGTGGATGTGGTTGAGGTTGCAAAGTAAAGCCCTCTGAGGGGACAGCATTGTGCCGCCGGCGACGGGATGGCCTCTCGACAATCAGGAGGATCGGGCCTCTCACACCCGCCTACCTGGCAACCGCAGACGCAGACCTGGAAGACAGGGACGGTGAAACCCAGCCAGAGAGGGCGCGGGCCGCGGGAAGGACACCGAGGTGACTGACAGCTGCAGCAGGCATGAAAGGCGCCGGCCGCTTCGGACAATATTTAAATGAGATGCAAATGTCCACCGACTGACCATTAGTTTCCACTGCAGTATTTGCAGGTGGAGCCGAAGGGAGCCCCCCGGGAATGGGGCGGGGAGGGTCAGAGAATGCGGCTGCGCTCTGGATCTCCGTGGAGGTGCGGGGGCTTGAAAAAGGATGGGGCCCGGAATGGAGCCCCAGATCGTCTCTGCTGCGGTCTGGCCCTGTCCCCCCGCCCCACCCCACCCCACCGCCGCCCCTTCCCCAGCCTGCCCTTCACTCCCAGGGGAAGGGGCCGAGGGAGGCCCCGCCCAGATGCTCTGAAGCCGGGTGGGGGATGGCGCGTCTGGCCGCTCAATGCGCGAAAGGGGCAGCGTGTCGGGTCCGCGTGGCAGGTCGGCCGGCACGGAGCTCGGCGGCCTCGGTGCACCTGCGCTGGGACCCCGTGCTCGTCCATTCTCTCCGCGCTGGTCCCCATCACCCAGCCGCCGCCCCGCTCCTCCTCTATGCAGCTTCACTGCTCCCCTCTCCCGCCCCCCTCCCCCTCTCGCGTCCCGAGGCCGAGCCCTCCTCACCAGGGGCCTCCTCCCGCAGCCGCTGCAGCGGGCTCCTCCTCGGCTCCCAAGGTCCCCGCCGGACCGCACAGACTGGAAGGTGGGGGGGGGGGGGGGGGGGGCCGCTGGGACAACCCGCCGGCGCTGCGCAGCCGCGCCCCTTCACGCATGGGCGTGGCGTGGCTCAGACCCAGCCCCCAGCGCCTGACGTCGCGCCTGTGTCACCCACCGAGGCCCAGCGTGCAGCTTTCGAGGTCTTAGGCTTTCGGTCCTCAGGGGTTCCGAAGGCAAGGCCCCCTGGTCCCCGCTTCCGTGCAGCCACCCCCACCCCTGCCCACCCTGGCCGGAGCCGCGCCCCCGACTAGCACAGCAGGAACAGGACCACGACAAGGTTCGACAATTTATTGAGCGCCTCGCGGCCCCGCCTCGCCCAACCCCTCCCGGTCCCCGGTCCCCGGGTCACTTTTTCCTCTTGTAGATCTTGTGCGCCAGCCCCAGGAAGATGGCCGGGGGCAGGGGCGCAGAGTGCTGCTCGATGAGGCCCATCAGGCGGCCGTAGCTGTCCTCTTGGTACTGCCCGAACACGGCCGGCAGCTCCAGCTCCTCGTAGAGCGCCTTCACCCGGGCCACCTTCTCGGCCTCCTTTTGCCCATAGTTCTCCTGCAAGGGTTTGGGGGCAGGAGAACGGGCTCAGCCTACCCCACCAGCGCCTCCGGGTGCCCGGCACGCCCCTCATGCACAGATTCCGGAACAGCTCTATCGCTGGTCACTACTTCCCGCCTCCGGTTTCCAGGGTCTTTGAGCGCCTCCGATCTTGAACTTCCGTCTCCCCACCCCAAATGCTCAGATACTGGCTCAGGACTCAGTTTCTTCTCCCCCGGGGCTTCTCAACCTGGGCACTACTCAAACTCAGGGCTGGAGACTCTCCCGCGGGGGGGGGGGAAGCCGTTCTGTGCATTCTGTGCTTTTGGCGGCTTCCCGGCCTCTACCCAGGAGGCACCTGTAGCGCGTGCGCACACCAAGTTACAACAGAAAAACGTCTGCAAAAGCACCCCCACTTGAGAATCACTGCCCCGTCCCCCTCCTTACGAGCCCAGGTCCACAGCCCTCTCTCCGGCACCTGAAGGACCTTGCGCTGCTCGGGAGAGGCCCGCTGCAGACACTGAACCACCAGCCAGCTGCATTTGTTGTCCTGGATGTCCGTGCCGATCTTGCCTGTCACGCTGGGGTCCCCAAAGAGATCAAGGTAATCATCCTGGCAGGAGCAGAAAAGGCAGAGTGGAGAGGATCCGGAGACAGGAAGCTGTGGCCTGCTCCCCCCGGCACCTTCCTACCTGCACCTGGAAGAACTCCCCCATCTCCAGCAGGATCTTCCTGGCGCTGGCGTGCTCCTTCTCGCCATCGATGCCCGCCTACGGCGGAAAGGGGAGCGGTGAGCCCAACTCCAGTGGGGCCTCCGCTTTCCCTGCTGCTGCTGCTCTGGGGGGGGGGGGGGGGGGGGGCTGGCCTCAGCACAGCCCCCAAATCATCTCCCCTCTCCTTTCAGACATGCCTGGCAGCCCGGATGCAGGGCGTCTGGACCGTCCCAACCTCTACCCGCTTATGCCAGCGGGGCCTCCGGGTGAGGGCCAGCAGAGGCGGGTCAGCCCCAGAGGCCTGCGGACCCCAGGCAACACTCTTCTTCCTAACCCTTCACCATTTACCACTTCTGCGCGATGAAAAGGGAAATGGAGAAGCGAGGTCTGCGCAGGCAGTTAGCCCAGGGTCCTCCACATCACACCGTGTGACCTCCTCCCCACTCCCATCCAGACTCGACGGGCTGACTGCTTTCACGTCCCTTGCCTTGGCTAATGGTCATAAAAATCCTGGGGAGGGAACTTTATCATCTTACAGCTGAGAGCAGGCTCAGACAGCTTAAGTGGCTTGGTCGAGGTCACACAGCCACGCAGTGGGGGCGCGAGACTGCCCGAAGATGTCTGCTTTGTGCCCTCTTGTCCAAAAGCCCCATCGGGGGCAGCAAGGGTGGGGAGGCTCACTCACCATGTACATGGCGGCAGCCACAGGAAGATAGAACGAGTAGAAAGCGGTCTTATACTTGACGATGGACTTGTACCTGGGCAGGGGAGAAGATACACCGCTCAGAAGGGCAGTGCCCAGCACAGCCCTCCCGGGCCGTCCAGATGCAGTTCCCACCGTCCCTCACCTCTTTTCAGTGAATCTGCTGAGATCCACATTGCCCTGGGGGGCCGTGATGAGGTCCAGCGTCTGTCCGAGCTCAGTCTGATAGGAACTCTGAGGAGGAAGATGGCCCATAACCTTGCCTTTCTCCAGGGCTGGGAAACCCTGAAATCCTGGGACCCACATCCCATGCCATGGGCAGTCAGAGAGGCAGCAAGGACAGGGCCCTTGGGGTGCCCGGGGGGCACAGTTGGTTAAGCGTCTGACTCTTGATCTCGGCTCAGGTCATGATCTCACGGTTCAAGCCCTGTATCAGGCCCTGCGTGGTCAGTGGGGAGCCTGCTTGGGATTCTCTCTCCCCCTCTCTCTGCCCCTCCCCCACCCAGTGGCTCACTCGCTCACTCTCTCAAAATAAATTAAAAAAAAAAAAGAGGGAGAGGGCCCCAAGCCTCATGGCCCATACTGACCAGGGAAGCCCTTCCTGCCACCACCCTGCCTGGCACCCTTGCCTGCTTTGCTCCCTTCCAGGCAGACCTAGCGCTCTCCCGCGCCCCGAGCGCAGCCAGATGAAAGTGGCCCAGGGAGGCCAGGCCTGCAGCACACCTGTAGGAAGAGCTCAATCAGGTTCAGGTAATAGGGCTGCTCCCGGCAGTAGAGCCTCAGCACGCGGTAGATACATGCTTCCAGAAGCAACGCGTCATTGATGGCATCCAGACCTATGCCTGGCTGTCAGGGACGCAGAAGAAACGTGCGGTCAATCTCTGGCCACCGTGGACACCTCGGCGGGCTCGAGGCCACCACCACCCCAGGCCCTTTGCCACGCCCACCGCTGGCTTCTCGCCCAGTGGTATCGCACCTTCTGGTACCAGCAGACCTGCCCCCGCCGGGTGAGGGATGAATCCATGATGTCGTCCGACACCAGGAAGAAAGCCTGGAGCTACAGGAGAAGGAAGAGTGGGTAAGACCCTCGGTCTCCTCGGAGGCGCTCCTTCTGCCGGTGACGGAGCGGCCGGGACATCTGTGCTGTGCTGTGGGACTTCGGGAAATCCTAGGACTTCGTTGGATCTGGCGTTCCAGGTATAACGTGGGGTCACAGCTCTCGTTTCCAGAGTGAGAGACTCCCAACGGATCTCGGACATCCCCAAACACGCAGCCCTAGACGACCCCGGGGTCAGGGAGGTTAGATCTTCACAGACTGTTCCCTGGCCAAAAACTTCCTTGAATGCTGAAGGGAAGATTCCTTCATGCAGTCTGACTTTACCTGACTTCTGGAATAAAAGGCAGCTGTTCCCGTGTCGTCCCCGGGCACTCTGCTTACACACCCGTGTGCGGGACAAAGCCCCACCTCAGGGAGCTCATCTAAGGGTGCAGGTCTAATAGGGACAGAACCGAAGTCTGACCCCTGGTAACTTTCACCATGGGTCTTAACCATTTAACCACTCAAACAGCAGCCCAGGGCTTCTAAGTCCCAGCCTTCCTGAGGTCCCCAGGATACACGAGTTTTCCCAGCGGGCTGTGAGGTCCTCGGAGGCAAGGCCAACATCTGCCCCCCCCCCGGAGCTCCCAGAGGCTCAAACAGCCGGCCCCGGAGCCGATGTGTAACAAATGCATGTGTAACGGAGAGCGAAACGCCGCCGCGTACCCCAATACTTCTTGTAGTCAGGTTCCGAGACTTCGAACACGGCCTTCCAGAACACGGTTTAGATCTTCACTCCGCCCTGAACTCTGTGCACCAGCGGCCCTGCCTCGCTCGGAGCCCCCAGCGCCACCCGTCGGCTCTGCCGTGCCCCACACAGAAAGGACTAAGGTGGCCGCTGCTCTTTTCCCACGTGAATCCCCGGGGAAGGAGGCGTCCATCCACACCGCCATGTCTGCCCTCACCCTGGGGCAGGCTCTGGGCCCCCACATCGGAGGCACGTGTCCTACGTACATAGTGTTTACTCTGAGTGACATGCTTCCGCTGAAGCCCCCGGTCCACTCTCTTCCACCTGGTCCCAACCGTTCCCACTCAACCCACACGGTCTCCAGGGGCGTTCGTCCTGCGGCTTCCCTCAGTCTCCTCCGTCCCACTGCAGTTTGGAACCCAACTGCACTTCCTGTTTTGTAGGGGACTTAAAAAATACACACCAGTACCAGAGTGTCAACTAAATGAGAAACCTATCCACAGTATTAGTCAGTTATGCTGGTGGGACTATTCTAAAGATTAAAGATTAAAGGGGCACCTGGGTGGCTCGGTCGGTTAAGCGTCCGACTTCGGCTCAGGTCACGATCTCGAGGTCCGTGAGTTCGAGCCCCGCGTCGGACTCTGTGCTGACAGCTCAGAGCCTGGAGCCTGTTTCAGATTCTGTGTCTCCCTCTCTCTCTGACCCTCCCCCGTCCATGCTCTGTCTCTCTCTGTCTCAAAAATAAATAAATGTTAAAAAAAAAAAAAATTAAAGATTAAAGATCGAAGAAGAACCCATTACTCTTGACTGGATCCTGAGTATTTAAAAAAAAAACAAACAACAACTTAGAATGGACTTTTTGTGGACAATGAGGAAATTTAACTATGAAATATACATTATGGGAATGCAACCTGGTGCAGCCACCCTGGAAAACAGGATGGAGGTTCCTCAAAAAACTAAAACTAGAACTACCCTACGACCCAGCAACTGCACTACTAGGCATTTCTCCACGGGATACAGGTGGGCTGTTTCGAAGGGACACGTGCACCCCCACGTTTACAGCAGTGCTGTCGACAACAGCCAAAGGATGGAAAGAGCCCAAATGTCCCTCGATGGATGAGTGGATAAAGAAGATGTGGTCTATATATACAAGGGAGTATTACTCGGCAATCAAAAAGAACGAAATCTTGCCATTTGCAGCTACGTGGATGGAACTGGAGACTATGATGCTAAGTGAAGTTAGTCAGAGAAAGACAAAAATTATATGACTTTCCTCATACAAGGACTTTAAGAGATAAAACAGATGAACATAAGGGAAGGGAAGCAAAAAGAATATAAAAACAGGGAGGGGGACAAAACAGAAGAGACCCATAAATATGGAGAGCAAACTGAGGGTTACAGGAAGGGTTGGGGGAGGGGGGATGGGCTAACTGGGGGAGGGGCACTAAGGAATCTACTCCTGAAATCACTGTTGCACTCTATACTAACTAATTTGGATGTAAATTAAAAAAAAAAAAAAAAATTCATCAGACTCTCCCAAGGCCAGAAGAGGGATGGATATTGGAAGAATTTTAAGGTCAAGGAGAAAGGAATATGACCTAAAGCCACCAGACAATATATTAAATTTGGCGTTTATGAAATAAAAAAAAAAAGAAATATACATTAGATAATATCACTGTACCACGTTAAATAAATTACCCCGGAACGTTGCTATGGCCTGAATGTATCCTTGCAAATGTGTATGTTGAAATCCTAACCGTGGATGAGGAGGCAGGGCCTCCGGGAGGTGTGCGGGCACCCGGACAGGGCCCTCACGACAGGCCTCCAGAGGTCCCCGGCCCCTTTTGCCACAAGAGGGTGTAGCAGGAAGGTGCCCCCCCGCCGCAGCCCCAGGACCAGGACGAGGGCCTCACCAACCACCCTAGTGCCGTGATCTCCCACCTCCAGCCCCCCGAACTCCGCGAAATAAACTTCTGTTCTTTATAAGCTACCCCAGTCCGTGTTATTTTGTCGTAGCAGCCCAAATGAACTGAGACACGAGTGATCACGGTACTGAGGATATACGGGCAAATGTCCTCGTGTCTAGGAGGTGAATCCTGAGATAGAAAAGTAAGAGATTGAAGGAAATGAGGCAGAGGTACAAAGATAAAAGCAGAGATTATTACAAGGGGCGCCTGGGGGGCTCAGTTGGTTGAGCGTCCGACTCTGGGTTTCGGCTCAGGTCATACCTCAGAGTTTCGGGAGTCCAAACATCGGGCTCTGTGCTGACAGCCTGGGGCCGGCCTGAGATTCTCTCTCTCTCTCTGCCCCTCCCCCCGCTCATGCTCTCTCGGTCTCTCTCAAGATACTTTTTTTTTTTAATCACCCAAACAAAAACAACGGGGGACAGCTCAAAAGCACCTTGGGGAAGGGACAGCGCTACCGCCACGTTTAAAAACCGAAACGCTCACAGGTGCAGCTCTAATTCATGACAATTCTCTCCGGCAGGTGAACCACTGGGCCCTCAAATCCTCCCCCGCCTGGTCCCCGAGCTCTGCGCCCCTGCTCTGCCCTGGGCCTCCTTGCCCCTCACCCTCCCTCAGTGATGCCACTATCCCTTTACCTCCTTGGAGGCAAATCCCTCTTCTCCAGCCCCATCTCACTCACAAGCTACAGACTGGAATCTCCAGCAGCCACACGCCACAGTCCCGCCCGCGCTGCCCAAACCAAACCGAGAATGCGGCATGGCTGACCCCCAGCCCATCACGTCTTCCCCTGAGGCAGGCCACAAGCCTCAGCGTGTCCGTCATTCCTCACGTCCTAAGAGTCTTCCCTTCTGGGCTCACTGCCACCCTCCTCAGAGCCCGGCACCCCTCCTGGGACCCAGTCTCCTTGTCACTAGTGAAGGCGTTAGGCCAGGCCAGGAAACAATGCCCCTTCGAGGGCCAAATGAACCGGGCATAGGAGACGAGGGGATTGGAGCAAAGCAGAGCAGGACGGAGCCACACAGGAGAGCACGTGCCCTGTTGTGGGGTCAGCGGCTATGATTCAATGTCAGCCAGCTGTTGCTACGTGGGTATCTGGGCCCGGATCTAGCAATTTTCCAAGCAATGCCAGAAATCTGGAGTTTTATGTGACATCTCTTCTTAATTAAATTTAGGGCCCTTAATTTTTGAAAACTACCAGTGGGCTGAAAGTTTCCAGTCTCTGCTTTGGACTAACCTTCTGGAAGAACAACACCGTTTGCGTGGTTATCCTCTGTTCGGAGGAAAGAGTTGACTTTTTTTTTTTTTTTTTTAAGTAGGCTCCACACTCAGCATGGAACCCAGCTAGGGGCTAAACTCATGACCCTGAGATCAAGACCTGAGCTGAGATCAAGAGTTAGATGCTCGGGGCACCTGGGCGGCTCAGTTGGTTGAGCGTCTGATTTCAGCTCAGGTCATGATCTCACCATTCAAGAGTTTGAGCCCCGAGTCGGGACCTCTGCCGTCACGCTCCTCCACCTCGACCCGCTCTCTCTCTGTCTCTCAAAAATAAATCAACATTTCAAAAAAACAAACAAAGAGACACTCAACAGAATGAGCCGCCCAGGTGCCCCAGAGGTGACACCTTTATGTCCAGTTCCAAGGCCCTGGCCCACCGCTAGTTTGTGGACTAAATATGTACCCCCTGGCCACGAGGTTCTGCACATTTGTTAACCTTGGGGTAATTCGGTGTCCAAATTCGATTACTGCCGCACAGAAACACGTGGAGAAACCAGTTTCCGGCTCATCCCTCCCCGCCCCCCAGGATGCCCCCGCCCTGGTAAAACCTCCGCTCCCCCGCCCCATCCTCTCACCAGTTCCACACACCAGCCCACGGTCAGGGCCCGCCGGAGACTGTCGGCATCCTGCTTCCCGGGCTCCACCAGCTGCCGGTAGGCTATCAACACCGTCAGGCCCCGCTGGTACTTGCCTCCGACAGCGTTGTACTCCAGGACCTGGGCGCAGGGGGGAGGGCGGGGCGGCGCGTTCGCGGAGGGCCCGCTCCGAGATTGCTCCCCACCCTCTCTCCCTTCCAACCATCACGGCTCCTCCTCCAGGGAGTCTCTGGAGTGGCTCCCCCGCCCCCAGCCCTCTCTGGGTGGTCTTCCTCGGTACACTTTTTTTCTTTTCCTTTTTTTTTTTTTTAAGCAGGCTCCATGCCCAACATGGGGCTTGAACTCACAACCCTGAGATCAAGAGTCACACACTCTACTGACTGACCTAGCCAGGCACTGCATTCCTCAGTAAATTTAAAGCCTCCATACTGCACAGCAAAATCTGTCCCCGAGCCCAAAGCAGGGCTTGAACCCAGAGGCAAGGGTTCACGCCACGGAAATGGCTGACAAGTTCAGGTCTCTCTTTCCCAGGTTCCTGCCCCGTCCCCACCTCTCCTATGCTTCCCAGCCACCTCCTCCTATCCACAATTCAAACTGCCTGCAAGTGAAAAGCCTCTCTCACTGTATTAAAGACAAGGCCGGGGAACCTGGGTGGCTCAGTCAGTTAAGTGTCCAACTTCGGCTCAGGTCATGATCTCACAGTTCATGAGTTCAAGCCCCATGTCAGGCTCTGTGCGGACAGCTCAGAACCTGGAGCCTGCTTCCGATTCTGTGTCTCCTGCTCTCTCTGCCCCTCGCCCACTCGCATTCTGTCTCCTGTCTCTCTCTCAAAAATAAACATTAAAGAAAAAAAAAGACAAGGCCCCAAAGTAGGCCAGAAGAGAGCTCAGGAGGGGACCCACCCCCCAGCCTTCCAGGGGCGTCTCCTCCTGCCGGGAACTCCATTTTTGCCTTCTGCCTTCTGCCGTCCACAGGCTCTAATGCGTTGGGAGCACCTCCCCCTGTAGTCTCCATCCCAGGGTAGGCAAACCTTTTCCTAGCTTCAACAGTATTTATAAAAATTACTAAATAGGGGCGCCCGGGTGGCTCAGCCGGTTAAGCGTCCGACTTTGGCTCAAGTCATGATCTCCGGCTTTATGAGTTCGAGCCCCATGTCTGGCTCTGTGCTGACAGTGTGAAGCCTGCTTGGGATCCTCTGTCCCCCTCTATCTCTGCCCCTCCCCCCCCAAAATAAACATTAAAAAAAAAAGAATTACTAGATAACCCCCAAAAGAATAAAAGAATTAGGCAACTTAAGTATCCCAGCCAGGGGGCGCCTGGTGGCTCTGGAAGTTGAGCATCTCAATTTCAGCTCAGGTCGTGGTCATGATCCCAAGGTTGTAGGACTGAGCCCCGTGTCAGGCTCCACAAACCTGCTTGTGATTCTCTCTCCCTCTGCCCCTCTCCCCTGCTCAGACTCTCTCTTTTTCTAAAATTTAAAAAAAAAAAAAAAAAAAAAAGAATTCCCAGCCAGATTTCTCCTGGAGCAGGGGTTTCTGATGATGCCCTAGCTCCACCTGGCCCGCCTCAGGCTGCCTTCCTCCCGGGTCCCTGTCAGAATAGCATCTTGTGACCTCGGACACCTAATTCCCTTTCTCAACAAAATCAAAGACTTACCAGATTAAAGCCTTCACCCTCTTCGCCCTTCATGCAAAGCAGTCCTGAAGCACTAAGTATCCCTGCCCAGGCCCCGCCCCCTCCAGAGGAGACCCAGAGCCACTCAGGTAAAAGCCAGCTCCCCCCCTATAAGCCAGGACCCCCAGACGCTTATAGAATGAACCAAAGATTCCCTCTCTGAAGTCACAAATCCCTCACCTCCTTGAGCCGGGCAACGGCATCTCCTATCTCTGGGTGGTCCGTGCCATCCTCGGTCAGCACCTTGACAATCTGGGAGAAGTGCTGGATGAAATTCTGCTTTTCTTGGGCATAAGGGTCCAATTTCTGGTTTCCATTCATTCTGAGGGAGGAGTAAAGTGCTCTGAGGAGAGGAGGCACAAGTCAGAAACCTGAGCGCTGCTCCCCTCCCCAAAGCCTCTCACCCCACCACACTCACCGGGGCTCCTCTGTCCACGCTTGGCACCAGCAGCGGGCACCGTGCCAGGCCCCCGGGGCTGGGCACCCGTGCACCAGGGAGGGCCGCAGGAGGGAACCCAGCCACCTCTCCTGGGGCGCCCAGCAGGGAGCTGGCAGCCAGAAGACCCCCACAGATCTCAGCCAGCGGGACAGGGGCATCGCAGGGGTGGCATAGGGAGGGGGCACTGAGCACTCCCTGCAGGGGCAAGCACCACAGGCAGATGCTCGGCTGCGGCTCCCCAGGTCACCCCCACCACCCCCAGCCTTTCACCTCGGGGCCCAGAATGCCCCGCCCTCTCCCGAGCTAGGCTCCAGGGCATTTACAGGAAGAAGTTAATGCAAGGTGGGGGGGGGGGGGGGGAAGTACGGCTGGCCGGCTGGCTGGAAGTCGACTGATGGCACTTAGGTACGCACTTAAAATAACTTAATGCCACCCAACTATATCCCCTCAACGTCAACCCTGCGGGGAACCTCTGGAATTGCTACTGCCTTGGCTTCTTCCCCCAAGTCCTGGAACACAGCTGGAAGAGCCCAGACTGAAGGACCTGAGGACCAGGGGCTGGGAGGACCCTTAAAGCACCCTATTTCACGAAGGCCAGACGGAATCTCGAAGAGGCAGGAAGATACGTGACCGGTGGCAGAGCCAAATCTAGAACCCAGGTCTCCCCTGGGAGGCGGGGAGGGGGTGCGCAGGCTCGGAGATACCCCAAGAGGACGCAGACTACGCCGCAACCCCGGGAACCACGGACACGAGGTCCGTGGTCCCAGGCAGCGCATGGCCAGCCTCGGAGCAGCCATCGGGCGGCCGGGGAGGCTCGGAGCGCGCACAACGCACATCCCGGCGGCTTCCGCCCACCCAGAGGGTCAGCCAGTCCGGCCCACGGGCTCCCAACACCGGGGCCTCCGACGCGAGAGATTGGCCCTCGTGCGCCTCCAAGTGCAGCCTCGGAGCTGGGGCCGAGCCTCCCACCGCGGCCTGAGCGCCGGCCGGAGACCTGTCTCACCTGCTCCCGGATGCCGGCTCCTGCTCCAGAGTGTTGGCGGGGTACTCCTGAAAGCCGCCGGGCTGCGCGCGCGGCATGCTGGGTCTAGTAGTTCCCGAGCTCCCTTAGCTCTAGGCGGAAAGGCCCCATCAGACTACAATTCCCGGCATGCGGCAGGAGGGACAGGACGACGCGATCTAGCGCGGGCTGGCTGGGCAGAGACGAGCCACGCTGATTGGCTGCATCCCCTCGTGCGAGCATGGGGCCCTGCATGGGACAACCAATGGAAGGGCTGCGTGCAGTGCCTGTAGGCCCTCTCTTCGCACCCTTGCAACTCGGGGTTACTCCACCCATCCAGAAAGGTTCTCGCAACTCGAAACCGCCGAGGACAGAAGTAGGTTTTGTTTTAAGGAGCGAAAGTCATTGTGGGAGAATACCCACTCTCACCACTGCTATTCAACTTTGCACTGGAAGTTGAAGTCAGAGCTATTAGATAAGAAAAAGAAATAAAAAACAGCCAAGTTGGAAAAGAACTGGTAAAAATATATGTATTTCAGAGACATGATCCTAACTATGGAAAAATCCACAAGACGGCTGCTAAAGCTACTAGAGCAGGGTACAAAAACAACATAGAAAAAAATCAGTTGTGCTTTGGCACACAGACAACGAACAATCCTTTTCTTTCTTTCTTCCTTTCTTTCTTATTTTAGTTTTTAAGTAATCTCCACACCGAACGTGGGCTCAAACTCAGGATTCTCCCCCCCCAACCCACCCCGAGATCAACAGTCCCTGTGCCCTAAAGGCTGAGCCAGCCAGGTGCCCCTGCAATAAACAATCTCAAAAAGGAAGAATGTAATTCTATTTTCAGTAGCGTCTACAATAATAAAATACCTAAGAATAAAATTTAACCAAGGAGGTAAAAGACTTGTACATAGAAAACTATAAAACATTGCTGAAAATTTTTAAAGAAAACCTAAATAAATGGGAAATGTTCTTAAGTAGAAAGATTAGTATTAAGATATTCCCCAAAACGATCGACAGATTCAACACAATCCCTGTCAAAATTCCAACAGATTTTTTTTTCCAGCTATGGAAAAGGCAATCTGCAAATGCATATGTAATTACAAGGGACTCTGGATAGCTCAAATAATCTTTTTTTTTAATGCTTATTTTTGAGGGAGGGGTGGTGGCAGAGAGAGAGGGAGACACAGAATCTGAAGCAGGCTGCAGGCTCCAGGCTCTGAGCTGCCAGCACAGAGCCCAACTCAGGCTCAAATTCTCACTACAGAGCTATAATAATCAAAACCATGTGGTACTAGCATAAGGATAGACATACTGGCCACTGAAACAGATTTGAGAGTCAAGAAATAAATTCATACATCTATGACCAGTAGGTTTTTTATAAAGGTACTAAGTCCACTAAATGGGGAAAAGACATTCTCTTCAACAAATGACACTAGATAAACTGAGTTGTCTTTCCTCATGCAAAAGAAGAATGAAGTTGGACCCTTACCTCACACCATATTCAAAAATTAACTCAAAATGGATTAAAACCTAAATATAAAAGCTAAAACCATAAAAAGTCTTAGAAGAAAACATAGGACTCAGCCTTCATACCTTGTATTTAGTGATGGACTCTTTCTTTTTTTTTAAATATTTTTTATTATTAAGTGATCCCTACACCCAATGTGGGGCTCGAACTCACAACCCCAAGATCAAGAGTCACATGCTCCACCGACTGAGCCAGCCAGGTGCCCCTAGTGATGGAATTTTAAATATGGCACCAAAAGTGTAAATGGCAAAAGAAAAGGTAAATTGAACTTCATCAAAATTAAAAACCTTTGTCCACCGGAGGACAGTCAATGGAGTGAAAAGAATGTGTACAGAATGGAAGAGAATGTTCCCAAATCCCGTATCTGATAAGGGTTTGATATCCAGAGTACATAAAGAACTCCTAAAACTCAACAACAAAAATACAAACAACCTCATTAGAAAATGGGCAAAGGACTTGAGACGACATTTCTTCAAAGAAAATCTACAAATGACCAATAAGCACATGAAAAGATGCTCATCATCATCAGTCATTGGGAAAAATGCAAATCAACCACAATGAGATACCACTTTACACTTATTAGTATGAATATAGCAAAAGCAAACAGATTTTTTTATTTTATTTTTTATTTTTTAAAATTTACATCCAAATTAGTTAGCATATGGTGCCAACAATGATTTCAGGAGTAGATTCCTTAGTGCCCCTCCCCCATCTAGCCCATCCCCCCCCTCCCACCACCTCTCCCATAACCCTCAGTTTGTTCTCCATATTTATGAGTCTCTTCTGTTTTGTCCCCCTCCCTGTTTTTATATTATTTTTGCTTCCCTTCCCTTATGTTCACCTGTTTTGTCTCTTCAAGTCCTCATATAAGTAAAGTCATATAATATTTATCTTTCTCTGACTAATTTCACTTAGCTAATTTCACTAATAATACCCTCCAGTTCCATCCACGTAGTTGTAAATGACAAGATTTCATTCTTTTTGATTGCCGAGTAATACTCCATTGTATATATATATATAATATATATATACAATATATTATATTATATATATACAGTATATTATATATATTATATATAATATAATACATATATAATATGTAATATTATATATAATAATGTATAATAATGTAATAATGTAATATACATTATATATATTATATTATATTATATTATACCACATCTTCTTTATCCATTCATCCGTCGATGGACATTTGGGCTCTTTCCATCCTTTGGCTGTTGTCGATAGTGCTGCTGTAAACATGGGGGTGCATATGACCCTTCGAAACAGCCCACCTGTATCCCGTGGAGAAACGCCTAGTAGTGCAATTGCTGGGTCGTAGGGTAGTTCTAGTTTTAGTTGTGTTTTTTTTTTTGTTTTTTTTTTTTGAGGAACCTCCATCCTGTTTTCCAGAGTGGCTGCACCAGCTTGCATTTCCAACAGACAGATTTTTTTTTTTTTTAATGAAAATAACAGGGGCACCTGGGTGGCTCAGTTGGTTAAGCATCTGACTCTTGGTTTCGGCTCAGATCATGATCTCATGATTCGTAGGTTTGAGCCCCGCATCAGGCTCTGTGCTGACAGTTCAGAGCCTGCTTGGGATTCTCTCTGTCTCCATCCCTCTCTGCTCTCTCTCTCTCTCTCTCTCTCCCTTTCTCTCTCTCTCTCTCTCTCTCAAATAAATTAAAAAACTTAGAAAAAAATTTTTAATGAAAATAATAAATACTGCTGAGGATATGGAGAAGTTGGAACCCCCCAGACATCGCTGGTGAGAACACAAAATAGTGCACCTGCTGTGGGAAACAGTGGTCTGTTCCTCAAAATATAAGACATAGAATTGCCATATGACCTAGTGATTCTCCTGGTATATACCCCACAGAACCGCAAAGACCCACACAAATACTTGTATGCCAATGCTCACTGCAGTGGTATTCACAGCAGCCAAGAGGTGGAAACAACCCAAGGGTCCATTCACAGACAAAAGGATAAACAAAATATCGTATATACTTAAAATGGAATATTTTTCAGCCTTAAAATTAAGAAAGGAAATTCTGACACATGCTACCACGTGGATGGACCTTGAAGACATCATGCTCAGGGACTTAGGGCAGGCACCAAAAAACAAATATGCATGATTCTTACATGAGGTCCCTAGAGGAGTCAAATTCGTAGAGGCAAAAGTTGAATGATGGGTGCTAGGGGCTGGGGGAGGCAGGAATGAAGAGTTTGTGTTTAATGGGTATAGAGTTTCAGTTTCAGTTGAAAAGTTCTAGAAATGGATGGTGGAAATGGTTGCCCGGTGTGAACGCACTGACCTCCACTCCACTGGACACTTAGAGTGGTTAAAAATGGTAAATTTTGTGTTATGTATATTTTGCTACAATTAAAAACAACAACAACAGCTAGGGTGCCTGGGTGGTTCAGTCTGGTAAGCATCTGACTGTTGGTTTCAGCTCAGGTCATGATCTCACTCGCTGTTTGTGAGTTCGAGCCCCAAGTCAGGCTCTGTGCTGCCAGTATGGAGCCTGCTTGGGATTCTCTCTCTCTCTCTCTCTCTCTCTCTCTCTCTCTCTCTCTCAACAAATAAATGAACTTAAAAAAAAAATCCTGGAAATCAGAAATCATGTGCTTTACCTGGAGAACTAGAGGGAGGCCCAGAAAAGGTCCCTTGTCATTACCCAGTAAACTACCACCCAGGTCACACGCAGACACTCCCAGAGTCCACCTCATCTGCCTGTGAATCTGCACACCTCACCACAGCTGCCTCTGAGGAGCCTGTGGATTCTGCCCCCAGACCCACCCCTTCCTCCCCTTGCCCTCTCTCTGCCAAGGCCCTGGGTCACTACTGCTGTCCCACTCGCTCAGTGACTGCGGGCAGGTGGAAAATTAACGAAGGATATGGATACAGAGGAGAGACCGGCCCAGGAGTGGCAGGAATCCCCAAGAGGTCCAGAGAGCAAATGATACAGAGAGCAGGCTGGGGGAAGGCGCTTCAGGAAGGGGCACGGCCTCCTAGGTGGTGGGTAGAGGGGGAGGCGGAGGGCCAACTCTAGGAGAGCTTCTGGCTGATTCAATATCCACCTGACTTGTCCTCTGTGGTCTGAAGAGAGTTGGGTGCGGCTCCCAGCTAGCTCGCCCCCAGGGAGAGGAGTGATTGAAGCTCACGGGAAGAGAAACTGGTTCTAGGCGGGGTCCTTTCAGTTCCTAGCACAGCTGAAGGAGGATCCCTGAGCTTAAATGCTGCCTGGTGCAAGCCTTGGCCCCACCGTAAGCAGCTGGGTGAACTTCAGCAAGCCCCGTGACTTCTCAGAGTGGGCTCTGAAGTCCATTGAGAACACTGGCGTATTTTCGGAGGCCTAGGTGTACTCTTAATGAATCAAAGCACAAATGTCCTATGTAACTAGCTTATAGAGCGGAGTGGACCGTCAAAAGTGGCAAACTAGGGGGAAAGACTTTATAAATATTCAAGTCCACTGAAATCCAAGGAGTTATTAATTCATTGTCATTGCAAACTCCAGGTTAAGGAAATGGGAGAGAGGATTAACATGGGGAAGGCAGTGTCCCCCAGAACTAAAGAACCAAAGGAGAACTCTCATTCCCTCATCCCCAGCCTGGGACCTCCAGGAAGTGATCTTCCCTAGGGGGCTTGGGAGATGTCTGGAGACTCTAGATCAGTGTGGGTAGGATAAGAGCCCTGGGCTCTCCCGGGCCAGCCTAATCCTTGCGGGGAAACGCTGGGCAGGGCCATGGGGGAAGGCCTCCTAAACACACCTTCCCTGGGAAGAGAGAAGGTCCTGGGGCCAGCCCCTCCCCTAGCCCCCTGAGAAGCCTCCAGGGCTCAAGGGAAGAAATGGGCAGGAAGATGTGTTCCTGGGTTCAAACTCTACTTCATTTTTTAATTTTAGGTTTATTTATTTAATTTGAGAGATACAGGGAGAGACCACAAACAGGGGAGGGGCAGAGAGAGTGGGGGGAGACAGAGGATCCAAAGCAGGCTCTGTGCTGACAGCAGAGAGCCTGATGTGGGGCTCGAACTCATGAAACATGAGATAATGACCTGAGCCAAAGTCAGATGCTTAACCGACTGAGCCACCCAGGCACCCCTCAAACTCTACTTCAAATCCTTATTGGTTGTGTGAATAGGGTTAATTACCTAGCCTTTTTTTTTCATGTTTACTTATTTTGAGAGAGAGAGCATGAGCAGGGGAGGGGCAGAGGGAGAGGGAGAGAGAGAGAGAATCCCAAGCAGTCTCCGTGCTGTCAGCACAGAGCCCAACACAGGCCTTGAACTCACGAACCATGAGATCATGACTTGAGCCGAAATCAGAAGTGGGACACTCAACCCACTGAGCCACCCAGGCGCCCCATTGATTGATTTATTTATGTACTTAAGTAAGCTCTACACCCCTGTTGACAAGTATCTTACATTTAACTGAAGAAGGAGGTAAGAAACCTATCTAATGATGACAGAAGGGAGGTGAAACTGGGGTGGTTGAACAGGAATTTTGTTTAACAGAGAAGATAAAGAAGGACACACAGGTGTAGGGAACAGTGTGTGCCAGGTCATGGCACTGAGAGAGAGCCACGGTTGGGGAGTGTGGGGAGGGGCGAGCCAGGGAATGCAGAAAGGGAGGGGTGCAGCGAGAGAAGTGAGCTGGGTCTTTGCCTGCCCTGACAAGCCAGTGAGGTCCTAGGTCAGAGCAGAGTAGTCAGACCTGATTCGTAGACAACTTTGACCCCGGTGGGAGGGCCCCTGGCGGGGTGGGGGTGGGGCCTTACCAGCAATGGTAGTGACCACTGCACAGGGTGAGAGGGAGGGTTTGGGAAATGTTTGGAACGTACAGGTTTTGTTGACCGAGCTTAGCTTTGGATAGTGGGAGGCTCTCAGGTTCACTAAGATACAGACACAGTGGAGAGGGGCAGGTCAGAGTGAGGGAAGGGAGTGAGGGAAGGCAGGGAAAAGAGGCTGACTTGGCTGCAGCAGAAGGTCCAGGAGGAAGTTGCCCCGCAGGGTGGGAGACGGGCCACTGGGCATGAGGGTCCACCTCCCAGGGGAGAGGCTGGAACAGGTGAGCCACCCCGAGAGCTGGGCCCCTGGCCACGCGAAGTCACTTACTGAGCCCCTGCTGGGCGCTAGGAATAGACCAGGGCACCGCAGACACATTGTCCTGGACCGGACTTTCTAGGTGGGGTGGGAACATGTCCGACAAGTCAAATGTGTCACAGCTGAGGAGGAGAGGACAGCAAAGCGTAGGGGAAGCCCACAGTGGTCAATGGGTGCTTGGAGAAGGCCTCAGCGGTGCCTGGAAAGACAAAATGGGCCCGAAGCAGCGAGCGGTTAGGCCAGCAGGGGGGAGGACAGGCCCCACAGACAGGGAGGGCACGTTGGGGCAGCCACCCTGCCTCGTGTGGGAATGGCGGAGGCCACCGTGCCTGCGTTAAAGCGACTGAGCAGGGGAGGGGGGGTGGGGGCGTACTGGGAAGGAGGAGGGCCTCATAAGGCCGTCAGCTGCACTCCGTGCGAGGGGGGTCATCGGTGGGCTGTGTTTGCTTCCTCTGCCCCTCCTCTCCAGACCCCTGTCCCTCTTCTCGCCACAGGCAACACCAGAGTCCGGGGGGAAATGAGTCAGGCCTTCACGTAAGGCTCCAGGCCATGTACCCGCGTCCACGGCAACACATTCACCCCAGCCGACAGGCGGGAACAACCCGAGGGGCCATTCACAAATGAAGGGAGAAACACAGTGTGGGCTAGATTGACTGTGGAATATTATTCAGCCTTAAAAAGGAAGGAAATTTGACACCTGCTACAATATGGCAGAACCGTGGAAACGTGCTAAGTGAAAGAAGCCGTCGACTAGAAGTGCGCGGTCCCACTTGCACGAGGTCCCTAGAGTAGACAAACCCATAGAGACAGGAAGGAGAATAGAGGTGGGGGGGTGGGGGGTGGGCACGGGGAGTTAGTGTTTCATGAGGACAGAAGTTTCTGTTTGAGTCGGTGAGAAAAATTTTGGAAATAGTGCCCAAAATTGAGAATGTACTCGATGCTGCTGAATGGTACACCTAAAAATGGTTAAATGGTAAATTTTCGAAGATTTTATTTTTAAGTAATCTCTATACCTAACATAGGGCTGGGATTTACGGCCCAAGATCAAGGGTCGCTCGCTCCACCAGCTGAGCCAACTGGGTGCCCTGGCAATTTCTAGCCTGTGTATATTTTACACAATTTTTGGAAAAACTCAAAGAGACTTGGGCCTGGACTGGCCTCAGCCTATAGCTGCTCTCTGGGCAGAGATCACGGAGGGATTTCCGAGAGGCCATTACAAACGTCGTGGGCAAAACTAAGGGCTCTCTCCATATGCACAGAGTCCAAGCTCTAGGGTAAGGTGGGGTACAGAATGGAGGGTACAGTGCCCTGCTACCACTTGCGTAAAAAAGGGACAGGTTGTGTTTGGCTGGCTCAGTCAGTGGAGGGAGTGACCCTTGATCTCAGGGTCGCGCGTTCGAGCCCCACACTGGGCAGAGATGGGTGAAAAAATCATAATAAAACAAAATGTTCTTATATCTAAAAGGGAGGGGAGGGACATATATTGTTTGTACCTGTGTAGTCCATTTCTGAGAGAAGACTCAGTAACTCCAGAAATCTGGTAGAACGCCCTGGAGCGGGGGGAGGGCTGAGAGGCGGGGGCGGGGCTGGGGGCGGGAAGGGAGAAACTTCACCCACACGCTGGACCTCTGAGTTTTGTATATTGCACAAGTGTTTATGCAAATAAACGTAAATATGTTTGAACAAATTCAAATTCTGGAACGTTTGGAAATACAGCCGCAGGGCCCACCCCCCATATTCTGATTCCGGAGGTCGGAGACGGCGGCCAGGCGCACGTCCACAACAGCGGCAACGCGGCCGCCGGTTACCGCGCCCCGCGGGGAAGCTGGTCTGTCTCGAAGGAAGAGAAAACCGCCGCTCCGAGTGTCCGGCCGGCGGGGGCGGGCCCCTGACGCCTCAAGGGCCCCGGGGCAGCTCTCAGGCGCCCCCCGCCGGCCGGCCGGGGTCGTGTTGCCGAGCGAGCGTCCTCAAGCTGGGGGGCAGAGGGGGGGACCTTGTGCGCGTGTGAGAGAGCGTGTCTGTGCGGGAGTGGAAGCGCCGGTTCGGGGGTAGGGTGCGCGTGCGCGTGGGCGGACTGGGAGTGTCTGTGTGCACGTGTACCGGCGCTGGGCACTCTCTGTCCTTGGCCTCTTGCAGCAACCCTGCGGCCTCCAGGGTGCAACCTCCTGACCCCCTCCCTCACACACAACATGCCACCCTTCCTGTCCCCTCTGTGTCCTGAACACCACACGGTCACCGGCCCGACACACTTTGTGAAACCTAACTGCCAACGTTCTTGTCTGTCCCCAGTCCCAAGGCGGGGGCCTGACTTTCAGGACCCAGCGTCGGGCAGCCTTGTGCGCGTCTCGGGGTGTGGGAGGGCTCTCATGGGACAGAGCCAGACAGTCCGGTCCCGCTGGGATGTGCAGGCCTGTGGGCCTGGTTTTGTCGCCTCCAGGCCTCCTGCGCAGAGCTGCCTGGCCCTGGATGAGGAGCAAAATACGTCTCACATGGTGCAGTCGCTTGTGGGCGGGGGGTCAGCCAGAATGCTTTTCCTCTTTGACCCAATTTCAGGTCAAAGCTTTGGTCCCTCTGTAGGACAGGGCCTGCTCTCGGGCATCAACCCCACCTCCTGTTAAGCTACTTGGGGTTTGGATCTCCCGGATTCTCCTCCCAGGTGGCCTTCCAGTCTGTCTGAAGTTGCCAGGCCAGCCTTAAATATCCCATGTCCCTCCCCAACCCCCAAGCACAAGTCCTAATCCCCCAGTCCCTAAAGTCTGTTACGTCCCTTCCCTCTGGTTACAGCTTTCAACCATCTTTATTTCTCCTGTCTTCTAGAAACAGAGCCTAGGGGGCGCCTGGGTGGCTCAGTCGACTTTGGCTCAGGTCGTGATCTCGTAATCCGTGAGTTCGAGCCCCACGTCAGGCTCTGGGCTGACAGCTCAGAGCTTGGAGCCTGTTTCAGATTCTGTGTCTCCCTCTCTCTGACCCTCCCCCGTTTATGCTCTGTCTCTCTCTGTCTCAAAAATAAATAAAGGTCAAAAAAATTTTTAAATAGAAACAGAGCCTTGGATCTGTGCTCATTCCCCTTGGTAAGTCCCTCCTGCTACCTGACCCCTTTCTTTTTCCAACTAGAGTCTCACGGGAGGGATGGTGCTTAGGGGCTACAGCTCAGCCTCTGCAACCACTCTGAGTCCGAATCCCAGCTCCACTGCCGACAAGATCTCTAGCCCCAGACAAAGCATATCAGGCAGGGTTCCATCAGGAACTAAGGGTTCTCTCCAATCAGATAAATTGAGCAACATCTCCTAGCAGGGTTATATCCAAAGGTGTGCACAGGGTGCTGCTGAACCACAGGGGACAGAGCATTACCCCAGATCTAGAAACAGTGGGCTTAGTGCCACTTTGGGGGCCCAGGGGATGGGGAGAGAAGAGCCCCTAGAATCTGGAGAGGGTCTCTGGTGGCAGCCGTGACCTACAGCATCCTGGCAGGGAGGCGGGGGGGTGTGTGTGGAATGCACAGCCTCCCTCTCCTCCGCCTCATCTCCTGTTCTGTGGCCAAGCCCAACAGAAGCCATGGACAAGCCTTCAGCCTCCTGGCCCCCTGACAGAGCGGACAAGGGTAGAGGAAGGATCTGGAGTGGCGACGGAAGATGCTAGCACACCCCGCGAGCCTCAGTCTCCTCACCATCAAACAGGCTATCGATCCTCCCTTCCTTCTAGGCTGTCACGGTGATAAGGGAGAAGATACCCGTGAGGTGTCGACCACTGGCCCAGCACACCCACGGTGCTCAATGCACACATCCTAATGTCTGCTTGGGGATGTAACGATTAATTGGCACCTTGAACTTAGCCTGGCTAAAACTGAAAGCTTGAGGGGCGCCTGAGCGCTCAACTTTGACTCAGGTCATGGTCTCGCGGTTCGGTTTCTAAGTTCAAGCCCCGCATCGGACCCTACTGTCAGAGCAGAGCCACTTTGGGTCCTCTGTCCCCCTTCCCCGCTCTCTCTGCCCCTCCCCCACTCGCGCTCTCTCTCTCTCTCTCTCTCTCTCTCTCTCAAAAAAAATAAATAAATAAAACTAAAACCTTGAATGTTTCTCCCACAAACTGGTTACTGGTCTCAGTAAATGGCACTGCCATCTACCCGACTGGTCAAGCCAGACCCCGCGCCCCCCCCCCCCCCGCCAGCGCCATCCTTCAGGGGATGGAAGTCTCCGTCTGCCCGTCCCCGCATCCTCCCCGCATCCATCATTCCACCCTGTGTGCTCTTGTCCAGACACATCGCACATCCGTCTCTCCACTGCCTCCCACCGGGCTTGCTCCTGACACTGGCCGCTGCTACTCTGTGATCCCCACCTGCCAGTGACAGGCATCTAGAGTATCCGCTGGGTCAGGCCACTCCACCGGTGCCCTCCAAGTCCCTGCTTGTGTCTCCAGCCTCACAGGGCCCATGCCCCTCCGCCGGGCACCCGGCCTCCTGACCCCTGCACGTACGCCCCTCCACCGGGCACACGGCGTCAGTGCCCCCCCCCCCTGCCCCCAGCACTAGGCCTTTTCTTTCCTCAGAGCATCGACACATATTTCCAACCCCACAGAAAAACTCCTTTCTTCCAATTGTCCCCACTAGCTCCTTCTCATCCTTCAAATCTCAACTTAAATACGATCACACTTCAAAGAGGCCTTACCAAACCATCTCACCTAAAATACATTTCTCAGGACACCTGGATGGCTCAGTCGGTTGAGTGTCCAACTCTTGGTATCGGCTCAGGTCGTGATCTCCTTGTCATGGGATTGAGCCCCACGTGGGGCTTGGAGCTGAGCATGGGGCCTGCTTGGGATTCTCTCTCTCCCTCTCCCTCTCTGCTCCTCCCCCTTCTCAAAATACATAAACAAACTTTAAAATTTATTTTTTTAAATATTTTTTAATGTTTATTTATTTTTGGGGTTTTTTTTGCAACTTTTTCTTTTTTTTTTGGGACAGAGAGAGACAGAGCATGAACGGGGGAGGGGCAGAGAGAGAGGGAGACACAGAATCGGAAACAGGCTCCAGGCTCCGAGCCATCAGCCCAGAGCCTGACGCGGGGCTCGAACTCACGGACCGCGAGATCGTGACCTGGCTGAAGTCGGACGCTTAACCGACTGCGCCACCCAGGAGCCCCTATTTTTGAAGGAAAGAGAGGCAGAGTGTGAGTGGGGGAGGGTCAGAGAGTGAGGGAGACACAGAATCCCGAAGCAGGCTCCAGGCTCCAAGCTGTCAGCAAAGAGCCCGATGCGGGGCTCGAACCCACAAACCACGAGACCATGACCTGATCTGAAGTCGGACGCTTAACCGACTGAGCCACCCAGGAGCCCCTAAAATTTTGTTAATGTTTATTTTTGAGGAAGAGAGAGAGAGACAGAGCGCGAGCAGGGAAGGGGCAGAGAGAGAGGGAGACACAGAGTCCAAAGCAGGCCCCGGACTCTGTGCTGACAGCACAGAGCCAGACGCGGGGCTCCAACTCACGAGCTGTGAGATCATGACCTGAGCTGAAGTTGGACGCTTAGCCGACTGAGCCACCCAGATGCCCCTAAATAAACTTTAAAATAAAATACATTTCTCTCTTTCCTCCCTGTTGACTTTGCTGCTCTGACACCCTGATCAGTTCTTTAACAGCACTTACAAACTTTGTGGTTCTATATTCATTTCTTTGGTGCTTGTTTATAGGCTATCTCCCCACACTGCTAATTCCATAGAGGACAAAGGCCCTGTTTTGCCCACCGTTGTATCCTCAGGACCTGGCACGAAGTAGGTGGTGCATAAGTATTGATCAATGAGCAAAAGGTAGCCAGCGTCCCGGTGACAGCGATGCCATCAGAGCCCGTCCAGAGACTGTCCCCACACCATCAAAGTGCTCCCCAAGCCCTTCCTTCAGGCTCCAGTCTCTACCATAAATCCTCCTGTTCCCGGATTCATCTAGGGCTCATTTCAGCAAAGGACAAAGGAAAAGGGGCCATATCACCAAAATCTCTATTCAGGTTGATGACAGCATGAGTGGATTGAAGACTTACTGGGAAAAATGGATGAGAGAGGGGGAATGCCAGGAGACGGGGCAGAGCACGTGCAAGCCTGGGGGAGGGACAGCGTGTGGGGACCCGGGCAGCCAGCAGGGCGTGCCCCTCTTCTCTTCTCTGGTCCCTTAGATAAGACAGTAGTTTGCCCATGCTCCCACCCCACACATAGTCCCTTCCTTTGTAGCATGTCCCGCCAGGAGAATGTGCCACCCCAGGACTTTTGGTCAAGGATCTCTAATTCCCTAAGGGACTTCATAAATACCATCCTGATCGGGGCTCCAGGAGGTAAGGAGAGGCAACAGAAGCCACTGCATAGGAGGCAACGAGGGTGGAAATCAGGAGCGGAGGTAGAGATACAAATAATAGACATCTGCTGCCGGCCGAGAGGGCCTTGGCATTGGGGCGGGGGTGGGGGTGGGGGTCTGTGTTTATTGGAGTCTCCCCGGTGTTAAGTTTTGGGCCCTGGCC
Organism: Panthera onca; assembly: GCF_046562875.1. Classification (NCBI taxonomy): domain Eukaryota; kingdom Metazoa; phylum Chordata; class Mammalia; order Carnivora; family Felidae; genus Panthera; species Panthera onca. Next base: position 70,641,784 of record NC_138355.1, read on the forward strand.
TGAGCCTCTTTCCCAGCGCCTGTAGGCAGAGCACACAGGAGCCTGCCGCACGGGAACCACGGGGTATGCCCGTGTTGCCTGGACTCTGGCCCCTGGTGGTGACACTTTAACCAGCACACACAACTGCTCCCTAGCCCCGTGCCTCGTGCCTCGGCCACAGACAGTGTGGGGGAGACACCCAGAGACAGGAGGGCACCCGGGAGCATGGAGGGTGCGGCTGGACGTGGGGCTCCTCTGGGCTGGGCCGGGTCAAGCTCCGGGGACCCTGGGACCAGAGTAGCATTGAAGGGGCTGGGGAACTCAGAGGAGGGGCTCGGGAAGTCCACCAATTGGAAGGAAGAAAACGGGAACCTTAGGAAAGGGGACTGGGTGATTCCGGACAATGAGCAGCCAGTGTGGACCAGAGATGGTGATGGGCCGAGGCTGAGGGAAGTCAGCAGCTGAAGGGCGGGAGGTCGGGGTTGTGAGGGCAGGCTGGAGTGGGTCAGACCCGGACACGCATCCCATCTCTGTTACTTAGAAGTTCTATGATCTGGGGCAACTTATTTAATCTTCCTCAACCCCTGTCTCCTTCTCTGGAAAATGGGGACACTTGTAGAGCACGTAACGGTACTCGCTCCACAGGATCCTTGGAACTAGGTAGGATAATGCATGTAGAGTGCCCAGGCCCGAGGAAGGACCCCGGGAAACCTGGAGCGCTCAGGGCGGGAGCGCAGCGCTGGGATGAAGGGGGGGGGGGTGAGGCGGGGGCCCACACAGCCCTCTTCTGCTGCAGGGCCAGCCGGGTACCTACGGCGGGTCAGCGGGGCCCACCTGGCCCACGAGCTGGGCACCGCCTTCTTCGAGCGGCAGCAGCTGTCGGCCGCCATGGCGGACACCTTCCTGGAGCACCTGTGCCTGCTGGACATCGACTCGGAGCCCGTGGCCGCCCGCAGTACCTGCATCATCGCCACCATCGGTAAGCAACCCCCCCCCCACCCCCCAGCCTCCCGGACCTCAGGCCGGGTCATTCATTCAACAGATACTTGTTGAGGCTTGGCAGCCAAGGTGTCAGGCCCAGGCCCTGGGGGTAGATCAGCGAAGCAGACAAAGATCCCGACCCCTGGGGAGCTGACAACCCAGCTGGGTGAGACAATAAATACTAACTGTAGGGGCCCCGGGGTGACCCAGTCAGTTAAGCTAACCGTCCAACTCTTGACCTCGGCTCAGGTCACGATCTCCCAGCTTCTGGGTTCGAGCCCTACATGGGGCCCTGCGCTGTTGCAGAGCCTGCTTGGGATTCTGTCTCTCCTTCGCTCTGACCCTCTGCCACGGGTGCTCTTTTTCTCTCTCTCTCAAAATAATAAAAATGGAAAAAGGCTAAACATAATAACTTAAAAAGGAGTAAATATTTAGCACGTGAAAAAGTGATAAGAACAATGGAAAAAAGAAAAATGGAGTGGAGGAAGGGACCAAGGGCGGGGGGTGGGGGGGGGGGCAGGCTGCCGTCCCAAGCGGGGAGAAGATCAGATCTGCGCAGAGACGGAAGGAGATGTGAGGAGGGCGGTGTCTGTGGCGGGTGGGGGAGAGTTCCAGACCAGGGGGCAGCCAGCACACAGGCCCTGAGTCAAAGAGGCTGGGACGGTTAGAAGACATCAAGGGGAGAGTGGCCGGATGAAGGTATTGTAGAGAGAAGGCCATGTAGGGCCTGGTAGCCACTGTCACAGTCTGAGTGGGGTCCCCCCACCCAGAGAAGTGGGAAACGACGGCCCAGCAATGAGCAGGAGAATGACTGGTCTCCCACTGCACTAGGGCCGCCCTGGCTGTACTGGGGAGACTGGGGTGGCGGTGGGGCTGAAGAAGGAATCAGAGAGGAGTCAACTAGAAGGTCCCATTATCAACTGAGCAGGAAAGACGGTGGAGGAGAGGTTTTGAGGGGAGGAGATAGGAGCTCGCTAGGGGCGGGGGAGTTTGAGGGGCACAGAGTCAACCAGAAACACAGGTCTGGGTTTGGGGCAGGGTCCGAGTGGCAGATATAAATGTGGGAGGTGCCAGCATCTAGATGGCATTTGAAGCCACCAGACTACCACCAAGGGAGCGAAGAGAATCAGGCATCTGATGTGAAGGGCGAGGGGGAGGGGGGAGCAACAGAGGCAGAGAAGGAGCGGCCGCCCCGGGAGCAGGAAGCCAGGAGGGGCGCGTCCTGGAAGCCACGTGAGGACGCGTGTCAGGTGCTGCCGAGGGGCCAGTGGCCGCATTTAGCGACACCGAGGTTCCCGGTGACCCTGGCAGGAAGAGGTGCCGGCGAGGCGGGAGGCCAGCGCCGACTGGAGCCCGAACAAGGAAGAACAGGGGGCGGGGGGAGGACCAGAGGCAGCGAGCTCCGAGAACTCCTGCGACGAGTTGTTCTTCAAAGGAGAGCAAGGAGACAGGGCTGGAGCCGGAGGGGAACTGGGGCTCAGAGGGTCTTTGGTGATGAAACCGAGAACACAGGCTTCCATGCTGATGGGAACGCTCCAGCAGAGAGGAGAGCACGGATGGCTGGGGCTGGGGAGGTCGGCAGAGCGGGGGGCGGGGGGGGGGGGGGGAGGGAGGCAGGGCAGCTCGCTCGGGCCTAGAAGGCCTCTCGGCTCCAAAGGCCCAGACGGACCCCAAATGCCCGACCCGGCAGCCGTCTCCTGCCTTGCCCCCTCCCGCGCCGGGGGACCCCCGCCCTGCAGCACCTACATCGCCGCCCGGCTGAGGACGCTCCCCTCCGAGCCCCCCACAGCGCCCCCACCCCCGGGAGGCAGGTGTTGGCTGCAGAGGGAAGCAGAGCTGCTGACGGGGGAGTAGAGGCTGCTCAGGGAATAAAGGTCGGGTCTCCGGCCTCCCGTGGCGCGGTGATGGGTTTGCTGCCCCCCCCACCCCCCCACCCCCGGCTTTGGGAAGAAGGTCGCCTGAGCGGATCCCCGCTTCCAGGGCCGGCCTCGCAGTCGGTGGAGCGCCTCAAGGAGATGATCAAGGCCGGGATGAACGTTGCGCGCCTCAACTTCTCGCACGGCTCCCATGAGGTGCGGGGCGGGGCGGGGCCGGGTGGGCGGGGCCAAGGCCTGCGCGGGACGGGGTTGGGGGGGGGGGGCGCCCTGGCGACCTTCCCCTGAAACGCCCGCTCGCTGGTCCGCAGTACCACGCTCAGTCCATCGCCAACATCCGGGAGGCCGTGCAGAGCTTTGCAACCTCTCCGCTCAGCTACCGACCCGTGGCCATCGCTCTGGACACCAAGGGACCCGAGATACGCACCGGGGTCCTGCAGGGGGTGAGAGGGGCGGGGCTTGGGGCGGGGCCGGGGGTGGGGGGGCCCGGGGCGGGTCTCACGGCCCCTCTGGCCCCGCCCCTAGGGCCCCGAGACCGAAGTGGAGCTAGTGAAGGGCTCCCGGGTGCTGGTGACCGTGGACCCGGCGTTCCGGACGCGGGGGGACGCGAACACCGTGTGGGTAGACTACCCCAATATCGTCAAGGTCGTGTCGGTGGGGAGCCGTATCTACATAGACGACGGGCTCATCTCCCTCCAGGTGCAGAAAATCGGTGCGGATGGGCCTCCGCCCCAGCCGCGGGGACGCGGGGTGCGCTCCTTCTCCCTGGCCCCCTCGCCTCGTAGACCCGCCGCCCCCGCCCCTGGCCAGCGCCCTCCCCCACCCGTCCCCGGAGCCCCCGGGGTCCAGGCTTGAGGGCTCAACCCGGGTTGGGGCCGGACTGCCGGGTTCGTCGTCCCTCCCACGGACGCCCACCGGTGCCTGTTCCGTGCACGGCCCAGGCCCCAAGGTGGCCAGACAATAGGACACGGGTTCCTGATTTCCTGGGGGCCCAAGCCCCGTGCCCCCCCTCCACGACTCTGCCCCCGGCTCGCCCCTGACCTACGCTGGCTCTTTCCATGCCTGCAGGCCCGGAGGGGCTGGAGACCCACGTGGAGAACGGCGGCGTCCTGGGCAGCCGCAAGGGCGTGAACCTGCCCGGAGCCCAGGTGGACCTGCCGGGGCTGTCCGAGCAGGATGCCCGGGACCTGCGCTTCGGGGTGGAGCATGAGGTAGACATCGTGTTTGCCTCCTTTGTGCGGAAAGCCAGTGACGTGGCTGCCATCCGGGAAGTTCTGGGGCCGGAAGGACAGAACATCAAGATCATTAGCAAAATCGAGAACCACGAAGGCGTGAAGAGGTGAGGCTTGGTCCCTGTCCCCACCAGGCCCCAGCCGTCCCCAAAGCCCTGCCTCTTCTCCAGCCTGCCTCTCCCTGGCGTCTCCTGGCCCTTCCTCAGCCCTGACACCCCAACCGCCCAGGTTTGATGAGATCCTGGAGGTGAGCGACGGCATCATGGTGGCTCGAGGAGACCTGGGCATCGAGATCCCACCTGAGAAGGTTTTCCTGGCTCAGAAGATGATGATCGGACGCTGCAACCTGGCGGGCAAGCCTGTTGTGTGTGCCACGCAGGTCTGGAGTGAGCCCTCGGGGGGCCCCGCGCGTTCTCCGGGCTGGGGGAGGGTGAACATCCTCACCTTCGGTCTCTAGCACATTTTGCCGTCCAGTGTTTGATCCTCAAGCGACCGAGCTGGGAAGAGACACTGTGAGCCCGCGTTTTGAGACGAGGAAACGGGACAGCCAGAGGCACACAGTTCGTGGCTGTGACCCTGGCTTTCAGGGCCCTCTGAGAGTGGCAGAGAAGTAGCTCGGGCAGGGACCCCAGGCAGAGTGTGACTGCTACAGCTCTGACGCCCAGATGTCCCCCAGATGCTGGAGAGCATGATCGCCAAGCCCCGGCCGACTCGGGCAGAGACGAGCGACGTGGCAAACGCTGTGCTGGACGGGGCGGACTGCATCATGCTGTCGGGGGAGACCGCCAAGGGCAAATTTCCCGTGGAGGCAGTAAAGATGCAGCACGCGGTAGGGGGCGCCCCGCCGAGACAGATGCGCCGGAAGCCCCGCCCCTTCCGGGCTCCAGCGCCTCGCCCCCGCCTGACCTCCAGGTGTTCGCAGATCGCCCGGGAGGCCGAGGCTGCCATCTACCACCGACAGCTGTTTGAGGAGCTGCGCCGGGTGGCGCCCCTGAGCCGGGATCCCACTGAGGTCACTGCCATCGGCGCGGTGGAGGCCTCCTTCAAGTGCTGTGCTGCTGCCATTGTCGTGCTGAGCAAGTCTGGCCGGTAAGGAGGACGCCGGCAGCACCGAGAGAGAGCTTTGGGTCAGGGGCACACTGGGACGGGCCCCGGGCCTGGGTTCGGCCTTGTCATCAGGGACGAAGGATAGAATTCTGGGGCCAGAGCAGAGGGAGCTCCAGGAGAGCGGGAGGCCAGCGGGGGCGGGCCTTGGGCACGGCAGGAACTGTGCTAGTGAGCTCCAGGGAGCTGGAAGGGCAGTGTGACATCACTGGGCACATTGGCTTCCAGGCCATCTGGGCATCTGGGGCCCCTGAGCAAGTCCTCTACATTCACCCCACAAAGCCTTACAGTGCTGAGTGTTCCAGAAGGTCCCAGAAGGTTTTAGTTCAAGTCTTTGCTCTCAAATCGGCCCTGAGACCTCGGGTAAGTCACCCAGGCTCTATAGACCACTTTTTCTCGTGGAGTCGTCAGGATTAACAAGAGACGTTTGTGAGTTAAGTACGATAGGGTTTCATGTTTCTCCAGAAGTTTCTTATTATCTGCCTTGACATATCCTTCATTGCGTCTTATCTTCCTTGTGTGGTAAGAAGGGCAGGCATTCTTATGCCCATTTTACAGGTGAGAAAAACAAGGCCCGGAGGTATATGATGACTTACCCAGGGCCACACAGCTTGTTTGTGACACCTGGGACCAGAACCCCAACTCTTGTTTCCTGGCTCACTACTGCCTCACTGTTCTGAGACCTTCTCCACCTCCTGCAGCTCAGCACAGCTGCTGTCTCGGTACCGACCTCGGGCAATGGTCATTGCCGTCACCCGCTCTGCCCAGGCTGCCCGGCAGGCCCACCTGTTCCGAGGGGTCTTCCCCGTGCTCTACAGTAAACCTCCAGAGGCCATCTGGGCAGACGACGTGGATCACCGGGTCCAATTTGGCATTGAGAGTGGTGAGCCACCTCGGTTTCCTCCCCACCCAGCCCTAGGTCTGTGTCATCAGGCCCCCGACCCCACTTTCCACACCCACTCGAAGGGCCTCGCCTCCCTCCTCTGGTCCCAGATTTTCCCTGAGAAGGTCACTAAGACACCGGGCTATTTGGGCCTCCGGGGGCCAGGGGACACACTGAGGAGGGCAGTGGGAGAGGGGTCGGCCCAGCCGCCGCTGCTGGAGCTGGATGGGACGTAAGGAGTAAGAGGTGAGAGTACAAGGGGGACCCCGTACCCCCAGCTGTGTGGCTGTGAGCATACTCTGTCTCCTCCCGGGGGCGTGGCAGCACTGGCAGCAGGCCCAGTACTGAGCCGCCCGCCCCGCACACCCGCGGCGGCCACACTCTCTGTGGCGCCACCTATGGGACTCTGTGCACTGGAGGAGACGGAGGGTGGCGGCTGGTTCTCACTGTGGGGCTGGCCAGCGTCCCCCAATGGCTGATGGTCATCTTCCTCCCGCACCCCTGCTAGGAAAGCTCCATGGCTTCCTCCGCGTTGGGGACCTGGTGATTGTGGTGACAGGCTGGCGACCTGGCTCTGGCTACACCAACATCATGCGGGTGCTGAGCGTGTCCTGAGATGCCGTGCCCCGCTGACACAGCCCAACCCGGACCCCCACCCCCTCCACCCCACACCCCTACGGCCCCACGGCCGTCTTCTCTGCTCTCCTCCCTCCCTGCCTAGGCCACATCTGCCATCCAGCCCCATCCCAGGGTGCCCCTTCCCCGCTCCATTTCACGCAGGCCCCTTAAGTCTGTGTCCAATTAAGCACTGGCCATCTGGAAGCACCAGTCCTCCCGTCCCTGCACCCAATGCTCTCAGCCTAAGATGCTCTGAGCCTTTAATCCTAGCTTAACTGGTTAATTCTATTCCTCTGGGCTTCCCATACTGGGGTGGGGGGGGGGTTTGCGGGGAGGAGGGGAACAGGGCCATCATGTCCACCGTCTCCACAAAGTCACCATTTAAAAAATGTTCCATATCCATGCAGTCTGATACCCTCAGCGTGGCCCTCATGCATCTCCTGGGGAGAATGCCACCTCTTTCCTCACCGTGACACGGTGACGTCAAAGCACCACCGTTCTGGGGGAAACTGGGGTAGACCAGTGCCGGGGAGCACAGAGAGCCGCGTGGGCTCATCCCGTCACTGTCCTCACCAGTAGGCCACTCCCTGGCTGTTCTCATGCCCACCTCCTGCCTTGCTGGGTCAGAGGCCCCGCTGCTTCCTCCTGCACCCAGACATTCCTTCCTGCCCACCTTGGTCCCCACACAAACCAGGAGCCAAGACAAGTATCTCTAGTTTCTTTCTAAACCCAGCTGTTTGGGAGTGATTCTAAAACCCAGGACTCTTCACCCAAGAGAAGGATGACTTAGGGTCCTGGCCCTGCATTCTCTGCTACTGTAGAGCAGATGTGGGGCCTGGGACGTGGGGTAAGGGGTTCCCCTTGTGCCTGCGAAGGCAAAGGTACTGAAGGGCCTGCCCTTCCCCAGGCTCGGATGTCTCGGGTCCTCCCCTTACTCTCTCACCAATGGTAAACTCTAAACTCCGAACAAAACCCTTAAAAGTAGCAAGAGTCCACCCTTCTGCAGCTCCCTGTAGGGAGAGGGCTCAATATTGCTGCCTGCTGATAGAGCTGAGCGAGGACCCTATAAGGACAGGGAGGGAGGGAGGGATAACGGAATGGCTGAATAAAATGAATTAATGATAAATAAAACTAGCAAATGAATAAATACAATTATTACATGATTGAATAAATAAGAATAAACAAGGAAGGGAGGAAGGAAAGAAAAAAATGGCCACCTAAGGATTCAGCCGCTTGCCCCCCACCTGGGGGATCCAGGCTGGCACATTAAATAGGGACGTGCCAACCGTCCCTTGGCCTCAAGGGGGACACCACTGGGGCAGGGAAGAGGCTGCTCCCAGTTTACAAAGACAGTTGTACCACAGGGACAGAAGGTGCAGCGAACTTGACAGGAGACAGGTGTTCCCACAGTAGTGTGTGTGTGTGGGGGGCAGGAGGTATGGAGGGGGAGGGGCCACACGCGGCAGTGATGGTGGGTGCCCACGCTGGGGAGCCAAGACATCTGTTGACAGAAGCGGAGGCACAGGTGACTGGCAGTGCCCGGCTGTGCCAGGGAGACAGAAGTCAACCCACAGCAGGTGGTTCCTGCGGGGTCAAGGGCAGGGAAACAGAGACATCTAGTTGCTTGGCAGTGATGGGGGGCGGGGGGGGACAAGGACTTGTGCTTCGTGAGGCGGGGGCCTGGGGCTGAGCCTGCGCCTGGCAGGACTATCGCAGGAGAAACCCTGCTCGGAGGCCTCAGAGTCACTTCTACTTGGCAGTGAGGACATGTAGCGCCTGGCACAGTGTCTTGAATGTGGTAGGCGCTCAGTACATTTGATGAACGGGTGAGTGGATTAGGAGGATGTCAGACAGGCTGCAGGGTGCCCGAGCTGAGGACAGAGGCCATCTCCTGGGGAGATATTCCCACAGGGCCGTGTTTCGGGTCTCCCTGACCTTCCCCAAGAGGCATCTGCCCTCGGGCGCGCACTGGCGCACCCAAGAGCTTACCCAAGGGTTTCACATGTTGGCAGAGAGCTGGGGGCCCCGGGGGGCAGCTGGCTCAGGTGCTGATGGCCTGGGCGACTGAGCTGTCCCTGGCAGCTTGGCCAGGAGTCCTGAGGAGGACAGGCGTTCACTTCCCGAGCCCTTACGCCCAGGAGAGCCGTCACCAGCTGCCCGTTGAGGCAGAGAGGGTTGGGAGGCGGAGAGGGGACGGCCCCGAAGTCCTAGTCGCCGTCCACCTCCTCCTGGGGGGGGACCCAGCAAGGACACCTGGGAGCGCCCAGCCCGGGACAGGCTGGCATGAAGGGTTCGGGCAGGTGGGGCAGGCAGGCGGGAGGTGGATGCCCACGGGCCCCGGGCCAGCAGAGGGCCGGCTCGGACGGGCACTAGTGGGGAGGCCGGGGAGCCTGCTGAGCGTCGGGCAGAGCGAGCGAGGAGGGTAGCTGGAGAGTCAGGGGAGAGGGGCAGAGGGCCCCGCTGGTGAGTCAGGGCGATGGCCACACTGGAGGTCACGGCGGCCGCCTGCAGAGGCGCGTGCACCAGGGGCTCCCACAGCACTGGCTTTCCGCTGAGCCGAGCTCCTGTGCCCGGGGCTAGGCCCCGAACGCCCCGGGCCATGTCCCGGTCGTGCTGCACCAAGTGCTGCTCCATGGTGCCCCCGCTGCTGCCCGGACTTGGTTCGGAGCGTTTCCGCTGCAGGACAGAATTCTTCTTGCCTAGAAATGGTCCCGGGAGGGAGAGAGCGGAGATGGGGAAGGAGTCCAAGCTGGAGGTCGGGTATCAAAGAGCAGGGGCATGAGAAGATGAACTCGGAGGACGGCAGCGGGTGAGGGATGGGAAGGAGAGGACGGGGATGGGGGGAGGGGGTGGAGGTTGGGAGGCAGGGGTGGAGAAGGAGGGTCAGGGATGAGAGGATGTCTCTGAGAGGGCGAGAGGGAAGGAGGACTCGGCACAGAGACACGGGGCCATCTCTCCAGGGGCGGGGGACACTGCGCCGGGGGCCTCGCGGGGCATTTGCCGGGAATGGCGCGGGCCGGGGCGTGATGCCGAAGCGCCGGAGCCTGGGCCCTGGGAGGTTGGGGGCCCCTCGCGGGGGAGGCGGGGCGGGGACGCGGCCAGGACCCGGGGCAGACGGGCTGGACGAGGCTCACCGATGCGGCGCAGCCGGTCCATGGCTACCGTCTCGAAGGCCCGGCGCATCATGGGGAACTCTTCCAGCACGGCGTTGAAGTGGTCCACGCTGAGCGAGTACAGGCGGCAGTAGGTGTCGGCGCGCACGCTGGCCGTGCGCCGGCCCCGCGTCAGCAGACAGATCTCTGTCCAAGTCGGGAAGAGGCCCTCAGGACCGCGGTCCCCAGAACGCCCTCTCACCGGGCCCGCGGCAGCTGACCCGGCCCCCTCCCTGCCCGGGGCCAAGGCCCTGAGACGCCCCAAGCATCGTCTCCCTCCATCCTTCTCACTCTCTCCAGATTAAAGCTGGCACACAGGTGGGCATTGCTGGCTCCGTTATGCCAGTCATTTCCATTCCCGGCCACCTCCTCTGCTCTGGTCCGAGGGGCAGGCCTGGGGCAGTGCCCTCTGTGTACCTGCCCCTCCCACCCCTTTGCGTGAAGTCCAAGGGCAACCCAGAAGGAGAAAAGCAGTGCCAAAGGGCAAAGGGCATCCAGGGATGCTAGCGAGCAGGGGTGGTTTGGGGCCTGAGAGAGGACATCTGGTGGGGTGGCCCCCACTGACGCAGCCTGGGTCCCGGGACCCTCCCCACAGGGCACCCCACCAGGGAACCGTCCAACTCAAGCCCCTGGAACAGTATGGCTCAATTCCTGTCTTTCCTTCGTCTCCTAGGGTCCCCAGACTTCACCGCTTGAGGGTCTTAGAAGGCCCAGTGGCCCAGGAACTTTCCCCACCCCCGCCCCGCTGCTACCAATCAGAATCTCTTAGGAAGCTATTTAAAGCCACAGAGCTCCAGGCCCCAGGCCCAGAGATTCTGACTCAGGAGGCCTAGGGAAGGGCTAGAAGTCTTGGACTCTGCACACAGCCAGGCAGGAACAGTGATCCAGGGGAGCAACTGCCCTCCGTCCCCTGCTCCAGTCCCCCCACCCTCCCTGAGGCCTGCTGACCCCCAAAGTAAGATCCATCGGTGAGGCGGGTGTCCCGGGCACCGCGCGCCAGCACGCTGAGCAGCCCGTGCTGTATGAAGTACATCTTCCTGCCCACGGAGCCCTCGCGCACCACGAGGTCCCCTGGCTGGAAGACCTCAAAGTGCAGCTTGGTGAGCACCGCTGTGACGAAGCTGGGGTCGGCGTGGGCGAACAGTGGCATGTGGGCCACCAGGCCGCGGCAGGTGAAGTTAATGATCTCCTGGGCAGGGGAGGGGCCTGTCAGGCAGGCTGCGCCCCCTCCCCCAGGGTGCCCCCATCGAGCTCATCTGTCTCCAGAGGCCCCACCCCTGGGGTCATGATCTGCCAAAGGATGGGGATGCTTCAGTGGGCCTGGGACCATCCCTGCACTCCTGCCTCCAGAGCTCTCCCCCGTAATCCCCCGCAGGACCGTGCCCCCCAAACAGAGATCCCTGCAGGCCCTCCCCGCGTATCCTTCACCCCCGTAAGACCTTCAAGAAAGACCCTAATCCCTAAAAGCCCCCCCCCCCCCCCCCCCCCGCCAAGGCCTGGCCTCCCACGAGGCCCTCCGTAGGCCCCGCTCCCTATAGGTGCACCTGCTGACCAGGAGCCCGTACCCCAGACGGCACCTCAGAAGCCCCGGTCCTTGCACAGCCCCCTCCGGGGCCCAGTCCCACCTCCCGAAGCGGCTCGCTCAGCTCGCCCAGGATGCTCTCTTCGTCGAACATCTTGCCCTGGTAGCGGTGCTCGTAGTACTCGTGGATGCGCTGCCGAGTGTCGGCGGGCAGCTTGTGGAAGGCCATGTACTGCTCCACCTGCTTGTACTGGGGGGCGGGCGACGGCAGTGGGTGAGAGGGTGCAGAGACACGCGTGGCGCAGGAGCAGTGGCGGGGTACGTGTGGAAGAAAGATCACAGACACAGGCCAGACCCGGAGGGGTGAGACATGGAGACAGAGGGGGTACACAGGGCCACAGAAGGACATGTGGGTAACAGTGGATACGGGGAGCACACACAGCACAGTGACAGGAAAGTCCAGACATGGGCAGGGGAGGGGCCCAGGGACAGGGACATAGGGCCAAACAAGGAAGAAGTTACACACAAACAGACACAGGGCAGGGAAGGACACGGAGACCCAACAGGAGCATGAGCACAGGCCTCAAGTTGAGCTACCCAGCCCCTAGCCCCCCTGCAGGCCCACCCCTTCCTTCTCCTGCCCCTGCTCACCTTCTCCTGGTACTGACGTCGGGAAGAGTCCAGGGACTGGATGAGGGCGGTGGCATGGCCGATGAACATGGCGTAGCACGTGGCGCCCACGATCATGCTGAGCATGGTGAGCCAGACGTCGGGCATGCCGACAGGTGCCTGCTGCCCGTAGCCAATGCACAGCATGTGGCTCATGGCCTTGAACAGGGCGTGGGAGTACTGGCGTCCCCACGAGTGGTTCTGGAGGGCAGAGTGTACTGCACAGCTGGGCACAGCCTCCTCAGAGCCTCCTTGTCCTCCTGCCCCCCCGCCTTCCCTCTCTGGCGGTCCTTCTGTGTGCCCCTTTCTGCTTCAGACTGGCCTCCCAGGAGGCACTTCAGTTTGGTTCTGGGGGCCTCTCCGCAGCCTGGGGCGGGGGAGTCCGTTTTGCCTAGGTTTCCTGCCCTGCCTGCTCCCTCCAACACAAAAGCACTTCCTGTAGGTAGCCTCCCCCACCCTCAGCTCCCCACCTCCTCGCTCGGCAGCTCCCGTCTCCGGCCCCAGTGCTCGGCCCTGCTACTCAAGCACGAGAGCCCTTCGAGGGCCCGGAAGGCAGAGTCGTGGGAGTCCTCACCGCCATGTGGTTGATGGAGACCCAGCAGTCAGGGGGGAAGTCCTGCAGCATGGGGACCAGGAACTGCAGGCAGCCGTCCCAGTGACACAGCAGCAGCATCATCCCGATGAGGTTGAAGATGCGAACCACCGCGCTCGCCAGGTCATAGGTCATGTGAAAGATCTGAGGATTCCGAGGAACGGCGGCTGTGGACAGGACCCCTCCCCGCCGGTCCTCCTCTATTCCTGGCCTTGCCAATTCTCTCCTTGAACTTCTCTCTAGCCCCAGCCCCCACGGATCTTTAAAATGCGCTATTATTCGTTTGCACAGAGCTCTACAGCACACACGTACAGCTAATACAGAGTCGGCTGTGTTACTACTCTCTGATCTTACAGAGAGGGAATCGATGCCAGTCACGTGCCCAGAATCACACACAGTGTCACAGCAGAAACTCAAAAAAATCTACTGCACAAGCTGCCCAGGCTGTGCCCACTGGAAAAGAGGAGAGAGGGCATGCCCGGTGTCATGTCCTCGGGGCACGTGTGCGAGGATTCATGCCAACAGCCCCCTTCCCTCCAGTAACACTCACAGAAAACACGCTGACAACTTACTATGTCCCAGGCACTGTTCTAGGAGGTATTAAGTTACAGGTATTATTTCCTTTTATCCTTATGATACACCTCATCATGTGTAAGTGTATTTAACATTTTCATCTTCTAGAAGAGGAAACCAAGTCTCCTATAGCGTATAGTAAACTGGGATACGATCACAGGCAAAGAAACTGCAGAGCCCACACTCTGCACCCCTAAATCCTGCTCCCCTGCCGCTGGAACTCCAATGTCTCCCACTCCCTCCTTCCAGAGTCCAGCTAACCTGCAAGCGCTCCTCCAGCCTCTGCGCTCCGCCCTCCTCACCTCGGGTGTGTGTGGGGGGGTACCCCCTGAACCCTCACTCTGCCCCTGCTACTGACCCACCCGCTTTGGAGGCAGCCCACCCAGCCGCCTCACCCCGTAGCATCACCAGGAGCCCCACCCATAGCGCCGTCCCGGAGGGGCCTGCGAGCCCCCCTGCCCACCTCCCTGCCCCACCTCCTCCCACTGGTGTATGTAGCGGATGAGGCGGGAGAGGCGGAGCAGCCGCAGGAGGCTGAGGATCTTGGTGAAGCGCACGATGCGTAGGGCCCGCGCCGTTTTGTAGACCTCGGCGTCCAGTCGTGGCTCCAGCTCCACCACCAGGAAGATGTAATCCACGGGGATGGAGGAGATGAGGTCGACCAGGAACCAGGTGCGCAGGTAGCGAGACCGGATGGCGCGAGGGGCCAGCAGGATTTCAGCACCCTCCTCTACCACGATGCCTGTGCGGAAGTTGAGTACCAGATCCAACAGGAAGAAAGTGTCAGAGAGGACATTGAAGACGATCCAAGGTGGGGAGTTCTCCTCCTTGAAGAAGGTGATGCCCACAGGCAGCACAATGAGGTTCCCCACCATCAGCAGGAGCATGATCAGGTCCCAGTAAAACCTAAGGTGGGGGTGGGGTGGGGAGGAAGGCCAGGATGACACTTCACCAGCCACCAGACAAATGGCAGATAGTCTGATACAGCCAAGAGCGGGCAAGGATTACCGAATAACGGGATGGCCACTTACAGCTGGCGAGAATGTAAACTGGGACCACCATTTGGGAAGCCAGTTTGCTATTATCTAGTAAAGCTAAACATTTGCATTCCCTGCCACCCAGCAATTCCATCAGGAGCATACACACGCTCAAGGGAAATATGTGCTCCAGGAGATGTATACAGAAATGTTCATAGCAGCATTGGATCTGGAAATGACCCACACGTCCATCCGTAGAAAAATGCAGATAAATAAGATAAACACAGTAGGTGAATAGACTGTGGTATACTCACGCCCCAGAATAATAGACAACCCCGACACCACCCAACGGCAGCCTCATGCTGAATCTTGCAAATTCAATGTTGAACAAAACGAGAAATAAAAGGATACACAGTGGATGAGTTCACTTGTACAGAGTTCAAAAACAGGCAAGACTAAATTGCAGTATTTAGCAATTCACAGAAAAGTGGTAAAACTATGAAGAAAAGTAAGAAAATGAGTGCCTCAGAAGTTAGAAAAGTAGGTTGCAGAAAGGACTGTGGGAGCAGTAAGGATGCTTTGGGGTGCCAGCAACCTAGCCTCTCCTGACCTGGATGGTCGTTACAGGGGGGGTGTGCCTTGGAATGACATATACACATGTGTGTGCACGTAGACGTATATATATGTATGTATACACACACGTGCGTTTTGAATATATATGCAACATGATGTATCATTATACACTATCCTACCCAGATGCCTGCTATACACACGCACCTACTATATGTATACATCCTCGCTGTATACGTGTACATATGTACAGATACATATACCTGCTTAATACGTATAATATATACGTAATATCATGTACATGATTTAAGTCACTATATTATATATCTTAAAGTAAAATAAAAAGATAAACTATTATATATCTTAAAGTAAAATAAAAAGATAAACTGTGCTAACCTCCCAGGAGTGTTGAAAACACACACACTGAGACAATGGATACGATAGTGCCATACAAGCACTGGTTGGTTTTATGACTCACCCACCTTTTGTTCCCAGATTTCTGAAGAGGTTGCTGCTGCTTCCATCTCAGCTCTCTGCCCATTCCTAGTCTAGGCTTTCACGCCCTCCCCGGCCCTCCCCACCCCACCCCTCCTTCCCTTCCCAACCCAGCTGGACCCATAGTTCCTGGTTCTCTGCTGGGATCTGCTCATCTGTGTCAGGGTATGGAGCGGGGGGGGGGGGGGGGGGGGGAGTCTGTTCTGCCTCCCATCCGAACTGAGCTTTTTAGGGATGCCCCACCCCCCTCCCCAGCACCTCAGACAGGGTTGCACATAGAGAAGCTCCACAGGAGATCCTGAGGCAGCGCGGTGAAAAGCTCTGCACGCCTTTCCTTCCCTAATCTCCCTGTGCCTGCTGGCGCTCTGGCCAAGCCCAGACAAGGGCACTGGCAGGGGAGAGCCACGCTGCTGTGGTGAAAGTGTGGAAAGGAGAGGTCAGGAGGAAGCTAGCGAAGCTCTCATGCGGAGAAGTCTGAAGTGGTTAAAAACAGCGTTAGCTAGAGTGGTTTAATTCCAGAACACACCTAATTGCAGTATCAAGTCAGGACTCAGCCCTTTCTGACTCTGACTACAAAATCAATCTCTTCAGCTTCTAAAAGAAGCACAGGGGTCCCCAAAGCCAGGTCTCCAGGAAGCCCCTCAGACCGTGTGCTTTCCATCAACAACAAATCCTTGACCCCCCCCCCCCTTCCCCTCCCTCCTGGGCCACTGGAGAGTCCTGTACTGTGTGCTGAGAGCAGAGGGGAGGGGAGGGAGGGGAGGAGAAAGGAGGGGAGGGGAGGAGAAAGGAGGGGATGGGAGCGGAGAGGAGGGGGGGAGAGGGGAGGGGAGGGGTGGGGAGGGGTGGGGAGGGGAGGGGAGGGGAGAGGAGAGGGCTCGCCCAGCCATGGAGCATCTTCACAGCCTGACTCACAGGCAGTCACAAGCTTAGCGGGTGATGCAGTAGAGAAGACAGAGAAGCGGCATGATAATACACAGCTTCTGGGGACACATCTGCGGGTAAAATGGGGGGGGGGAGATCACAGGAGGCTAAAACAGGTGCACTGGTGGGGTAGGGATGAGGCAGTAAAGAAGAGGGGAGAGAAAGGAACAATGGGAGAAAGAGGAACATTTAGGGAGTGTGTATGTCTGTGGGTTCAAAATGATGTCCAGGTCTCCAATTGTGTTTCCAGGCTCCTGATCCACACCTCATCTTTCCTGCTCATTTTGCTCCCCACCTGAGGTGCTTTGGACACACTGTTGCCTCATCCAAAAGCTGTCCTTCATTTCCCCCAAGGACAGAGCTGCTCTCCTCCCCTAGCGACCTTGATGTAGAGGTACAGCCTGACGGGGACTGTGAAATGGCCCCACCTCCACCCTCGGTCCCTCTGATAGGCACCTGGGAGGGTGCCCCTGCCGTTGCTTCCTCAATCGCTGGGAGTCCCGGCCCTGCCCCGCTACATCCCGCCTTCAGCACCAGGGACAGCGGCAAGAACCGCAGCCGGGACATCCCCGGCCCGCGCCCCGCCAGCGTCTCTATTTTTCCTGGTAGTCGGCCCTGTTGAACTAGGCAGGTGCTGGGAGTAGGAGACAGCAGAGCTCGGTTTCCCCCTCAGGCTGACCCCGAGCCTTGGAACATGGCATAATTTCCCAGATCCCCAGCCGGCAGGACTGCAGGAGGCAGTCGTCCCTAACTCCAGTAGTCTCTGTGGTCCAGGTGGAGTTCTGGATTCCTGAAACGGTAAACCCAGGTCTCTGGTGTCTCCTCTGGTGTCAAGTCACTGAAGACCTCCGGCTGGGGATCCCTCGCCCAAGAATTCCCAGGCTAGACTGGGGGAAGTGACTCTGTTGTCCCACCCAAGGACCCCCGGGCCGGAAACGAAGAGTCTGTAGAGGGTGAGGCGTGCCCTGCCTCCGTGTCGCGGCCCATGGGGGTGGGATCTGTGTCCCCCGCCCTCCTTGCTGGGGCCCCAGTACCGGAAGTCGCTGTAGGGGTGGATGATCCAGGCCCCCGCTGACTTGACCCTCTCCTGCTCGATTTCCACTGCCTTGTGGCTGCCGAACACGCGAAGGGAGAACTTGTTGACCGTGGGCTGGAGCAGCGTCCCGAGTTGCCTTCTCTTGGGCTCGGGCCCAGACCCGGGCAGCGGTCCCGAGGCCGCGGTCACAGGCGCCGGAGCAGCCAGAGGCGCCGCTTCCAGCCCAGGGGTCGCCCGTTCGCCAGCTCCCGTAGTCGGCCGCTGCTCTGCCTCCATGATGCCCGGTGGCTTACACGCTTGGCGTCCTAGACCCTGCCGCGGCCATCCGGGACGCCGACCCCTCCCGGAGCAGGAGCCGGCGCAGCCCGGCGGGCTCCGAGCTGCCGGCTTGCGGGGCGGAGGGGGTGTGTGCGCCAGACTCGCGGGCGGGAGGCAGGCGGCGGGTTGCGCGGCGCCCCCTGGCGGGAGCCTCCCCAGGAGGGGGCGGGGCCAAGGAAGCCCGCCTCCAGGGAAGACTCCGGCATGGGCGTGGCCTAGCAGATGGGGGCGGGCCCCCAAGTAAGGGAGGAAGAGGCAGGGAAACACAGCCGGAGTCACGAAGGGGGCGTGATCTGGTGTTGATGAGCTCTTAGCCAATGAGCTATAGGGAGGCGGAGCCGTCCGTGAATGGCGGGAAAAGCGGACGCTGGTTGTAGATCCCGGAGTCTCCGGAGGGCGAGGAATTGGGGACCAAAGAAGAGGTGGGGAACGGTCACTCCAATTCACGGACTTCCTGCATTTCACTGTCTTCCTCTCAGCACTCTCCTAGACATACTCCTTTCTTCTCGTCTTCTCCATATTCCTCCTAGTATTTCATTTGCAAATTCATACTGCTAACTTTCAGCAAGAGTGACTGCGGATACAAAGTTGAATACAAAAGTCCCGCTGTAAAGCCAAGCTCAGCTGTGCCCGTATGCAGACAGAACAAGGAGACTGCGGTGCTGTGTGATGTTCAGTGCTAGAAGTTCCCAAACATCTCAAATTCTTCCCCTCATCTCCGTTTCTTATTGCCACTGACTTATTTCAAGCCTTCAGCATTTTTTCACCTAGGTTATTTCAGAAGCCTCTATAAGGGGCCCTATACTCTCTCAGGCCAATTCTTTTCCCACAGTCTGCCAGAGTTACCTTCCTAAGATTCAAATGTAACATGTCCTTCAAACCTGTCCATCTTCTGTAGGGTTACCTGTAAGCTCCTTAAAATGACCTGCCAGGCCCTGCAAAATTTGGACCTAATTTCAATAGCCTCTCTTCTGATAGTCCCTCTCTTGAAAGCCAGGACTCTAATCATGCTGAAAGGCTTTATTGTACCTTGTCTCCAGCCCTCTGCAAATACTTTCTCTGCCCGGTATTCTTTTCCAATTCACTTTCCAAGTGTTGCCTCACACAGTATCTCCTCTAGGAAACCTAGAAACACACTTCCAAGTCTCCTTTCCCCAACTAGATCTAATCCAGGGCTTTCTTTCTTTTTTTAAAGTTTATTTATTTATTTTGAGAGAGAGAGAGAGAGAGAGAGAGAGAGAACACAACTGGGGAAGGGGCAGAGAGGGAGAGACAGTATCCCAAGCAGGCTCCACATTATCAGTGCAGAGCCTGACTTGGGGCTCAAACTCACCAACTGTGGGATCATGACCTCAGGTGAAGAGTCTGATACTTAACCAACTGAGCCACCCAGGCGCCTCTAGTCCAGAGCCTTCTTACAGTGTTCATGGCAGCTCTTGTCACAAGGCTGCCATTATTCGTTTACAGGTCTTTCTCTCCCATTAGACTCTGGGGTTCCAAAGAACAGGAGTCTTGCGCCTGGCACACACCGTGGATACTCAGCAAATGCTTGCTGAATGAACGCATGATCCGGAAAGGTGTTCGTGGAAGAGGAAGGGAATTTTCCCCTCTTTCCTTCCAACCCCTTCATTACCCTTACTCTTCTATTTTAGGGAACCTTTCCTAAACCATTTCTGGCTAACCGATCTAATCTCCATCTAACTACCTTCCATCCCAGCTCCCCTCTGATATGTCCTGAATTAATATACTCTCAGGTTATTTTTTTCTTTTTCCTTTCTATGTCTCAGTTCCTTCCATCATGCCTCTAACTCGGTCCAGTTTGTCTCAAGGTCTCCTCCTTCCTCTTCTCCCCCCTCCCCCTCCCTTTTCCAACTCAGTTCATTTACACTTCCCATGTATTATGTGTGAGTTCGGAACATACAGTTCTCGAGTGTCTTCCCCTCTTTCAGCACCTGATTCTCCATCCCTCCTTTTCTCAAACCCTTCCTCCACGGCCTTACCTCCTGACCCACAGGTGCCTACCTTTCGCTCAGGACAAAAGGGGGCCGCCCCTCCTTGCGGCGGCTAGGTAACCGGGCTGTTTTAAGAACTGGATATTTACTGGCTGTGCCGGACAATCAGACCTCACCACCACGCCTCAAGAGCTGTGTGGAGGGGCGACACTCGTAAATGACAACTTCCAGGTCCCTTTTAAACCTCCAAACCTCACAAAGTAAGCCGCAGAAGTGTCATGAAGACGGCGCAAGACAGAGGAACGAGCCGAGCAGAAAGGCCGCGCGGCGGGACTGAGCGCGCCCGGCCGACCCCGCGCCCCGCCGCCGGCGCGCTGGAACCCCCGCGCCCCCGCACCCCCCGGCGCTCCTATCGCCGCGCCCGCCAGCTACGCGAGGACGCGGCGGCGTGCGCGCCCTGGGGGCGGGGCCCGGGGCAGCTGGGCGGGGGCGCGGGACGTGCGTACGTGCGTGCGTGCGTGCGCGCTCGCGGCGGCGGCGGCGGATCGGAGAGGCCAGAGCCGGAGACCGAGCTGGGATCGGGCCCCGGGCGGGGGCGGTGCGAGCGGCGCCGAGCGGACCCTGGGGGCGGGGACGGAGCCGGGGCGGGCGGGACTGGAGCGGAGCCCGGGAACGAGGCGGGAGGTCCCAGGGTCTCGGGTCGGGGGGGGTGGAGCCGCACTTCGTCGCCGCGGGGGTGCCGGGACTCCGGCCGCAGTGCCGCCGCCATCACGGACTTCCTGTGGGACAAGCGCACGGGCCTCGCCGCCAGAACGGTGAGCGCGCGGGCTGGCGGGCCGCGGGGCCGCGCGGAAAGATGGCGACCGCGGGGCGGGCGGGGGTAGCCTTGGGCTGGGGGCACGGCGGCGGGCCGAGAGGAGAGGAGGAGGGTAGGGACCTGCAAAGCGGCGGAGGTGAGGGGTAGGGAGCAGAGGTGAGAGATGAGCGTGCCTCGGACGGACCCGGGCGGACCCGGGAGGACCTCCGGCAAACTTGGGAGGGGCCCGAGTAGGGGAAGGGGTGATGGAGCAGGGAGGGGAGCGGTTCCCGAGAGGAGAAAGAGCAGAATATCAAAGTTGGAGCAGGGCTGGAGATGAGGAGGACCCGCCGTGTCACTGGGAGGGCATGGAAGGAGTTTGACTCCAAGAGTTCGTTCTGGATTTCCTGAGCGAGAAAGGAGGGGGAAAGGTTTGTAAGTTGGGAGAGGTAAACTGCAGGTGCTTCTGGTGGGGAGGGGCGTGAGAAACTTTGGTGGCAGTGTGCCGTGAGGATGTTTGTGTGGCTGTGCTGAACAAGCTTGGGTTACCCTGTGGCGGGGGTGAAATCTGCAGCTTGCATCCTTGCCACAGGCCTTCTAGACCAGGACCGAGTCCGATATCACCCTCCTCAATTTGAGGAGGTTGGGAAGTAGAAAACTCCGAATGAGAGCCAGATGTTGGAATCATTAAGCCTTTCCACACCTAACCCGCACCCCCCCCCCCCCCGCCCCCAAGACTTCAGTCCCTGGGCCTGTTTAATTTTATTTTGCTGTCATATTTTTATCTCTCTGGATTGTGACAGTGATTTCTCTCTCGATTTCTTTCCTTTAAGGAAGAAAAGCATTTGTGCACCATGCCATTCCGATTCCAATAACTAACTGGAAGGAGGCCAGCTTTTAGCCAAGCGGTGCTGATACTAATTAAAAACCAGTTATTCTCTATTTCCTAAGCAGGAGGGGAGGGGCAGATGGAAATCAGACTGCAGCTTGGGGCCTTCCGTATTAAAAACTTTTGAGGGGAGTTTGGCCAGTGGTGATAGCCAGTGAGAGTTGATTAAGGCAGTTCAAGAGGTCAGACCCAAATCCCTGGAGCCTGCTTATATTTAGTGTATACCACCACATGTGGAAACCAGGTATGCCGGATTGCTGCGCACAGGACACAGAATGGTCTAGTTGGGGAGGTAAAGAACGTGTACTGTGATGGCATGTGCTAAAATGTTACCCTGGTGGGTTGTGAGGAACTCGCGAGGCGTCGATGGAGCTTAGACTCCGGCGAGGGGTGAACCGTGGCAGCGCCCGTCAATCACACAGTCTCACCTGGAATGAGCTGTGGCCCCGACCCGAAGACTTCACGGAGCCAAGTTTGAGGAAAGTCCATGGAGCAATGAGAGGAAAGGGCTGGGGGCGCGGGGCAGGCTCCTAGAGTTTTCTACCGGAGTCGTCAAGTGATACGTACTCCATCGAAGAGGAATCGTGAGCGCAAGGAAGTTGTGGGAGGCGGAAAGAGGTGGAAGTGGCAGCAGAAAGCGGCTTCGCGCCCCTGGGGCAGCCAGTCCTTGGAGGGGAGCTCCGAAAACTCCGAGCCTTTCTCCACTATTTTTCTTTCTCCTTTTCTTCCAGATGCCTCATCCCCGAAGGTACCATTCCTCAGAGCGAGGCAGCCGGGGGAGTTACCACGAACACTATCGGAGCCGGAAGCATAAGAGACGAAGAAGCCGCTCCTGGTCAAGTAGCAGTGACCGGACCCGGCGGCGCCGGCGGGAAGACAGCTACCACGTCCGTTCCCGGAGGTGAGGCTTCAGGAGGAAAAACCCCTCCTCGGGGCCGCTCACTCATTTATTTATTCAGCAGAGATCTATTGGTTAGATGCTGAGCGGTTGGGGTAAGGGGCCACTCAGGACTGTTACCAGAATGAGCCATTTGCACTGTGGTGTTAAGAGTGCTATCATAGAGGAAGGGCATGGTAAGGGGCCGAGGAAGCATCTGGCAGGTTTGGTTGGATTGGGGCAGGATGTGTAATTCAAGAACCAGGGTGAAGTGTCTAGGGCGAAGGGAGAGGAAGTGTGAAAGACTAGGGTCTAGAGACAGCTAACGATATAACAGACAAGACAAAGTGAGGTCTGCGTGTTCAGCGTGGGAGGGGTGGGTTAAGGATAGTTTGGAGCAAGATTGGATGTCGGTCAGGAACGACTCGGGAAAGAAATGGCTCTTTGTTCCATCTGTTATGTCACTAGTGGCAGGCGGGGGGCGGGGGAGGCCCCCAGAGGGAGTGCCTGTGTCCCTTCGGGGGTCTTGGTGGCCTGCAGGTGTGGGGATCCTCGTCTGCTCTTAATGATTTCACTCCTCTGGTCCTTGGTCCTCAGAATGACCCCATGAGTGTCTGAGAGCAGTTCTTCCGGCATCGTTCTTTGTCCTTGTTGAGGGAGGACCTCGTCCTGTCGTGGGGCAAGGAGTGTGGCCTGAACAGATGCACCTAACGGGTGTCTGTTGTCCAACAGCAGCTACGATGACCGTTCATCGGACCGGCGGGTGTACGACCGGCGATACTGTGGCAGCTACAGGCGCAACGATTACAGCCGGGACCGGGGAGAAGCGTGCTACGACCCGGACTACCGGCACTCCTATGAGTACCGTCGGGAGGACAGCAGTTACCGCAGCCAGCGCAGCAGCCGGAGGAAGCACAGGCGGCGGAGGCGGCGCAGCCGGACGTTCAGCCGCTCGTCTTCGGTGAGTGCTCGCCCGGGCCCTTCCTCTCCCCACTCCTCTCTGGGCCTCTAGGACCCTGGTAAGTGAGAAGTACCCTTGTTTTTAGCTGAGCACTGGGGCAGGAACACTGAGGCGGGCACTGAGTCTCTGCTCTCTCGGAAGCTCTCCAGCTCTCGGAGGGCCCTGGAATCTGCTTTGGAGGTGGACGGGCACGGAGCATTTGTACCCCGGTGCCTTCCTCGGCATGCTGGGCCTGTTGTGTTGGGGACAGCTCCTCTGTCCCAGACGCCTCCACTCTGTAGTGGAGACCTTGCCTGTGAATTGCCTTTGTCCCCCAAGCTCTGGGCTCCACGGCCCCTCAGTAGGTGGGCTCGGGTGGGGGCAAAGGGAGATCGGTGCCCGCCTGGAAGGGCGTTGTGTAGAGCATGGGGTTGCGGGTGACATTGGCAACGACACCACTTCTCTGCTCTGCCCGTTCCTCTCCCTGTTCCCGTTTTGGGTTTGGGGACTTGGGATTATGCGCCGCTCTCTCTTCTCACCCCGATCCGCCTTACTGCATCTGACGTGTTCCCTTCCACTGTCCCCCATCATCGTCTGTCCCCCCTGGCTGGGCGCCTGTGACCGGTGACCCCTCCACCACCCACCCCGCCTCCCTCCGGCCCCCGCTCCGACACCTGGCTTGCTCCGACCCCCCCCGCCCCCCGACAGCAGCACAGCAGCCGGAGAGCCAAGAGTGTAGAGGACGACGCTGAGGGCCACCTCATCTACCACGTCGGGGACTGGCTACAAGAGCGATGTACAAGCCAAATCGTAACAATCCTATAGCCTGTAATGGTCCCATAGCCATCCTAACGTCCCGAGCCAACCCAAGTCACAGCCTCTTGCCTTTCCTCAGTGGTGTTGTTTATCTGGGTGGTTTGAGTTGCTGTTGAGAATTGACCTCTGCTGTCCACTCCCAGCTCTCATGGCCCCTGGGTTAAAGGTGGTGGGAATCACACAGGGGTGTTCTTCCCCTGTGACCATCTGTATCTGTTCCCCCTTCCTTCATCTCACCCCAGGTTGCCGTACCCTTTTTTCTTCCAACTCAGCTCATTCCCCACCTTCTCTCCCTCCCTCTCCCCGACCCTGCTCTGTTTCATTTCAGATGAAATTGTCAGCACGTTGGGAGAGGGGACCTTCGGCCGGGTTGTCCAGTGTGTCGACCATCGCAGGTAACTACAGCCCCTCCCTGCTCCGTACTCCTAGGCGTGGCGAGGTGCTGAGGGTCAGTCTGGGGGTGTTTTTGCTGATTGGCCAAAGGTAGGATTTCTTAATCCCCGGACAGCCCCGTTCATTTTGAGATGTTCTTGATGACCCAGCAAAAACCTCTTCTGGCCACCATAGGGGTGGGGCTCGAGTCGCCCTGAAGATCATTAAGAACGTGGAAAAGTATAAGGAAGCAGCTCGACTTGAAATCAACGTCCTGGAGAAGATCAATGAGAAGGACCCTGACAATAAGAAGTAAGCAGCAGAGGGGTGTGGGGGGGTCTGAGAGGCTCCACTCCTGTACAGGAGAACCAAAACCCTCCCGGCCTGGCTTAGGCAGGCAGGGGAGTCCTGGGCCTTCTCATCCATTCATCTTTTCGTCATCATCTTAGACTAGTAGGACATTAGGGCAGGAAGAGAGGGTGTGTGACATTGTCTAGTCTGTTCCCCTTGTTTTCAGGGCACTTAGATTGCTCTGCACTTTGGCTCCAGCCAGGGTGGCCTCTGTAGAGCTCTGCCCTGGAAATGGCCCTGAGACTGAGAATCAACATTTTCCGTGAAAAATCACTTGAGCTTTTTGGTATCTAGAACCGTGTTGCTGAGGCGACAGACATTCACGTGTAATGTTTGTGTCCACGCGCCTTTTGTAAGCCCACGTGGAAGAAGGGCATTAAGGAGACGGCCAGTATAAACACGGGGCCCACTGGCAGCTGGTGGTGAATGGATCTCAGGAGTGGGAGCCGGGGTCAGGGTTTAGGAATGACAGTTTGACAGTTCAGGGTCCACACCGGAGACCGGCACCAACAGCTCTTCAGCAGATGGAATCTTTTTTAACTATTTAAAATGATGCAGGAAAATGGTATGAACCTTGGGTCTGCCAGAAAGGCCGTTCGCTGGCCGAACTGAATTGTGTTGGTCATACTGCCTGGCAGGTTTTTACACGCGGATGTGGACTCAGCAGCCCTGCAGCCCCTCCTTGTTGGAAGGGTGGTGGGCAGATAGGAGCTCATCAGACCTCCCCCTTCCCTCATCTCTTCTCAGCCTCTGTGTCCAGATGTTTGACTGGTTTGACTACCATGGCCACATGTGTATCTCCTTTGAGCTCCTGGGCCTTAGCACCTTCGATTTCCTCAAAGACAACAACTACCTGCCCTACCCCATCCACCAAGTGCGCCACATGGCCTTCCAGCTGTGCCAGGCCGTCAAGTGTGAGTGGGGCGGGCCGAGATGGACTCTGGGGCAGCCCCTCCCTCTGTTGGGCCTCTTCTGTGTCAGGGAGCAGTGGTGAAGCCCCTAAACTGTCAGCTCTTTCATTCACTGTCATGTTGACAACTCCTTGACTCCTTGACCAGTGTTCTCACCGTTGTTGATTGGTCTTCCTCCACATCCAGCCTGGCAGGAGCTGGGAGAGAAAGCCTTTGAAATCAAAGCAATGATTGGCTTACCTCTTTTTTCCTTCATTTCCCTTTCTTGGGAAAGTAGAAGTCAGGTTGCAAGCACAAAGAGACAAAAAGTCTGCCCGAGCTAGAGGCTTACATTTGTCTGAGCTGAGATGCTGTTTCCACCAGAGCAGGTGCGGCCAGGGACTAAGGCAAACAAGGGGCCAGATGGGGGGGTCCAGACACAAGTACATGGTTCCCCTTGGGCCTTCCTGACTATGCAGTTTCCCAGAGTTGAATGCACGGGACGTCAGATAGGCACGCACATCAAGGAACAGAACTGCAATGCGTAGCAAACTCTTTGTACGTCAGTTGAGAATCATGTTTGTTCTCTGATACTGATAAGCATTGTGCTTCTTAGACCAGGCATTTCATTTGGAAGTAGGGCAGAAAGCAGCCTAGTGATTCTGGATCTGCCTCCTCACCAGCTTTGAGTCAGGTGACCAAGCTTGGGGTCACTGGTGCCAGTTAGCCCTGGCCACCTGGAACAACCCTGACTTGGTCTTCTCCCCTGCAGTCCTCCATGATAACAAGCTGACACATACGGACCTCAAGCCTGAAAATATTCTGTTTGTGAATTCAGACTATGAACTCACCTACAACCTAGAGAAGGTAAGATGGACAGGCGGCCGGGCCTTAAAGCCCCTCTCTCCTCCCTGTTACTTTCTCCCATGTTCTCTCCCAGTATGGCTCTGACTAGGTAAGCCCGAATACCAAAATAGAGTGAAAAGGAGAGATTTAAGGGGCGCTTGGGGGGCTCAGTCAGTTAAGTATCCAACTTTGGCTCAGGTCGTGATCATGGTTCATGAGCTCGAGCCCCCGCGTCGGTCTGTGTGCTGACAGCTCGGAGCCTGGAGCCTGCTTTGGATTCTGTGTCTCCCTGTCTCTCTCTGTCAAACACAAATAAACATAAAACAAATTTTGTTTTAAAGATTTAAGAAGATATAATTTGGAAGAGAACTTGGAATGAGGAGCTCAGAGAACTTTCCAATAGAGAGCAAATGCTTTCAAGATACTTGGTTGGGACTTTTTTTCTCTGTAGGAAAGCTCAGTTCTGGACCTATTTTCAGAAGCACCGTAGTACCAGTGCGTGGGAAATGTCCGCATACACAGGGACTTGTGTGCTCTCCCATGATCCCACTCCTAAGTTACCTGCAGGATACGGGGAAGCTGTAAAGCAGATTCTCCTTTGTGCATGGGAGCAAGCAGGGGGTGAAGTTGCTTTTTTTCAGGCTTGAAAGCACTCTAAAGAGTAGTGGTAGAATCTTGGTCTCAGGTGGCCGGGTCCATCCTCCTGCTCTGCTCCTAGAAACGAGACGAACGCAGCGTGAAGAGCACAGCTGTGCGGGTGGTGGACTTTGGTAGTGCCACCTTTGACCATGAACACCACAGTACCATCGTCTCCACTCGCCATTACCGAGCACCAGAGGTCATCCTCGGTAAGTGGGGGCGAGTAGGGGAATGAACTCGTCCAAGGGTGGGCGGTGGGGAGGGTGGGGCCCCCTAAGCACCGTCTAACACCTTGTTCCTCCCATTCCCGCTAGAGTTGGGCTGGTCACAGCCTTGTGATGTGTGGAGCATAGGCTGCATCATCTTCGAGTACTATGTTGGCTTCACCCTGTTCCAGGTAAGCGGTGGAGTGTCTTCTGTCCCCACCTGGCATTTTCCTGCCTGGGTTCCTTGTCTGCCAAGGACCTGTCTGCTCACCCCTCCCCTTTGCTAATCATCCCGGAAGCTGGTCCTCAGCAGCCCGTTTGCAGCACCGTGCTCAGTTCTGTCTTTGTTTCGCAGACGCACGACAACAGAGAGCATCTAGCCATGATGGAAAGGATCTTGGGTCCTATCCCTTCCCGGATGATCCGGAAGACAAGGTGAACCTTGAGTTGGGGGGAGCTTAACCCTTTTTCCTTTCTCTCCTCGAAATTGGTCGATTTCACATCATTTTCTTTTTTCGTTGACACCTTCCCTCCTCCCAGCTACTGTAAGATGGGGGAATAAGGGAAATGTCCCCCAACAAAAGGAACCTCCTGATTCCTCAACCTCCCCTTCCCCTCTAGGAAGCAGAAATACTTCTATCGGGGCCGCCTGGATTGGGATGAGAACACATCAGCAGGGCGTTACGTGCGAGAAAACTGCAAACCGCTGCGGGTGAGCCAGGCTGGGGATACCTTGCGCCCACTGGCCAGAGGGCATTTCCTTCTTCAGGTGGTTTGCCCCTGGAATGCACTTCACAAGAGAGGGTTAGGAAAGAAGGGGGAAGACTGAAATACCCCTTTGGGTATCGTAGAGATACGAGGCAGTGGTTTTGTGGAGGGAAGGAGGTTAGACAGCCATGGATTTCTTGAGCCAACCAGAGATCACAGTAATGTCCTGGGTTCTGTAGGTCAGACAGAAAAGAATAAACCACCTTTGAAGAGCTTACATTTTAACGAGGAGCTAAAGAAGATTCATGACGTTGACAAGGATATACAAGCAGAAAGAACCTTCAGAGAGTATGAAGGAGTAATTGTGCTAGTGGGAGGGAGTTGAGCAGTAGTATCCGCAGCACTCGTGAGGTCGTGTTCCCGATAGTATTCATAACGGCAGAGGCTTGGTCCTCTGAGGTTGAAAGTTAGGGCCTTGAAGAAAAAGGGCAGGAACTGTAAGGCGTCGTGCCTCACCTTTTCCCTGCCCTCCACCACCAGCGGTATCTGACCTCCGAGGCAGAGGAACACCACCAGCTCTTCGATCTGATTGAAAGCATGCTAGAGTATGAACCTGCTAAGCGGCTGACCTTGGGTGAAGCCCTTCAGCATCCTTTCTTCGCCCGCCTTCGGGCTGAGCCGCCCAACACCAAGTTGTGGGACTCCAGTCGGGATATCAGTCGGTGACGATCAGGCCCTGGGCCCCCCTGCGTGTCCTGCAGCAGTGGGTGTCCAGTCCAGGACACTGGTGCTTTTTTATATAAGAGAACAGAGCCGGAGCCAGCTCCTTCCTCCTGGCTCCCTGTATACCTGTGAATATGTGAAATAGTGTAAATACGAAGAACTTGTACCTACTGCTTCGTCCCCAGCCTTGTACAGAATGCTGTTCCTTCCCACACTCTTCCCGCCGTCACCTGCCCCCTCGCTGTTGAGCTGGACAGGGCAGGATGAGGTGACCGGGTGGCATCTATCCCGTGTTTTATAAGGAATTTTGTACAGTCTTTGTGAAATAAAAATGACGTGCTTCATGCGACCCCCACCCCTGGAGTTCGAGGTCTGGGACGCTGGGCTGGAGGGATGAGAAGACCGGCCACCCTTCTGAGTTTGTGGACCCAGGGCGTCCATCCTCCCCCCTGCACCGTCCTGAGCCCAGCCGCCGGCTGGTCCGGTGTGTCGCGAGAGGGTTGCGGTGGCCGCGGCCGGGGAGTTCCTGTGGGCCAGTCGGGGGCGCTCGTTTGAGTGCCGTGCCGGGGGACAGGGGCCCGGGCCAGCCGGACTCCGGGTGCGGAAGCGTGCGCAGGGCCTGCGGCGGCTCCAGCCGGTTAGCGGGCCCGCCCTCCGACGCGAGGCCCGCCGGGACGTGTAGTTCGTTGCGGGGCGGGGCCGCGGCGTCACGTGGGGCGCTTCCGTCCTCGCCCGTAGCGGAGGCGCAGGCGCAGCCGGCCGCCGCTGCGGGGATCCTCGGGACCCTTCCGGTCTCCGCGGCCAATCCGTGCACGGCGGAGCGGGCGGACCGACGGGAGCGGAGGGAGCTCCGGGAGCCGCCGCCGCCGCCGCCGCGCAGGGGCGTGGAGGGCAGGGGCGGCCCAGGCCGCAGTTGCAAACATGGCTCAGAGCAGAGACGGCGGAAACCCCTTCGCCGGGCCCGGCGAGCTTGACAACCCCTTTCAGGTGACGCCGGCCTTCTTTGGGTAGCTCGGCCGACTCCTCTGGCTTCTGGACGGGCTAACTTGTTGTATTCCCATTCCTGACATTTGTGCCGGGGGAGGGCCGCCACGTGGGGGTGACGGTGACTCCAGACCAGTGAGCACGCGGGGGGCGGGCCGTGCCCCTGTAAGGAGCTGGTGCTAACAGAGCGCGGTGAAGGGTTTGGGGCAAATGTTGGGGCAACGGCGTGGCCTCCAACGAGCCACAGGCATTAGGAGAGGCCCCGGTCAGTTCCCCCAGAGGCACCAGGTGCCCGCTGAGCCGCAGCTCTCTGCCCGCAGGACCCAGCTGTGATCCAGCACCGACCCAGCCCGCAGTATGCCACCCTTGACGTCTACAACCCTTTTGAGACCCGGGAGGTGAGGTTCTGGAGAGGATAGGATGACAAGGAAGGGGAGGGTGTGCCAGCAAGCTCACTCTGTCGGGATACAGGGGACTTTTCTGCATGCAAAGGAAGGGACACTGTGATCTTAACTCCCTGAGAGAGGCGGGTCCGCCCTGGCCTGCCTAATCCTTCTGGAGACACCAGGGTCAATGATCCCGTTTGAGCTCTCAGTGGTAGTCCTGGCCGGGGTGGGGGGTGGCTGGAGACTGACAGGGCCTGAACCAAGGCTGTGTTTGGGGAGGCTTCTTTGAACAAAATAAATTACGGGACTGGTTGGAGTTGAGTAAACGAGTTACGCTTAGGTGTGCCTCCAGAAGGCAAGCCGTGAGGGCTGGACCTGTTGTTCCACTGGAGTAGAAAGTGCCGAGACTTTAAAAAAGAGAAAGAGGGGCGCCTGGGTGGCTCAGTCGGTTAAGCCTCCGGGTTTGGCTCAGGTGGTGATCTCGCGGTCAGTGAGTTCGAGCCCGTGTCGGGCTCTGTGCTGACAGCACAGAACCTGGAGCCTGCTTTGGATTCTGTGTCTCCCTCTCTCTCTCTGCACCTTCCCCACCCCCGCCACCCCTACCCTCCACGCTGCTTTCTCTCTCAAAATGAATAAACATTAAAAAAAAATAAAATAAGAACCAAGAGCTTTAAAAAGTGGAGGGGGTGGGTTCGGTGGATGAGTGTCTTGAGTCCCGGCTAAGGAATTGGATGTGAGGGGTGGTGAGGGCTGACCGGTTTGGCTCTCTGTGGGGGAGGGGGCGGGGAAGGGGACCCAGATGCAGAGGTAGACAGTCTCTGGATACCTGCGTCGGGAGGGATTAGGTGAACCCTAAGGCCTTTTCCAAAACCAACAGCCCCCACCAGCGTATGAGCCTCCGGCCGCGGCCCCGTTGCCTCCCGCCTCGGCTCCCTCGTTGCAGTCCTCCAGAAAGCTCAGCCCTACAGAACCCAAAAACTATGGTTCCTACGGCACCCAGGTAAACAGCAGGTGCGAGCGGGGGTGGGCTGTGGGGGCCAGACCTGGGCCCAGGGCTCACATCTCTCCCCCCTCCCCCCGCACACACTGGGCAGGCCTCAGCTGCAGCGGCCACAGCCGAGCTGCTAAAGAAGCAGGAGGAGCTGAACCGGAAGGCCGAGGAGTTGGATCGGAGGGAGCGGGAGTTGCAGCACGCCGCCCTGGGGGGCGCGGCCGGTAAGCGGTCCGTGGGCGGGGCGCGTTCCACACTTTTAAGGAGCAAAACGCATGTGAGCCAGTGGGCTCTGGAACCACCTTGCTGACTTTGAATTTGGGCACTAACTGAACTTGGGTACTCCCTGCCTGTGAGTGCTTAGGTAAGTTACTTAATCTTGAGCGCCTCAGCTTTCTTACCTTTTTTCCTAACATTTATTTATTATTGAGAGACAGAGACAGAGCGTGAGCAGGGGAGGGGCCGAGAGGTGGGGAGACACAGAACGTGGAGCAGGCTTCAGGCCCTGAGCCGTCAGCACAGCGCCCGACGCGGGGCTTGAACCCACAAACTGTGAGATCACGACCTGAGCCGAAGTCGGACGCTCAACCGACTGAGCCACCCAAGTGCCCCTCAGTTTTCTTACTTTTTGAAAAAATACTTACTTATTTAAGTGATCTCTACACCCAGCATGGGGCTTGAACTCACGACCCTAAGATCAAGAGTCACACGCTCTTACGACTGAGCCAGCGGGTGCCCCCGTTTCCTTGTTTGTAAAACGAAAGATAACGTAACGTTTGTGCTTGCTGGACGGGACTGTTGTGGGAGGGAAACGAGGCCATCCGGGCAGAGTGCTTGACGGTGCCTCGAAGCCGCAAACAATAGAAAACAGTGTCGGCCTTGTTTTTGCCACTCTCTTCTGTCTCCTCGGACCCCGAACTGGAGATGGAAGAGAAGACCTGGGGCGCGAGAGAGGGTGGTGGTTCCTCTGTTGGTCTCTGCCTCACGTCTGGGGTCTTCCCGCTCTCTCTGTGCCTTGCAGCTCGACAGAACAATTGGCCCCCTCTGCCCTCCTTTTGCCCAGTCCAGCCCTGCTTTTTCCAGGACATCTCCGTGGAGATCCCCCGAGAATTTCGGCAGACCGTATCCACCATGTACTATCTGTGGATGTGTGAGTAGCGACAAGCCTTTCCTGGAGGAAGAGTGCGGGCAGTACCTTTACATCTTTCCTGCCCCGGTGCCCACTCGCCGAGAACCCAGCGTTTCATCTCTGCTCGACTTTCGAGGGTTTTGGTTTTTTTTGGATGTTTATTTTTGAGAGAGAGTGAGCGGGTGAGGGGCAGAGAGAGAGAGAGAGAGAGAGAGAGAGAGGGACACGGAATGCGAAGCAGCTCCAGGTTCTGAGCTGTCAGCACAGAGCCTGATGCAAGGCTCGAACCCATGAATGGTGAGATCATGACCTGAGCCGAAGTCAGACGCTCAGCCGACTGAGCCCCCCAAGCGCCTCTCAACTTCTGAGCTTAAGGCTAATTTCACCAGGAGTTTTCCTGGGTTACTCCGTTTGTAGTATCTAGAAGCTGTTCTCCAGCCTCCTGGCAAAAGTGCGTTCTTGTCTTCCCCCGCCTCTTCTTGTTCCGGTGTGTAAACATTTTCTGAGTCCTTTAAATGTCTTTGCAAAGAGACCCGTCTCCCCCGTTGAGTTGAGGATTTGGTGAAGGCAGGAGTCCTTTTCCTTACTCTGCCGTATTTGCCGAGGAGGGCGCGGGGGGCTCCTATGGGAAGGGGGGCTCTCGTTGCCATCCGGGCTCACCATCCTGCACCTCCGTCCCTCAGGCAGCACGCTGGCTCTTCTTCTGAATTTTCTTGCCTGCCTGGCCAGCTTCTGCGTGGAGACCAGCAATGGCTCGGGCTTTGGGCTCTCTATCCTCTGGGCCCTCCTTTTCACACCCTGCTCCTTCGTGTGCTGGTACCGGCCCATGTATAAGGCCTTCCGGTAAGCTGAGGCCAGGGGTGGTGGAGAACCTTAGATGGGCCCCACGTCTGCTGCTCCTGCCCTGACTCTTCTCCCACCCTCCCCATTTTTTCTGTCCCGCAGGAGCGACAGTTCATTCAATTTCTTCGTGTTCTTCTTCATTTTCTTCGTCCAGGATGTGCTTTTTGTCCTGCAGGCCATTGGCATCCCAGGTTGGGGGTTCAGGTCCGTGAAGCTGCCATCCACCCTCTCCCTTTCCCTCATTCCGCCAGACCAAGTCAGCCCTGGGTCCTGGGGTTGGGGTTGTTCAGGAGGAGGAGGTGTGGTGTTTTACGCTTGGGAGGTGCCAGCTTCACGAGAGAGATAGGACCTACTTCCAGGATAGAGAGCCCAGTCAGAATTCTCGACAGGCATGGGTCTGGGGGAGGAAAGGTGCATGTGGTCAACCTGAGACGGCTTCCTGGGGGAAGCATGCGTAAGCACTTTTGAAGAGGGGACAGAGACCCCTCTACAGAAAGGCCTGTTTGGAGCGAGGATGTCTGGAAAGGCTTGGAGAGCCCGCAGCCAGTCGTGCAGAAGCTGGAAGTGAACTTTGAAGAGAGTGGATGTAGTTTGGGATCCTGGTACTTGGAGAGCCGCCAGGCTGACAGGGGAGCGACCCCTGGTGGGATGGGTGGGAATAGGGCACGTTTGCTCCCTAACCAGCCAAGAAGCCGGGAAGACTGAGGCCCTGCCGGGAGTGGCCCCTCTTCACCGACGGCCCCTTCCCCTCCTGGCAGTGGCTGGATCTCCGCTCTGGTGGTGCTGAAGGCCAACCCGGCGGTGGCCGTGCTCATGCTGCTGGTCGCCCTGTTCTTCACTGGCATCGCTGTACTGGGGATTGTGATGCTGAAGCGGGTGAGAGGCTGTGTTCGAGGTGGGGAGGTGGGCGGGAAGAGTGAGATCATGGGCCCCGAGGGGCCTGGGGAGGGGCGGTCATTCTGGAGGAAGTCGGGAGGGCCTGGCTGACCGGAGGCTTCTCTGCTAATGGACCTCTGGGGAAGAGAGAGAGAGAGAGAGAGAGAGAGAGAGTGTGTGTGTGTGTGTGTGTGTGTGTGTGTGTGTGTTTTGGGAGGGAGCCAAGGACGAATGGAGTGGCAGCGAGTGCTGGTGGTGCTGTCGGGTGGGGATAACGGTAGCAGAGCGCACGGTAATGACCGCGCCATGTACTTGCAGATCCACTCCTTGTACCGCCGCACAGGTGCCAGCTTTCAGAAGGCCCAGCAAGAGTTTGCCGCTGGGGTCTTCTCCAACCCTGCGGTGCGAACCGCAGCTGCCAACGCAGCCGCCGGGGCTGCCGAGAATGCCTTCCGAGCCCCCTGACGCCCGTCGGGGCTGCCCTGGCCCTGCCGCTCGGGGGAGCTCACTTAGCCCCCCTCCCTGAGGTCTCTGGGACTTGGTGAGGCGCGCTGCTCGAGGCCTTCTTTCTAGTGCCCCCCGCTCCCACGGCCGTGACTGCTGACCCTGACTTCGGGGTGCGGGGAGCCCACTGTGACCCAGTCTCCGCTTGCCCCGCCACCCCCCAATTAGGCCACACTACTGCCAGCTCTTACACACCCCAACCCAGCGTCCCTCTGCTGTGCCAAGGCTGTTGCTTCGGTTATTTAAATAAAAAGAAAGTGGAACTGGAACTCAAATCCCCGTTTCCGGCATCTTTATTGGGAACCAGGTCTTTGGAAGAGAAAGCGGAGTGCGGCGGCGGGGTCTGAGGCGGAAGCAAAGCGTGAGCTTCGAAGGGAAGGCCGGGCGCGGGCGGCTTCGCCCCCGACGGCCAAGGCGCCGCCGCCCCTGCCAGGAACGCCGCGGGCCCGGGGCCCGAGGGGCTGGGCGGGGCCGGCGCCGGCGCGGGCGCCCGTTCCCGGAGTGCCCCGCGCCGACCCCGCCCCCGCGGGGCTCCCCCTCCCCGCCCCTGCGCGGGGCCTGCGGGCGGACGCCGACTCCCGGGGTGCACCGCGCAGGCTCCGCCCCGCCCCCGCCCCCGCCCCCGCCGCCCCCTCTGCGCGGGGCCTGCGGGCGGACGCCGACGCCCTGGTGGCACCGCGCAGCCCCGCCCCCGCCCCGCCCCGCCCCGCCGCGGGGCAGGACCTGCTGCCGCCCGGGACTGGGGAGCGCAGCGAGTCGCGCGGGGGGAGCGGGGCGGGCGGCCGGGCAGCCGGCGGCGCCCCGGCCTCTCCCCGCCAGGCGGTCTCAGGCCCCTGGGACCCCTCCCCGCTTCTTCCCACCCGCCCCGTCCTGCCCCGCGTTCCCGACCGCCGCCTCTCCTCACGCCTGGACCTGCCCTTCTCGGCGCCCCCGTTCTCCAGGGAGATGCGATGAGCCGGCGCCCCCGCGTCCTCATCGCCGTCCCGGGCACGGTGCCCGTCCGGTGCCCGTGGTGGGGAGGGAGTCCCCCTCGACCCCTTCGTGACGCCCCTCCCTTGGGCCCCCGCCCAGCTGGAGGCCCTGGGCCATGCCCCAGGGGACGCATCCGGGAGGTCGGCTCTAGAGCGAGGAGGGTGGAGAAGAGAGAGGACGGGGCCTTGGGCGCCTCTGAGATGCTCCCAAGCGCCGGTGGAGCCCGAGCGAGGCGCAGGCAACCGCGCGGCAGGCATGATGCCCTCGCCCAGTGACTCCAGCCGCTCGCTGACCAGTCGACCCAGCACCCGGGGCCTTACCCACCTTCGCCTCCACCGACCCTGGCTGCAGGCCCTGCTCACGCTGGGGCTGGCTCAGGTGCTCCTGGGCATCCTGGTGGTCACCTTCAGCATGGTGGCCTCCTCCGTCACCACCACCGAGAGCATCAAGAGGTCCTGCCCGTCTTGGGCTGGATTCTCGGTGAGTTGGGTGCACGGTGGTTGGGTGGGGTAGTTCCTGGGGCCCCACCCCTCCACACTAGCTGCCAGTCCAGGAGCTGGTCCCTCCTCCCTCCTCTGGGCTTCTGGTTTTCCTATAGAGGTGGGCACACCCTGTGGTGAGGGGTCACTCAGGTGCCTCCCCCTGCCAGGCTGAGCCTGTACCCACTCTGTCCCCAGCTGGCGTTCTCCGGGGTAGTTGGCGTTGTGTCTTGGAAGCGGCCATTCACTCTAGTGGTAGGTGTTTAGGGTCTGGTGCCCACCGGGAGGCAGGTGCCCAGCACCCGAGGGGAGGCCCACAGACGCCCGGGAGAAGCGAACTGGTTGTGCAGTTTGTGCCTGCCAGGCATGAATGTCTGTGAAGGAGGGGCCCACCCGTGGTAGAGGATACCCACCCGTGGTAGAGGGTGCCCACCCGTGGTAGAGGGTGCCCACCCGTGGTAGAGGGCACCTCTGAGGGCCCCAGCCCTGAGTGTGCACCTGATTCCCCCCAGGTCTCCTTCTTCTCCTTGCTTTCGGTGCTCTGTGTCATGCTCAGCATGGCTGGCTCTGTTCTCTCCTGTAAGAACGCTCAGCTGGCCCGAGACTTCCAAGACTGCTCCATGGTGAGACTGAGAAGGGAGGGTCAGAAAGAACTGGTTGGGGGAGGTGTGCAGGACCCCTGGGTTTGTCCTGACTCAGGCTGCCTCACCCTCCCCACTCCCACTCAGGAAGGAAAGGTCTGTGTGTGCTGCCCCTCCATTCCCCTGCTTCGGCCCTGTCCAGAGTCGGGGCAGGAACTGAAAGTTGCCCCCAACTCCACCTGTGACGAAGCCCGAGGGGCCCTCAAGGTGAGCGTGCGCGCCCCACCTCAGCCATTCCTTTCTCCCCCACCATCCTGGTTTTCACCTTTGCCTCACGGGCCCAGAACTCGGGGGACTTACCCTTCCCCGGGCCCCTCTCCCATCCGTCTTCCTCTTTCCTCCAGAACCTGCTCTTCAGCGTCTGCGGGCTCACCGTCTGTGCCGCCATCATCTGTACCCTCTCAGCTATTGTCTGCTGCATCCAAATCTTCTCCCTGGACCTCGTGCACACGGTGAGGGGGAGCTGGGGTCAAAGCCAAGCAGGTACGATGGGGGCAGGGGTGAATGTGCTGGGACCGGGCTCGAGGGGATGGGGGCTACGGCACTGGCTTCTGCGCACCGGAGGCTGCAGGCCATTTATTAGGCACGTCTAGCATCTAGCGTAGCGGTGTCGAGGGCGTCCAAGGGAGGACAAGGAGGAGAAGGACAGGGAGTGGGGAAGTATGTGACCCAACAGTGAGACCACAAGTTGGGCGGAGTCCAGAAGGAAGGTCCTAGGTGGGGATGAGGATAAAGGGTCAGTGTTGGAGCAGGAGCAGAGGACGGGTGGCAGTTCTGGACAGAGATGGGGCCATAAAGCCAGGACTTTCTAGACATTAGAGGAAGAGCTGGTGCTGGCTGGGGGAGGGGCCGGAGCCCAGCTGCCTGAGGGGGCAGGGCCAGGACTCGTGGAGGGGTGCAGGAGCCTAGGGGCTGTGTTCCCAGAAATCGGCCTTGCTGACCTGCTTGCTCCCCAGCAGCTGGCCCCAGAGCGCTCAGCCTCAGGCCCCTTGGGGTCTCTGGGCTGTACGTCCTCGCCGCCAGCCCCTCTGCTACACACCATGCTGGACTTGGAGGAATTTGTACCGCCGGTGCCCCCCCCACCTTACTACCCCCCGGAGTATACCTGCAGCTCGGAAACAGACGCCCAGAGGTGAGGCCTGGCAGAGTCCTGCGGGGGTGTGGGGGTGGGGGCGATGCAGCCACCTGCGTTGGCGGGGAGGGAGCTTTGTGGAGTAGGAGTGCTCTGCCAGGCTCCTTCCTCTGCCTCCCCCTCCCAGCATCACCTACAATGGCTCCATGGACAGCCCGGTGCCCTTGTACCCTACTGATTGTCCCCCTTCTTATGAGGCCGTCATGGGGCTACGAGGAGACAGCCAGGTGAGAGCGGGTCCCGGTGTGGCCTGGGGAGCTGGGACAGAGCCTGAAAAGCTCAGTGAGCCGTTGTCCCTGGACAAAGAAAACAGTAGTGCTCATGGTCTTTGTCACCCCAGCACGTCCAGGGTCATCTTTGATCTCTCCGTGGTAAGGTCGGGAGGGAGCAGGAAGTACCATTTCTATTTTAAAGATGTGGAAACTGAGGCCCGCATAGCTGACCCGCACAAAGTGACAAAGCTGGACTGGAATCTGGGTGTCCAGAGCTCTGTCCCGCACACGGGGTGGCCAGGTCCGCGTGTAGGGCTGGACCCTCGACACTCGTGTTTTCCGCAGGCCACTCTGTTCGATCCACAGTTTCACGACGGCTCCTGCATCTGTGAGCGCGTGGCCTCCATCGTGGACGGTGAGCAAAAAGGGGGGAGGCGGGCGCGGGCCGGGCGGCCTGGGACGGCCGAGCGAGCTGGGGCCGGCTGGGCGGCTCCGTGGAGCCCTGGCCTCGAGCTGCCTCCTCGGAGGCGGAACCGTGGAAAGAGTGGCCCCTGATGGGCCGGTACCGCCCCGCGCCCCCTGCCGCCCACAGTGTCCATGGACAGCGGGTCTCTGGCGCTGTCCGCCATCGGTGACCTCCCCGGGGGCTCGAGCCCGTCGGAGGACTCGTGCCTGCTGGAGCTGCAGGGCTCCGTGCGCTCCGTCGACTACGTGCTCTTCCGCTCCATTCAGCGTAGCCGCGCCGGCTACTGCCTCAGCCTGGACTGCGGCCTGCGCGGCCCCTTCGAGGACAGCCCCCTGCCGCGGAGGCCCCCCAGGGCCGCCCGCTCCTACTCCTGCTCCGCCCCCGAGGCCCCGCCCCCTCTGGGGGCCCCCACGGCCGCCCGCAGCTGCCACCGGCTGGAAGGCTGGCCTCCCTGGGTGGGACCCTGCTTCCCCGAGCTGAGGCGGCGGGTCCCACGGGGCGGCGGCCGGCCGGGGGCGGCAGCGGCCCCCCCTCCCCGCGCCCCCACTCGCCGCTTCAGCGACAGCTCAGGTTCCCTCACCCCCCCGGGGCACCGGCCTCCGAATCCGGCTCCCCCGCCACCGCTGCTGCTGCCACGGTCCCACAGTGACCCGGGCATCACCACCTCCAGCGACACCGGTGAGCATCCCCCCCGCCCCCGCCCCCCACCCAGGGTTCAGGAGCAGGCGGGCGGTCAGGGGAGTCTGGGGCCAGTGATCCCGCCAGGATCTGGGACACCGTTGAGGTGCCAGAGGCGGAAAAAAGGGTGAGTTCGCTCCTGCCCGGGGCACTTCTGGAGTGTTCGCCTCCTGAAAACGCACCATCATAACTGAGTGGCTAAAAGAGAGGATTTATGAAACCCCATTCCATGACTGGGCCCGAGTTAGTTACCCCCCCAGGCCTCAGCTCCCTACCCCCTCCCCTAGAGGTGTTGGGCAGCACAGCAGGTGCTCATCACTGCCCTCGGGGCTCCGGGAACTGAGGGGGGTGCGGCCACCAGCGAGACCACCTTAGTTCCTGTCCGGTGGGCAGGCTGCTGAGGACGGGGCTTGGGGGCTGGAGCTCTCCCCCGGAGGGTGGTGCGATCAGTGGGTGTGTCCACTGGGCACTTGCACCGTCTCCATCTCCTCCCCAGCTGACTTCAGGGACCTTTATACCAAAGTGCTCGAGGAAGAAGCTGCTTCCGTTTCCTCTGCAGATACAGGTGAGGCTGTGGTTGGTGCCCAGGGGCCAGGCGGTAGGGGAGTGCTGCCTGGCCCTATCTGCACCTCCCTTCCCATCTTCTCTCTCTCTCTCTCTCTCTCCAGGGCTCTGCTCTGAAGCCTGCCTCTTCCGTCTAGCCCGCTGCCCTTCTCCCAAGTTGCTACGTGCCCGCTCAGCCGAGAAACGGCGCCCTGTGCCCACCTTTCGAAAGGTCCCCCTGCCCTCGGGCCCTGCACCTGCCCACTCCCTGGGAGACCTGAAGAGCAGCTGGCCAGGCCGGGGCTTGGTCACTCGTTTCTTCCAGATGTCCAAGAAGGCCCCAGACCCCAGTGGCAATGGGGCCCATGGGCTTAAGCAGGTAGGAGTTAGGGGAGTCTGGGAAGATAACCCAGGAAAGCCTGGGGCTTCAGGCTGAACCACACTGATGGCCTCTCCTGCGTCCCCCTCTAGGTGCCCCACAGCCCGTGGGGCCGGCCAGGCCGAGAGAGCCTCCACCTTCGAAGCTGTGGCGACCTGAGCTCCGGCTCTTCCCTGCGGCGCCTTCTGTCTGCTCGCAGGCTGGAGCGTGCCACCCGCCCCCACAGCCTCAGCCTCAACGGGGGCAGCCGGGAGACAGGGCTCTGACCTGGGCTTCTTGCCACTGTGAACAGATCCGGGTGAATGCTGGGGCCACAGGCACCAGCTGGTTGGGACCAACCCCCAGCGCCCCACGCACTGGCTGACACAAAAAGAAACCCGCTGAACACCCCCAGAAGTATCCCTTTGCCTCCTACCTCCGGGGGCTCCTGCTGCTTGGCTCTGCCCCTCTGGACCAGGGGAGCTGCTGTCCTGTGCTGCATGGGCATTCAGGCTGTGGGGGAGAGGCCCCCGCTTACAGCATTGGAAGAAGAAGATAAAGTCTTATCCCCCAGCATGAAAGAGCTCTCTCTGATTTGACAGGGACACTATGGCCAGGGCAAAGGCATGGCCCAGTGCTTAAGCACAGGGGGCTGTGTGCCTGGGTAATGGGGTGGTAAGGCATGAAGAGTCCAAAAAATCTGGGTGACTCTCAGCTCTGCCACCTCTAGCTGCATGACCTTGGGCGAGTTATTTAACCTCAATTGCCTGATCCATAAAACATTGTGAAGATGAATGTTTGTAAAGCTCTGAATACACTGAATAAGCCTTCAATAAATTTCAATTTTCCCCTTCTCTTCTGGATCATCTTGGTCACCGTTGAAATTTGTTCTGGCATCCTTCATAGTTAAGAAAATTGCCTCAAGACATTTATTTCCAGCTATCTGTGTTTCTCCTCCTTTTCATAGCAAAATGTTTTCTCTCTTCCTGCCCTCCACTTCTTGAACACTCCAGTCAGGTCCCATCCCCACCCCTCCCCAGGCACTGCTCTCGAAAAAGTGTTCGGTAGCCAAAAAGGTATCAGACC
Source organism: Panthera onca (assembly GCF_046562875.1). Taxonomy (NCBI): domain Eukaryota; kingdom Metazoa; phylum Chordata; class Mammalia; order Carnivora; family Felidae; genus Panthera; species Panthera onca. The sequence continues at coordinate 70,682,568 of NC_138355.1, forward strand.
CAGTGGCCATTCCCCTGCCTGCATGTCTCTTGACCCCTGAGAAACGTTTAACCCGGATAATCAGCATCTTTCCCCTTGAATTTTGCCCTCTGAAGACCTCACGCTCTCCCATTTTTTCCCCTCTACCCTTTCGGTTTCCTTTACCAGTTCCGACGCCTCTGCTGAGCGGTTTAATGCTGGAGGACCCCAGGACTCTCCCCTTGACCCTCTTCAGTCTTCTGTCTGCAAGAGGCACTCCCAAAACCTGTGGCTTTAAATACTCTACGTGTCCACGGACAACTCTCCTTGGCTCCTCCACGAGCTCTAACCTCCAACTTGACATCTCTGCTTGGATGTGTAGGGGACCTTTCAGACTCAACGTGGCCACAGGTGAACCCTTACATCCCATCCCCGGCACCTGTTCCTCCACTGTTCCCATCTCGATCAACAGCACCACCGCTCAGCCGGCTGCACATTCCAGAAGCTTAGGAATCATTCTGATTTCCTCTTTTCCCTCATCCAACACACCCAATCCTATCCTGAATTCACGCGTGTTTCACCACCTATCTAGTTCAAGCCACCCCCCTCCCTCCCAGCCTCTGGTCTCTTTCCACTCTTGCTAAAATCCATTCTCCGCTCGGCAAAGTGATAAGAAATCATGTCACATCGAGTCCTGCCGAAGTCTGATGGCTTCCCGCTGTATTTACAATGGTCTCCAAACTCGCCAGCACACGATGGGGGCAGGCACAGCCTGTCTCGCTGCTCCGGAAAACTGCCTCACACGAGCGCTCCGCCCCTCCTTCCCCTGCACACCTGTGCCCTGTGGCCGTGCCCCCCCTCACCTTACTGGGCATCCCTGCTGCGTCAGTGCCACGTTGTTCTGCGCACTTGCCACTACCCAGCATCAGCTTGCTTTTGTTTTTGCTCACTGCGCTGGGTCTAATTGTCAAGTTACTGGAGCGGTGCTCGGGCGGCCACAGGGCGCGTACGAGGGCGGGGAGCAGGGCGGCGCGCTGCGCGCACGCGGCGTCAGGCGGCCAAGCTTCTGGAACAACTCCCCAGCACGACGAGCGGCCTCAGGGAGTGCTGGGGCGTGGCCGGACGGCCACGCGGTGGGAGGAACTGGGCACTGGGGTTCCCGCGGGACAGTTCCCGGGCGCTGACCGTTCCCTACCCCGAGGCTCCCAAAGGAGCCAGCTAAGGAACGCAGCCCAGCCCCGGCACGCTGGACTCGGCGGGGGACTCCGCCCCCCGTCGCCCGTTACAGTGCGCTGTCGCCGGGCGCCCGGAAGCATGCGCGCTTCTCGCCTTCCGCGCCCTCTTTCGCGTACACTCCCGAATACGCTTGCGCCCCATCGGGACTATGGCTGGCCAGCGAGAGCAGTCCGTCCCCGAGACGGCCAATAGGCGCGCGGAACGGGCCCGCGGCCGGCCTCCCGGCTATTCGAGGTCCCGCCCACGTACCGCCCCCCACATCCCGCGGCTGCGCGCAGAGGGGCTGCCGACGCCCTGAGCCCAGGCTCTTTGGGCCGCGCTTCCCGCGGTGCGAGCAGCGGAGGGGTTTCCCTTCGCCTCCGGTTGAGGTTTTCTTGAGAGGTGGAGTGGGAAGGAAGTCTGTAAAAGTTACCCATTCCTTAGTCATTCGACAAATGTACACTGCGCACGGGACCAGTGCCAGGCACTGTGCGGACACCGGTAATAAGGCACCCGGATAGGGCGCGGGGATAGGGTACAGGGATAGGGCGCCAGGGTAGACAGCGGGGATAGCGCGTAGGGACAGGGCGCCAGGGAGGCCGGGGATAGGGAGCAGGGATAGGGCGTGGGGATAGGTCTTTGGCGATAGGGCACCAGGGATAGGGTGCGGGGATAGGGTGCAGATCGGGCACCGGGGATAGGGAGTGGGCATAGGGCCTCAGGACAGGGAGCTGCGATAAGGTACCAGGGCATCGGGCCCAGGGGATAGGGCGGGGCACCAGACACACCCTATTGTGCCTACCCTATTGTGCTTACCCTGGGACACAGCAATTACAGTGGGACACATTGGTACAGTTAAGTCCAACGGTGGTGAGCTACACAAAAGACGTAAAGGCTGTGATCTCGTGTTACAGGAGGGGTGTGGGAGCTTGCGTGGAGAGAGAATTTCTAAGAAAATGGCATATGAGCAGAGTTCTGAAAGAGATGAACAGGCATAAAGGAGGCCAACCGGAGGAGAAGAGTGTTGCATGCTGAAGGAAGAGCCTGCAGGAGGGACTTAGAACAAAGGGAGGAGGCTGGTCTCTCTGCCTTGGCACCTGCCCCTTATAGTCTGATTTCTACACAGCAGCCAACGTGATCTTTTAAAAATATAAATCTAATCTTGTCACTTCGCTGCACCAAACTCTCCAGTGAATTTCCATCTTAGAACAAAAGTTGGACTCATTATTGTGGTCACTGAGGCCCTACAAAATCTGGAGCCAACCAGACTCACTGGGTCTCACTCTCCCCCTCACTGGTTCTGACCAGCCCACTCTAGCTTTTATTTTGCTTCGTAATTCTTATGGTCACCCGAAACCTTCTGTTTTTCTCCCTTCCACCCTCACTTGAATATGAGCTCCGTAGGGCCAGGGACTTCATCCTCCTCCTCGATGCCATATCCCCAGGCTCGAGAACAGTGTCTGGCACCTAGCAGATACTCGGTTATTTGTTGGGTGTGTGAATTGGGGAGCCCATGGCAAGGACGCCTAACCCGGGCAGAGGTGTCAGGAGGATGGTTCTGATGGCAGTGACGTTAATGCTCAGGCCTCAGGGATGAAAAAGAGTAGTTACTCATTTTTTTTTTTTTTTCAAGAGAGGAGAAAAAGAAAGAATGCATGGCCAGAGGGAGAACAGGGGCCAGATGAAGTATGGCCGGTTAGAGGAAGTGTGGTTGGGGCATAAGGTGCAAGTGGAGAGGTGAGAAAGGAGGGGGAGCAAGGGCCAGGCCCCATAACCCCTCTTAAGGGCAGAGTGGAGCCATGGAAGGATCTAAGGAAGGAGAGAGAGTGGAAGCTTCAGAATTTGTGTTTTGGTTAGAACATCCAGTTCTCAGAGAATGGATTATAAGAGAAAAGTGGAGGTTAGGAGACCACGAGAGAGACGTTTCAGTAGTTTAGAGGAGAAATAATGGGGGTAAGGGTACAGAGAGAGAACAGAGTCAAAGATGAGCCCCAGGTTCTGGGAGGAAGGGGTTCCATTCCTGGGGAAAGAAAGCACAGGAGGAAGAGCAGAGTTGGCTGCAGGGCACAGTGACCTCGTGATTGTCCTGCTGATGGCGTCTGTGAGACACCCAGAGGGAAGGTCTGGAGGGCAGAGTCCCGTCACAGAGTCAATCCCAGGAGAAAGACTGGGATCGGAGGTGGAGATTTTGGAACCAAAAGCAACTAGAAAGGAATCAAAGCCATGGGGTTGTCTCTTTGGAGACAGCATGACATATGAGGAGAGTAAGGCCTAGACCAGACCCCCGAAAGGGACACCTAGACAGATAGAGGGGGTGCTGCCTACAAAAGAGAAGGAGCAGCCAAAGGAGTGGGGGGACATCCGAACGTGGAGTAGAGGTTGGAGTTGTGAAAACAGGAGCAGGCTTCCGGAAGGGGGTAAGTCCTGTGTCGACTGAGGTGAAGAGTCAAGTCAAAGAAGGGCCGAACGCTACCCATGGGACTTAGCAACAGAGAGACCATTAGTGACCTTGGCAGGAGCAGGTCTGGAGCAGAGAGAGGGTCCAGGGCAGGCCCACGGAACGCAGGAAGTGTGAGAGGCGTGTAGCAACTCGTTCAGGAAGCCTGGCCACAAATAACCCCATCGCGTGCATTGCCCCGTGAAAGCCTCGTCACAGCCGCCAAGGCAACAGGAGATGAGGAAATTCGGCCTCTCAGAAGTCAGGTCGCTCCCCAGTGTCTCAGATCTGGTGAGTGACTGAGTGAGGCTTCCGGTCCTGAGCAGGCTCCCCGGGGGCCCGGCTCAAATGCCCTTCCATCTTGGCGCTCTTTAAGGGACAGGGGCACCCGGGGGCAGCAGAGGGAGACTTAAGGGTTTCGGACACAAGACGCCTCGGACTGTCCCTGGAGGGAAGACAGGCTGAGCAGCAATAAAGTACTGATTCCGCCCTGAGGTTTCCATGGAACTTTCCAGTCCACAGACATTCTTACCTTCCGTGAGCCTCATCACAACCTTGCACGAGAGGCTCGGAACAGTAGGGAATGTGCGGGCGGGTTCGCTGGTGTTCGCTGTTTGAACCCCTCCTCCCTGCAGCCTTGACCGCATCTCCCTGTTGGGCCTTCCTCGAAGTCTGACCCCCGCGTTCAGTTAGTCCCCCTCGGCCTGCGCGGTGGGGTCAGCGCTGCGGTGCTGGCTCAGCCAGACTATTTTTGTCCTTCTGCTTGTCGCTTATATTTAGCTCCCAGTCACCTTCTCTGGTGCTCAGCTAAGTCTTTTAAAAGTGCTGTGCAAAGGGGACAGAGGGATGCGTCCGCGGCCACCTCGTGCGCCCCTCGTGGCCGCTGCCAGCAGGCCGGCGTGCGGGCGGGGACTCCCCCGGGGCCGCGGTCCTCAGTCGCCCCCTAGGGGGCGTTCGCAAAATCTGTGTCTTTTGCGCGGTCCCGGTCGGGAGGCCGTCAGAGGTGTCGGCGGTGCGAGGGCAGGAAGGGCAGACGAGCCAGATGGCGCAGGGCCGCCCCGCGGCGGGAACAACTGCCGGTCATTCCGCGGGACGTTGGAATGTTCTGCTCAACAACACGTGCAGAGCAAAAATCAGATTTCAGCCTTGCAGGGGCGCGTGGCGGGGGGGGGGGGGGGGGGGGCGGTTCTCCGTCGGTTAAGCGTCCCACTTCCGCTCAGGCCACGATCTCACGGTTCATGGGTTCGAACTCCCCTGTGCTCTGTGCCGATTCCGTGTCTGCTTCAGATTCTGGGTCTCCCTGTCTCTCTGCCCCTCCCCCGCTTGCACTCTGTCTGTCTCTCTCTCTCTCAAAATTAAAGACAAAATTAAAAAAAAACTTTAAGCCTTTCAATTTAAGCAAGCCTTTATTATATAATAATGCAGAGAAGTTTTACGCAAAGTTTTGTTGTTGTTGTTGTTGTTGTTGTTGTTTGGGGGTTTTTTGGATAGAGCCCAACAATTTAGGAGAAGATCGTGGCAGAGAGGGAAGCGTGGAGACAGTACATCGTCCTGACGTGGCTGCAGCTGCCTTCTCGGTGACCGGGAGCGCATGCAGCTCGGTGACCGGGAGACGTGGTCGAACAGCCTTCTGCTGTGCCCTGTGCTCCTGCAGGTGCTTGCAAGGCCACCAGCCAGCTGCACATGCGACACACTGTTTACTGGTTCAGTCCAGGTGTGATCTGCGGGGGGCCTGGGCCACTCGGTCGGTTAAGCGTCAGACCATCTGTGCTCAGGTCATGGTCTCTTGGTTTGTGAGACCGAGCCCTGCGCTGAGCTCTGGACTCTGCACTGACACTGTGGAACCTGCATGGGGTTCTCTCTCTCTCTCTCTCTCTCTGCCCCTCCCCTGCTCATTCTCTCTCTCTCTCTCTCTCAAATTAAATAAACATTTAAAAAAGTCTCTCCAGGGGCACCTGGTTGGCTCAATCGGTTAAGCGTTCAACTTCAGCTCAGGTCATGATCTCACAGTTCATGAGTTTGAGCCCCGCATCGGTCTCTGTGCTGACAGCTTAGAGCCTGGAGCCTGCCTTGAATTCTGTGTCTCCCTCTCTCTCTCTGTTCCTCCCCCGCTCATGCTCTGTCTCTCTCTCTCTCCTTCAAAAATAAATTAAAACATAAAGTTTTTTTTTAAAAAAGTCTCTCCAGAGGAACCTGGGTGGCTCAGTCGGTTGGGCATCTGACTTTGGCTCAGGTCATGATCTCGCAGTTCATGGGTTCAAGCCCTGTAATCAGGCTCTGTGCTGACAGCTCAGAGCCTGAAGCCTGTTTCCAATTCTGTGTCTCCCTCTCTCTCTGCCCCTCCCCTGCTCATGCTCTCTCTCTCTCCTTCCAAAATAAATAAACATTAAAAAATATAAAAAAGTGGATCCGTCACTGGAATCTACTCCTGAAATCATCATTGTACTATATGCTAACTAACTTGGATGTAAATTAAAAAAAAAAATCAAGTGTTTGTGTTTCAAAAGACGCCATCAGGAAGGTGACAAGATGGGGCGCCTGGGTGGCTCAGTTGGTTGAGCGTCCGACTTTGGCTCAGGTCATGATCTTATGGTTCGTGAGTTCAAGCCCCACATCGGGCTCTGTGCTGATGGCTCAGAGCCTGGAGCCTGTTTGGGATGCTGTGTCTCCCTCTCTCTGCCCCTCCCCTGCTCCCGCGCTCTCTCTGTCTCTCAAAAATAAATAAATGTTAAAACATTTTTTACAAAAAGGTGACAAGATGACCCACAGAATGGGAGAAAATATTTGCAAGTCATATATCTGACAAGGGCCAAGGATCCAAGATATATAAAGAGCTCCTACAGCTCAATCATAAACAGACAACCCAATTTAAACATGCGCAAAGGATTTGAACAGACATTTTCCCGAGGATAACGTACAAAGGGCAACAGGCACATGAAAAGATGCTCGACAGTATTGGTTATTAAGGGAATGCAAACCAAAACCATTGTGGGCCACCACTGCGCCTGCGCTAGGATGGCTACTGGCTACAATCAAAAAGACAATGACAACCGTTGTCAGGGATGTAGAGGCACTGGAACACTCATGTGTCATCGAGGGGAATGTAAATGGTGCAGCCGCTTTGGAAAACTCCTCAAGAGAAACCCAAGTATCAGGGGCGCCTGGGGGGCTCAGTTAAGTATCCGGCTCTTGGTTTCGGCTCGGGTGGTGATCTCGTGGTTTGTGAGTTCAAGCCCCACATCAGGCTCCGCGCTGGAAGAGTGGTGCCTGCTTGGAATTCTCTCCCCTCTCTCTCTGCCACTCCCCCACGCGTGCTGTCTCTCTCTCAAAATAAATCAACTTAAAAACGTTTAAAAGGAGAGAGAGAGAAACGAAAGTATGTCCATACAACGGAATACTATTCGGCGACAAAAAGGAACAAACAGTGAAACAGGCCATGACATGAATGATCCTCAAAACATGATGCAAAGCGAAAGAAGTCAGACAGAAAAGATCACATATCACATGATTCCATGTATATGAAATTCTAGAATAGGCTATCTTTAGAGACAGAAAATAGATCAGTGGTTGCCTGGGACTGGGGTGAGAATGGAGATTAACTGTAGCACAACTCAGTAAATTTACTAAAAACCATTAAACTATATACTTGAGAGGCTTTAAACATTTTCTTTAATGTTTATTTTTGAGAGAGAAAGAGCGAGAGAGACAGAGTGTGAGTGGGGGAGGGGCAGAGAGAGAGGCAGACACAGAATCCGAAGCAGGTTCGAGGCTCCGAGCTGTCAGCACAGAGCCCGACGTGGGGCTCGAACTTACGAACTGCAGGATCATGTCTTGAGCCGAAGTCGGACGCCCAACCGACTGAGCCGCCCAGGTGCCCTGCACAAACACTTTTTGTTTTGACGAGTCCGATTTATCTTTTTTTCTTCTGTCGTTTGTGTTTTGGAATCATATATAAGAAACCATTGCCTAACGAGATTCTAGACTTTGGCTATAATAAGATGAGATTGTGGGGGAGCTTGGGGGGAGGTAAAATATTTACGTGTGGGAGGGACATGACTACTGGGGACCAGAGGGTGGACTCTGCTAGGGAGCCTCCTAGATGGCCCCACCTGGTGTTCATACCTTTGTCAGTCCTTCAGCACCGCCCCCCGTATCACACAGGGGAGGCCTGTGTGACCAATAGGGTGTTGCAGAAATGACGATGTGTGGCTCCCGGGGCTCCCGCCTGGCCGTCTCCCTGAGACCTCTCACGCTGCCATGTTGTGGGGACGCGCAAACAGCCCCGTGGATAAGTCCACACGGTGAGGACCCGAGGCCTCCTGCCAACAGCCAGCCTTCGGTCCGCCCGGTTCGTGTTAGTTAGCGGCTCACCGTCAGGTCGTCTCCGAGCCTGCAGAGGGCCACAGCCCCAGCCAACATCTAGGCTACAGTCTCATGAGAAACCTCAAATCTGAAGCAGCCAGCTAAGGTACTCCTGAATTCCTGACCCACAGAAGCTCTGTGAAATAAATGTTTCTTGTTGCATGAAGAAGAAGGAGGAGGAGGAGGAGGAGAAGAAGGAGGAGGAGGAGGGGGAGGAGGGAGAGGAGGAGGGGGAGGAGGGAGAGGAGGAGGGGGAGGAGGGAGAGGAGGAGGGGGAGGAGGGAGAGGAGGAGGAGGGGAGGAGGGGGAGGAGGAAGAGAAGAAGAAGAAGAAGAAGGAGGAGGAGGAGAAAAAGAGGGGGGCCTGGTGGCTCAGTCCACTGAGCATCCAACTCTTGGTTTCAGCTCAGGTCATGATCTCACGGTTCATGAGTTCGAGCCCTGAGCTGGGCTCTGCGCGGACAGTGGGGAGCCTGCTTAGGATCCTCTCTCCCTCTCTCTCCCCCTCCCCCCACCTCTCTCTCTCAAAAGAAATAAACTTAAAAAAAAAAACATATAAAAGCCTCAAGGGCAAATCACATTGTGAGAGAAATCTGAAAGATGAGATGATGTCTGTGCTGGAAACTCTTTACAAACGGAAGGGTCAGAGGGGGACACGAGACGCTCACCAACCGTGTGCCTGCCGAGGGGACCAGGGCAGGGACAAGGGCGCTGCAGCCTGCGAGCTGGCCAGGGCCAGGGGTATGTGCTTCACACACCGTCGGGCTGAGCAAAGGGCAGCGGTGAGGTGCGGGGTGTCCCCGCCCTCCTCCGGAGAGCGAGGCCTGACCGCACCTCCTGGAAAAACAGGAGACCGGCGCGGGCCGGTGCTGGCGCGGGGCCGGTGATTCGGCTCCCACTGACCGTTTGGCAGCCGCCCGCCCGGGGCCCGGCCAGCTGCGCCGTGGGAGGAAGGCGCGTCTTCACGGTCGGCGAGCTCCCTCCACACACACGCCTAACCTGCTGCTGTGGTTGGTGCACACACGTGTGTGGCCACACGTCGTCACACGGGGGTCCGGTCACCGCCGCCTGGCGCGGGACGGCACACAGGCCGCGCGCACGGGGCGCGAGGACTCCCAGACGCTGTCCCGGCCCCTCCCGGGGCTGCTTCCACAGAGACCCCAGAAAGCCCCCCTCAGCGACCCTGCCGACACCCTGCTCTGGGCCCAGCCCAACGCGATTCCCGCCCCGGAAGTGGAGAGGCTGGGTCTCCTGCGGCCTGGGAAGCAGGACGCGGAAGGGCTACGGACCCGGTTCTCTGCGTGGAAAGACCCACAGCTCTTTGCCCCCTAACCAGACTCCCGACGGGTCGGGTCGGGAAGCCCTCTGCTGCAGCTAATTTGCGCCCCTCCTTAGCCACTTACTGTCAGCGGAGATCGGGACGCGCCCCCCCCCTCCCCCCACGAAGTCCGCGGTCGGGCTTGGCACATTTGGGGACATCGCAGGGACCGGCACCTCGGCAGCGCAGCGCGTGTGGCTTAGCGTGATGCAGGAGTTCCTTGAAGGTCACCCAGCTGGAAAGTGCGGGAGCCAGGATTCAAACCCAGCTTGTCTCACTGAGACTAGGCTTCAGGGCCGTAGGAACCTAGAGGCAATGATCAATTTTGCCCGGAGTGTGTCTGGAAAGTCTTCACTGAAATCATTTCTTTAATTTTTTTTTTTTAATTTATTCTGACAGAGAGTGAGAGAGCAAGCTGGGAAAGGAGCAGAGAGAGAGAGAGAGAGAGAGAGAGAGAATCCCAGGCAGGCTCCCACTGTCAGCGCAGAGCCCAACGCGGGGCTCGAACTCTCGACCCACGAGATCATGACCTGAGTCCAAGTCGGGTGCTTCTCCAACTGAGCTCCCCGGCGTCCCGTCACCGGAATGATTCAACAGACCACAGGCACACAGGAAACCAGTGGCTCTCCAGCCCCTCCTGGGCTCCAGGCGCTGCACTCGGCTTACTGGTCCCAGTCAGGGCTCCGTCTCACAGGTGAGGAGATCAGCCCCCAGAGCCACGGTTCGGAGCCGTGCGTGTCGCTCCCGCTAAATCAGAGGTGCCCAGGAGGCACCACTGCGGCCCAACCCCTTCTCACATCCACTGAGGACACAGCTGCGTATACTGACCGGTTTTGGAACCGCTTTGCACAACCAAGGAAAACCAGTTGTGACAGTCCTCGTCTGATGAGGGGCTTGGTGTTGGTGACTCCTGCCCTCGGCCAGGACCTGTCCTCCCTGCATTTCCACCCCTTCTCCTCCGAGAAACCTTCCTGGGTCACTCCCACCATGCACGGCCACCCCACGAACGCTTGTTACCTTCTCTTCGTCTGTAACTACATGTGATTTTTTTTTTAGAAAACTTTAAATGTTTATTTATTTTTGAGAAAGAGAGACACAGAGCACCAGCAGGGGAGGGGTAGTGAGGGAGGGACACATAGAAGCCGAAGCAGGCTCCAGGCTCCGAGCTGTCCGCACAGAGCCCGACGCGGGGCTCGAACTCAGGAACCGTGAGATCATGACCTGAGCTGAAGTCGGACGCTCGACCGACCGAGCCACCCAGGCGCCCCTGTAACCACCCGTGTTAAGTGTGTGACTCCCCTCACAAGGCCTATAGGGCAAATTATGCCTTAACCACTTCCAGGATTCTGGAGGTGAATCTCTTTCATTAGCATCACCTTTATTAGTATTACTTTATTTTTATTTGTATTTATTTTTTTAAGGAAGCTCTGTGCCCAGCGTGGGGCTTGAACTCACAACCTGGAGATCAGGACTCGCCTGCTCTACCGACCCAGCCAGCCTGGCGCCCCACCTTTATTGGCTGTTACTCACAAGCCTCTTTTCTTGGGAAAGCGGTGGGCCTGCTGTGTCGTCCATCCTCAGGGATTCGGGAGCCTCTACCCAACCTTCCGCGCGGATCCTTGCTCCACGTTCTTCCTGAGGCTGTCACCCACACGTGCCTCCCAGGACGTCCTAGGATGAATAATCGCCAACCGCCTGGAGGAGGCCAGTCGCCCTTTACAAGTATGGTTGCAATTGCCTCACTTCCTGTATCATGTGACACTCCCAGAGTCGTCACGTGACCCACCTACTTCCCCCCCCCCCCCCCCTTTATGCCGGAACTAAACCCGCAGGGTTGATCGGGTGTCCAGCTACTGCCAGGACCTGCATCCCTGTTTGTATTTAGGGGACCCTCTGTCCTCCCGAGGCTCGGGAACCCTGCAGTGCCGTCACCTGGTGATGGAGCCCTCGACTCCTCCCCGAGAGGTGAGTGAGCCACAGCTCCCAGCCGGGTCCTGTCGCTCTGCTTCTGGAATCCTGGCCATCTGGAGCCTGGAATTCAATGGATGATAGTCTCCTCAAATCCAGGCCATCGTGGCTCTTTGACGGAGGGCCAGATGGAGGGGGGGTGGGGTCCAGGGAGAAGCGGGAGGGAAGAGGGGTGGAGAAGGGTCCTGGTCGGGGTGGGCAGAGGGCACGGTGGGAGGGCAGCACCCGGGTGTCTCTGGGTCCTGTGCCATCGCCATCAGAGGCAGGTGGGAGCCAGGCTGTGGGCCCCCCCGCCCACGGGAGAGTAGCTGAGGGGTGGAGAGCGGCCTTCCAGCCGGTCCTCATTCTGTCCTCAGGAGCGCCCCGAGCCCCCAGGCCGGGGAGGCGTCTTGGCTGCCAGGCTCGTGGGCCTGCTTTTCCTTCAGGCGGTGCCGTGGGCCTCAGGTGAGTGAGTCGCGAGGGGCGTCGGTCCTGAGGAGGCTCCCCCTGCCCGACGGTCCTGTGGGCGCCTTCTGGCACGCTGCCGTGTCAGGGGCTATCGGCAAACCTTCTGAGTGACTGAGACCAACCTCGCGGGGGCAGAACAGCGAGAGGAGTTTTGAAATGAGTGTCCGTTTCGTCCGGCCAGGTGCGTCCCTTCTCCCTGTCCTCCCTCAGCCCCGGCCTCTGCTTCTGCTCCTCCCTCCCAGGTGCCCGCCCCTGCAGCCCTAAAAGCTTTGGCTACAGCTCGGTGGTCTGTGTCTGCAATGCCACGTACTGTGACTCTCTCGACCCCCTGACCCTGCCCGCCCCCGGCACCTTCAGCCGATACGAGAGCACGCGCAGCGGGCGCCGGATGGAGCTGAGTCTGGGGCCCATCCGGGCCAACCGCACGGGCACAGGTGACCGCTGTGTGCCTCATCCCCAGGGCAGGCTGGGACGCTCCCGGAGCCAAGTCATGCCAGCAGCTCACCGCCCCCTCCTCCCTGTGCGCTCACACCGCCCCCCCCCCCCCCGCCGTTTCCTGTGTATCCGCAGGCCTGCTGCTGACCCTGCAGCCAGATCAGAAGTTCCAGAAAGTGAAGGGATTTGGAGGGGCCATGACGGACGCCGCTGCCCTCAACATCCTTGCCCTGTCACCCCCTGCCCGGAATTTGCTACTCAAATCCTATTTCTCTGAAGAAGGTGAGGACGAGGGGGACGGGATGACACAGTGCGACTGACACCCTGGCCTTCCCGTGACCCTGACTTCCACCCCTCCCTGACGTTTGGGTCCTTCCTACCTTTCCCTGGGTGTTAGCTCAGAGGACCTGTGTTCCACCCAGGGGCCTGGCTCCACAGACCCCAGCCGGGACCCCAGGCTCCCTTTGGCCCGCCACAGACACAGTCTCGGACCGGCAGGTGGTAGGCAGGTCCCACATTCTCCTGCTGACTCAGACGCTCGTGTCTCGGCCTCCCTCTTCTGCAGGAATCGAGTACAACATCATCCGGGTACCCATGGCCAGCTGTGACTTCTCCATCCGCACCTACACCTACGATGACAGCCCTGACGACTTCCAGTTGCGTGACTTCATCCTCCCGGAGGAAGATGTCAAGCTCAAGGTGGGCACTCGGCCCCGGTGGAGTGGATGCCTGCTGGGTGAGAAGCCTCAGGCTAGAGGAGCCTGCAGGGGGACACAGAGCCCGCCCCCTGCGCTCGGTTCTGTCCCGGGGGTGGGGGGTGGGGGCTGGCGGGACAGGGCAGGGGCCGATGGCTCGGCCTGACCCGCTGGTCGGGCCGGTCTGCCCATGTTCCAGCTCTGGGTGTCTCTCTCCTCACCTCCACGGTCTCTAGATACCCCTGATTCACCAGGCCCTGGGGCTGGCCCCACGCCCTGTGTCACTCTTCGCCAGTCCCTGGACGTCACCCACTTGGCTGAAGACCAACGGGGCAGTGAACGGGAAGGGGTCACTCAAGGGGCAGCCGGGAGACCTCTACCACCAGACCTGGGCCAGATACTTCGTTAAGTAAGGCCGCGAGCCCTCGTCTCCGCACCCCCTCCCTTGCCGTGGACCCGGGTCACCCCCAGGTCTGACTCCTCAGACTGCCTTTCTACCTGCTGGTCCTTTCACGCTCTGCCTGTCAGTTTTCCCCGCCTCACCGGGCCTCCTATTCCCCAGGGTCCTGGTCCCCCTCTCTTGTCCAGGGCCACTCACACCCTCTTCCCCGTCAGGTTCCTGGACGCTTACGCGGAGCACAGGTTACGGTTCTGGGCGGTGACGGCAGAGAACGAGCCTTCTGCAGGGCTGCTCAGCGGGTACCCCTTCCAGTGCCTGGGCTTCACCCCCGAACACCAGCGAGACTTCGTCGCCCGGGACCTGGGTCCCGCCCTCGCCAACAGTACGCACCGCGACGTCCGCCTGCTCATATTGGACGACCAGCGCTTGCTGCTGCCTCGCTGGGCCCAGGTGGTAAGGCCCAGGGCCTCCGGGGTAGCCCGGCGACCCCCAGATCCAGCCCCCGGGTGACCGGCTCCCACAGCGTCTTCCCTGCCTCAGCCCTTGATTCCTACAACTCCCCGGGCTGGAGCCGGGCGCCCAGGCGGCCCCCCGGGAGGTGCTCAGGGGTCATGACGTCCTCTGCGTCTCCAGGGCCCCAGAGGTCCCCGTGGTTTGTCACTTTAACCCCTCTAGTTGCCTGCAGCCCACTGCCCATTCCTCAGGTCCCCAGGGCTGCTTCCGGAACCCTCCATGCAGGGCCCGGTTTGAGCAGCCCCTTCCCCATACAGGTGCTGGCGGACCCAGAGGCGGCTAAGTACGTTCATGGCATTGCTGTACATTGGTACCTGGACTTTCTGGCTCCTGCAAAGGCCACCCTGGGGGAGACACACCGCCTGTTCCCCGACACCATGCTCTTTGCCTCAGAGGCCTGCGTGGGCTCCAAGTTCTGGGAGCAGAGTGTGCGACTGGGCTCCTGGGACCGAGGGATGCAGTACAGCCACAGCATCATCACGGTGAGCCCCCAGGCCCCTCCCGCCAGGCAGGCGCAGACCGCCCTCATCTCACCGCAGGAGGGCCTGTTCTCCAGCTCACCGGGCTGACTCGCTCTTCGGGGCATCGTCATCCCTGCCTCCCCTTCATGGGCTCGCACATCCCACCACCGCTTTCCTCGAGTGCTGGCCTCTCTGGCCGTCGCGTCTGCCTCCACGTGCCTCTGCTTCCTTGCCTCGTCCTCGCCGCCCCGCCCTCCTTAGGTGTTAGAGGCGCGGAGCGCCCCCCACGGGGCCGGGGCGCCGCCAGCCTGTCTTCCTCGACCCTTAACTACGTCGTCTGAGGACCCCACGTGGGGGCTGTCTCTGCCCTGCTCCTCCCGCAGAACCTTCTCTACCATGTGGTCGGCTGGACAGACTGGAACCTCGCTCTGAACCCCGAAGGGGGACCCAACTGGGTGCGCAACTTTGTCGACAGCCCCATCATCGTAGACATCACCAAAGACACGTTTTACAAACAGCCCATGTTCTATCACCTTGGCCACTTCAGGTGAGTGGAGGGCGGGCGCCCCACCTCCTTGCCAGGCCGGTCTCCTGCGCGGCCGGGGACTCCTGGCGCCCCCCTCCCCCCCCACACCGTGAGGGAACAGGAAGATGTTCAGGGTGGGAGCTTGGGAGAGGCGCCCCTGTGCCTCTTGCACCATCCAGGCAGGAAGTGACTAGGCGGTGGTGGGCGAGCCCGGCATGCCGGACGCTGGGGACCGGACGTGAGGGCAGGGCCTGCCCGGCAGGATAGAACTGCGGTCTGCAGGTGGGGCAGAGCTTCGGCAAGGGTGCTGCCCTTGGGGGAGCGGGCCCCGGCCCGGGGAGGCGAGGCTGGGGTCCCGGACCACGCCCGTTCTCCCCCTACCCCCCCAGCAAGTTCATTCCGGAAGGCTCGCAGAGAGTGGGGCTGCTGGCCAGCGAGAAGAACGGCTTGGACACGGTGGCGCTGACGCGCCCCGACGGCTCTGCGGTCCTGGTCGTGCTAAACCGGTGAGAGCGGCAGGGCCCAGGAGCGGGCTGAAGCCCGGGCGGTGGGCTCGGCAGGACCCAG
Organism: Panthera onca; assembly: GCF_046562875.1. Classification (NCBI taxonomy): domain Eukaryota; kingdom Metazoa; phylum Chordata; class Mammalia; order Carnivora; family Felidae; genus Panthera; species Panthera onca. The sequence goes on from NC_138355.1 coordinate 70,697,869, forward strand.
CGCTCAGCTTCTCCCTTGCTTCCCCAGCTCCCCGAAGGACGTGCCCCTCACCATCGAGGACCCTGCCGTGGGCTTCATGGAGACGCTGTCCCCCGGCTACTCCATTCACACATACCTGTGGCGTCGCCAGTGATGGGGCAGATACCCAAGCAGCGCCTGGGCTCGGCAGGGGCATTAAAGGGACAGAGTCGGCTCACACGCTGTCTGTGGCTACAGAGGGTATACGAGGGCCAGGGCGAGCTTAGGTGACGTAAGCCCAGGGGCCGTGGTTTGCGTGACTCACTCTCCCCCTGGTGGGTGCCAGGGCCTGGAGGCCCCTAAAGGGAGCGCAGGGAAGCCCCGGCGGCCCCGCCCCCCGCCTGTGAGTGTGTGCTATGTGCTGGCTCCCGTGGAAACTGGGCCCGGGCCCAGGGTGAGCTCACTGTCCGTATGGACACAAGCTGGGGGCGGGGGAGGCCGAGGAAAGGGAGATCAGAGAAGCTGGGCCCCAAACGGGGGTGTGGGGGAGGGGGGAACTGTGTCTTTCGCGGGCCGTGCGGAAGCAGTCACGGCGTCAGGGCACAGGCAGCCGAGAAGCCAGGCACTGGTGGGGGGGCGGGGGTGAGGGGGCTCAGGCACCCGACGGCCGCCCCCCCACCAGCCAGCAGCTCCTGGAAAGATGACGGTCCCTTAAGAAAGAGAATGTGCGACTGCAGCCCGCGTGGACAGCTTTATTATGGGAGTGGCGCCCGTTTTCCAGGCGCACCAACAACGGAGAAGCAGAGGAGCCTCTGGAATGTGTGAGAGTAGAAAAGTCCGTTCCGGGAGCGTGAGGCGGGGTCACTCGTCTTCCTCCTCGTCGGCCATGCTCAGGGACCGCGTGCCGGGGGCCCGGGCGGGTGCCGCCCGCTGGATAGAGACGATGCCGCTGAGCAAGGCGTAGCCCGCCATGGCCGCCAGCCCCGCCAGCACGGACAGCACCTGGTTCCGGCGCCGGTACGGCTCCTCCTCGGCCTCGGGGCCCGCTGGCGTCTGGCGTGGAGGCGGCACCTCCGCTGAGGAGCGAGGCAGGAAGGGGGGGGGGTTGGTTCCCGTGTCCCCCCCCCCCGCCCCCGCCAGCGCCCGGCCCGCAGCCGCCCGCCGCTCACCTCCATCCCAGGGGAAGTAGAGGCTGAGGATGTGCGCGCAGTAGGCGCAGAGGTTGTGCAGCCCCCGCAGGTGGGCCTGCAGCCTCCCGCTGGGCAGCCTGGCCTGCAGCAGCGGCGCCAAGTAGCCGAAGACAAAGGCGTCCAGCGAGGCGGGGCTGGAGCGGAGAGAGAAGGGCTGCAGGGGAGAGCCCGGCCCGGGGGCGGGGCCCTGGGGGGCCGGACGCCCCGTCCTGGACCCGTCCTGGACCCACCCGGAGCGGGGAGGGCTCCCCAGGTGGGGCCGGCCCGGCCCTGAATGGGACTCTATCCCAGGGCTGCATAAAGGGCACATTGAGAGCCCCGCGGCCCCTCCTGCGCCTGGCGGCCCTCCCGCCTCACACACAGCCCCACTGTCATCGGGTCCGGGCCGTCCCGAGGACCTCCTGCACAGCGCCCGGGCCACCCCGGGCCCCGCAGCGACGTCCGAACCTGCCTCTCGCCCCCCACCCCCCAGACCACCTAGTTTCCCCGGAGGCAGACTCACGCGTCCCCGAAGAAGAATTTCTGAGAGCCCAGGCGCTGGGAGAGCAGGGTCAGGCATTCCCGAGCCTCCTGGTACAGCTGCAGAGAGGACACGGGGCGGGCTCGCGGCTGCGGGGCCCCCGGGCACCCCCCCACCGCCGTCCCCGACCGTCCTCTTCGGGGCTCCGCTCGCACCGCGGCCCCGGCCCCAGACGCACCTCCTTCTCCAGCTCTTCCTCATTCTCGGGCCTGTGCTCCCCGCACAGCAGCTGCAGCCGCTCCATGAACTGCCGCTGCATGCGGCCAGGAAGGAAGAAGTTCAGGGGAAAGGGCATGGCCTCAGCATACCACTTCCGGGTCACCTCCACATAGTTCTTGGTGTCCACCCAAAAAGTATGGATCTGGATGGGGGAGCAGGCAGGAGGGACGAAGCAGGTCTGAGCCGGTGCACCTGCCTAACTTAGGGCGGGCTCCCCGCGGCGTGCATGTGCGCCCCGCCCCCCCTTCCTGGTCATGGACATTGGGAGGTTCGGTCACACTCACCAGCACCGGGAGAAGCTTCTCCTCCAGCAGAGACATGAAGGCCAAGGTGTCTGCCCCTTGTCGGGCCGACAGATCGTAATCGGCGTTGTACTTCTGTGGAGGAGATGACCGTGAGGGGGACGCCGGGAGGCTCCAGGGGCCCTTCCCCAAGGAGGGAGGCATCCTGTCCGGCACCACCCTCACCGGCCCCTGCGTGTAGCAGAGGGACGCCAGGCAGCTTTTCCCGCCGAGGCCCCCTCGCCTGGGCCTGTCCAGTAGCCTGTTGCTGTTGGCGGAGAGCCTGGGCCTTGGAGCCTCCTGGCCATCAAGGTCGGGCGCCCGCTGGGGGGAGAGGAAGGCCCCAGCCGCAAACCAGGAGCGGCTCCTGGAGTCTCCACGGAAAGCTGGAAGCACGCCCGCTGACGGCAACTTTCTAACAGGAACTTCCCAGTCCGGGCACCACAGGGCTGGCGCAGTGGAGCTCAGATGCAGTGTGGGCCTCAGCCCAGGCCTCAGGAACCAGGGCCCCCTGGCTGGTTCTCTCAATGCCCAGGTCTTGGCTATTTGTTCCATTTCATTCCATGGCCCGGGTGCCACCACCACACGTTGTACCCGCGCCCCATGTCTCAGCCTGCCACACCTCAGCAACCCTCTCTGCACATCCTGAGTGAGGTTTGTCCCCACATGACCTCTGGAGCCTGATCCTTAAAAAAACAAAAAAATCTCTCTGAACCTCAGTTTCTCCCCTGCAGAATGGGGTAACAGCCCTCTCTCAATGTGGCTGTGTTAGGAAAAAACCCTGCAGACTGGAAAAACTGTGCTCATACATAAGGAAATGGGGCAGTGGCCCAGGCCCTACCAGGAGCTTTGGTTTCTCCCTGGATCCCCTCTCTCCATGCCTCCCAGCTCCTTCACCTTTGGGAAAACACAAGAGGCTCCTACATCTGCCAAGTGTTCCCACGAAAGTTAGATGAGCCCTCGGAAAGCATCCCGGCTAAAGCCCTAGTTTTATAAAGAAGGGGCTTACAGCTCTGAGAGGTGAAGCAACTTGCCCAAGGTCACACAGCCAAGGACAGGATGAAGGACAGTCAAGATATCCCCATTCCTCTTGTAATACTCTCTCAACTTCCCCACCCTGGCTCTACGCCTTGTCCATCCTGAGCCCCATATCCAGCCCAACCTGGGCCCTGAGAAAAGGACAACGGCCCTGACAAGTCCCTCTCCAGAGCCACCTTCGAGGGCCTCACCTGAGCCAAACGTTCTCTCCTGCCCTCCTTTCCCTTCTAGGTGTCATCAGCCCGTTTACCTCTCCTTCCCTGCCCAGCAGGCAGAAGGCCCTGTCCCTCCGGATACCGCCCCAGCGCCCCAGCTTAACGCCTGGCTGTGTGCTCCTTGAAGTTGTGGGCCTCCTGCTTCTGGCTCGGCACAGATGACAGACGTGTGATGCGTTGACATGACTCAACCACTCTCACCGGCAGCCCTCCTACCCAAGCCACCTACCTCTTTTCGAAGATGGGTGATGATCTTGTGTGGCACCGAGATGACCTCGCCGTGACTGGTCCGAAGGGCAGGCAGAGTCCCTGACATGGAGAGAAAAGGACACCCACAGACCCTTAGCTGCCTATCCACGTGTATTTACACCACATTCCTGTCTGTCTCCTGCTCCTCCCCTTCCTCACCCCCCAGGGACACTGGGTACCTGAAGGGCTCCGCCAGGGGTTGGTGATCTTGTACACCTTGAGTGGGGCACCAGTAAATCTGGCATAGGTCTGCAGGGAAGGAAGCAGAAGGCAGAGAGGCCCCCACAGGGGAATCAGGAAGAGCAAAAACGGGCTCCTGGGTGGCTCAGTCGGTTGGGCGTCCGACTCTTGATTTTCGGCTCAGGTCGCGATCTCACGGTTGGTGAGTTCGAGCCCTGTGTTGGCCTCTGCACTGACAGTGAGTGCGGAGCCTGCTTGGGATTCTCTCTCTCCCTCTCTCTGCCCCTCCCCTGCTTGCATACGCGCGATCTCTCTCTCAAAATAAATAAACGAAAGAAAAAAAGAAAAAATATTTATTGAACCCTTGTTGTGCTGTGCTTGGTACTTGCCTCACAAAGAGGTGGACGTTATGGTTTCCATTTTACAATGGGTAACGCAGGGCTTGGGGGGGGGGGGGTTGTGAACCGGTCTCTAATACTAGGTCTGCCAGCAAAAGCCTTCCCTCTCCTGCCATCTACCTGATGTACAAACATCCTCATAAGTTCTTCCTACCCAGTATATCCCTTTTCCTGGAAGCACTGATCGTGCCCTTCTGAGGGAGTCTCTGTGGCCTGCTCCTACTTAAACCTTGGCACCTCAACTTATTACCTTTATTTGCTAACACGTTTGCCTTTCGGTAAACAACTACAGGGGAGGAACTAAGTCTTACTCATCTTTGCACTCCAAGGTGTGGTATCTGGGAGAGGCCTGATAACATGCTTATTAAATGAAAGAGTGAGTGAATAAAGTGAACGAACTGACTCCAAAGCTCTTTCCACAGAGCCTGGCGGGAGGCCTTTTGGTTCAATAAACGAACTCAGTAATGCTGTGTAGTGAGGAGGAGGTGGAGGTGGTGGTGGTGGTGGTGGTGGAGGAGGAGGAGGAGGAGGAGGAGGAGGAGGAGGAGGAGGAGGGGGAGGAAAGGGAGGCTGAGAAGACAGGAATGCCACGCCTGAGAACCCTCAGATCGCCGAGGCTCAGTAAACCTCCGGATGAAGAAACAGCCCTCAGAGACCAGGGATAGCCCCAAGGTCACACAGCCAGTAAATGGATGAGCAAGGACTAAAACCCATTTCCTGAACCCCCGACCAGGCCTCTTCCTATGGCTGCGCAAAACCTAGGCTGTTAAGCCACAGGGCACTGAGCCTACGTCGGCCAGGCTCAGTCTTTGATTGCCTCAGTTTCCCCCAGTGAGCCCGTGCTGAGGAGCCCTGGTCAAATCCGGACGATCGGCTAGTTCGGCTCCCTCCCCAGTCCTCCAGGGCGCAGCAGAGGGCGACGGCGCCACCCCTCACCAGCACGGCCAGGCTGTCCAGGTCCACTGACGGCAGCCCCCAGCCCCCCGACCAGCAGAACAGCTCCATGGGCGCCGCCATCTTGCCCGCCCTCTGTCCCGGAAGCACCTCCCCCCCGCGCTTCCGCCCGCCCCCCGCGCGGCCCCGCCCCCCCAGGCCCGCCCCTCGCGCCGCCCGAGGCGCGGGCCGAGGGGAGGCCGCAGGCGAGGCGAGGCGAGGCGAGGCGAAGCGGGGCGGGGCGGGGCGAGGCGAAGCGGGGCGGGGCGGGGCGGGGCCGCGGGCTTTGGGGGAGGGCGGCCGCCGCCGGCTCCAGAGGCGGCTCCCGAAGTGGGGGAGGGTTCTCGGCCGGGCCCTCCTGGCGGAGGCTGAGCGCCCTGGCCGCGGGGAGCCCCGGACCCCGAGGGCGCGGCGGGTCCCGGCCCAGCGGGTGTTGTGCGTCCGGTCGGGCTCTGGCGGCTCTCGCAAATCTGCACGCGGCTTGGGCTGCGCCAGGGCCTCGCGGGGCTCGGCCCGGAGCGGGGGCCGCGGGGGGGTCCCCCGCGCCGCATGTTTTCCACAGCGCGTTATGTTTGGAGCGGGCCCCGCGCCGCCTGTCGCCATGGAAACAAAACAGGGGCGGCGGCGGCCGGAGCCGGGTCGGGCTGGGGCCGGGGAGGGGGGAGGGGTGGGGCTCGCGCGCCGTTGCCGTGGTAACGGGAACCGAGGCGCCCCTGCGCTTCATCCGGGTCACGGCCTGCCGGCCAGTACCCGCTGTGTTCCGGGTCTGGCCGCGGCCCGTGGCCTGTCCCCTGCTTTACTCCTGTCCCCGGAGGCCCTTTCCTCCTTCCTGATTCCTGCCTCCGAGCACTTCGTTGACCACTGTGTTAGACGCGCCCTCCGCTTCCCATCGGACGCTTCTAAGTTTTCCTAGGAGCGAGTCACGTGTCAGGGGACCCCCCCCCCCACCCTAATGAGGGGCACTCGCTTCGTCAGAGCAGCAAAGTTCATGCCATGCGGGCATCCCCTGGGCACGATAGCAAGCTACTTTCCGCCACTCCCTTGGCACCCTTTCATGCCAGCTGGGGAATAATGCCCACTGTCTGGCGCTGCCCCTGCCAGGGGCTCCTGCCTTCCCCAACTGCGACTTACAGGAAACGGTAGCATTCGGTAGTGGCCCCCAGCAGCGAGACGCCGGGAGGGAGGGAGGGAGGGAGGCACCTGGGACGGAGGACCGTTAGGGAGAGGCAGGAGGCAGGGAGGCCTCCAGACTCTTCCCCAGTGCTCCTGGTTCCCAGAGCTGGGGATGCCTCCAGGCTGATTGGCAGCTCTTTGTTTCAGCCCCCCCTCACTCGCCTGCTGGCCCCCCCCTTCAACTCCCCCTTCCAGTCCCTCCGCCCCCCGCTCCTGCTCTCTCCGCCTAGCCTTTTCCCCTCCCAGCCGCCTGCCTGCCAGGGGTAGTGAGCCAGCTGAGCGGCATGGAGACGCAGGAACTTCGGGGGGCCCTGGCTCTTCTCCTTCTCTGCACTTTCGCATGTGCCAGTCAGGACCTGCAGGGTAAGCCCGTCTCCATCCTCTTAGACCCCTTCTCTGCCTCCTCTCCTTCGGCCCCCAGCCTAGTAGCAGGAAACATGTGGGCAAGGGGAGAGTCCTGAAATTGAGCCGGATGGAAGATTGATGAAATCATGGCCATGGGGGTAGGAGTGAACAGCAGAGGGTACTGGGTGAGTGGGAAGTGGCCAAGGTCAGCACGAGGCCAGGGCAGAGGACTCAGGAGCTGGATGCTAGGGCTGCCTGGCTGGGCTGGTGTCTGAGCATCCACAGGCATTCCAGGCTCTGGGAGAGCAGTGCAAAGGTGGGCTCCTTCACCCCCCACCCCCAGCCAGGGCTCCTGGCTGCCCTGGGACATGGGGGGTGGGGTGGGGACCCAGAGGTCTGGGCTCTCCCGGAGGTCTGGCTGTGGGATGGGCCTGTGGGTGTGGGAGAGGTAGCTGGAGCGGATGACACAGGCACAGATTCATTACTGGCTGGAAGGGAAACCACAGATTGGCCAGGACACAGGAGGCACAGGAGCCCGGTCCTACATTCCCGAGGGGGAGAGGCAGACAGGAGGGTTGGAGCCCTCAGTGGGCAGCTCTTCTCATCCAAAGTGAGTGTGCTGAGCCCCCAGGATGGGAGGAGGGGCATCTGGGTGTGGAAGCAGCCAAACGTAGCAGCATAAAGAGAAACTGCTTTTCCAGTTCTGTGCTGTGGGCACCAGGTGCTACTTCTGCGTGGGATCAGCACGGTGGCTCCCTTGCGCCACCTGGTGGGGACATCTCAGGGTTGCCGGGCGCCGTTTCTGTATTTGCAAGAGCGCCTCAGGCCCGCGGGCTCCCGGACCCGGTGGGGAGGCACTACTGAGGGAAAAAGGAAGGCACGATGCCCTGTCTTCCCAGAGCAGCAAGGGTTGAGTTTCAAGAAGGTGACTAATACTGCCTGGTGGCGGGCGTGGAGGTAGTGAGGAAGGGTGCTCCACCCCCGAGGGCTCGGGGGAAGGGCAGGCCTTAGCATTTGATCCCTTCACTGACCTTGATGATCCTTGCCTGCCAGTGATTGACCTGCTGACTGTGGGCGAGTCTCGGCAGATGACCGCTGTGGCAGAGAAGATCCGGACCGCCCTGCTCACTGCTGGGGACATCTACCTCTTGTCCACCTTCCGCCTGCCCCCCAAACAGGGTGGTGTCCTCTTTGGCCTCTACTCTCGGCAGGACAACACACGATGGCTGGAGGCCTCTGTTGTGGGCAAAATCAACAAAGGTGACTGCTGGACCTCTCTTTTCCTGCAGTGGTGCCCCTTGAGCACTTTCTCTCATCCCCACCCCTGCATCCCTCTTAATTCTCCTTGGGCCCCATGGACCCATCAGGCTGTGCTCAGGCACCGGGGGTGGGGGGGTGGTGCACCTGGTACGGGGTGTTTGGAGGTGCCTCAGAAGGCCAGGTACCCAAACAGTAGAGTGAGGCCTAATGTTTGTATGGAGTGGATGTTGCACTTGGGGAGGGGAGGCCTGTCTCTGTGTCCTAGCAAGGGTGTGAAGCAGTCCAGCAGACCCCTGGCACGATTCAGTGGGTGCAAAACCAGCTGCCACCCTAGCAGGGGACAGAGCGATCTGATGCCACCGAAGAGTAAGAAAGTCTTGGTCTTTGAACCCGTTTGAAAAGCACGTGTCGTGTGCACCTACCGTGTATGAGGTGTCGGGAGACGTTAGCTGAATGAGGACAATAGGTGTGTTACGCAGAAGAGTTGATGCGAGGCTCGGCTGGGAGGCAGGGGGTGGGGGACAGTCCCCTACTGACCTCCCCTCCTGGGCAGTGCTGGTGCGGTACCAGCGGGAGGACGGCAAGGTCCACGCGGTGAACCTGCAGCAGGCGGGCCTGGCCGACGGGCGCACGCACACGGCTCTCCTGCGACTCCGAGGTCCCTCCCGACCCAGCCTCGCCCTGCAGCTCTATGTGGACTGCAAACTGGGTGACCAGCACGCCGGGCTCCCAGGGCTGGCCCCCATTCCTCCAGCGGAGGTGGATGGGCTGGAGATCAGGACCGGACAGAAGGCTTATTTGAGGATGCAGGTGAGCGGGAAGGGAGGCCCCGGTGTTTCTGTGGAAACAGTTTGCCCCCGTGGGAGGAGTTAGCGGGTCCTCCCACCCTGCTCTGCTCCTGTCCCCCCAGGGCTTTGTGGAGTCTATGAAAATGATTCTGGGCGGGTCCATGGCCCGGGTGGGAGCCCTGAGTGAGTGTCCGTTCCAGGGGGACGAGTCCATCCACAGAGCAGGTAACACGCAGACTTCCGTTAGCTGACGTTCCGGACCCCAGATCACATCCTGTGGTCTTTATTGACTTTCATCTCCTCGATTTCCCCCTTAACACTCATTCCTGGGCTTCTGACCCTCTTATCCCAATCTCCTTCACCTCTGGGTCTGTGATCCCCAAATAACCCAGCCTTCCCAGGAAGTGTGGGTCACAAAACTCTCCAGGTTCAGGCCACCACCACTCCCCCCCCCCCCCCCCCCGCCAACCAGGGTGGCTGGAGAAAACAGCCATCCAGGAGAAGACCGGAGCTCCGTGTGAGGGGTGGGAAAGTGAACTGCTTGGTCTCAGTGGCTAAGAGAAGGATCTTGGGTCTTACAGTGGCGGCTGTCACCCATCAGCAGTTTCTCTGAGCATCGTCCATCTGCCTGGTCTCCTTGACAGGGATGTTCAAAGGTTCTTGCTTAAATAAAACGCCCACTTTTCGCAGATCGGTCCAAAAAAGGACTGTGGAAGTAGGAGCTCGGCGGGGGAGGGGCGTGTGGAAATGGAGTGGATTGGGGCCCTGGCCCTGCTCTGGGTCGCCTCTCACTCGGATCCCTTCTGCCCCTGCCAGGCCAGGACCGGAGGTGTGGGCTTTGACGGTCTGTGAGGCAGCCCTTCGCAGAGTCTCTCGCCCGGTGGGAGAGCTGGTGCTGCCCAACCCCCCGTCACCTCTGCCCTCCTGCCATCCACCTGCCTGTCCTTATTCTAAGACTCCTCCAGGCCTTTGTTCCTGTCCCTCTTTTCCTTCCTCCTCCTGGCCCTCTTCACGACTCCGCCCTTGACTGTGTTTTCTCCTCTCCAGTGACCAACGCGCTCCATTCCATCCTAGGTGAGTGGGCCATGAGGAGGTGGGAGGGGCCAGGGGCCAAGGTGGGAGGGGCCAGGGGCTATGGCCCGCCACCTCTTCCGCCAGGACAGGGTGGGACTTAAAAGGCGGGTGGGCGGGCAGTAGTGGCGGGAATTGGCTTCTGACCCTAAAGAGGGACCAGGGTGGTGGCCCGGTTCTGAGCCTCTCTGCACCCTGGGCTCTGACAGGGGAGCAGACCAAGGCGCTGGTCACCCAGCTCACCCTCTTCAACCAGATCCTGGTGGAGCTGCGGGATGACATCCGAGACCAGGTCTGAGCGCACCTGCACCAGGGAGGTGGTGCTGCTGGGGGAGGGGGGGAGCTGCCAGGAGCCGACTGCCCCCCCACCCTTCTGTCTGCCAGGTGAAGGAAATGTCCCTGATCCGAAACACCATCATGGAGTGTCAGGTGTGCGGTGAGTGGGGAGCGGGGCGGGCGCCAGGCGACCCCGTGCCCCCGGCCCCGCAGTGGCGGTCCCCCCCACCTCTGCGGGGTCGGAATGGCCGCCTCGGGGTGGCTCTGACCTCGCCTGCCCCCCAGGCTTCCACGAGCAGCGTTCGCACTGCAGCCCCAACCCCTGCTTCCGCGGCGTGGACTGCATGGAGGTGTACGAGTACCCCGGCTACCGCTGCGGGCCCTGCCCCCCCGGCCTGCAGGGAAATGGCACCCACTGCAGCGACATCAATGAGGTGGGGGCGGCCAGCTTGAAGGGGCACCGGCACTCGGGGTGAGGGAGGTGGGAGAGGCCCAAGGAGGTGGGGTACCTGTCGGTCGGAAGCACGAGAGCCTGGGCTTTCTTTGGGACACCGGGAGACCGGAAAGGAAGCAAGACGGGAGGGGACAAAGCCTGTGGCCAAGACCGGAGGGCCATTGGGCGGCGCAGGGCAGTCTGGGCCTAGCCGGGAGGGGCCCCGGGGGGCCCACAGGCAGAGGCGCCCGACCATCGTCCTCCGTTCCCCAGTGTGCCCACGCGGACCCTTGTTTTCCTGGCGTCAGCTGCATCAACACCATGCCCGGCTTCCGCTGTGAGGCCTGTCCCCAGGGCTACAAAGGCACGCGGGTGTCCGGTGTGGGTATCGACTACGCCCGTGCCAGCAAACAGGTCAGGTCGGGTAGAATGTGTAGACGAGGGGCGCCTGGGTGGCTAAGTTGGTTAAGCGTCCGACTTTGGCTCGGGGCATGATCTCATGGTTCGTGGGTTCGAGCCCCGCGTCGGGCTCTGTGCTGGCATCCTGGAGCCTGCTTCGGATTCTGTGTCTCCCTCTCTCTCTGTTCCTCACCAGCTAACACTCTGTGTCTCTCTCTCTCTCTCAAAAATGCGTAACCGTTAAAAAAATTTTTTTTAACTGAAAAAAAAAAAACGCATAGACGAGGTCGTGGCCTTGCCGGGGCCTGGTCGGCCGTCCGGGTTGAACATGGGGTCCTTGCGCTAACACCGGTTTGGGGTCTGGGCTTCGTGTCAGTGTCCACGGGTAGGGGCACGAGGAGATCCGTCATCGATCTGTCCCGTAGGTCTGCCAGGACGTCGACGAATGCAGTGACGGTAACAACGGTGGCTGCGACCCCAACTCCATCTGCACCAACACTGTGGTAAGCCGAGCGGCCCAGCCGCGTCCGTAGCGGTGGGACAGTGCGCCTACACGCGTGAGCACACCCACACCCCACGTCCTACTTCCTGCTTCCTTCCCTGGGGCACCACGCGCACACGTTCCCCGCACCGGTTTGGAAGCCGGGTCCTGCTTCTCCCCGTGACTGGCGAGCCCGGCTTTTCTGAGTGTCAGTCTATCCACCTGAAAAACGGGGCCGGCGGACGCCTCGAAAGGTTGTCAGGGGAACCCGAGGAAGTGACTGATGCGTGGCCTCGAGCAGGAGCAGGGAGTGAGGTCCCGCACCGCCGGCCGGGGCACCTGGCAGCCTGACCTCCTTCCTGAGTCACCGCTTCCCTCCTCTTAGGGTTCCTTCAAGTGTGGTCCCTGTCGCCTGGGCTTCGTGGGCAACCAGAGCCAGGGCTGCGTCCCCGCCCGCACCTGCCACAGCCCAGCCCACAGCCCCTGCCACGTCCACGCGCACTGTCTCTTTGAACGCAACGGGGCCGTGTCCTGCTCGGTGAGCTAGGCCTGGGGCTTGGAAGGAAAAGGGAGAATCTGGAGAGAGGAGTAGGGCTGGTGACCCTGCTTAGGGCCTGGGTGGGGCCTGCGCAGGGAAGGGAGGTGGTCCTGGGCGCAGGTGCAGGTTGGTGAGAATAGAGGCTGAAGCAGGGAAAAGGGTGGGGCAGGAGGAGATAGCAGGGACCCTCATTCCTACCCACCCCGCCCCACTGCCCCAGTGTAACGTGGGCTGGGCCGGGAACGGGAACGTGTGTGGGACCGACACGGACATCGACGGCTACCCGGACCAGGCCCTGCCCTGCATGGACAACAACAAACATTGCAAGCAGGTGTGGGGCGGGTGGGCGGGCAGTGGGGGGGGTGGGTTGGCGGGGGGCAGGCACCCTGGCTGGGGCAGGCCACAACCCATCCGGCCTCTCTCTCCTGCTCTTTAGGACAATTGCCTTTTGACCCCCAACTCTGGCCAGGAAGATGCTGATAACGATGGCGTGGGGGACCAGTGTGACGATGATGCCGATGGCGATGGGATCAAGAATGTCGAGGTGCCTCCTAGCCGTCCCACCCCTTCCAGTTCCTCTGCTCCCCACCTTGCCTTGCCCCATGACCCTGCCCCCCGTTGGTCCCTGGCAGCTCTACAGGAAGGGCCCCAGGACTGTTGGGGGGGGGGGGCACACGCCCTCTGCCAGGGCAAGATGGTCACGTGGAGGCTGGGCTAGCTGGCTGTCAGGATGGGGTCAAGGGTGTGGGGGTGAGGAGGCCAGCAGTGGAGAGGAGGCCTGACCCTTTTTCTCCCACCCCAGGACAACTGCCGGCTCTTCCCCAACAAGGACCAGCAAAACTCAGATACAGATTCATTCGGGGATGCCTGTGACAACTGCCCCAACGTTCCCAACAATGACCAGAAGGACACGGATGGCAATGGGGAAGGGGATGCCTGTGACAACGACGTGGACGGGGACGGTGCAGGACGGGGCTGAGGGGGGTGGGGGCCTGTAAGAATTTGTATGCAGGTGGGCACAAGGGGCAGCTAGGAAGTCTGAGACTGGCGTGGGGCAGGGGTCAATGGGAATGTGAGGAAGGGGGGCGGGGGCGCAGGCAGGGGTCTTGAGCAGCCTTTCTCTGAGTGGGAGGTGAGCTCTGGGCTCTCACCAACGCAGAAGAGGATGTGACGTGTCCTAGTGACGGCTCTGTGCTATCCCCGTGTCTTATAGGTATCCCCAACGGACTGGACAATTGCCCTAAAGTCCCCAACCCCCTGCAGACAGACAGGGATGAGGACGGGGTGGGAGATGCGTGTGACAGCTGCCCTGAAATGAGCAATCCCACTCAGGTACGACGGTGCGGGGTAGGGGGCCGGAGGGTGGAGCCCCAGCCCTTCAGATAGGAAGTGGGCCAGCCATCCTCCAGTTACCAACAGATGCTGAGAACCGGCCCCTCTCCCGCAGACAGACGCAGACAGCGACCTGGTGGGGGATGTCTGTGACACCAACGAGGACAGGTAGGGTTGGCAGAGAGCTAGATGGTCCTACAGGGCTTCCTCTCCTCTCCTCTAGCACACACTCAGTCTCCTCCGTGGTTTAGCCTTGACTGTCCACCACTGTCGAGCAGGAGGTCTGCCCTCCACCCCTGCTGTGGGACTTCACCCCACCTGGCTGACGGCAGGGGGTGTGGCCGAATGGAGGGTACACCCCAGTCCCCACCCCGAAGAGAGGGGGCCGTGTGGCCGAATGGAGGGTACACCCCAGACCTCACGCCGAAGAGCGGGGATGGATGTGGTACTTTTAGAGCCTTTATCTGGTGCCTGTTCTGGGCAGCGACGGGGACGGACATCAGGACACCAAGGACAACTGCCCACAGCTGCCAAACAGCTCCCAGCTGGACTCCGACAACGACGGCCTTGGAGATGAGTGTGACGGGGACGATGACAACGACGGGATCCCAGATTATGTGCCTCCCGGTCCCGACAACTGTCGCCTGGTTCCCAATCCCAATCAGAAGGACTCAGATGGTAAGGCTGGGGCCCCACAGAAGGTTGGCCCGGTGTGGGCCCTGCCCGGGGAGGGGTGGCAGCGCGGCCTCGGGGCCACGGCCAGGCCTTCCCAAGTGCCTGGCCTCACTCTGCGCAGGCAATGGCGTTGGTGACGTGTGTGAGGATGACTTTGACAATGATGCGGTGGTTGACCCCCTGGACGTGTGTCCCGAAAGTGCGGAGGTGACCCTCACGGATTTTCGGGCCTATCAGACGGTTGTCCTGGATCCTGAGGGTGATGCCCAGATTGACCCAAACTGGGTGGTGCTCAACCAGGTACTAGGGCACCGGGTTGGGCAGGTGCTGTCAGACCAGACTGCCAGGTGGGGGCTGGCAGGGGCGGGGGGGTGGTCAGAGCACTGGATCAGGGCTTCCTTCCTTCCTGCCACGACCAGGGCATGGAAATCGTTCAGACCATGAACAGTGACCCCGGCCTGGCCGTCGGTATGTAAGGGACACCCAGCTCAATAAGTTCCAAGTGGAGAAATCCCACAGGGGCGGACGGTGGGGGGCTGAGCTGGCCACATGTACAGCTGGCGTCCCATCGCACCCCTGGCCCACAGTGGGCCACCGGTAGCTCTGCCGGCCCTGACCTCGACCCCGCCCACCCCCAGGATACACAGCCTTCAACGGTGTGGACTTCGAAGGCACCTTCCACGTGAACACGGTCACAGATGACGACTACGCAGGCTTCCTCTTCAGCTATCAGGACAGCGGCCGCTTCTACGTGGTCATGTGGAAGCAGACGGAGCAGACGTATTGGCAGGCCACCCCTTTCCGGGCGGTGGCTCAGCCCGGGCTGCAGCTCAAGGTCTTGCAACTGCCCAGACCCGCCACCTCCTCGGGCCCTTCCCCAGACTCCCCACCCCCCACGCGAGTGGGAACCCTCTTTCCCAGCTATCTGGCCTGGAGGTTGGCTCCCGGGGTCAGGGGGTGGGGGGCCCTCCACATTGTTCTCCCGCCCACCTTGACTTCCTCCGCCACCTGCACTTACCAGCCTGTGGTCCGGGGCCTGTGGCTAACGCACCGTCCTCACCGATCCCCTCCAGGCAGTGACATCCGCGTCTGGCCCAGGTGAACATCTCCGGAACGCCCTGTGGCATACTGGCCACACCCCTGATCAGGTGCGACTGCTGTGGACTGACCCCCGGAACGTGGGCTGGCGGGACAAGACCTCCTACCGCTGGCAGCTACTGCACCGGCCTCAAGTCGGCTACATTCGGTGAGGGGAGCGCTGAGCCCTCCTGCCGGACCCCAGGCCCCGCCTTTCCTTCACCTTTAGCTGAGACCCACCGGACTGCCCCTCCACTGCGTTCCTCGGTGCCCGGTGCCCTGGGCCAGGACCGGGCCGCTGCTCTCTCTTCCCTCTCGCCACAGACGTACCGCCTCAGCCCCGCTCTCCTCGTCCTCAGGCAGCCGGGGCTCTGGCGCGGGTGCTGCGGAAGGAAGACCTGTAGGCAGCGTTGGGCGAGTCCTTCCTTTTCCGTGCTCCGTTTCCCCCTCCGTGCAATGGGGCGATCTTGGGAGCCTCTAAGCCGCAGGCCAGTCTGTGGAGAGGCCCATCACTTCCAGCCCCTTCCGTGCTCCATCCCAGAAGCTGCCCCATCAAAGTGTCTGACCTGGAGGGGGTCGTCATTTGCAGAAGAGTAAACCGAGGCCCAGATGGCACATCTCTTAGTAGCGGAGCTAAGGCTTCTGGGTTCAGTGCCGTGTGCACAACCGCACATCTCCTAGTCGGTGGGGATGACAGGGAAGGGACAGCCAATGGCAAGAGCCCAGGGTCCCGGGACTCGGGTTGGTTCCCCTTTAAGGTGCCTGGGGCTGCAGGGTGCCAGGGCAGGGGATGAGGGAGGGTGGACTAGAGCCTGGGAAGCGGGTGACTTCACCCCCCAGCCCATTGTGCTCATTGTCATGACAACCCAATCCTCGCTTGGAATGCGGCTGGTGCTTTGAGATGCAAAGGGGGCGGACAAAGAGGCAGGGGCCCCAGGCCTGAGAAAAGCACCCCCGTCCCTCCCCTTTCCTTCCTCCCTCTCCCTCCTTCCGTTCTCTCTCAGGCCCGGTGAGCTCGAGGGGGGTTGGGGATGAGCAGGGCCCGGGCTTGATGGCCCAGTGCCCACTGGGCACCCTCGCACCAACGGACACCCCTCTCCCGGACAGGGTGAAGCTCTATGAGGGCCCTCAGCTGGTGGCAGACTCCGGGGTGATCATCGACACGGCCATGCGAGGGGGGCGCCTTGGCGTATTCTGCTTCTCCCAAGAGAACATCATTTGGTCCAATCTCCAGTATCGATGCAATGGTGAGGCTGAAGACTGGACCAGCCTGACCTTCCGGCCCTTGTCCCTCCTGGGAGGGTCCCATCCTCTGACCCTAGTGACTCCTCCCTCCTCAGACACCGTGCCCGAGGACTTCGAGCCATTCCGGAGGCAGCTGCTCCAGGGAAGAGCGTGAAGAGGCGGCCGCCGGATTCAGAATCCTGGTCTTTGCCCCTCTGGCCTTGGGGTCCGTCCTGGAGACCCTCGGGTCTAACCTGCAGCCGCTCAGCCAAACGCAGACCCTCCTCCGGCACCCACGGGAGTTCAGTCCCAGAGGGGTGGTGACCCCACTGTTCAGGAGATGGGAAGTTTTCAGGGGGTATTTCTCAGGCACTAACCCCAGGAAAGAGAACACATTGCCATAAAGTTCCAGTGGTTTTCCACACGAGTTGGTGTTGCTTATTTTAGGGATTTTCCGGGGTAGTGTGGGGAGCAGGAGAGAAGCCGAGGCGTGAGGAGGAGGGCTGGTAGGATGAGAGTTAGAGATCTAGGGGAGGTTGGGGGCCTGGTGGAGGAAGAACGGTGCTGGACTGAGGTAGGTGAAGGATGAGGGGCTGGTCCGAAAATGGCTTAGGTACTCCCAGCCCCACTTACTCACGGTGGCTGCGGCGACACTCCAGTGGATCTGAGGTGGTCCGGGTCGAGAGCCAGGAGGGCTGGAGCCGGCCCGCTCGGGGTGAGGGGGGGCCGGGGGGCCGGGGGGGCCGGAGGCCGGGACGAGTGCAATATTGGCGGGGGAAAGAACAACACTGCACCGCGTCCCGTCCCTCCCGCCCGCCCGGGGCCCGGGACCCCGCTCCGCACCGCTTGCAGCCGGACCAGCCCCAGAACCGGGGTCGCGCCGGGGAGTTTGGTCCACTTCGGAAGCCAGAGACTCGGCGCCCGGACGAGGGGGAGGGGACGGCCGGGGGAGGGGGGCGCGGGGAGGCAGAAGGGGAGACCGCGGTGGCCCGGAAAGCCGCTTTCCGACACCCAGCCGTTGCGCGCGCTTGCTCTTTAAATACTCGGAGTGCGCGGCGCGGAGCCGTCGCCGTGGCGACGCGTGTCCCAGCAACCGGACTGAATGGCTGTTGCCTGGCAACGCCGGGGCAGCAGTTTTGGGACCGCCCACCTAGATGCTCGCGCCTTCTCGGGCGGCCGGGCGGGGGGCTTCCGCGCCCCTCGGGCCTCCGCGCGTAGCCGCGGCCCCGCTTTCTTGCACCCCGCCGCCCCGAGGGGTTGTGAAAGCTCCTTTTCCAGTCTGTACCCGCGGCGACTGGGAACGGCTTTCCTAATGGGGGCGTAGCTGGGGGGGGGGCGGTTACCTCTGGGGGGGGGCCCGACCCCCATGCTCCACGTGCGCGGCGCCCAAGCGTTTGCGCCCTTCGTTCTTCTCGCCACCCCCCCCCCCCGCCCAATCACGCACCCCCCCATACAGTCCCCGGGTCACACCGTGTGCTTGTCTACCCCCAATGCCACTCTGGGCCCCCAAATACCCTTCGGTTGCCCCACCTACTCTCTGCCGCCCACATGCGTCACTAACCTGCCCCGTTTCCCCTCCCACATTCCGCTGTCCTCTCCCACATATTTGGGTGCCCCTTCCTCGTACCTCGGGACCCCACCCACTGAGCGCCGTCTCCTCCAGACGCCGCCCCCACGCGCCCCGGGGTCCCCCTCTTGCCGCCAGCCCCTCCCGTCGGTGGAGCCGAGCGTCCCTGCCCTCTGCGTCTGAGCCCCAGACCTGCGCGCCCGGCCCCTCGGGCCGCCCTCGGGCACGCCGCCCCCTCCGGCCAACCGGGCGCCCGGGGTCCCCGCGCGCTGCCGCCAGGGGGCAGGAGAGCCCCGCCCGCCGCGAGCCGGAGCCCAGGGCAGGGGAGACCCCGGGGTGCCGCGGAGCCCAGGTTTCGGCCCGCGTCCAGTGGGACTTCTTCCCCGCCCCCTCCTCGGGAGGCAGCCAAGGCGGGAACGCGGGCCCTGGAAAGCCCGGCAGGGGCGGGGACTGTGGGTTTCGGTGGATCTGCGCGCGGAACCCGGCAGGGAGCGGCGATTCCGGGAAGTGGCGGGGGGAGGGGGTCCAAAACTGGCCCCCGGACCCCCCTTTCTCGAGCCTTCTCGTCCCCCCCGCCAAGCCCCCACGGTGGGGCTTCAGGGGGCCCATTGAGAATGGGGAGCGGGGTGAGGGACGCGAGGGTGAGCTTCCTCGGCCCGCGGTCCGGGACCCTAACCCGGCCCACTTCCTCTGACCCTTTTCTCACCTCGGCTGTTGCCCGGAGGCTAAAACTAGAGTCGAGGAGGCCCAGGTCCTCGGTTCCCTCCCACCCCCCACCTCTGCTCCTCTTCTGGAGCCGGGCAGTGGCCGGTGATGGGAGCACCCGCGGGATGTCAGAGGGTGGAGTGATCGGAGCCCACGTACCCCACCTGAGGGGCCAGGAACGGTTGGGGAGGAGGAGGAAGAGGTAGGAGGTAGGGAAAGGGGGAGGGGGCGGGGTTTTGTCACCTGTCACCTGCTCCGGCCGAGCCTAGGGCGGGCCGGGGACCGGTATAAAGCAGCAGGCGCCACCTCACACGCAGCTCCTTCCCGAGTGTGTTCCGCCCCCTCCCCACCCAGCTCACCACCACCATGACGCCGCGATTCCTGGCCCCTTGCTTCCTCCTGCTCCTTACAGGTGAGGGGCACACCCGGGGAGGGGGCTGCCTTGCTCGTGTGGTCTTCTCAGCGTTTGCGTCAGGTCTCTTTCCTCGCAGATGGCATCCCCGGGGGCGGCCTGGTCTGTGCCAGAATACAGGAGGGCGGCCAAGGGCAGACAAGAGCCGGCCCCTCGCCCCTGGGGAGAGCTGGTGCCAGAGGCATAGAAAGACCTGGAGAGAAGTCTGGGGAGGTGTAGGGGGGGCGTGGGGGGGTCAGGAGACATAGATCTTAGGAGCAGAGAAATGGACAGCTAGGAGCAGGGGTGTGGGGGGAGAGGGAGGTTGCCAGCCAGGAAGGAGGAGGAGGGCCCGACCAGGATTTGCCCCACTCCGAATCTTCCCGTGCCATTGCTTCTCAGGAGGCCGAAGGATGTCTTTCCTCCTTGTTCTGATTTGACCCCAACCCAGACCTGTCCCCTCAACCTCTTACACTTATCACTGCAGCCCAAGACACCGCTGGCACCTCGTCCCCGGCCATCAGCCCTACCTCAAGCTCGACCTCCGCCCCAGGACTCCCTGACACCTCGCCCCTGACCACCACTCACACCTTGTCCTCGACCACCACTGACTCCTCGCCCCTGACCACCACTGACAGGTCGTCCCTGACCACCACTCACACCTTGTCCTCGACCATCACCGACTCCCCGTCCCCGACCACCACTGACATGTTGTCCCTGACCACCAATGACACCACGTCCCTGACCACCACTCACACCTTGTCCTCGACCACCACCGACTCCCCGTCCCCGACCACCACTGACAGGTCGTCCCTGACCACCACTCACACCTTGTCCTCGACCACCACTGACTCCTCGCCCCTGACCACCACCGACTCCCCGTCCCCGACCACCACTGACATGTCCCTGACCACCAATGACACCACGTCCCTGATCACCACTCACACCTTGTCCTCGACCACCACTGACACCTTGTCCCCGACCACCACTGACACGTCGTCCCCGACCACCAATGACACCACGTCCCTGACCACCACTCACACCTTGTCCTCGACCACCACTGACTCCCCGTCCCCGACCACCACTGACATGTCCCTAACCACCAATGACACCACGTCCCTGATCACCACTCACACCTTGTCCTCGACCACCACTGACACCTTGTCCCCGGCCACCACTGACACCTTGTCCCCGACCACCACTGACACGTCGTCCCTGACCACCAATGACACCACATCCCCGACCACCAATGACACCACGTCCCCGACCACCAACGACACCTTGTCCTTGACCACCACTGACACGTCGTCCCCGACCACCACTGACATGTCCCTGACTACCAATGACACCACGTCCCTGACCACCAACGACACATTGTCCCCGACCACCACTCACACCTTGTCCCCGACCACCACTGACACGTCGTCCCCGACCACCACTGACATGTCCCTGACTACCAATGACACCACGTCCCTGACCGCCAACGACACCTTGTCCTCGGCCACCACTGACACCTTGTCCCCGACCACTACTCACACCTTGTCCTCGACCACCACTGACATGTCGTCCCCGACCACCACTGACATGTCCCTGACTACCAATGACACCACGTCCCTGACCACCAACGACACATTGTCCCCGACCACCACTCACACCTTGTCCCCGACCACCACTGACACGTCGTCCCCGACCACCACTGACATGTCCCTGACTACCAATGACACCACGTCCCTGACCGCCAACGACACCTTGTCCTCGGCCACCACTGACACCTTGTCCCCGACCACTACTCACACCTTGTCCTCGACCACCACTGACATGTCGTCCCCGACCACCACTGACATGTCCCTGACTACCAATGACACCACGTCCCTGACCACCAACGACACCTTGTCCTCGGTCACCACTGACACCTTGTCCCCGACCACCACTCACACCTTGTCCCCGACCACCACTGACACGTCGTCCCCGACCGCCAATGACACCACGTCCCTGACCACCGCTGGCACCTCATCCTTCACCAGCAGCCCCGCCAGCCACAGCGCCAGGACCACCACCAGCGCCACTAACCACAGTGTGGAGCCCGTCACCTCCTCCAATCATAAGACTTCTCCCCAGTTGTCCATTAGGATCTCCTTTTTCTTCCTGTCCTTTTCCATTTCGAACCTTCAGTTTAACTCTTGTCTGGAAGATCCCAACACCGGCTACTACCAGGAGCTGCAGAGAAACGTTTCTGAGTGGGTGAGTGGCTCTCTTTTCTCCGTCGTGCTCCCCCAGCAGCAGCCCCAAAACCGCCTGAACGGTTTGCATCAAGCCTTAGTCCCGCCCCTCTCACCCAGTTTTTGCAGGTTTATAATCAGGAAGATTTTCTGGGCTTCTCCAACATCAAGTTCAGGTACAATTCCGGGCGTGGGCCCTGTGGGGAGGGCGGAAGTTGCCGCCACTGTGGGGAGGGCTGGCGCACTCACAGCCCCGGGGTGGGGGGGCGGGGGGGATCGCTGGCCCGGACGCTGGGACTCCTGGCTGAGTTCTCTTTCCCCGGGAGCAGGCCAGGATCTGTGGTGGTAGAATGCACCCTGGCCTTCCGACAGGGCACCACCGATGCCCTCAACGTGAGGACACAGCTTGACGAGCACAGAACAGAAGCAGCCAGATACAACATGTCCATCTCAAGTATTCATGGTGAGGCCCCTGCCTCCCGGGCCCCTCCCTCCCGCCTCCGGGCTCCTGCTCTTCCCCAGGGTGCTGGGAGGGCAGGGCCACCTCCCTGGGACAGTATTTTGACCGCTGCTTTTCCTCGTAGTACGTGACGCGTCATTTCCTTCCGCTGCTGGGTCCGGGTCCGGGGTACCCGGCTGGGGCATCGCCCTGCTAGTGCTGGTGTGTGTCCTGCTGGCACTGGCCGTCGTCTATCTCGTTGTCCTGGTGAGTGTGCGGCCTCCGGCCCTGACCACAGCTGCCCCGCTGGAGGGAGCTCCACGGCCCCCCCTGACACCCTGTTTCCCCAGACCGTGTGTCAGTGCCGCCGGAAGAACTGCGGGCAGCTGGACCTCTTTCCGCCCCGCGATGCCTATCACCCTATGAGCGAGTACCCCACCTACCACACCCACGGGCGCTACATCCCCCCTGGGAGTACCAGACGCAGCCCCTATGAGGAGGTGAGGGTGGGGCTCGCGGTGCGGTGCTCGGGCTGGGCAGGGGCTCGGGAAGGATGCTTGCAAAGCCCGGAGGACTTGGAAGGGAAAGGTGGTGCGGAGGACGCGGCACAGGGCCTGGCGAGCATGGGGTCAGAGGTCAGAGGAGGCCTGGGGACCTTGGGAGGAAGGGGACCTCCAGGGAGAGGGTCCCCACTCCCGGCGTCTCCAGCTAGCGTTCCCTGCTCTGCCTGCCGAACGGGGATCTCAGACACGAAAGGGGTGAGGCTCCGTGCCCAGGGGAGCCCTTCCCGCGGGGACTCACAAGGGAAGAGGCACCTGTGCCCCGCCTCCCCTCCAGGCTCCTAAGAGTGGAGAGTAGATTGAGAAAGGCTGGCAGGAACGTGGGCTAAGACGTCTGGCCAGGCGAGCCTGGGCGCCGTGGGCCTCTGGCCTCTGGAGGAAGCGAGGACCCCTCCTCCCCCTCTCCTCACCTGGCCTTTCTCTCCAGGGCCTGGTAAATAATTACTCGGGCCACCTGGGGCTGGAACGCCACTCCAGGTGGGGGAGGGGAGTTTCCTTCCCTTGACCCTGTTTTCCTTCGCCCGGGGACTTCCTTCTCCCAGTTTTACGGAGACACAGGAGACACACGCATACACCTGCCGGGGCTGGAGGCACAGAGGATGGAAGGAGAAGGGAGCAGTAGGGGAGGGCAGGGGGGCTGCCGAGAGCCCAGGGGAGGGAGTGAAGGGGAGCGGAGGGAGGAGGAGAGGCCCCTGTTTACGGTCACCTGGCTGCCAGCAGGTGTTCTTCCAATTAACCCTTCCAGAGTTAGTGAGAGTCTCGGGCCTGTTACCCCGCCTGGGGTGGGACCCACAGCCCCGGGAGGCGCTCTCAGCCGGCGTCTCCCCCCACCCAGGTCTCCGCGGGCAACGGCGGCGGCAGCCTCGCTTACACGAACCTGGCGGCCACCTCTGCCGACCTGTAGGGCGTGTTGCCTGCCTGCGTCCAGCCGGTGCCAGCTGCCTCCCCCGGGCTCCTTGCTGCCAGGCCTCTCCTCTCAGCTCCGTCCCGGGCTGGTGAGCTGGCAGTTCAGCTTGGGCCACTCACAGGCCCCACCACGTCCCCTCACCGGCCTCGGCCCTGCCGAAACCCACTGGAGCCCCTTGGGGACAAGCCTGGGACAGTGGCTCCCAGGAAAACAGGCCCAGAGAGCCCTGAGAGGGAAGTTAGCCCCAGAATGTGGCTGAATAAAACGTGGACCCCCTCTGTGCTGCCACCTTGGGATCTGTCGTCTGTGGCCCCTCGTGACCATCTGTGACCCTGTGATGGGGGCACCGAATGTGGGGAGGGGACCGGAAGGGGTCTTTGCAGGGGATGGGGGGGGGTGGGAAGAAGGCAAGAGGTGGGGTTCATCTGGAAGGCAGGAGGCGTGGTGAGGAGACGACATTGGGGTGCCGGTCACCTCTTCCCATCCCTGGCGGCGCACGAGGAAGGAGGAAACGAAACCGAGGCGGCTCCGAGGCTGGCGTGACCCGGCTCCACCTGCACCCGCGGCTGTCCTCGCCCCTCTCCTGGGCTGGGGCCTGGTGGCGGCCACACCCTCGCCTCCCCTTGGCCCCGTGCCCCTGGCGGCTCTATTCTTAGCGTCCCGGGGTGTGAAGTAAGCCCCTGGACGGCGATAACGCGGGCAGAGTCAACACGGGCCACCACGATAAGCTGCATCAGATCCCAGATCCGGAGGTGCTGGCGCCAGGCCCGGCCCCCTCCCTGGCCAGCGGGGTCGACTCCAGGCGCCCCGGGAATGGGGAAGTGGTTCTGCTTCCCTGACCCCTTCGGGCCCAGGCACGGGGCCTGCCCTCTCGCCACATCCCCTGGGGCCCTGGGCCCCCGCCGGGCCGGCAGCCACCGGGGGACGGCGGGTCCCCTGAAGGCCGCCATCAGCCTGGGCCTGAGCGGGAGCCGGTGTGGCGGGAGGCCCAGAGCACCCGGCCAGGCACCTCCTTCCCTCGGGCCCCGGGTCCGCCCAGCACCCCTGCTCTGAGCCACGGTGCTGCACCCCGGGTCCTTCCCGTCTGCTACGCCCAGCACAGGAAACAAAGGAATGGAAGGCAGAGATGTGCCGGCATCACAGTTTATTGTTTATAAACCATGAAAATAACAGCTGTTGTTCGGCACGGGCCGGGCAGTGCCCACTGCAGGGGGGCAGCAGCGGACCCCAGAGGCCTTGCCTAGCCCAACCCACGGGGGACACCCAACCTCAGCTGGGGCCCCACGGGAGACTTGGCACGTTGGCGTGGGTGTGGGACGGGGTAAAGCATGCAAGAGGGAGACAGGGGATACAGGCATGCGGCCGAGGGGCGTGGGGACCCCAACGACTAAAGCAGGATGACGGGGCCCCCTTCCCCTCACCAGGGAGCGCCTGGGCAGTGTCTGGCCAAAAAAGCCTGCCCGCCCCAAGGCTGTAGTTGAGGACTGACGGGGCAGGGAGCTGGGCAGGGCAGAGTGCAGAGGGCAGACTGGGGATCATGCCCAGAGTTCCAGATGCCTTCCCTCCCCGGCAGCCGGGGGAGAGGCACGGGACAGGGATGGGGAAGGGGGCCCCTCCGTGACTCGGGTAAAGATGCCAAGGGCAGGGTGCGGGGCAGAGACTCGGCGGGGGCTGGAGGGAATGAGGGATATCTAGAAAGGTGAGCAGAGGGGAGTCCCCCGGTGGAGGGAAGGCCCCAGGAATACACAGACATCGGGTAAGGGCCGAGAGGGCGCGGCAGGAGGAGCGTGAGGGGGAAGCTGCCGGAGGCATAACCCAGCTCCAGCAGGCCTGGGGGGGCAGGGCCCGGGTCAGTCCAGTTTGGCAAAGCCCCCGATGGTGACCTTCCTCTCGGGCTTGGTGCCCACGGGCTCCTGCAGTTGTACGGCACCGCCCCCGATGAAGCAGAAGGCAGGGCACACGGGCCCCGAGCAGTCCAGGGGGCACTCCAGGAGCCCGCGGAAGGACACGGCGTCCAGGAAAGAAACTCGGCCCCGCTCGTAGTCCAGGCAGATGCCCAGGCGGGGCGGCAGGGGCACGGTGCAGCCGGCCGCGGGGCCGTCCCGCCCCGTCAGCCCCGCGTTGGAGCTGGCCCCCGACCCCAGCAGGATCTTGCCCATGCCGATGGTCAGGAAGGCGAAAGGTGGCGAAGCCTCCACGGTGGCGTCCTCGGCACCGCTGTCGTGTCCGCTGTCCGGGTCGTACCTGCGGGAGCCGGTGGGTGGGAAGGTGTTGGGAGCGGAGGGGGGAAGTGGGGCACGGGGGGCGGCGAGGGCTGGCTGAGACACAAGGGGTGGGGTGGGGCCGAGGGCTGCGACGGTGAGAGGACGGGATGTCGGGGAGCGAGTGGTTGAAAGGATCGACTTGGGACGCGTCGCAGACACAGGGGTTAGAATATGGGGCGGGGGGGGGGTCTGAGTCCACGAGGAAAGCGGTATCGAAGGGCAAGGACGTTGGCACGAGAGGTAGGGGAGAAGGAGGTGAGGATCAGGCACCATGAGGAGGCAGGAGACAGGAAGGGGTGAGGAGAGCAATGGGGGAGGGGCATCACGCCGGCAAGGAGCTCGAGGAGGGTTTGAGGGGGTCGAGACGGCTTAGTGACCGAGGGGCTGGGGAGAGAAAGGCTGTCGGGAAGGCAGGTGTGGGGAGAGAGCTGGGGTGGAGGGGTGTGGGATGGGGGTGCATTTCAGGGAAATGGGGTGTTCAGGGACAGTGCGGGGAGAAAGGGTTCGGGGAGGCACACGCGTGGGGGACGTTAAGCGGGGCGCTGGCAATAAGTGGGGAGAGAGCTGGGGTGGAGGGGTGTGGGATGGGGGTGCATTTCAGGGAAATGGGGTGTTTAGGGACAGTGCGGGGAGAAAGGGTTCGGGGAGGCACACGCGTGGGGGACGTTAAGCGGGGGTGGAGACGGCAACGTCAAGGGAAGGATTTTAGGATGTTGAAAACAGACGTGGTGAAGGAGGTCCTGGGAAGAGTGGGTTTTGTGGAGACAGCACGTTGGAAACGGCGTTGGGAGATGCAGAGGCCGGACGGGTGGCCTGGTGGGCCCGAGGGACAGGTGCTAGCAGGTGGACGGCGCCCTCTCCTCACATCCCCTTCCCCAGCGACACACTCCTCCGAAAAGCAAGCCTCCCAGCCCCTTGGGCGGAGCCCACGCCGGGCTCGGCCCGGCGTCCCTGCTCCCGATCTCCCGCTGCCACCCCGTCCTGGGCCCAGCTCCCCCACCCAGGGCCCCCACACCCCGTCCCTCCCCGAGAGGCCTGACCTGGGGCTGACCACGTCGGGGGCTCCCTGGAAGCTCTCCTGAAGCTTGCTCTCCAGCCCGACGCCCACCTTGACCAGGTAGGAGGCTGGGTCCACGGCACAGGCCCAGTAGCTGCGGCCCTGGGTCACGGCCACGTCTCCCAGGACCACGTCCACGCTCAGGTGGCAGCCGGTGAGCAGCCGCTCGGCGGCCAGCAGCAGGGGCAGCCCCGGAACACTCCGCACCGCTCGCTGGTCCTTACTGATGGCCAGACGCTCTCGGCTCGTGCCCCAGCGGCCGTCGAGGAAGAAGTGCAGGACTGCAGCGGGGGAGGGAGACAAAGAAAGGGCTTCAGGGACAAACACAGGCCTTGGAGGACACTGGGGGGTTTCAGGACACGGAACAAGCTGCTGAGGGCTGGGCGGGGGCTCTGGGGACCAGGGCCTGGAGGACCACCATCGGGGGCATGAGGGAAAAAAAGGGGGCATCCCAAATGGGCTTGGGACCCCAAAAAGAGTTTTAGGAGTGACTAGTGGGTCCAGAAACCGGTCTCCCAGCGGGCCTGCAGCGCCTCCTCCTGGCCCTCTCCTGTGGCCGCACCGCGCCCCCCCCCCCCCCCCCCGCCGGGGCCCCCACTGCCGCTCCGTCCCAGCTGTGACACCCCCCTCCCCTCCGACCCACGCCTTCCAGCCCACACTCTGGTGCTCACACCCGGCCCTTACACCCCACTTGGGTGGTGATGCTCCTGGATTCCGCCCGCGCCCCAGGGGCCAGACCATTTTCTGGAGAGTCACTGCCCTCACGCTTACTACTGGGAACGGACCTCAGTCCCTTCCCACAGCAACAATACTGCTATTGTCCCTACGGAACAGGGACCCGAGGTTCAGAGAGGACAAATAGCTTGCCCAAAGCCACAGCTGGCAAGAGGCAGAGCGGGCGTCCGAACCCAGGTGGTCCAGCCCCAGAGCTGGCGCGCGGCCCACTGTGCTGCCTCGCCGGCCGTCGGTGGCCTCAGTGGGTCCCCGCGTACCCTACGCGCCTCGAAGGCCGCACTGTGCCCAGCCGGGCGCCGCTCACCGGGTGCGGGGGGCGTGTGCAGGTGCACGTCTTCGCTGTACTCGCCGTAGCCGGCCTTGTTGCAGCCCCGCACGCGCAGCACGTACACGGAGCCCGTGTCGGGGTTCTCAAGCAGGGCGCTGGTGCCCCTCACCTCCTCCCGCCGCTGCCAGCGGGTGGGGCCCGGCTGGGCGGGCACATCGGTGCGCCGGAACTCGATGGTGTAGTGCCAGGCGGGTGGCGAGTGGGGGGGCAGTCGCCAGCACAGGAATATCTGGTCGTAGGCGAAGGTGCGCTGGGTGTCGATGACGGGAGCCTCGGGCACTGTGGGGAGAGACAGAGGGGGTCAGTGGGGGCCTGGTCAGCGGCCTGGCGGGGAGGGCGGGCAAGGGAAGGGGAAGCAGCGGGGGCCGGGGGGGTGAGTGTAGGTGAGGGGGAGCCGCGGGCCAGGCAGGGGGCGGGCAGGGCACAGCCCAGGGGAGAGACGGGTGTGGACGGGGCGGGGGGCAGGGGGCCTCGTGCCCGTCCTGGCCTGCCGTTCTCTCACTCTGGCCTTAGGTCAGTTGCTTCCCTTTTCTGGGCCTCAGTTTCCTCCTCTGTCAAAAAAGGTATTAGACCAGATGGGGACCCTTCTTTCTATGACCTCGTTTATTCTACGAATAAAGAAGGGCCCGGGGAAAGGCAGACAAAGGCCACTGGAACCCAGGCTAAAGGGCACGGACAGGAGGAGGGGGCAGGGCGGGAGGGAGACAGACGCGAGGGCCAGCAAGCCAGAGAGCAGGGGCCGGGAGGGGGCGAGTGAGAGCCGGACAGCAGCAGGAGACCAGGGTCAAGGGGAAGAGGAGGCAAGTAGAGAGGGCGAGGGTCCGGAGGACAAAAGGTCAGAGGGCAGGGATTAGGCAGGAGCCCAAGGCAGGCAGAGAGAGAGACAGAGGGCGCTGGAGGGGGAGGACCGAGAAGGAAGCAGGGGTGGGTGGCCGAGCTGTGTGGGGGGCGGCAGGGCAGGGCCCCCGGGGCAGGGCCGCTGACTTGCCTGGGGTGCTCCGGAGCGGAGTCCGCGGTGGCCACAGCCTACAAACAAAGAGAGGGAGAAGCAGCGCTGAGCGCGGTGTGGCCGGGCGGGCGGGCGGGCGGGCGGCGGCGGGGAGGGGCGGCTAGGCCGGGCTGGGCGGGAGGCCGGGACGTCCCGGTGGGCGCTGCCCCCCGGGCCCGCTGCTGGGGGGGTGGGGGGGAGACGGGGGAGGGCTCTAATGGGGCACGGGGCCTGGCCACCTCCTTACCTCGCAGGAAGTTAAGCTCTGTCAGCAGCTTCATCTCACGCCCCACGTCCAGCTGGCAGTGTCGGAAGGAGGAGCTGGCGGCCGGCCGGAAGGTCTGCAGGGCCTCCGTGGCCCGGGCAATCCTGCGACGGGGCGGGCAAGGGTCAGGCACTGCCCTCCGGGCCGCCGCCCTTCCCCTCCGCCCGGCCTCGCCTGTCCCTAGAGCCTCGGCCCCTGCTGTGGGTCTCCTCCCGTCCCCGCAGGCGAGCTGGGTACCGGTTGGGCCCGGTGTTAAAGCCTGGGGACCTGTCTGTCCACCGGGCAGCATCTCGCACGCTGTCCCCGACACTGGCCGCACCCCTGCGTCTGTGCGGGGGGGCTGCACCTCGCATGCCGTCCTCGACACTGGCCGCACCCCTGCGCCCCCGCGCCCTGGGCCGCGCCCCCGGGTACCTGTTGTGCAGCTGCTTGGCTGCTTGCACAAAGCAGGGCTGGTCTGTTTCCTTAAGAACCTCCTGGGCATAGCCCACCAGGCCTGAGCCATCCAGTAGGCTCCGGTGCTCCTGGATCTGGGCGCCGAGACGGGCCAGGCGCTCCTGCTGGCACTCCTCAATGGCCTGAAGCAGCGATGCCCGCTTCTCCTCCAGCACAGCCCCCAGCCCCCGCACCAGCTGGGACACCTCCTCCTTGGCCTGCTGGCCACTCACCTGCCCAGAGAGCAACACTCACTATCTTCCTCTCGAAGGCGGCACTTGTGCCTGCCTCCTGGGGCGCCACACCGGGGCGGGGACCACGGCAGATCTGGGGAAACCCTACCCGCCCGTTCCAATAGAGCCAGGCTCGCGTCTCCAAAGACCCCCGGACACCCACATGGGTTTAGCTTCTGAAGCTCTGTGCTGACCTTCCTGGATGCCCACACCACAACCCTGAGCCCTTAAGGAGTCCCCCAAACAAGAGAGGCCACGACTGCACTAATGTCCACCGGCCTCCGCCCCTTCCTTATTGTCTATCCCCACGTCGGCCGATTCGAGCCATCTGCCGGAAAGTGTCAGAGGTGTGTGCCACCCTCAGCGGCAGCCGAGCCTGAGGGCATCTCAGCTATGTCTCCGGGGCTTTCCAAGCTCTCCCTGTCCTGGGTGACCGCCGCCCTGTCCCCACTGTAGCCCCAGGTACAGCCTGGTCTGGGGCACCCATGTCCCAGGCAACCTGGCTTAACCAGAACCCCAACACATCCCTGGACCCCACATGGGCCTCCTGAGCTGGCAACCAGGTGATCGGGCCATGCCCACGCACACCCCCCTTCCGGCTCCCACTCCCCGGCAGGGCCCAGGGCCCACCTCCATGCCCTCCCTCACCTCAGTGTGCCTCACGGTCTCCTCCAGCTCACAGATCTGGGTCTGTACCATGTCCTGGTTTCCCAGGATGTATGTCAGGCTCTTTGTCAGCTTGTCCTGAGGGGGAAGAAAGAGGTGGGCATCGTGCCTAGCTCGGCAGAGGCCAGCATGTAGGAGGAGGTGCCAGAGGGCGTGAGTGTGGGCTGAGCGAGGCAGAGTCCTCACCTTGAGGGCCTGGTAGGCGCTGAGCACCGGTGTGATCTTGTGCCCACCGTGGGTGCGCCTCACCCGGCAGAGCTGGCACACCAGCCGCTGGCACGTCTTGCAGTAATGGGTCACCTCTTCCTTGTGGTCTGGGCACATCAGGCCCTAGGGACAGAAAGAGCAGTGACGGCGTCAGCCGCCGGCGGGCTTGAGGGGGCTGACCGACCACCCAAGCGCTTGGCCCTGCCTCTCCACGGCCCTGTGGGGGAGCCCGGCCGGGGTGCTCCACAGTGCCACCTGGTGGCGCACACTGGCACCAAAGGGAGCCTGGCCTGCACCAGGTCTTCGCCTAGCTCCGCCCTCCCCTCTACCTCCGGATGCGTGCTAATAGCAATAATAACGATAATTAATCTCTGCCTTGCGGCTAATAATTAACCTTGCCCATCTTGTTCACTGCCCTGTCCCCGGCGTCTAGAATAGCACCAGGCACCAGGCTTGATAAATATTTACTCAGCGAACGCGTGAACGCAGACAGATCTTTTCAGCCTACAGGTAACTTTCACAAACACTATCTCATGTAATCCCTTCCACAACCCTCAGGGCATGGGGACGGCAGGGCAGATGTTATCGTTCTCATTCAGCAGACAGGATGGAGGCTGGACGATGTTTAAAGACTCGTCCGGTGCCTTTTTGTTGTTGTTGTTACGGAAAGAGGAGCCCGGCAGAGGCGAACCTCTACCCACCTCCTTTCGCGAGCCCACAGAGCCGGGCTCGCCCCCCAGCGTGCGGCACCACCGCGTCCCTCCCTCCGCAGGCTCTTCGAGGGCTGGCTCACCTTGGGGCGGAAGGAGAGGGTGGGCAGCGTGGGCTCGTGCTGGGCCTTCTGGGTGCCCCAGGGGTGGAAGAGCTTGAAGCACTCGTTGCAAAAGGTGGCTCGGCACTCGGTGCAGCCCTTGGTGGCCTCTAGTGGCGGGGGCTTGCACAGCTGGCACAGGATGGCGCCGCCCACACTCACACTCTGGCGGTACCGCTCTACCACGCGCTCGAGGGTCAGGTTCCGGAACAGCCCTGCCAGGCCCCGCTCCCCCAGATCCACATCGCCCTGGCAGGCTGGGCACGGGAACATGATCACCTGGGGGTGCAGGGCGCCTCGCTTCCGCCCGGGGTACGTCCCAAAGCCTGTGGAAGTGCAGGGAGGTAGGGAGGTGAGCATTTCGGCCGGCCGAGGGGCAGGGAGTCTGCTCCATGGAAAAAAAAAAAAGACTTTTTATTGTGCCAGAGCTCAGCTCGCATTAGAGCCTGTGTGAACGGTCTCCTCACCCCCCGCAAGACAGACAGATGCCCCTGACCGGCCACGGAGGTTTCCATCTTCCCCGTGGACACCCCAGCGTCCCCACCCCCGGTCCCCGGGACCCAGCCCCACCTGACTTAAGCAGCCGATCCAAGCGGTCCGGCTTGGGGACAGTTCTGCGCCCGAGGCGGGGACTCCGGGTGGAAGGGGTGGAGGCAGGAGAGGTGGGCTCGGAGCTGGGGTCCCCACCGTGGCCTATGTAACCCTGCTGGCCCAGCACCTCCCGGGCACAGGCCTGGCACACGTTGTGGGTACAGGGCAGCACCAGTGGCTGCTTGTACATCTCTTGACACACCGGACACAGCAGCTCTCTCTCCATGTTCTTCATGCTTGTCTGTGGAGACAGCAGGAGGCCGGCTCAGAGCACGACACCGGGCACATCTCGGCAGGCCTCTCGGCTGCCCTCAGAAACCCAAGGGGTCTGGAGCAGGGGCAAGAAGACGAGCTGCCTAAGGCTTTTCCCCAGCACCGGCCGGGGCCTGGTTCATACACCTTCCCGGCTCCGTCGCCTGCCTCTCCTGCTCTGGCACAGAGCTAAAGCCCACGGGGGGGGGGGTGGGGGGGGCGGTTTGGAGCGCCAGCCTCCCCCAGCCTCTAGCCCCGCCCCTCTCGCTCCCCCTGCGGGGGAGCTGAGCCCGCAGCCCCTCTCCCCTGGCGGTTGCCCGCCTCCCCCCACCTCTGGGCCGCCAGCTGCTCTCAAGGACACCGCCCATTCTGCAGCTCGGTGCGGACCCCCGCCCCCTTCGGGGGCACCCCCCTCCGCCCCGGCGTGACTCCTCCCTATAGCCAGGCGCCGCTCGCTCTCCATCCTCCTGCTCACCGCGTCCATCATCTTGCCGCGGCTCGGCCCGCGGCCGCCCCAGGCTCCATTCCCCAGCCTTCATTTCCCCACCCGGCTCCTCGGGTCGGCGAGACGAGCCCATTCCCTTCGCCCCCGACCGTCCGGCCCTCCCGCCCCCTCCCCCTCCCCCTGACTAGCCGCAACCCCCTCCCCAGGCGACCGGGAGCCCAGCTCCCGCCTACTTGCCCCCTCCCCACCGGAAGTACCCCTCCCTTTTTTGGTGGAGGGGGTCCTCAAGCTATGCCCCACCCCCCCGCCTCACCTTGGTCCCTCTCTTCGCAGCCATCCCGGTCAGGGGCGCAGCTGACACAAAGGAGGGAGGGACAGGCAGGGAGGGGGAAGGAAGTGGTGGGGGGGGCAGGGTTGGCACCGCCCCTGGGAGAGCCGGGCACGGGTTGCCATGACAACCGCGGGCTCCGAGGCAGCCCTGAGTGGGGGCGCGGTGGGGTGGGGTCTCGCCGAAGGGTCCAAATTTGGAACTGCACCGTGGGGCGGCTCCTTCATCGCCCCTCACCTAGCCTCGGTTTTCTTGGAAAACATCCGAGCTCACACACGCCCCCTCCTCGTAGCGTACAGAGCCCCAGCCCTGGTGCACTGCCGGCGGGCACCCCAGCCCAGCCGCTGCATCCGGGCGGCTCCTGGTTCCTCATACCCCAGCAGATGGACGCCTCCTCACTCACCTCCGGGCTGCCTCCGGGCTTACCCTCTCCAAACTACACCCCGAACCTCCCGGTCCCCTCTGACCTCCTCAGGCCCCTGCCTGCATCCCGGCATCTTGCCTCATCTCCACCTGTTCAAGGTTCCGGCCGGCCCCGGACCCCTGTGCCCCCCCACCCCCCGTCCTCTCCCCTCGACCCCACCGTAACTCACACTGATGCGGACCAGCGCGTCCATGATGGAAGTGAAGGTCTGCATGTCCTCACCCTCAGCCATGGCCTTACCATGCCCGCCCGCCCCCGGGTGCCCGATCCCGGCTGCGGCTGCGAACCCCGGGCTTAATGCGGGAGCCCGGTGGGGGTGTGGGGAGGGGTGGGGGGTGAGATGTCACTGCGCATGCTCCAGAGACAGCCTCGAACAGCGCCCGTCGAGGTAGGAGGTGGGAAATAGTTCTCCCCACGTGGTCCTCGGAAGACGGTGGGGGGGGGGGGAGGTGTGGGTAACATGGAATGGCATTGGAGGGGGAGCCATTTCTTATGTTGCCATTCTTCGTTGGCTCCGTAGTCTTACTTATATAAAGCGGGAGGAGAGTTTCAGAGAAAGACGGGCTCCAGGATGGGAGGACCAGATTTTGGTTTGGGCAAGAGTCCACGGGAGATGCCCAGCCAGCGATCATGGCGGAGGGAGGTGTGAGGAACGGGCACTGGAGACGACATAAATGGCAAAGAAGACACACGTGGGCTAGAGGCTAGGGGCCACGGGCCCAGCAGCTTGCGCCGAGAGGCGGCAGACGCTCCGGGTGCGGGGAAGGGCCGGGGACCAGGGCGGTGGCCACGGCCCCTCCTGGACGCAATATTTCCTCCCTGCCGGCAGGGGGCGCTGCGGCCAGGCGCCTAGAGGGAGCGCGGGGAAGACGTGGGGGGGAAGCGAGCCCGCGGGCCGGGCTGACGCATGCGCACGGCCGGCCGCCCCGGTTCGGCTCCATCCGCTCTCGGCTCGTCCCGAGGCGTCCACTGGACCGGAGGGCAGGACATGATGGGTAACGGCGCCGGCGGGATCCCCCCCGACGGACGAGTGTGGTGGGGTGGGGGCGGCCCGGCTGTGGCGGTCCTCTGCCCGCAGAGCTGACGTGTCCTCGACCCGGGGGCGGGAGAGCTCGGGCGCCCGGGGCGAGGACGCCGGGGGTCGCGAGGGGGCGCGGGGCCCGGGGTGGGGCGGGGAAGCGGCTGTGGCCGCGGCCGGGGGCCGGGCCGAGCCCGACTCGGCGCCTCCTGTGGTCGCCGCCCCTCCAGCCGTGGGTACGGGCACCTCGCTGGCGCTCTCCTCCCTCCTGTCCCTGCTGCTGTTCGCCGGGATGCAGATGTACAGCCGCCAGCTGGCCTCCACCGAGTGGCTCACCATCCAGGGGGGCCTGCTGGGCTCGGGCCTCTTCGTCTTCTCTCTCACCGTATCCTTCCTGCGCGGCGGGGGGCGGGGGGAGGAGGCGGCCGCGCGGCTCTGCCGGGTCTCTCGTCCCACCCTTAACTCCCTGGGCCCAGGCCTTCAACAACCTGGAGAATCTGGTCTTTGGCAAAGGATTCCAAGCCAAGATCTTCCCCGAGAGTAAGTGCGAACCGGGGGGTGGGGGGGGGGGGGGTGGGGGGGTGGAGGGGGCGGTGAGTGAGCCCTCTGCTCTAACCTCCCCCAGCAGGGGACTGGCCTCCCAGGCGCTTAGTTGGTCCGGGCTGCGTAGGGGAGCTGTGCTTGCCGAGGCTGTCGGAGGCGCTGACGCTCCCGGAACACGTCCTCTAGCTCTTGGAGGAGCTGGAAGGCAAGGCCGGAAAGCGCGAAACTTAGTTGCCTTTGGGCCACTTCCCCGGGGAGGTCTGAGGACAGGGCGCGCGCCTTGCCTACGTCCTTGGGGACGGTCTTTGTTCCCCCCAGAGGAAGGAACAGGACTGACTCTATGAGGGGTTCTGATGTCAGGTTGAGCCGGTGTTCGTGGATTCTGTGTATTTGACACGATCGTCAATAGCTTAAGTGTTAGAGCCTCCAGATTTCACCTCAGCAGCGACCCTGACCGACTTAGAATAAACGTGAGATCGTTTCCTGTTTGAAACGTATTTGTTATTGCTTGCGTAATGGAGACTTGATGATTTCGCTATTTATGAAGAATTAAGGTCAGAAAGCAAACCAGACGTCGAGGCCGGGTCACCTAAGGAGTGTCACAAGCTTGAAAGTGACAGCACATGCCGCCTCTTGTGGAGCCTTCCTCCCGTAGAACAGAGACCTGGTTTCTGCACCCTTCTCAGGGCCTTGCTCTCTCCACTCAGCCCTGTTGCAGTCTCCCCCAGCTCCTTCCCTCCTGCAGCCTCAAGCCTTCGGAGGTTTTGTTTGCATGTGTTCTGTCTTCCTGTGCTTCGGAAAGAGACCTTTGTTGTGGGGCAGGGCTCTTGGCCTTCTTGTCCTACGCTGCCCTCCCCAGCTGGGCGGTCGGTGTTTGCCCTTCCTTTCTACCCTCTCACTTTCTCTCCAGTCCTACTCCGGATGCCCCGGAGACCCTTTCCTGCTTCCGTGGGCATGGGTGTCCAGACCCTCTGCCCTCCAACCTGTGTCCGGGGACTGAGGCCCTCAGCTTCCACCGCTGGACAGCCAGTTGAGCGAATCAATCCTTAGTGGCTGGCTGTTGTGGCAAAGGCCTCACCCTCTTTCCCAAACAGCAGCAAACCTTGCCCTTCAGATGCTGCTGTCACTTTTCCTTTTCCTTTACATTGGAAGAAAGCCAGGATAGAGAAGTTAAGTGACATTTGTGACAGAGCTGGTAAGGAGCATGCGTCTCCTACCTCCATGTCCCGGGCATCATTAAGGCCGTCTGAAGTCCTCCTGCCAGTGTCATGCCAACTCCCTCCAGGCAGGTCCCCCAAGATTCAGAGCGCCCCGGGTGTCTCCTAGAATGCACATATGAAGGCTTGGTATTTCCCACTCCGACCAGCACCCTCCTTGTGCCCTCTTGCCTCCCCAGTTCTCCTCTGCCTCCTGTTGGCTCTCTTTGCATCCGGCCTCATTCACCGTGTCTGTGTCACCACCTGGTAAGTGCCTCGCAGCTGGGTAAGGGGCGCAGCGTGCTTCCCCCTCCCTCCTTTCCCCTTCCCCACTTTCCCAAACCTGATCCAGGATTCTTGCCCTGCTGCCGCCGCCCGCCTGCCCGAGGAGGCACCAGGCTGGCCGGATGCCCGCCGATGCCGTGACTTTCCTGTCTTCACCCGCAGCTTCATTTTCTCCATGGTTGGCCTGTACTACATCAACAAGATCTCCTCCACGCTGTACCAGGCAACAGCTCCAGTCCTCGCCCCAGCCAAGGTCACGGGAAAGGGCAAAAAGAGAAACTGACCCTGCGTGTCCAATAAAGTTGATTCTTTGTAGTTCTGTGAGCCGTGCTCTACCGCGAGCCTCTTGTGCCGTCCCCGCACACGCGGGCTGCCGTGGCAGGCCGATACCTGTGCTCTCCAGCCATGGGGGTGGCGGGGCTTCTTCCTCTAAGGTTCCTTTTTAGCAGGTGTTGATCGAGCACCATCCACGCCAAACGCTTTGTGAGGCGCTGGAGCGGCGCGTGCTCGTGTGAAAGTCTCCTCGCGGAAGTGAAGTGCGCGAGTGACCCGCTGTGTTGACCTGTCGGAAGAGGGGTCGGGGCTTGAGCGCAGGAAGCCTTCCTTGCCGGTCAGGACGGGACTAGATCTTGGAACGGGAACGAGGGAAGGAAAGGCCCCTCGCCCCTGCGACACCTCTGGGGGCTTCGTTACTCTGACTACCCACCCTGAGCAAACAGGGCCCCTGCCCCTCCTCCAAGTCCTCAGAAGGGAATTCTCTACCGATGTCGTCCTCCCGGCCCCGTCTGTGAAATGCCAGTGTGGACATTTGTCCGTGTTTGGAGACTCCCGAGGTTGATCACTGCCCATCCTCTTTGTCCTGGTGCCTTCATTTCTCTCCTGTCTTGCAGCCGAGACAGGAGCTTGCTGTGCTTTAGCAAAGCATACAAAATGGTAGGGACAAGGCCATCGACCTTGGAGCCAACCTTGATGGAAATGAAGATGTGGTTGGGCGACTGGGTGGCTCAGTCGGGCGTCTGACTCTCGGTTCCGGCTCAGGTCATGATCTCGTGGTTCATGAGCTGGAGCCCCGCACGGGGCTCTGTGCTGACAGCGTGGAGCCTGCTTGGGATCTTCTGTCTCCTTTCTCTGCCCCTCACCCGCTCACTTTCTATCTCTAGCTCTCAAAAATGAATAAATGTACATTAAAAAAAAAGTGAAGGATGTGGTTTCTCAGGTCCTATGCTGTGTCCTGCCCTGAGGAACACCTCTCTGTCCAGAGTACTTGTCCTTTGAGGCTCCTTAGGCAGCCCCTCCCGGAAGCCGTGGTCTTTGGGGTGTGCACCTTGCCTTGGTCACTTGGTACTCTGCACTGTGCTTGATAATGGGCAGTAAAGACTGGTGGGCTGGTTGAAAGAATCTGCCTGTCTGGTAACAATACTGCACGTGGGATGTGTCTAAGTAGGGACAAAGACCCAGTGGAGATGAAGAAGTGAGTGGGTCCAGGATTAGAGCCCCTTCTCTCTAATCAGGGGCCAACCCCACCCACTCCCATCTGTGGCGGGAACCCCAGACCCCAGGCTCCTCCGTCCCTAGGTTAACGAGTGCTCTGCAATTTCCCCGGGATGCCTGCAGAGGGCGCCACTAGCTCGCATCTCCTGGGGACCAGTACCATTGCCCTGAGGGCTGGGGAGGGTTCCTGCTGGGTCTCTGGTGAGCCTCTCTCGGGGGAAGCCAACCCTGGAGACCCTGAAGGACTGGCCCATTGAGGGGGCCTGAAGTTGGAGTCAAGTCTCCCTGGGAACAAGGCAAGGAGGGTTCAGAGGAGACCAGGGTCTCCCCGAGAGGAACTTACCTAGTGATGGTGAGGGGATGTGTGGTATGTGGGACCCTCTGGGGGAGGATGACAGCCTATTCCAAATGGGCCCTGGCTGTAAGAGGAGGCTGGGTTGGTCCGAGGGCCCCCTCTGTCAAACCTTGACTTCCTCCTGAACTGGGGTGGGAGCTGTGGCAGAGGGCCGGGTCCCAGCCCAAGGGAGCATAGACACCCAGGGGATCTGGTCACCTGAGGGTACCCTGGCTTCCGAGATGAGAGTTTGGGTGGGGCCAGGCTAGGGGAGGTGGGGAGGAGCCGGAGAGCAGGGTCCAGGTCCCTGCCAAGCGACCGGAGCACCTGCTGCCACCTACCGTGTAGGCACCAGTGACAGCATGTGGCTCAGGAATAATGACCCCTTCTTCGGGAACAGGTGCATTTACGAGGCCGAGGGTGCCGATCTCAGCTCTCCACCCAGCCTATCTCTGGGGTGCCTAGTTACCTAACCTACCAATTAACCCTGGCAGGGGCATTCTACCCACTAATAACCATCATTAAGTAAGGGGGTATGAGGCCACAAAGGCTTCTGCAGGCCCGAAGGTGGGAAGGGCAAAGGTGCTAACCTCTGGGGCTTGGCTCCCCCCCAGGGGCTGGAGGCCTCCGGGCTGGCGAGGCGGCCCCTGGAGGACGAGGGAAGCCAGATGTTTCCTCCTGCTCCCTCACACGTGGCCCTGACACCCGTCCACCCGCTGGTCCCGCCACCAGCTCCGGAAACAGGAGTAAATAATACGGGGGAGGGGGCCTTGGATGTGTGGGGGGACAGGCCGGGGAGGACGTCCCGCGGCTCCGCCCAGGAGGCACGGGCTTTGGGGCAGGAGGTGATGCCACCAGAGAGGAGGTCGGTGGGAAGGTGAAGCAAAAGTGCTCCCTATCTCCCCCCACCCCCAGCAGAGGCTGGACTCCTCCCTGACTGGCACCGGAGGGAGGGGACACCACAGGGTTGGACGGGGCGGGGGGGGGGGGGGCGCCCAGGACAGGCAGGGAGCGAGAGTCCGCGCCAGGCCCTGGCTCCAGCCCTTTCCGGCCCTCATTGTCCTTGGTGAGAACAGGACACAGTCCGGTTCCCACTGCCAGGCCCCCCAGCTCTGCTCCCCAGGGGCTCGGGAAGGATGTTGGGAAACAAGAGAGAGCCAGAGACAGAGATGCTGAGAGACACAGAGACAGATACAAAGGGGAAAGGTTCAGTCAAAAGCCAGCATTGAAGTCCTTTGTGAGCAGAGAAGGCCCTGGGCCTGTGGGAACCGTAAAAGAATGAGAAGCCGGAGGCCCTGCCCCCTCGGGAAGGCCCCTCCACTCCCCTCCTTGACTTAGGGTCACTCACAGGGCCGCCTCCTAAGCAAACAATGGCCGGAACCCTCTGCCGGGCACAGTTGGTGGCACTTAATTGCTCTGCTTCAGGTACCTTTCTTTGCCTTTTCCTCAGGGGGCAGGGCCAAGATGGAGATTGTGCTCCCAAACCCTAGTTCCCCAGTCCCCCAACCCGCCCCCCCCTCCCCGGGGGCCACACAGACTGTGCCGGGAACGCTACTTGGCTGGGTTCCTAGAGGACAGAGACAGGTGCCCCTCATCACCTGGAGTGACAGCAAAGTGTGGGGCAGCAGGGATCCCCGGAGCCAGCCGTCCCCCCTCTCTTGCCTTCGCACCCACGGGCGTGGGGTGGGGTGGGCGTCGTTCCCTCCAACCCACTGTCTTCCACCTGGGCCTGCCGTTCAACAACTACCCCCTGGGACACAGGTCCCGCGTGTCCGTGTCCGTTGAGGCGCCAGAGGTGCCTCAAGATAAAGAGAAATGGAAACACATTCGCAGTGTTTGCATTTAACAAATTAACACTTCTTTTTCTTAATGTTTATTTATTTTGAGAGCGGGGGAGGGGCAGAAAGAGAGGGACAGAGAATCCCAAGTGGGCTCTGAGCTGCCAGCCCGGAACCCCGGTGAGGGGCTCGAGCTCACAGACCCAGAGGTCATGACCTGAGCCCCCCAGGCGCCCCAAGAAATTAACACTTGGTAACACAAGATTACAACACAGTATAATCATGCTAGGAACGATACTATCACAGGATCTTTAGAAAATTCTCCTTCACGGGGAGCTGCAGGCCCTAGTTGAGAAGGTCAAGTCCTACGGTAACGACACATTCATTGTACGGTTCTTTCTAGTTTGTGTACATTGGGAAATTCCATAATAACACGTCCAACCACTGTATGGTGAGCACCTTCCTTCCGTTCTGTCAGCGACAGGGTGACTACTGTGGCGCGCTTGGGGAGGACAGCACGAGTCTCGGTCTGAGGCCCTGTGGGGACAGACCTCAGCACACGGCCCTCGGGACCCGTGAGAGCTCTTCTCGGAGAACCCCCTCCTCCAATGAGCAGGGAGAGCAGGGAGGTCCCCCGCCCAGGTGAGGGTGAGGCTGTGTGTCCAGAGGCCAGGATCCCACGGAAGAAACCTTCCACATACCCCTTCTCTGGGCCAAGAGCGCCGTGAGGGCTGACCTTGGCTGCTTCACGGGAACTTCTCCCCAGCGAGACTCCCCCCTCCCCTCCTGCCTCAGCCTCCAGTCCCCATTTCCAGCCTCTGTGACTCGGGCCTCCCGACTCGGAGAGTTCAGGTTCTGGACAGCACGTGCAAGTGGAACGGCCTGGGTCTCGAGATCAGCCTGACCTGAGTTCTGGCTCTGGCTTTGATGACACTTACCGGGAGAGAAGGCCCTTCGGCAAGGCGAGCGACCTCTATGCACCTTCGATTCTGAGGCTGTAAACGGGGGTAATAAAACCGACCTCAAATTGTGGTAACGAGGCCTCGAATTAAATATCGCGGTGGAGGCTCCGCACAGAGTGCCCGACCCACTAGGCATTCGACGCGCGGTCGCGCTCAGTGACAAGGACGACCGTCAAGTCGGCATCTACCACCTGCCGGTCAGCGTACTTCGTGCCTGATAGATATTCTCCATCTCAGCTCTTGCACCCGAGACCGACCGCCCCAGACCAAGAGGGAGTACAGCAGCAGGCGGCCTTCACACTTGACCACCAGCCTGCTTCCTCCCGGGTCTCCAGCCTGCCGGGTGGCCCCACTAGCCCGGGCTGCCGCCTGGCCCTCTGCCCACGGCTCCCCACCGAGGTCAGGAGGAAGCCAAGTGTTGACAGAGGGAGACCCTGCGGATTTGGGACTTGTCAGCCACTACACTTGCATAAGCCGGTTCCTTAAAAATACATGTTACTTCTACGTATGCACGTCCTATGGCTTCTGTTTCTCTAGAGTCCTGACCGGTACACCCGTTTTAGTGAAATGAAAAGAGGTAAAATGAGAGAGAGGCTAACATAACCTGCTCAAGATTACAAGTGCAGGGGCACCCGGTCAGCTCAGTCGCAGCGTGCAATCTTGATCTCAGCGTTGTGGGTTCGAGCCCCACGTTGGGTGTTGGGATGGCTTAACACGTTTAGGGGCGCCCGGGTGGCTCAGTGGGTTAAGCGTCTGACTCTTGATTTCGGCTCAGGTCACGATCTCATGCTGATGAGTCTGAGCCTCACACTGGGGCTCTGTGCTGACGGCGTGGAGCCTGCTTGGGATTTTCTCTCTCCTCTCCCTGTGCCCCTCCCCCTCTCAAGCTTG
The DNA here is from genome assembly GCF_046562875.1 of Panthera onca. Lineage (NCBI taxonomy): Eukaryota > Metazoa > Chordata > Mammalia > Carnivora > Felidae > Panthera > Panthera onca. Next base: position 70,739,437 of record NC_138355.1, read on the forward strand.
CAGGCGCGTGCGCGTGCTCTCTCTCTCTCTCTCTCTCAAAATAAATAAATAAACTTAAAAAGATTAAATAAATAAAATAAACTCTTTACAAGAACAAAAAAGCATTGAAGGTGGGGTTGCAGGCGGCCTCCCAGTTGCCGGCCCCACCCCCCTCCGAACCCCTCTGACCTTGCATTCTTCCCAGCTGGGCCTCCTCGGCCCCCAGTGCCAGGCATGCTTCCGCCTCTTGGCCTTTGCACCTGATGTTCCCACTGCCTGGCCACTCTTCTCCAGGTCGCTCAGGGGTCCCGTCCCTCCGGGGACACCTTTCTGAGCACGCGTGTGATCGAGTGTGTTCCTCGTGCTTCCGCCCCCGGCCTCGCCCGTGTTCCCTTCACGGTAGGTCTCATTACTTGATACGTTAAATATTGATGTGTTTCTCGTCCGTCTCCCACCACCTCACCGAGGCAGGCAATTTATCCGTTTTCATTGAATGCTTCATCGAAAGCGGGGAATTTGCCTGGTTTGTCCCCTAGAACGGGGCCTGACGCGGAACAGGTGCTTGGCACACATTTGTTACCTCTGTTCAAGCTTCTCTTAGCAACACGCCATTGTCACATTCCGGCCCTTTGCTGAAACTCCCCCTCCCCCCCCAACATCAGTTCCAGACTGATGAGTCCCCAGGATCAGCCTCCTTCAGGCCAGCCTCTTCCCCACCCCCTCCTGCTCTGGGAAACCCTGACTCAGCCAGGCCCTCCACCTCTGGTCTACCATTTCCCCTCAGGCCTGGCTACGGTGTGGCGGGGCGTGTGTTTTTGTTAATAACACGGGTGTCTGTCCTGTGGCCTCTGTGCGACTGTGGGGCCCTCGGGTCAGGCACGGAGGCAACACAGCCTGACTAACTGGAACCTTCCCCAAGGACCCAGTAATCAGCATGGCACCTGTGGGCACCCAGTGTTCTTGGGGTGGAGCTGCTGACCTGAGGGACCGACACCCTGTCCCACAACACCAGTCTTTGAAGCTGTCTCTAGTAGCCTGGCGAGGCCTGCTTTTCTGGCCTCGTCTCCGGCCACGCCCCCACGAAGCGGTCTCCTTCCAAAACACAGTCAGCAAGAGTCACTGCCCGTGAACTCTCGAATCTGGGCCTTTGTTCAGGGTTCCCCGGGCCGTGGATGCCACCCCACCGCCACCCGCCCACCTGGCCATCTTCCTGGTATCGACTGGGGGCTTTGGGGCCTCCGTGAAGCCTCCCCCCTGGCGGTCAACCCCCCTCTGTGCGGTGTGGGATTCTGTACTGTTGGCTGAGGACGTCGTCTTCCTCTGACACCAAAGCTGAGAGCCGCCACGAACATGAGCTTAGCCATCCACAGAAGGAGCTTCCCTCAGAAGATGGCAGGGAGTCTAGGGAGGCTAGGGGTGCGTCCTCGGCCCTGACAGGTGACTCACGACCAGAGGGCCTAACACCCCACGCAGGCTTCCCAGACTCTGCGCACCGGTGTCAGCGGCCTCCTGTGTCACCTCCCTTTATCCTACCACAGAGGACCAATGATTGGTTCCATTATTTAGGGGGGGAACCTAAGGCTCAGAAAAGTATGTTCCTTGCCCAAGGTCATACAGCTAAGTAAAAGAAAGAGCAAGGACCCAAGCGCATGACAGCCAAGCTCTAAAACCCCAGACTTTCAAGTCCCAGGCCGCACTGCCTCTCACACCCTGCCACAGTCACACGTGCGCTGTCCTTCTGTGGCAGGAGAGGAGAGATGATCTTCAAAAAGATTGAAGATGAGGAGTTGGACCATAAGAATCTGCTGGCGTTTGTCCCCTGCTATCCAAGGCCAAGGACCCTGTGTCTGGCAGGCGGGAGTCTCTAGAGTGGTTCCATTCGACGGGACCAGGAAAGCCGGGTCAGTTTCCCTGGAGGCCATCAAATGTTAACCTGTCCTTGCCTCTGGCCCTCATCTGACATCTACAGAAGCCCTTGCTGGGTTTCTTACACGGTGCTCCGACCGTCCCGGAGCTGCGCTGTCCCCAGGCAGGCCATGCAGGGAAATAAAGACATGGTCAGTGTCACCGGTCAGACTCTGGGCACTCAGAGCAGGAGCACAGGGGCTAAACCTGCAACCCTAGAGGGCGTGAAGCTTGAATTAAACACAGAGAAATATGTACGCACACTTTCTTGTGCATATTTAGGGTTTCCATTGGTCACTTTTTTTTTTTTTTTTAATGCACTAGGAATTGATTTTGGGATAAGGTATGAGGTTGAAATCTAACAATGTACTTTGCAAATGGTTCTCAACCTGTCCCTCTCCCTCGCTTGCTTGAATTGCTGTGTTTATCCCATGCTAAATTGGCATATATGTTTCTTATTTTTATTTTTTTGAGAGGAGGGGGAGGGGCAGAGAAAGAGGGAGAGAGAGAATCCCAAGCAGGCTCAGCACTGTCAGCGCAGAGCCCGATGCGGGTCTCAAACCCGTGAGATTGTGACCTGAGCTGACATCAAGAGTCAGACGCTTAACCAACTGAGCCACCAAGGCGCCCCTAAATTGGGATCTTTTTTATGTATTTCTTCACTTTTTATTTCCTTCCATTGGTCTAGGGAGAGAAGTGCTATATTGCAGTGGCAGAGTTTGCAAGCTCTGAAGTCAGATTATGTGGGTTTTGCCTCGGTTTCCTCATCTGTGAAATGGAGATAATACCAGCACCTGCTGCATACGGTGGCCAGGAAGACTGAACGAGATAACGCCCGTAAAGTACTCATTACAGTGCCTGGCACAAGGCAATCAATCAGTGACTGTCAGCGGCCACGGTGATCCCTCTCTGCCCCTTCCTGTACCAGTAACCAGGAAGGTGAAATCACTAAGCGCAGAGCTTTGAGTCCGATGGCACAGCTCTGCCACTCGCTATTTTCAGGACCTTGGGCAAGTTACTTACCATTTACCATCTGTCCTAGTTTCCTCATTTAAACTTGGGGGTGTAAAAGTACCTACTGCCGCTGTGAAAATTAAATATAACAATGTCCCACAGGGCAGGCCATGTAATAGCCCTTCGATGAATTTTTATCCTGCTGCCGATGATCATTATGATATTATAATTTGTTATCTGTCTCTATGTGTCGTAGGACAAGCCCTATCTTTCCCCAAAAACTGTTGTGGGGAGTGGCAATCTTTCAGGGCCAGGTCTCCCGTGGGTGAACAAACAGAGTTTCTGGATCTACATTGCTGATGCCCAGCCCCTGGACTGTGCCGGAAGTCGCTGTGACTAGTGAGGTCTTGAGTGACCAGTAGGATTTTGGGTGAAATTGGGAAGCAGGTGGGGTGTGGCTTTGAACTGCATACAGCAAATTGGTAAAAGTGTTTTTATTTTGTCTTAATTGTTTACGTTAACAAAGGAATTTGCATAGTTTAAAAAGCCAACTAGTTTTACAGGGCACTTAATGCAAAATACCAGTCCCCTGTGCCCATTCTCCTGCTCACCGTACCTGCTACCCTCTAAGTCACTGCTGGAACTCTTGGCTGCTTCCTTTGGTACACCTCCTATTTGTTAGTAATGTGCTCATATTAATATTTCTTTTCTTCCATCTTAGATCTAATTAATTGACCACCTGCCATGGATGATGAGGATATGGTTCTCTTTATTCACGACCTTTCTAATACACTCCCCTCCCCCACCCTCTCAATTCAACTATATCCCGATGTTTACTTAACTCAGTATTCAGTGTTTACATTATTAGGGCTGTGAAAATAGTCTTCACAGCTGAGTTATATAACGTCTGTACTAAGACTCTGCGAATCTGTAAAAATCTGCTTTTGTTAATTAACATCAAGGACATGAGCCTGAGAAATTTTGCTCTCTGAAATGGCTCAGTCATGAACTTTACAGTTTGAAACCAGTGAGACTGGAACACCCGCCCTGGGGGGGTGGGGTGGGGGGGGCGGGCGCTGAGCCTGGCAGATTACTTTGACCCAGAGAAGCAGCCTCAATTTCCAACCTCTGTGCAAAGCTTCAGATCTGGGGGTCTGGACACAAATTCTACATTTCTCTTAATTATGTAGCTATCTCTTATATAATTCTCTACGATTCATTATCTTTGTTAAGGTCAGGCTTCGGGCAGGGTAAAGATAGGAGTCAGAGGCTAAAAAATTTTAGCAAAGGCTTTATTGGGAACTAAGGTCTCGGGCGAGGTTCCGTGACTCAGGGAGAAAGAGAGAGAGAGGAGTCAGGGAAGTCGCGGCCGGGTGTGGTGGGATAGGGTTTTTAAGCTGCAGCGGTTCCTGGTTTAGCTCGGGGTGGGCCTTTTTCGCGCCAGGTGGACTCAGTCCACCTCTCAGTCCAGGCTTGCTGATTCCGTCACTTACATTCACGCTTAGCCTGAACATATCAGAAACGCTGCTTCTTTAAATATTACCTGAACTCGGTCCTTTCCCATATCCTGTAATGACCCTGTTGCCCCTGTATGATGAGGGGCCCGCAGTTCCTCCGGTGTGTGCTCTCTGGCAGCTGCGTGCTGATAACCCTAACTCTGCTCAGCTACTGTTCTGTCCAGAGAGGGCTTGGCCAGGCTCTTATCCATTCTCTTTCCTTTGTGAGTCTTTCCCCTGACGTTGATAACCGCCCGCCTTTTCTTTTACTCTATATACCTGCCATGAATTCACTCTTTATGTGATGTATTCACCTTCTCTCAATACCTTAAACTCATCAGGTAATTCCTGTCCGCACACTTTTTTCCGAAAGACACCCCTCCCCATCCCGCACCCCGCCCCAGAGCCCCTCTTCCTCTAGCTAGCTCCAAGCTGCACTGGCGCTCCCTGCGTCTCTCCATTAAATTATGACCACTTCTGTTCTAACACCCATCTCACGGCATCATGGTCAGTTGCGAATGCATCTGCACTGGGGCGAGTGTCTTGTCATCTCTGTTTCTCCAAAGTCTGTCGCGGTGATCAGGTAACGTTCGAGTGAAGGAAAGAATGAGTGAATAAATGGGATTTCTGTGCAGAAGTTTAAGGGGGACGAGATTACATTCCCATCTTCTTGCAAATGTTTGAAGGTGTCCTCAGCAGGACGCCAGCTTCGAGCGGGGTCCTGGGGGACAGAAGCTGCACCGAAGCCCCCGCGGACTCAGGCCACAGTCCACAGTCGGAAGCTCAGCGAAACTCGCCCGGCGCTCAGGCGGCCGCCGCGCCCAATCGCGGCCGCGAGAACTACAACTCCCAGAAGGCCGCGCGGAGGCACCGCCTAGGGGACTACAACTCCCAGAAAGCCGCGCGAACCGAGAGGCCTCCGGGACGCGGGCGTCGGGGCCGCGCCGGGTTCGGGAGAAGCGGGCGGAGGTGAGTGCGGGTTGAGGGCCGAAAGCGGGGGGGCGAGCCGGGCGGGCCCGGCGGCGGAGCGGCCCTGCGGCAGCTGGAACGGAGGGCGGGTGGGGGAGGACGGAGACTCGGACTCGGACGACCGGGGGGTGGGGGGGGGAGTGGGAGCGGGGCGGGAGGGAGCGTGAGCCGTGCCTTCTCTTCCCGCAGTGCCCATGACGAAGCTAGCGCAGTGGCTTTGGGGACTGGCGCTCCTGGGCTGCACCTGGGCGGCGCTGGCCACGGGAGCCCTGGGCCTGGAGCTGCCGTCGGCATGCCGGGAGGTCCTGTGGCCACTGCCGGCCTACCTGCTGGTGTCCGCCGGCTGCTACGCCCTGGGCACCGTGGGCTATCGCGTGGCCACTTTTCACGACTGCGAGGACGCCGCCCGCGAACTGCAGAGCCAGATCCAGGAGGCGCGAGCCGATTTAGCCCGCAGGGGGATGCGCTTCTGACACCCTAACCCCATTCCCACCCGACAGCCTTTCCTCCCGTCGCCCATTAAAGAGCTTATTTTCTAACTCGGTTTAGTTTGAGTGTGGACGGTGGGGCTGGGGACTCTGTGCACCCGCTGTGGAGGAGGGACATTAAGGCGAGCCACCGTCCTGAGGTCGTCTCAGCTTCATCTTCGCATCCTTGCTTGTGGTCCTCCTTTTTGCTCCAAAGGAGGCACAGACCAAAAGATCTCTCAGGAAGGACACGTCATTTCACTCTCTTGGTCCTTTCAACCTTGCTTGCCATGTCAGGAAGTACTTCCTGAAGTCTGATTTCTGTTCTTCATAGCATCCAAGCTGTGTTCTTTGAAGGTCTTCCTAGGTCTTTCCAACTTCGGGGTTCCTTCAAATACCTCTTCTGAGCCAGCCCCTACCAGTCCAAGAACAGCTGTGGGTCAAGCACCGCGTCTCTACCGTCACCAACCAGGCAGGTTGAGAATCACCAAATAGAGACTCAGTTTTGATGGGCAGGGGTAGCAAACGATTTATTTTAAGGCACATTCTAAAGATTGCACCCCAACCTCCACAATTAAAAAATATAATCTGTAAAAAATAAGTGATTCATCTCCCAAGTCCCAGCTACTATTCCAAGCAAAACACTTTCTTTGGCCCCTTAATTCTCACAGTTGTCCTTTTCTTTCCCGCAACCCCCTGCACTCATGGAGCTGGTCAGCAGAAGCAGCGGAGTCAAGGAACTGTCTTTGGTGGCAAGTTGGCATGAAGGTGCCCGGTGGTCAGGCGAACTGCGTCAGGTTTGCAGGAGCGGATAGTTCCTGTCTCGCCCCTGGGAGTACTTCCAGAAAAGCCAGAGGCGAATGAAGCTGGTGAGGATCCCCGGAAGGTTGGGCACCTGAGACCGCAAGGGTTGCTGCGAGCAGAGGAGCGGATTTTCTCCCCGGCACACCTGTCCCCCATCCCTCTCTGTTCTGCTTACCATGATGTAGGGGTCGCGTAGCTGAAACCCATAGAGGGTCCAGGAGGCAGAGGTGAGGAGGGTGGCAATGGTGAGTGAGAAGGAGAGGCGTTGGGTTGATTTAGTCTGAATGACCTTGGCCTTCGGAAAAAGGATCAAAGACACTCCTGTCCCAGGCACATAGCAAAGCTCCTACTTGTCTAAGGATTTCCTCAGGAGAAAGGTCAAACATCCTCTCTAATCTCCGTTACCTAACCTTTGCCTCCCGCCTCCCACTCACCTACCTCTACTGCCCTGTCTTCCAGGGTTTGGGTCTTCCCTTCCTTTGGAGTGTAAGTTACGGTCTTATGTCCCCCACTTCCCCGGACAGCCCCCACTCACCAAGTCGGCCAGTGGTGACAGGTACATACTGATGGTGAAGGTACTGCAGAAGAGACCCAGCTGCTGAAGCCGGGCCTCCGGGCTGGGCACCAGGAGCCAAAAGTAGCCGAAACCCAGGACAAGGACCCCCAGCAGGGTCGCGGTCTGAAGGAGCATGGGGCGCTGCAGGGGAGAGAGCAGCCTTATGGCTAACTGTTCCAGGAGCCTGACTCCCCTGCTGGAATTGGTCCATCCTGCTCTCTGCGAGGCTCCCGTGGGGGAGCCGACCTTCATCCCGGCCTCCAGTATTGCACCTGTCACAGCCCTTTCCCCACCAGTGCTGAACACATGTCTGATCCACCCACATCACCAGTGGTTTCTATAGGAGAAGGTATCTTTTGTGTGTGTGATCTTGGTACACACAGTGGGAACTTAACACATGGTGGTGTGAGTTGGGGAGGGACAGCTAATCAACCCATTTCTCAGCCACTGGCCCTGGCTCTCAAGGAACTATCAGAGATAACGCCCCTTCCCCTCAGTGTGTTGGGCAGCAAGTCACCCTCAGGCTAGGCAGAAACACCAGTTTGCCAGAAATGGGGCGGCAGGGGAGGAGGGGGTGCTGCTCAGCGTGTGAGTCTCAGGCTGGGCCTCACGGAGGCCTGCAAGCCTGGAGGAGCCTTCCAGGAAAAGGTGGCAGTGCCAGCCTGTCATAATCTTCTAGGAAGCAGTGTTTACCCTGCCAGCAAGGCAGGGCGTGCGGCAGAGAGGTGGGTCCAGGGGAGGGCCTCTACCTTCCGAGGGCAGTAGTGCAGATACACCGAGATATACAGGGTCTGAAGCACAGCGCCCGTGGCGTTGACGAAGATTAGGGTCCCGTCACCCTTCAAGGCCCCGTAACTCAGCCAGCTCAGGTTGCTGCAGGGTGGACAGGAGGGCCATTCCCCACGGAGGTGAGGATGGGAGGGGGACCCCAGGGGCCCCTACAACGTTCTTCCTCCCCCTCCCCCTCCCTCAGACAGCCTTTCCCGCCGCAAACGTCGCCCCTCTCACTTGATGTCCGTGGTGAGAAAGGGCAGGAACTGGACACTGTCCACGCTCCGGGTCATCCGCATGTGCCTGAGGTCCGAGCTGTAACGGGGCCCCGAAAGCAGGGGTGAGAGACGGGAAGGGAGAAGCAGCCTGCTGGGGAATCTAGACCCCCGATGCCTGTCGTCCCCGGACCACTGCAGGTCCCGGCCCCACCCTCAGCTCTCCGGACTCTCCCTCAAGTGCCCAGCCTCGCCCTTGGGCCCCGGATCCCTCAACCCGAATCCACTTTGACCCGGGTTTCGGACGCAGCTTGGGGCTGCAGCCACGTCTCTGTCCCCTCTCTGTCCCTTCCTGGCTTCCAGGTCCTGCCCCAGCCTAGCCCGGCCGCGCTCTCACAGGCCGGTGGAGTACATGATGAGGGTGAAGAGCACGCAAGCTCCGGAAAGGAGCGAGTCGGCGACGCCGCCCGCCTCCATCTCCCCCTGGGTCGGATCTTGAGCCCCGCGCGACCGTCAACTAGCTGGGCCGGCAGCCCGCGCCGCCGGAGCCCCGCCCCTGCCCCCGGGGCCCCGCCCCCGCGCGGCGCCGTGCGCCGGAAATGGGTCGGCAGCCCCGCCCGCTCCAGCGGCGCGCCGGAACTGGGCCCCGCCCCCCGAGCGCCAGGCCCCGCCCCTGCTGGCCTGCTCGGAAGCCGTCCTCCGGGTCACGCGGGTGACGGCGGGTCCCGCCGGTCGCGCTCGGCCTGCCCCTCGGCCCGCCCGGACCCCAGCCTCCACCCTCTTGCCGACGTGGCCGACCTCAAATCAAAGCCTCTGGGCCCTTCCCGCCCGGAGCTCCGGCTCACAACCGCAGCTGCCCAGGGCTTGAGAGGTTTCCCCCTTTGTTGAAGCCTCTTCCCAGGGTCTCCCCTCCATGAGTGGGCTTGCCGGGAATCACCGGTCTGTCAGGCGCCCTCGCCTTCAGCCACACGGCCAACCTTGCGTGATGTGGCCCACCCGCCCAAGCGCCCGTCACCGACCCCCTAGGCCAACCCACAGGAACTTTCCTGCGGCCTCCCACGTCCCGCTGCTTGGGCTGTGCTGGGCTGTGCTGGGCTGTGCGCCCAGGCCGCGTGCCCCCGAGCACCCACCTGCACCAGCACCCGCACGGTTCCCGCCAAACCCCAGAGCCTCGGGAGCGCGAGGGGGCAGGGGATGGGAAGAACTTCCAGAGTGAAGTGCAGCCCGGAGCCCCAGAAAATCCTCAGACGGGGAAGCACCCCACCCTCTGGTGACGGTGGGGGGGTCCTAAGTTAGGACGGAGGAGCAGAGAAGTATGTCCAAATAAACACGTTGTTTTATTATTTGTATAAAAAAAGTCCAGTTGTAGAAATCAGCACAGACACACATCAAGTTTATATACAGATCCTGTCCACGTGGGCCCTGCCCCTACACCTAAACTCTAGACACAGGTTGGCACAGCCCCCCTGCTGGCACAGCTCTGCGGAGTGCTACCCTCAGATGGGAGAGGACGGGGCGCAGTGCCTGGCTGCAGCCCTCTCCCCGGCAGCTCCAAAGACTTCCGGAAGTCTTGGGGAGGTGCTGGATCAGCCCAAGCGCGCTGCCTCTCCCGTCTCTGGTTCCCAGGCATGAAACTGTCTCACACTCCTCCTGCAGCCAGTGCCTCTGGGCATCCTGGCTCTCTCTGGAGGGGCATCTTTGCCAAGCTCAGTGTCCATCTGTATGACCGCAGGCTCCCTCCAGCTCGGCCTTCTCAAGAGGCCACATCTTGCACAGCTTGTTCCTTTGGCTTGAGGGCAGAAATGGTGGGGGAAGGCCTATCCCCACTCCCCTGTCCATCCCTCGAGGTGGAGGCAGTGATGGCACTACCAGGCTTGCCGACCCCCTTTGGGTTGAAACTCTTGATACCCGTTTTGAGGCTGCTGGATGGCAGCTTGTGCATGTGGTGGGAATGGTTCCCAGGAGGACTGGGGCCGTGGGAGGGGTCCCCGAACAGGTGAGGGTGCCCATCCTGCCTCCTCGGCCCGGTTCTAAATCCTCAGGCCAGGTGTGGCCTATGTCTTCATGGGGTTTGCAGCAGCAGGAGCGGCAGAAGCAGCACAGCCCAGGCAAGTGGGAAGAGGCGGGGGGCAGCGCTGTGCCCGATGCTGTGTAGGACCTGTACCTCTGGGTCATCTGCAAGATGAGGGGGTGGAAGCCCCCAAGGTGAGTGGCCCTACTGCTGGCTCTGGCCCTCAGCTCAGCACGGTCTCCCCAGCCCCTGCCTGGCAAGGAAGCCACGTCCTGTACCCAACCTCTTTAAGCAGATGCCCTCTGTGCCCCAGGCCCACTTTTCTCTGGCTACGTACCTGCTGGAAGTCTCTTCTCCTGTGGGTTGACATGGGCCTGAGGACTGGGAGCTGAAAGGCAAGGGTGGTAGTGGGTCAGGTGCCATGCCGGGGTGGGGGGGCGGGGCTCACGCGCGGCGGCCGGCTGGGCCGTTGGTGGCACTTCCCTGCCATCCCGGCTCACTAGCCCAGGATCAGCAAAGAGGTGCGGGAAGGAGGCCCACAGGGCTCTGACACTCACTGATTTTGCCACTGACGATCACCTTCAACCTCAAGCACTGGTCTTCCTGGTGGTGGATGGGTTTGGCTGCAAGATAAACCCACAGAGTGTTAAGGGAGGAACCTCTGTCAGAAGAAATCACAAGTGCAAACTTCTCCGCCTCTTTTCCCCGGCCCCGCTCATTCAGACCCCTCTCTTCCCGCTCATCTTTCATTCCCACCTTCCTTCCTTTGCCCGCTTTCTGCTTCCCGCTCAACCTCCCATTGTCTGGGATGACCCTTGGCTTTGGAGGCGGTGCTTAAAAGGAGCGCGGCCTTTCCCTCACGGCTCCCAGCCTGGAGTTGGCCGAGGCCTTCACAATATGCTCCCCTGCCTGATATCCTCCCTGTCCAGGCCCCAGTGACGAGGCGAGGCCTGGATCCATTCTACACACAGCTGATTTGCTAACTCCCGAATCCACCAGTGCCTCTCGAGCGCCTTCGGCAGAGTCCAAACTCCTTAGCACTTCCTAGGCCGCCACGACATGTGGTGTGTGCCCTGTCCCCTGCACCCCTCCACGCCTACCTCTCCCCACGTGCAGTGTCCCCCCTACTCCAGACTCGACCACGTGGCGTTCCCTGAAGGTCTCCTGCACCCGTTGCACGTGTCCCCTCGTGCCCGGCCAACTCCTCGGCTTGTCCTAAGCTCTTGGGTCCTCGTCCCCAGGAACCCTTCTCTGAGCCTCCTGAGCCTGGCAGGCACCCAGGTCGTTTTCCCAAGGCCCCCGTGCCCACATCTTCACATCACATCGTTCTAACGGTCCGTTCACCTATGCGTGTTGCTTTCCAGCTTTCCGGGCTACAGGGACCCTGTAGTGATTTATTGACCTCTGTGCCTGCGGTGCCAGGCAGAGTGCCCAGTACACAGAAGCTCATACCACGTGTGTAACGTGAGTGGATTAAAACAATTCCGGATCGGAAGGGCCGTGTGTGGCTTCGTACTGAGCACGTGCATCACACCTGCTGCGTCCCCGTGTGGCCCGTGCGCGCGCCCCGGGGACTCACAGATGTAGTAGTAGCTGTGTCCCTCTTTGAACTCCTTGCCCAGGGTGAAGGGCGTGAAGCGCTGGAACTTCTCCGACAGCTTCTCCGGGCCGTGCCTGGCGCTCGGCTGGTTGCACTGCCAGCGGACCTGATCCCTGGACTGGGGTTGGCACAGCTGGTACTGCTCACGCTCCACCAGATACAGGGTGTACCGCTCCATGGCGGCGGCCGCCACAGTGTCGTCCTCGTAATGCGGGCAGATGATGTCCAGGTAGTCATTGAGCCGGACGTGTACTGTGTAGTCCTCGCTCCGGAACCTGTTCCCGGGAGGCAACAGACGGTCACTCAGAGGCCAGGCTCCGGGCCAGAGCCGCGGGCCTGCGAGCGGCTACCCGGCCCCCCACGGAGATTTCTGAACAGCCTCAACTCCCAGTATTTTCTGACCTTGACCTCTTCAGTGTCTTCTCGCCATCTTCGAACGTGCCACCCCCCTCACTGCGTCCGTCCTCTAAATTGCATCCGCCTGGCATCCTTCAGGTGCCCGACCACTTCCCGTAACCCCCCGGGGGTTCGCCCAAGGAAGGGCTTCTGAGTGTGTCCCCGGCTCGCTCACCACTTCCCCAAATCTGTGCTCCCGGCTGCTCTTCTCCAGCCCCGTCTGGGACCCAGCCCGCGACGCCCTCCCGTCGGGAGAGCCGCGCTCAGCCCCCAGCACACCTGCGGCGGGGCCGCCCGCGCCCTCGCCCGTGCCCCCGGGGCGCGTTCACACTCGTCGGCTTCACTTCCGCCCCCCGCACACCAGGCCGGCACACACTCCCGGATCCGCCACTCTAGCGCCTCCTTGTCCGCTCCTCCCAAAGCATCCCAGGCCTCCCCGTCCATCGCCAAAGCCACGCTCGCACCTCCGCGGAAGGAGCTCCAGAAACGCCGGAGCTCTCGGCCCGGCGGAGGCCGCCCCAGGTGCGGCCAGCGCCCTCCCCGGGGCCCCAGCGGCTCCGGCCCGGCTCCGCCCTCCGGCCCCAGACACCTGGCTCCAGGCGCCGCGGGGCGGGGTCCGGGGGGGGGGAGGGGCCTCCCCCCCCCCCCCCCCCGAGCCGGTCGGCCCCTCCGGATTCCCCCGGCGCGGCCGGCCGCCAACGCGCTTCAAACCCGGGCCCCGGCACGGGTGGGGGAGGGGCAAGAGCTCGGCCGAGCGGCCTGGTCGGGGTGGGGGGGTGGGGGTGGCACCCCCTGCCCGGTCGGCGGGCGCCCTCGGAGGCCCGGCCCGGGGGCGGCGAGCACCCGGGCCCCTCCCCCACCGGGGAGGGGGAGGAGGAGAGCGCCAGTGAGGGAGAGGCTTTTAAAATTCCTCTCTGGAGAGATAAACATAGAAGCCATTTCAGAACAGGTATTTCAGCTCTGGGCCTGGCGTCTTTCCCCCATTCCCGTGACGGGCACTGACTCATTCCTCTTCCACCTCCGCCACCCGCCCCAGCACTCCTGAGAACCTGTGAAAATCTACCTGGTCAGAGGCGGCCGGCCCCCAGGACCTCAGGGCCAGGGCTCGCCCCGGGCACAGTCCTCCAGGCCCGGGAAGCCGGCGCCGGCCCCTCCAGCGCCCAGGAGCCCAGCGCCCGGCTCGCAGCAGCCCCGCCCTCCTCCCCACGCGGCCCTCCCGCCCGGGGCCTGGAGATCCCGCTCCGGCCCACCGCCCTGAGTCACCCAAGCCAGCCCCACACCCACCCAGCTCAGGGCCACCTCGTCTGTGCCTGCGAGCCGGGCCTGGCTCGGCCCCTGTGCACTCCACTCTGGCTGGTTTCTCTTCAGTCCTGGGTATGGGAGGGTGTGTGTGTGTGTGTGTGTGTGTGGCCAGATGGACAGGGCAGAAGCTGTGCTTGGTGGGGGCACCCATTATCCCCCTCCTGGGGGTGCAATCTGTTCCACTTAGCACTCCTTCGACTCTGGCTCTCCGTCTGGGAAAGGGGGGCAAGCGGCGTCAGGGAAGGCGGGGAGGGGGGGCAAGGAAGAGGCTCCTTCCTGAAAGAGAGGAAACCTGGGAGCTTGGGAACGGAAAAGGCCAGGGTCCCCCCCTCCCTACTCATGGCTTCCTGTCCCCTCCTCCTCCTTCAGCCAACACCTGGCATGGGCATAAACAGGGACTTTGCTCTCTCCCACTAGGGCGAGACTGGGTCAAGGAAGTACAGAGCAGGCAGGTGGGAGCAGCAGCGGGTGGGGAGGGCGGACATTAGGGCTGCCCCTGATGCCGAAGGGCAAGAGGGCATTGCCTCCTGGGCTTGGCAGCAGCTGGCAGTTCCCTCCCGCCCCACAAGCCACAGCCTACAGACCCCCCACCAGGCAGCACTGCCACAGGGTCAGAGGAAGCTGGCACCACGGATTTCTCCAGCGGAGTGGGGGGGCGGGCATGCAAGGGCTGGGGGTGGCCAAGCTGAGCGTTTATCCTGACCGGAGCTGCCCAGCCCTCCTCCCCCTGCTCCGCCCTACCCACCTCTTGTGTTTTCCCACAAATATTGTTCCCGTAACTTCAGAAAACTCAAGGGCAAGAACAAAGGGTCCAATGGGGCTTCTCCCTCCCAGGGCCATTTGCCTCCTAGCCCTAAACCTGCCCAGGATGAGTTAACTCCTTCCTGCCCAGAGCCCCGAGTAACCCTTTTAACCCCTTCCATTCCTTCTGAACCTTTCCCATGACCTCCCTCCTCCCGTCTCTTAATCTCATAAACAGGTGACTCCCTCAGCCTACTACACAAGGCATGCGCCCCACTCATGCCACCTCAAAGGATCCCTGGTGTGTGGAGGGGAGCTTTCCAGGGTCATCCTAAATACGGAGTGCACAAGCTTGAAGCCAGAAGGCCAGGCCCCTCCTGAGGGGTCCTTCCAGGATTACAGTGAACATTCTGCTTACTCCCCATGTCACATCAGGCACCTATCTGTGTGGGCAGACGTCCAAGCGACAAGAGGCACAGAGGCTTTTGTCGTGGAAGGGCCTAGAACGAGAGCCGTCGGCGCCAGGGAGGGTGGTCCAGGCTGGAGGCAGGAAGTGTTCAGCAAGGGTCCCTCACTTCAGAGTTAACAGGGGGCCAGGGGGGTGGAAAGGAAGGGCAGAGATAACCCAGTGCAAGTAACTGGCAGGCAGGCTCCTGCCCAGGGCTGGGGTACTCCTAGTTATGTCCCAGTTACCGGGGAGAAGCGAGGGGAAGAAACTCCACGGGATCCCTCCCGCCTCTGGTCACGGCCCCAAGACTCAGGTCGGGGGCTGGCCGGGACAGTTAACCGGGCCACGGTGGGGGTGGGGGTGGGCAGTGCCAGCCGGGCGCCCGGGCTGCCGGGCGGAGACTCGGGGCTTACTTGGGGTTTGAACTGTTCCAGAAGACGGTGTGGCGGTCAGCAGCGGCCAGACTGCAGCACAGGCCCAAGAGCGGGGCCCAGAGGAACTCCATAGCGGGGGGCCTGGCCAGGCCGGGCGAGGACGAGGGGCTCCTCGGGGTCCGGGTTCCCGCGGGCTGTCTCGGCGGCGCAGTCGGCACCGCGCACAGCTCTGGCCCCTCCGCCCGGCGACTCCGCCTTTTGGGCCGGCGCCGCCCGCCACCCCGCCCCGCCCCCGCCCCCGCCCCGCCCCGCCCGGCGCGCGGCTGCCCCGGGGCTTGGGGGCTGGGAGGTGGAGGAGGGGAGGGGAGGGGAGGGGAGGGCAGGGGAGCGGAGCGGGACTCGTGCCTCGGCCGCGACGGAGGTGCCGTGTGCCGCGAGTCCGCTCGCCTGTGGGTGTGCGTGCGGGCCGTGCGGGGCGCTCGGTGGCGCGCGGGAGAAGGGCTCCAACGGCACGTGCAGGACTGCGAGCGCGCGGCGCGGGACCCGGTCGGGCTGCGCCGCGCGCGGGTCCTGCGGGGCGCGAGGTCGCGGACAGGGCCCGCGCCTTCCCCGAGCCCAGCACACCCAGGCTCGGGCGCCCGCGATCCCACTCTCCTCCCACCCGCCTTTCCCGGACTCCGCGCTCGGCTGCTCCTCCCTACGCACGCGGCTGTTTGTTTTTGTTGGGTTTGTCAATGTTGTCTTTGTTCGCGAGATGGTGTCATCGCCTAGATGCCGGGAATAAAGCGCGACCCTGTGTGATCGGGTGTGTAACGTGTGCGGCTGGGGCCAAGGGCGCCCCTGCCCGTCTCCGCCAGTGACAGGGAGGGACACCCGGGCTCCTGGGTCCCAGGGGCGCCCTCTCTTGTTTCTAGTTGGCCAAAGGGCACTACTGACGTGTTCGTGAGTGCGCGCGCGCGCGTGTGCGCCAACACACGTGTGTGCCGTGCGAACGGGCTTTGGATACGGACTGTGAGAATCTGGGCATTCCCAAAGTGTGACAAACCGCAAGCCCGCATGTGCATCTGGCACGCGTCAATACGTGTGATGGCGCGCGAGTGTGAAGGCATCTGTGGGTGGCTCCGCAGCCGTGTGTGCAGCTCCGGCGTGAGTGCGCAAGTGTTAGTGAACCGCGTGTGAAGAGAGGCGGCCGTGGGGAGGGGCGGGGGCTTGCACGGCGGGCCCCTCCCCCTCGCCCGGCGCCCGGCCCCGCCGGACGCGGCCCCCCGGGGCCCTTGTCCCCGCCGGGATCTGCCGCCGGCCGGAGCAGGGCTGGCGCCAGGGCGGGCAGGTGTTTGCTGAGGCTCGAGTGCGCGTCCGGGGCGGGGGCCCCGACGCTGCGTGCCTGCGCGCCTTCTGCGGCTCCCGCGTGTGACTGCGGGGCTGTGTGCGTGCGCGGCTGGCGTTGCGAGCGTGTGCGCCTCCCCGGCCGGCCCGTCCCCGCCGCCGCGCGTCGCGGGAAGCCGGCTCCCGGCCGGCTCGGACGCAGCTCCGGGGTTCCGAGGCCGTTTCGGCCTCTTCTTTTACGGCCGGGCCTGGCGACAGCGCCTGTAATTACGCGGGGCCGGGACGCCGCGGCCAGTCCGGCGCTGGCCCCGCCGGGGAGGAGCCTGGGGCGGGGAGAGCCGGGCCCGCCTCCTCCTCCCACCCCCCACCCCGCGCCCCCGCCCCGACGGCCGCAGGCGGCGGGAGGCGAGACCCCCCGCGCGGACCGTAAACACTTCCCGAGCGTAGCCGCGTGGCTCTGCGTACGCCCCGCCCCCGCCCCGGGCGGCGGCCCAGCCCCGCGGCTGCAGACGTGCAGCGCGTCGCTGCTGCGGGGCCGAAGTCCACCCGGCCGCCCGCCCGCCGGCCCCCCGGCGGCGCCTCCCGCGCGCTTGGCTCACCTGGGAGGACCCCTGGGAGGAGCCCTGGGCGTGGGCCTCCCGCGTGCCCCCGGCGAGAGCAGCCGGCCCCTGCCCGGTGCCCCCGAGCACCGCAGCTCCGCGAGCGCGGGCTTTGCCAGTCCCCCGCGGCGTCGGCAGCGCCTCGCCGGGCACCCGGCACACGTGGCACACAGTCACTACGTGTGTGCGGAGGGAGGGGAGTCCCCGCCGCGGGAGGTGCGGCCCTTCTGCGGGCTCCCCGCTCTGAAAAGCAGCCCGGGGAGGGGGAGGGGCGGCGGCTCTGCAGAGACGGTGGCCCAGGTTGCCCACCGCCGGGGCCGGGCCGGGAACGTGTGAGGTCCCTGCGCTGCGCCGCCCGGCCGGGCAGGTTCGGGCGAGCTCAGCCCAGCCCGGCGGGGCCACGTCCGTTCGCTCTCTGCGCGCGTCTAGGGCTGGGGCGGGGCGGGGGCGAGCCGGCTGGAGAAGGGCGGGGGGCCTTCCCGGCTCGGCGCTGTCCCCAACATTCCCACTCCAGGTTGTGGTCCCTGCACTGTTCGATCCATGTATTGTGCGTCGGGGGTCGCTTGTCAGACCTGGAGGGGCGCTCAGGGGCCGGGCGTTGTTATTTATGGGCACCGAGGGTGACGGTGGGGCTAAGACAGAACCCCTGCCCTCGGGAAGCCCCCGGACCAGTAGGGGATACAGACGAGCCACCGTTCGTACAAGCTGACTAGTTTGCTGTAGGTGCTGTGGCCCAGGCGGCAGTCCCGCCCGCCGCGCCCCTCGCCCGCCCCGCCACCCCTAGAGCCGCGGCGACGCCTGCTGGACCGAGAGGGGGGCTGCAGGCACCGTGCGATCCAGACGCAGACCACACCGGGCACTTCCGCTCTGAGACTCGGCTTCCTCCGGTCCCCTCCCGTCCCAGCCCCAGCCTGCCCAGGCGGCGCTCCTCCGGGCTCCTGCTTTGGACTACCTCTCACCGCTGACTTATGCGTCTGTGTTGGCTCTCGGCACCGCCACCCCCAGGCAAACATCTGGGCTCAGTGGCGGGAGCTGTCTGAGGTGGCTGTCTGTCTGTCTGTCTGTCTGCCTGTCTGCCTGTCTGGGAAATTCCCCTAGTGAGTCCTTTGTGGGAATTCCCGAGGCACAGGGTTAGCCTTCCGAGTGCCCTAGGAGAGCCCGGCCTCTGGGAGACGTGCTATCCACCTGTGAGGGCGGGGCGCTGCCCTCCTGCGGGCGCCAGTTTCCCCGTCTGGACCAGGCAGAGAGTGATTGCCACTCCCTTGCCCAGCGCCCTGTGGTTGGAGGTGGGGAAGGCCAAGGCCAGTGTCCTGGGGCACTGTCTAACCCCAGCAGCCCCTGAGGGCATCTCTGGGCAATGGGGTGAGGTGGGAGGGGATTCCCTGGTGAGTCCTGGGCCCAGAGCAGCCTCTGCTCTGTGTTCTTTTGGAAAATACAGCGTATATTTCCCACTTTATTAGTGAGGTGAGCAGTTTTTCACAAGTTGGAAAATAGAGAACAGGAGTACAGAGGGGTGGGGCCTGCCAGCCGCCCCTGGGCTGACACCTTTGTCCCTTGCCTGCCAGCCTTTTGCTTGAGATTTTGTTTGCTTGCTGTTAGCTAGTGTGATAAGCATGACTCATTTCTGCTGTGTCCTTCTTTTTGCCTTTTAACTTCCATCTTATACTCTTTGTAAACAGCATTTTTAATGGCAGCGTAAGTGTCTCTCAGAGTTTGCCACTGTAAAGAGGAGGGGCAGAAATAAATAACAGCATCCACAGGCACACACTCAAGCACTCCTCAGTTGCTAAGCAGGGCTGATTGCTTCTTGGAACTTACAAACAACCCTGACATTGACTTTCAGTCAGCAAGCATGTATGGAGCGCCCGCTCTGGCCTGGGCCCTGGTTTAGGGCTGGGGGCTTCGTGCAGGACAGTAGGCGAGGGGCTCACATTGTAGATGAACTCGACATCTGCTTCCTTCGATTTTGGAGAATTTTCATGTTGCCACACGGAAGCCAGATTCTTCTGACCACTGGTCCAGTTCTCTCCCTGAGGGCGCAGGTGGCCAGAACCTGGTAGATCTGTCCCCTGGGGATTTTCCAACTCCAGAGGGGGGCCAGGCTCAGAGAGAAGGTGGAATTCTTCCCCTGGGAGTCCCCTCGGGGGAGAGGAGGTGGGGCAGGACGGGGCGTAGAAGGTAGTCGGGGCCTGGGCAGTGCTAAGAAGGATGGGATCCTGGCTTCTGCACAGAAAGCAGAAACACCAGGAGGCATTGTGTACAGGTGCCTCTTGCACCAAAAACTGACTAATCACTCCCGTCACTGTCCTGGGAGGCCCTGGGGACTCTGAGGTATATCCTTGCCCTAAAGTAATCTAGTCTCTTGGCAAATACGTAATTAGAATATAAGATAAGAGTTATAATAGAGGCATAAGAGACAACAGGCTGTGGGCTCAGCGAGGAAGGAATGTTTACTTGGGATGAGGGGGCCTTCACAGAGGAGGGGATACTTGAAATGGGTTTTGGAAGGTGAGTAGGCATGCACATCGAGAGAGGAGGGAGCAGGCAGAGGGGTGGGAGGCTGTACAGGAGCACTCCGAGGGAGCTACAAGTACAGAATGGGTCTGGGGGTGTGACAGGAGGTGAGAACAGGAGGTGGTTTGGGGGCCACATTGCCAAGGTCATTGAGTCCAGGCTTGGGATTTTGACATCGTTCTGTGGCTCACTGATACTTGAATAGAGCACTAGGATTTGTATTTTAGAATGTGGGTCAAGGAGGGGGAGCTGGGGCGGGGGGTGGCTGGCTCCCGTGGGAGTGTGCGGGGCCAGGGGACGGGTTAGATGTTGCTGGAGGAGAGCCGAGCCCCAGGCACGGGCAGGGAGGAGGCTGGGAGGGGGGGGGCAGGAACGCCGCTTCTGCGTAGGGAATGCAGGACAGGAACAGACCTGGGGGGCAAACCAAGTACCGGTTTAAACAGGAGGTTTATGTTTCCCGAAGCACAGAGCGCTCTGGAAGCAGGATGGCCGCTCGTCCGTGTGGTCATGGAGCCAGTCCCCTCTGCTTGTCCACTTTGCCGCCCTCAGCACCCTGGTCACAAGGTGGTGGCCTCGGCCACAGAGCTACATGCCCGAGGTGGGAGGGGTGGGGGTGTGAGGTCTTCTCCTTTTAAAGGCCTCTTTTTATCTGGTAAGGAAATCTTTTCTAGCCACTTCCTAGACCGATTAGCCTCAGGGGAAAAAACTGGCTCAGTGTTCAGGGCCCGCCCTACACCTTCCTGGGAGGGGAAGGGACGCTCTGTCTGGGGCTGGGGCCCACCTCCCCCACATGGGGCCTACTCTGCTCCCAGTAGAAACCTGTTAGCCTGGGGGAGGGGTGGGCACCGAACAGAGCCCCGTGCCCCTCTGGGACTTCCACGGGAGGGTCCCAGGGGGCAGCCGGAGGGGGGGTGGTCTGGAGCTCGGGAGGGGTGGGGGGCTTTGGGACATCGTGCCGAGCCTTGAGTCTCTAGGCAGGGAAGAAGAGACTGCTGGATGTAGGGCTAGGAGTCCCTCTGAGACGGAAGCGAAAGGGCCCCACCAAAACTGCCTCTGCTCTTGCTAGGACCCTCCCCCACACCTTACACGTGCCTCCCGGAGGAGTGCATATCCTCCGGTGAAGGTCAAGGGGTCAGTGACCTCTTCCAGCACAGCAGTCAGCGCCTAAGGAGTGACAGGGCAGGATCACGTTTTCCAAGACCACGGACTCCCCCAGACCCCAGGCCAAAGTGAGACTCACTCTCCTCTCCTTCCCGAGTCTCCTGGATGCTCTGTTCCTGTCTACTCTCTCTGTCTCTAATGAGCTCTGTTCTCACTTCCTCTCGGCTCAAGTTTGAGCCCTGCGGCACGAAGCCGCGACCCTCTGGGCCGCTCCTGTGGGGCCCCCCTTCTGTGTCCTGGAACCCAGTCGGTGTGGGTGGGGGGAGGTCCCTGCTCTCAGCTCCCCAGCCTCGGGGCCCCCAGCGTGGACAGGCCCGTGCAGGTCGGCAGGAGAGCATTCGCCGGACAGGCCCGTCAACCTCCTTTCCACCGCTGGCCGGAAGCTTTCACCGTGACATAGTTGCTACAAGGGCAGGACCTTAGGTGCTTTTATCTCAAAAGTGTTCCTTTTACACACTGTTTTTTTCTGATTGCAGAAGGACTAGAGGATCAGCGCAGAAAACGTGGAGAAGCACAGAGGTGACAGCGGGCCCAGCCGGCCCCTTCCCCACAGCTCGGCAGGTTTTATGGCGAATGTCTTTGTGAGGCTGCGGTTTAATGCCCGTGTTACGGCCGGCTCGGAACCCCTTGCGTTTGTGTAACATTTTATGACCTTCCAGTGTGTTCGGCTGCGTATTTTATCACGTGCCATTTCATTTTTACAGACTCCTCACGTTGTGAGGTAGGCACAGGCAGGAATTGGGCCCCCACTGACCGGGCGAGGAAACCTGGCGGGGAGAGGGGACGGAATCAGAGCTCACATGGGTACGCCGCGTGTGGCTGCCTCCTCCCTTCCGCACCTCGCTGTCTGCCTGCCCCGGGTGTGAAGGAAGGGGCTTGGCACCCAGTGCCGATTTGCTGTGGGCCAACGGAGGCAAGTGGACGGAGGGGGGGAGGGGGGAGCTCCTTGGCACCAAAGCCCCTGGGCGGGGGCGGGGGGGGGGAGGAGAGAGGACCCCGGGGGGCTTGTGGGACAGGCCGAGGAGACACAGAGCTCCAGGGCTCAGCCCGCCCTGGCCGGTCCCTGCAGTACAGCTTACCTCCCACGCCACCCACATTTCTGGAGGCCGGTTTGTGTGCCAGGCACTTCCGGGGAGGCCGGTAATGACCTGCGAGCAGGACAGAGCAGGAGAGACAGGGCGCCCCAGCTTTAGAAACGAGAACACTCTTTAACCTCTCTGAGCCCCGGTACAGGTGCTGGGGGGCCCCAGGAACACACACACTGGTCCTACGGGGCGGTCCTTGGTGGACTCCCCAGGAGCACGGCTGCCCAGAGCCCTGAGGTTCATGGGGTGCAGACGAGTGGGGGGAGTCCCCAAGTAGGAATGGTGGCCAAGGGCATTCCATGGCCTGAGGGTTGGGACAGGCCACTCTTCCCAGAGCTGTGGGTGTGCCAGGAAGGACTTGGGGGGTCTGTGCCTCCAAGCCTGCTCTTCCCCTCCAGGCCTCTCACCCCCCCCCCCCCCCCACCATCGGCTGGGCATCATCACCTTCACTAGTTGCGGGTCCTGGGGAGCTGGGTCTCACGGAGGAGGAGGGATTGGCTAAGAAAAGGTGGGGAGGGACACACAGCCTGGTTGGGTGCAGGGAGGGCAGGAGCTTACAGAGCTGATGTGCAAGGCGGGTGCGTAAGTGCTGTGGGACCCGGCAGGAAAACTCCCCTCGGGCATGAGTCCCTGCGTCAGGGAGGAGTCGGGTGGGACAGACATCCCGGAGGGGGCCTTTTACAGCAGTCGTTTACAGGGAGGCTGGCTTCCCATGGGCCGCGGACGGACGGGATGTTCAGACGTTCAGATTGGGCCTCAGAGACAAGCAGGTGGGTTGTATTCTTTGGGGAGCCATAGGCTGAGGGAAGGCAGAGCCCAGAGAAGGTTTGGAGACTCCAGTGTGGGGAGGGGCGAGGTGTCCCAGGAATAATAATCAGCTCACGATACAGAACCTTCTGGGTGCCGGGCTCCTTTGAAGCTCATTGTGCGCATTAATGTGCATCGTCTTCACGAGCACCATATGGGGCGGGTAGCTGTAGTGTCCTCACTTTACCGATGGGCAAAGCTGGGAGTGCAGAGAAGTTAATGACTCCCCTGAGGTCACACAGCTAGTAGGTGGTGAAGCCGGAATCTGAACCGAGGCAGTTGGCTTGGGAGTCCTGCTGTGACCACTGTCCCGTCCTGTCCGGCCGTTCTGGTGGCTGCTCCCAGAAAAGGTCAATGAATACTGGTCTAAGGTGCAGGCCACTGGGGACACAGGGACGCGAGGCCATTCTGGAAGGATCTCTGTGGGATACAGTGGCTGTTAGGATGGGGAGGGAGGGTGGGGCTGTCCGGTCAGCGTTGGGGGCCCAGGCAGGAGGCAGAGCTGTGGAGAAGCCCGCTGGCTCCCTGTCCCAGGCCTTCCCGCCGGGCTCAGTCAGGCAGGTGCTCCACCTGGGGCTCCTGATGCCAAGGAGGGACTCGGGATGTGGGGACTTGAGGACTGGCTTCCTGCTAGGCTGTTCCTGTGGTCTTGGCCGCGTCTCCGGCCGCCCCTCGTAACCTGGTCCCTGCCTGTCACCCAAGGCATGTTCCCAGCCTCTCCATCCATTGTATGAACTACTGAATTTCCTTCCAAAATAAATCTTTTCGGTTTTCAGCGGCCTGGAGTCCGTTTCTATTGTGGAAGCCAGAGGCTGGCCTGCAGGGGAGCTCTCCTCGAACGGGTCAGGTGTGAATGCTTGCGGGAAGGTTGAGAAGTTGCACATTCAGGGCCAGCCCGGGGCAGGGCTCTGAGATAGCAGCCTGGAGGTGGGGCCAGGAACGCGGTTGGAGGCCCTGGAGCCCATCCGGGAGAAGGCAGAGCCGCCTTGCAAGCAGTGCCTGCGGGGAGGGGGAGCCAGGCAGGCATCCAGGAAGGAGGGGACCAGGGAGGCAAAATGCCGGCTTTGGGCTGGCCTCCTAGGACCTTAGTCATCCCAGAGGAACCCTCCGCCGTTTAAGCAAGAGCCAAGAAGGATTCCCGTGTCCTGCTGTGGGCCACGTTCCCACAAGCCATCCCTGTGCCTGGGCACTGCCGTGCTGGGTGAGGCTCAGGGCACTGGATCACTCCCGGACCTGGAGGCGGGCTGGGGATGAGCAGTCCTACAGGAAAGCTGGGCTTCTGCCCCTGGGAGCAGCACAGGATAGAAGCGGGGCAGGCAAGCAGGTGTCCGTTAGGACAGCTTGGTGGGTGCGAGGCTTTCAGAGTGCAGCGAGGGACTGTTTCCAGATGGAGAAATGTGGGCCCAGTTGTAGATAAAGAGGAGAGAACCAGTGGGCCCCCCCCCCCCCCCCGTTCAGGGAGCCTGGAGATGCATAGGGGAAACTGAGGAAGCGGGCCCCAGGAGGAACACGTGGGGACAGCTTTCAAGACAGAGGGTGGGAGTCCAGCTTGGTGAGGGGCACGGCTGTGTTTCAGAGGAGGGGGGAGGGGAGGAGTGTGGGAGGTTGTGGCCGGAGGCACCTGTTCCCTGGCCACCTGCTTCTCTGGGCCTCACCTGGGCTGAGAGCTTGGGCTTCGGAGGCAGACGGCAAGCTGGGGTCCCAGTTCTGTACAGGACTGCACTAGGTCACTCCCTAGGATGTGACCCTGGGCGCATCACATCTGTGCCTCGGTTTCCTCATTTATGAAATACGGAAGGGTCACGGCGAGGGTTAAGTGAGATGACGTACCAAGAAAACAGAGCGCGTGGAAAGCTGGAGAGCCTGGCTCGTGAAGAGACTTCGGGACCAGACCAGCTGCTACTGTGGCAACTGCGACTTTACTGCAAAGGCCCACAGCGACAGTGACGAAGTCCAGTCCACGTGGCTGCCGCTCCTGCCTCCTGACGTGGCCCCCCAGCCCCCCGTAAGGTCCCCCTCAGACGGGGCTCCTCATCACCTGTCCCAGCTGGCCACTGCTATTGGGCTGGGGGGAGGTGGGCGGCAGGGACCGCCCTGTGCACCCCTCACCCCCACCGCCTCTGCCGGGCGTCCCGTGTGTCCCAGTTCGGAGTGCTGGCGATTCCAGGTTTCCTTTGCGCTGTTCCCGGGGCCGGACCAAGGGCAGACCCGCCACGTTTTGTGTCGCAGGATGTCCGGTCCTGTCTGAGGACGCAGGCTTTGCCGCCGAGCCCTGGGGGAGCAGGGAGTGTCCGGTGAGGTGTGCCTTCCCGCTGCTGGGTGGTTTTCCTCCTTGGCACACATTCAGCCAATGGGCTCCCAGGAAGGGTTCTCTTGGCAGAAAGCTTGGGCCCAGCTTGAGAACCACCCTGCCCTGGGCACGAGCGGCCGAGGGCATCATCGGGCAGGCAGAGGGGGAGGAGGGCTGAGCAGCCCCAGGTGGGGCTGGGTCCCTGGCGCAGGTTAGGGACAGGCCACCTCTCCAACTCTGGGCTACACTCAGTCACCGAGGACCCAGACTCGGGCCCGGAGGCCCCAAGGCCCTGGCCAGCACCTGATCTGCCTTCTGTCCCTGCCATTGAGGAGGTCGAGGACACACCTGAGACCTCCCTCTGTCCCAGCCGCCTCTCCCCCGGCTCCCACGCGGGACTCTCTGCATGTAGACCGCAGCAGCAAATCCCTGCACGCCAGTAGACGCGCCTGGCTTCTCTGTAGGACTGGAGAAGGCAGGCGCCGGGAGAGAACAGCCTCTGACCCCAACCGAGGGCTGCCGTTTCCAGAGCAGGCACATGTAATCACAGTGACCAGAAGCGGGCGAGCGGTTGACCGGGAGAGGGGGGCGCGGATGGGGGTCTGACTGGAAGGGGCAGGAGCAGCTCTCTTGGGAGACTGAAGTGTTGTTTATCCGGACGGGGTGCTGGTCGCCTGGGGGATGACGAAAGTCGCCGTCAACCTGGATCCTGAACACGTGTGAATGTTATTGCACGTAAGTCGTGCTTCGCCAAAGGTGATACAAAATACAAGGAATAACGACAGGTTGACTGGACACCTCAGTTTGTGAGCCAGTGACAGGGCTGCGAGTGAAATGGCCCTGGGCCCCCGCGGGCACCAGGTGGGAGGCTGGTTGCCCGGGAGGGGCCCTTCTCACCCGGCTCACTCTGGGTGCCTCCCCACTCCCCCCCCCCCCCCCCCCGGTCGCCACTAGGAGGACAGGGGCCCTTCCTCTGTTGCGCAGCCGCCCCGACCCTGGGGACCGCTGGCCGCCTGGCCGGGAGGCTCTTTCCCTGGGTGTTTCCCCACACAGGCCGCCCGGGCCGTGCAGGGTCTGTCCTGGGCTGTGTGTGTGGCTACCGGAGCACCTATAAAGTAAACACGACCGAGAAGGCCAGTGACCGCAGAAGACACAGATGAAATGAAAAAAAAAAAAAAAAACCAAAATAAACAAAACCTCCCAAACTCACCCCACGCCTCACACCGAAAAGCCCAGAGCCCCGAGCTGGGTGGGATAAAGAGTGGGCCTGTTTGGGTGATATTTATATAAAGGGCTTGGTTCCTCCCCCGGGCGAGTAAAGCGAGTTGTAAAATTTGAAGGCACATTTTAAAATTGTTTAAAATCCTTCAAATGTGTTTCCTGTCTGGCGCTGCGTATGGGGAGCTGGTAACCCGTGTGCCTGTGTGGCCCGGAGCGCGGGTTAACGAGGGACTTTAGAGGCGGTGATGCGGAGGGGCCGGCCCACTCCGGCCGCCAGAGAAGGAGCCCCTTGTTGGCCCGGCGTGTGTTCCCAGGGCTGGAATGTGCGGGAAGGGCCTCGGGACTTGAGAGGGTGGTTTAGTCTGGGAAATTCGCATCTTTGTAAAAGCCACCGTACTTATAAATCATCAGTTAAAGGCCCGTAGGGGTCATAATGCAGGTGTGTGATTTTTACTTCTGAAGCGAGCAGGCGTGATAATGTTTGACAACACGTAATAATTAGGATACCGCGTGTACATTTGATGAGTTAGATGATGATCGGGATGACCCTCCTGCGTCATGGCTCCTCTCCACCTTTGCTGACACTTCCCTCTCTCAGTCTCTCTCTCTGCCTGGGCCACCGTCAAACTGAGACCTCCCGGTGGCTCAGCACCACCTCCCCACGGTGTGCATGAAGGCCTCCCTCCGCTGGGCCCCCTTGACATTTTTCCTTTTTTTTTTTTTTTTTAAGTGTTTATTTTCGAGAGGGAGCCGGTTGGAGGAGGTGGGTAGAGAGAGGGGGACGGAGGATCTGAAGCCAGAGAGCCTGACGCGGGGCTCGAACTCACAAACCATGAGATCACGACCTGAGCCAAAGTCGGACACTCAACCGACAGAGCCACCCAGGGGCCCCGACATTTCGTCTTTAGCAAAGTTCACTGTGTCCTTTCCCTTCTGAAATTCAACTGAATGTGTGTCTGTCGCCGTCACACGCCCTGTGGGGACCGGGGCTGGGTCTTAGCGGTGCCTCCCTTTCAGCTCCGTGCCCAGAGAGGGCTCTTGGTCCATATCTGTTGGATTAAACTGTTTTTTTTTCTTTTAAATTTTTTTTTAATGTTTTATTTACTTTTGAGAGAGAGAGAGACAGAGCACGAGCAGGGGAGGGGCAGAGAGAGAGGGAGACACAGAATCCGAAGCAGGCTCCAGGCTCTGAGCTGTCCCCACAGAGCCCGACGCAGGGCTCGAACTCACAAGCTGCGAGGTCATGACCTGAGCCAAAGCCGGAGGCTTAACCAACAGAGCCACCCAGGAGTCCCAGTTTTGCTATACTTTAATGTTTTCTTTCTAGTTTTTTTAATGTTTATTTATTTTTGAGAGAGAGAGACAGAGACAGACAGACACAGTGTGACTGGGGGGAGGGGCAGAGAGAGAGAGGGGGAGACACAGAATCCAAAGCAGGCTCCGGGCTGCGAGCGGTCAGCACAGAGCCCGACGTGGGGCTCGAACCCATGAACTGGGAGATCATGACCTGGGCCGAAGTCCGATGCTCGACCAACTGAGCCACTCAGGCGCCCCTAAACTGTTTTTTTTTTTCTTAACAGGATTACTGGGCAGACCTAATTTGGTAACAGCCATCACACTTTAAGATATATTTTTAAATTCCATTGTCCTTGAGCCCTGCCTCGATGGAATATAGATGTAATTGTGCTGAATTTAGAATTAGTGGAATTCAAGGTACAGTTTGAAGACCATCTGGTTTTGTTTGATTGTAGTTCTGAAACACAATGTCTATCTCATGTGGAAACCCCTTGGGGACAGCATTTGTGGGGGGCAAGGTGACCTGTGGTAGATCTTCGTCATGACCTTCCGTGGCACCTGACGGATGAAGGGCGTTTCTCTCTGCACCTGTGCCCTCTTCTTCGTGCTGGTCGCGGGGATGGATAGAGCGGAGCCCCACACCGAGCAGGGAAGGAACATTCGATTCACGTGAGTGCCCCGGACGCAGCCTGGTTCCGCGCAAGCGTTAAAGGGAGTGGCAGTGTGGCAGGCTAGGTGTGGCAGTCAACTCTCGAAAAGAAACAGCCACAGCAACAACAGCTGGTGGTGGTCGGCGGCCGGCCGTGAGGCTGTGTTGGAGCAGAGTTCCCGGGACAGGGGCCGCCCCGCGTGGGTTGCACGTGAAGGTGGCCTTCGTGTCCTTTTCCTTGGTTTCCCCGCTGCCCCAGGGAGACGCAGTGCCTGGAAGCCAGGAAGGCTGGGGGTTTAAACACGAGGCAGCAGCAGTCCTGGGTCTCGGTTCCCTCAACTGCGACAATGTGAAGAATAATGCAGTGTCAGCCTGCTTGCTTGTCCCCGTTCCCCCCTCTGCCTGGCAGATCCCCTCCTCCTCCTCCCCTGCCTCCCGGCCATGCAAGCCGCCCTCTCTTCACGTTCAGGCTTTCCGGATTTAGCAAATGAAAATAGGGCATCCCCAGTTAAATCTGAATTTCAGATAAACAGTGAATACTGTTTTAGTCGGAGTAAGACCCAGACAATATTTGGGGCACACTTCTACTGAAGTATTCATTTTAATCTGAGATTCAGACTCAGCGGAGGGTTCTGTCATTGAAACTGACAACTCAGTTAAGCCCCACTTCTCCACGGAGCCGCCCTGGTGAACTTCGTGCAGCTCTGAACTCCTGTAGCCTTAGTGACTCCCACACTTGACCGACATCTGGGAAGTACCACCACCTTTATCTGTTATCAATAACCCTGACCACCTGTTGAGCTCCCGTGATGTGACGTGCCAGGCACATAGGAACTTTGCACAACCTGTCGTGCTATCCCTCACGGTAACCTCATCAGGCTGGAATCCGTGTCCCCGTAGAGGCCCAAGGACGGAGGACGGCCCCGGTGGATGCACGGTGACATCAGGCTGCAGGCCTGAGGGTGCGGGACGGGATCCTGAACCCCGCACTGCCGCTCCCGGTGGGACAGGGACGGGGTCTGACGCCGACCGTCTCTGCTGGTGCCTGGCTGACAGCGGCCCGTGTCTGTTGAGAAGAGTGATGCTCCAAGGGAAGAGTATCAGGATCGATTTGGGGACCGGGGACAGGTCTGTATCCAGAGTCCTAAACAATGTGACGAAGATAGGGGTTTGGGGACGGGACCACGAAGTTTCTACACTTCCAGCAACTTCTAAAGTGCTGTTTGCTTTCGTGTGTGGATAAATGCATTGCTGTTTGTGGAGTATTGTGACACTCGTCCCTGAGCAAAGTCCTCTCAGACGCGGCGATAGGGTGTGGGACACGCGGCCAGACGGGGAGTGTGGCAGGCAGCTGGGGCGCCCCGGGCTCAGAGTTCCTGGGGCTCAAGTTTGGGAATCGACCGAAGGGCACTGTGGTCGCAGAGGAGAGGGTGTCGGGCACAGCCACGCAGCGGTTTCGGAGAGAGAATCTCCGTGGATGCTCTTTCCCCAAGGGACCGGGTGGGGGACGTGCGTGGGCGCAGGCTTGCGGACCCAGAGTGGAGGCCGAGCCCCCGCTGCTGTCCGGGTCTCCCGGGTCAGGTCAAGGTCATTCCCGCACTCGGCCTGGAAGTTAGACACACGCCTGCCCTAGGCCCAGGTGCAGCTGGTTCCCAGGACGGAGGGAGGGGGAGGGAGGTGGGGGCAGCACTGCGCAGGCTCCTGAGCCTCGGGCAGCGCCTGCACCCCTGCCTGGCGGGCCGCCTCTTTTTCCTCATCCCCCCCTTTGTCTAATTTTAATTTTTTTTCACATATATTTTTGAGAGACAGGGACAGACAGAATGTGAGCAGAGGAGGGGTTGAGAGAGAGGGGGACACAGGATCTGAAACGGGCTCCAGTCTCCGAGCTGCCAGCACAGAGCCCGACGCGGGGCTCGAACTCACGAACCGTGAGATCATGACCTGAGCCGAAGTTGGACGCTCAACTGACTGGGCCATCCAGGCACCGCCCCCGCCCCTTTTGTCTATTTTTATTCCCGTTCGAATGTATGTGTCCAGGGGAGCTGGCTTTGTAAGGAGGTGGGGAGAGCGGGCTCAGCAGGTGGGGATCAGGCTTCACCCCCACCCCGGAGTTAGAAGCCTTTCCAGGCTCGGGATCCTCAGCTCTTTCCACGGTGACGCTCAGACCCTGTCCTTCAAGAGACTCCGGGGAACATGGGGCTTAATCGTGGGTCTATTTCTCAAAGCCACAGCACAGTGAGTGCGAATCGAATCGTGATACGGTAACAGTGTGGCTCCCCCAGGAGGATACCGGGGACCACCTGACTGAGAGGCTGAGGGGGGAGTGGGGCCCATATCCGGAGGGAAGAGGCGCTAAGGTGGGTGCCTGCAAAGTGAGGTCTTGCCGACAGGGAGGCCGCTGGCTCCCCAGAACCAGGGAGGGCTCAGGAGTCGGGAGAGGAAGGCATCCGGGCCAGGGCTGCCAGCGGGGGTGGGCTTGGGAACGGGGAGCCTAGGGCAGGGGAGCCCCCAGCTCTTTCCTGCACCCCTAGCCGCTAAGCAACGGCGCCCCTGCAAACCCCACCCCACGGGAGGCCCCCCGCCCCCCGCCCTGCCGGAGTCCAGCTCCAGCGGGTCCAGGGGTTCCCGAAGGATGAACGGTGTCGGCAAAAAAGCGAAAAAAAAAAAAAAATAAAGCAGAAACAAAAATGGACACAGACCACAGCAGTGGGTTAGACTGGCCACTTTATTGTGGCAAACGTGGCATTATATTTGCCAGCAATTTCCTTGTAGCGTGCGTCATCTATGTTTTCTGGCATTACCTGATTCTAAAAACGTTCCCATGTGTAATCACCCTTTAAGGAACAACATGGTTATTTTCTCATAACGTTTCCTCCTGCCCTTTGCTTATTGATTAATTTCTTACATTATTCTCATTACGTATCTACGTTTATCCATAATCTATAGAGCATTTGCTTTGCTGTTTTCATGAAAGGTCATCTATCTCTCAACACCTCAAGTGGAACAGTGACGGGGCCATGACCTCTTAGTTGTTTCCCCGAACCATTTGTGGTTTGGGGAACAAAAGTGTTCGTCTCGGTCCAAGGTGCTAGAAGGGGGCCAAGAGGGCCTTAGGAACCCACGCCTTACACATTCTCAGAGAGACAATGCACCCAGGAACTAATGAGCCGTTCTGTACCTTAACCGACTAGGTTCAGTCATCATCTGGAATGTCTCCGGGGGGCCAAGTGGGCCTAGGGGTTGGAGTGACTTGTGCCCATGGATACACTCCTTTGTTGCGGGAGTGGGGCTTTCAAGTCCATTTGTTCCTTCCTTGGCTGGGAAACGTAGGAGGCTATCCTTCCTTTAGGTAGAGGAGTCTTTATAGGGGGTGGCAAGGGCTAAATGCAGGGCTGCACAATTTCCTTGCAGAACCTTATTTTCTTTCCCCAATGGTTCTTTTCCCAGGGGGCCTGTGGAGGGCAATTCCCCAAAAGACAATTCCCCAGGTACTTTTATTAAGGCCAAATTACATAAAAGCGGGAATATAAGAAGCTTCGCTGTCGGTGGGCGGCCTGCGGTCCCGATCCGTCCACCGCCCGGGCCCCGCCATCAGGCTGGTTGGATAGCTCGGCTTCCGGCACAGCCCTGGGCCCCCAAGCTTCCAGAGAGATCATGTCAAGCTCCCTGCTGTAAGCCGCATCTACGCACCGAGGACTCACGTCGGACCTGTACAGTCCCCTAATGTCCACACTTACCGGCCGTCTCCACCCGGATGCCTAACCGGCCCCCCGCACTCAACACGGCCCGATGCCCCCTTGATCTCCCCCCTAAGCCTCCCCCCTGCCTCCCGCCTCCGAAAACGGCACTGAAACAAAACGACAGGGCCGAGGCCCTCGACCTCTTTTCTCTCATCTGTCATCCAGTCCTCAGCAAACCCTGTCAGCCGACCTTCCAGTACGTCCCGAATCCCCCCCAGCTCCACCCCCCAGACCCCCAGCCACCAACAGCCGGCTCCTGTTTTGTACACAACAGCCCAGGGAGACTCTTTCTTTTTCAGTTTTTTGAGAGAGAGGGTGCAAGTGAGCGAGGGGCAGACAGAGAGAGAGAGAGAGAGAGAGAGAGAGAGAGAGAATCCCAAGCAGACTCCACAGTCAGTGCAGAACCCGACTCGGGACTCGATCCCACAAACTGTGAGATCATGACCTGAACCGAAACCAGGAGTCGGACGCTTAACTGACCGAGCCCCCGGGCGCCCCACTTAGAGACTCTGTTTGAAAATAATCTCTGCACCCAACGTGGGGCCACTCGAACCCACACCCCTGAGATCAAGAGTCACGCGCTCCATCACTCAGCCAGCCAGGCCCCAGAGACTCGTGAATGTAGATTGTATCCTGGGCTCCCGGGGCCAAACCGTCCAGTGGCCCCAGCCACACTAACCATGAAACTCAGGTGCTTACTGTGGTCGCCCAGGGCCTGTGCTGTGGGGCCCCTGGCTCCCTCCCTCGCGGGCCGGACCACTTCTACCCTTTCTCCCCCTTCTCCAGCCACGGGGCAATTTGCGCTCGACCCTCAGGCTGGACCCTTTCTCCCAAGATACAGACTCGGCCCGTCCAGCCGTCACTCCCCAGGAGAGGTCTTTCGGAGGACTCTGGGCACACGAGCGTGTACGAGCAAGCTCACACACACTCCTCTTCCTCGTCATTCTCCTGTTGCTTTACTGCGTAGGACCTGAACCGGAAGGAAGGGCATGACTGTAGCGGCAGGAACACCAAGCAAGTCAGGTCAAAGGAACCTCTGCATCAAAACAGCGTCTGCATGCCCACGGGAGTGCGGAGACCCCTGCCCCTTCCCCACCCGCTTCCTGGAGGCGGGACGGTGCCCTCAGGAATGAGATCAGTGGGCACTTTTCTAGAAAACGTCCCAGAGAAAAGGTCAACGTTTAAAGATGAGAAAATCGGGGCGCCTGGGTGGCTCAGTCAGTTGAGTATCTGACTTCGGCTCAGGTCATGATCTCGCGGTTCGTGGGTTCGAGCCCCGCGTCGGGCTCTGTGCTGACAGCTTGGAACCTGGAGTCTGCTTAGGATTCTGTGTCTCCCTTTCTGTCTGCCCCACCCCTGCTTGCTCTCTGTCTCTCTCAAAAATACTAAACATTAAAAACAAATTAAAAAAGAAAAAGAAAGAAAGAAAGAAAGAAAGAAAGAAAGAAAGAAAGAAATGGTGACTGAGGGGCACCCAGCGGGTTCAGTCTGCAGAACGTACGGCTCTTGGTCTCGGGGTTGTGAGTTCAAGCCCCACATTGGGTGCACAGTTTACTTAAAACAAACAAATAAATAAATAAGTAAATATAAACAAAAGAATAACCTCAATTAAAAGAAATGGTAACTGATTGGTTTTTTTTTTTAAGTTTATTTTCTTTTTCAGTAATCTCTACACCCAACGTGTGGCTCGCTCATGACCCTGAGGTCAAGAGTTGCACACTTCACCGACCGAGCCAGCCCGGTGCCCTAGTAACATATTTTCGGAGGTAAGTCAGGATTTATGAAACAAGAAGATGATATTAGAAATAAATTAGAAATTCAATTACTCAGAAATTAAATGTAGGTTAGTAAAGACAATCAAAGGAATGGGAAGCCCAGGTGTGGAAATCCCCAAGGAAGCACTTTAAGTAGACGAAGACTTGAGGAATGAGGGAGAAAAATGTAAACGAGAAACAATTCAGCATCCAACTGGCAGGAGAACGGGCGTGGGAGGAAGTTCTCAAAGAAACAGTACAAGAAACCTTCTCAGACCTTTTCAGATTCACCTTCATGCGAAGGCTCCAAGATCAGTTGCAACTCGAGGCGCCTGGGGGGCTCAGGTCATGATCTCACGGTTCACGAGTTCGAGCCTCGTGCTGGGCTCTGTGCGGACAGTGTGGAGTCCGCTGGGGACTCTCTCTCCCTCTCTCTCTGCCCCTGTCTCTCTCACGTGCTCTCTCTCTCTCTCAAAAATAAATACATAAACTTAAAAAAAAAAGAAATGAAAAAGAATCGGTTGTATCTCTGATTTCCCAGTAGCAACACTGGGAGCTAGGGGACCCGGGAAAACCCTGAACAAAATGTTTTCCATCCCAAATTCCTACCCCCAGGCAAACAGAAAGAAAGAGCGGGGCAGGATAAAGAGCCCGCCTGCCAGTCGGTGACACAAAGCCTTCCCCTCCCAGGCACCGGGTTTCGGGGAGCTCTTGGAGACGTGCCCCACAAAGTGAAACGTGCATCCGGGAGCCGGGTCTCACACAGGCAGGGTGGGAAGGGCATTCGTTCCCAGATGTCGGCGAAGGGATGCCACGAGGTGTGGCACAGCATGGGCCACAACTAACGACCAACCAACCCGAGCGGCAGCAGGAGACTGGGCACCAGGACCAGTGGCTCCAAGAAGGCGCTGCGGGGAAGCCTGGCTGGCTCAGCGGGCGCTCTGTGTGACGCCTGGTCTCGGGTGTAGACATGACCTTGAAATAAAATCTTAAGGGGCACCTGGGTGGCTCGGTTGGTTAAGCGTCCAACTCCTGATGTCGGCTCAGGTCATGATCTCTCGGTGCACGAGTTCGAGCCCCGCGTCGGGCTCTGTGCTGACAGCTGGGAGCCTGGAGCCCGCTTCGGATTCTGTGTCCCCCTCTCTGCCCCTCTTCCGCTCACGCTCTGTCTCTCTCAAAACTAAACATTAAAAAAAAAAAAAAAAAAAAAGGTAGCACTGCCAAGGTGCTAGATGAGTTTGATCACATTGACAGCAAGAGTCAAAGAGACGAAGAGTTTCGGGATGAATTGGTAAAATCAGGAAAAGAAAAAGCAGGAAAATAATCCAGGCAATATTGTATTTTATTTTTAAAGTTAAAAAATGTTTTCATTATTATTTTTTAATTTTTTTAACGTTTATTTATTTTTGAGACAGAGAGACAGAGCATGAACAGGGGAGGGGCAGAGAGAGAGGGAGACACAGAATCCGAAACAGGCTCCAGGCTCCGAGCTGTCGGCACAGAGCCCGACGCGGGCCTCGAACTCACGGACCGCGAGATCACGACCTGAGCTGAAGTCGGACGCTCAACCGGCTGAGCCCCCCAGGCGCCCCTTGTTCCAGTGTTTTTTAATAAGGTTCACATAAATGTGTATTTGCTCTTACTTTTCTTGTGTTCTCTTGTTTTTTAGTTTATTTTTTCTAGTAATCTGTGTACCCTACGCGGGGCTCGAACTCACAACCCTAAGATCAAGAGCTGCGCGCTCTTCCCACGGAGCCAGCGGGCGCCTCTTTTCTTGTGTCCCGTATACACCGTTTGCACTCGGCTCCTGCCGCCTCACACCGTACCCGGGACGTCTTTCCATGGAGAGCTTCCCTTTCTCCTGTATCATGTAGCACAGTCGTGTATGTGGCCAGCTCTCTTACAAAGACACTTGGGTGTCTCCGGGGCTTTGCTCTTACACGCGAATGCCACGGTAACCGGATACATGCAGTGCAGCTGCACGACAAACCCCCAGAGGCGGGCTTGCCGGGCCAGAGGGAGGCGCCCTTGCACCTGACCGCGATGTCCGCACAGGGCCCGCGCAGCCCCGCCTTCCGCCCCCATCCGCCCCCATCGATGAAAGCACCTGTTCTCTGAGGTCTCATCCATGCGCCGGGTCGTAGGCTTCTGGGTTTCTGAGCTGATAAATGAGGAATGCTCTCCCGATGTAGTGTTAATTTTGGCTTCTCTTATGTGAGGTGGAGCGACTTTAACATTTCAGAGCCGTTGGCGTTTCTTCCCCATGGACCGGGCGCGCGCTTTGGCCGGTTTTCTCTTCGGTTGCTGGTCTTTCCGGATCGTTGTTGCCTACAAGGGAAGTGGAAAGTGTTTGAAGACAGAACGGATCACAGTATACGACGTGGCTCAACCGTGAATAATTGTTACGGTTTCCTGACACTCTAGATGCTGAATATTGATGCACCCCAAATTTTGGATTGGAATGTATAGAGAAGGTAGCAGCAAAGGGTGTGTGTTCATGCATGCAGGGGTGGGGAGCAGAGGGCCAAGTCCTCACCCTCCATCAAAAGGAGTCAGTCTGTTTCTCTAGAAAATCTAAGATTGGAAAACAGGGGCGCCCAGGGTGGGGGGGCTCAGTCCGTGAAGCGTCTGACTCTTGGTTTCGGCTCAGGTCATGACCTCACAGTTTGTGAGTTTAAACCCCACGCCAGGCTCTGTGCCGACAGCCGGAGCCTGCTTTGGATTCTCTCTCTCCCTCTCTCTGCCCCTCCCCTGCTCATGCTCTCTCTCAGAATGGGTAAATAAACTTAAAAAAGAAATCTTTAAAATTGGGGGAAAGAAAGAAGGAGAAAACAGCAGTAGCAGCTGAACAAGATTATTTAGAAACACGAAAGTAAATATGGGTGGAAACAACCAGAAGTTTTGAGGGCGGTCGCCCCTGGAGCCAGGGTGGGAACGGGGAAGGGTGTGGCGGGAGCCCTCATTCCTCATCAGAACTAAGTCCCATCGTAACCGGGCGCCTGGTCCTGGGAGCCCAAGCAGACCATGTTCGGCCCCCGGCTGCTGGTTTCGACCAAACCCAAAGGCGGAAGGTGGGCGGTGGTGACGCAAGAGGGGATCTGCTTCAGCAAGGCCACCACGAGGAAGCAGCCGACCAGTGTCTCGGGGACTGTCTCCGAGGTGCCGCAAACGCGTCCAGGTTCACGCAAGGCAAGTGCGAGACAAAGGTGGGGTGGGTCTGCAGGTGGGCGCCAGAGGTCAAGGTGATCACTGTTTCGGGGTCAGTCGCACAGTGGTCCCTGCTGCTGGAGTAGGTAGTTGTGGCCCCATCACCCGATGCTTTGCCTGCTGGGTCTTTCCTTTCCTTTCCTTCCCTTCCCTTCCCTTCCCTTCCCTTCCCTTCTTCCCTTCCCTTCCCTTCTTCCCTTCCCTTCCCTTCCCTTCTTCCCTTCCCTTCCCCTTTTTTAAGTTTATTTATTTATTTTGAGCAGGAGGAGGGGGGAGCGGAGAGAGAGCATCCCAGGCAGGCTCTGTGCTGCCAGCGCAGAGCCCAATGTGGGGCTTCAACCCACCAGCCGTGAGATCGTGACCTGAGCTGAAACCTAGAGCCGGACGCCTGGCCACCGAGCCACCCGGCACCTCCAGCCCGCTTGGTCTTTTGTCAGAGTTAAGAGAGAAGAAGCTGAGAAGAAAATAATCAGAAAGTAGAGACTGAGGTGAGAGTGGACGTGGCTGACATCCTCCTCGCCCACCATTTGGCCTTTTAAACTATGTAACGTGTTACTGTGATAAAAGGAATTACATACAATGAAAAGAGGTGGTTTGCACACGGCCACGTAAATGGAGGGATATTGCAGAGTGTGACAGACGTGCGAGTCTGTGCCAGACCAAGAAAGGGCTGAAAGACTGCAGAAGACCCAGCAGCCTCTCTTTCCTTTTCCTTTTCCGGTACGGGCCACACCCAACATGGGGCTTGCGCTCAGGACCCTGAGATTGAGACTCACGCATGCTCCTGACTGCGCCAGCCGGGTGCTCCCTTATGGCTTAATCCGGCAGGTTTTGGGGGAGACAAAGTCACATTTGGAGGAAAGCCTCTCCCGAAATCGCAGGTCGACCCTGACCCTGGCCGCGGTGCCGCAGCGGGGACTGCCCTCCCTCTACCCTCTAGTCTCAAACAACTGAAAACCCAGACGTGCTTCAAGACACAGTGATGTCCAGACGATGGACAAGGGGCAGAACAGGGCAGCGATCCCCGAGAAAGGGGAAATAAATGAGGTGGGCTCGAAAATTGCCCAAACTTACTGCCTGCGGAGAGTTTCCAGGCTGGCTGAGCCCGGTGGCCTCCAGGCTGGAGGAGAGGGACAGGGGACCCTGGGGGCCGTGGGGGCCGGTGCGCAAGGCAGAGCCCTGGAGAGGGGCAGGCTCCGCAGAGAGGGCTCCAGAAGCCGGCGGAGGGCGCACCCCAGGCTGCGGCCTTGCAGGGCAGCGCTTGCATGTACGGAAGAGCCAGAGGCGAGAAGGGCCAGTGCTGAGCGCCGCCGGGGCCAGGATTACTTTGTGTTCCCGTCAGCCCGAGCGGAAAGACCCCCCCCCCCCCCCCCCCCCCCAGTTATCGCTCTGTGCCAGTCGTTAGTTTATCGCCTCTCAGCTCTAAGCTTATTTTACTGCCTGCTCCGTGAAAGTGGAGCTGAGCCCTCCGAATAGTTCCTGTGCCGGTGGGCGCGACGCCAAACTTCGTCAGTGGAGGGCGCTGGAGAGACACTGCCGGCGGAAGCCGTTTCCTTCGGATTCTCCAATGGATTCAGTCCACCGGATTCAGACGCGGCGGGGATGGGGGTGGGGGTGGGGGTACGGAGGGGGCTCCTCCTTGAGCGCCCTGTCTCCCCCTAAGTGTGGCGGCTCCTGGTACCTGTGGTTCCTGGGCGCCCTCAGAGTTCTGTTTCTGATCAGCCGATCCCTTGCGACACAGGCTCTTGTTACAAGCAACGATATTTTATGTTAAACGTTCCCTGTTCAAGTCACCATGTGATTTCTATCACCTGACCGGATTGTGGCAGGCACACAGGCTTGAAGCTGAGTCCTCAGAAGGGTATCACCTCTGGGGCGCCTGGGTGGCTCAGTCGGTTAAGCGTCCGGCTTCGGCTCAGGTTGTGATCTCACAGCTCCTGAGGTTGAGTTCGAGGCCCGCGTCGGGCTCCATGCGGACAGCTCGGAGCCCGGAGCCTGCCTCGGATTCTGTGTCTCCCTCTCTCTCTCTGCCCCTCTTCCACTTGTGCTCTGTCTCTCTCTGCCTCTCAAAAATAAATAAATGCTAAAAAAAATTAAAAACATTAAATAGAAGGATGGCACCTCACTGGCCAGACCAAATTAGCCCTAAATGAAAGGTTGTTTTGGTCTTGGTATATGGTACTTAAAAGCAAGTCTGAAGGGAGTCAGTCTGTTTCCAAGTAACTGTGTCTCTGAACCAGGCTCGGAAATATTCAAAGCGATTAAAAAAATTAAAAACAGAGTTTGGCATCCAATGATAATTAGCACACGTGCAACGAAGGAAAATATGACCCAAAATGAGAAGAAAAATCAATCAAAACAGATCTAGAACTGACACAGATGATAGAATTCATAGACAAAGGCTTGAAAATAGCTGTTATAGGGGCGCCTGGGTGGCTCAGTCGGTTAAGCGGACGAGTTTGGCTCAGGTCACGATCTCGCAGTCCGTGAGTTCGAGCCCCGCGTCGGGCTCTGTGCTGACAGCTCAGAGCCTGGAGCCTGTTTCGGATTCTGTGTCTCCCTCTCTCTGACCCTCCCCTGTTCATGCTCTGTCTCTCTCTGTCTCCAAAATAAATAAACATTAAAAAAATAAAAAATAAATAAAATAGCTGTTATTAAATATATCTATATATTCAGGAGGCTAAAGATACACACGGACGTGATTACAATAGATGTACAAGATGTAGAAAAGACCCCGACTGGACTTCTGGAGACGAGGGTTGCCAGGTCTGAGATGAAAAGTGTACTGGGCAGAATTAAGAGCAGATTAGACACTGGAGACAAAAGATTGGTGAGCTTGAAGACTTAGCCACAGAAAATCTCTAAAACGAAGCACAGAAAAGGACGAGAAGAAGAAGGACAAGGAGGAGAAAAAGGAGGGAGAGGAAGGGAAGGAGGGGAGGGAAAGTCGGTGAGCCGTGGAATCCTGTCAGGTCCACACATCTGTTTGGGGACCCAGACACACGGGGAGGGGCTGACAGCCAAATATTTGAAGAAACAGTGGCCCAAAGGCTTTCCAGTTTTGATGAAAACCATAAAGCCAGATATCCCAGAAGCCCCCAAGCCCCAAAGCACGAGACACATGAGGCAACTGCGCGCAGACACGTCGGAATCTGCCGTGAGCAGCAGTGATAAGGAGCAAATCCTAAGAGCAGCCGGAGGGAAAACATAGTACGTAAGGAGGACAAGCGAAGCAGACTTCTCGTCAGAAACGACGGAGGCCCGAAGACAGGGCGGCAACGTCTTCATAAAAGTAAAGACAGAATTCGGGGGAGATGGCAAGCGCTGAAAGGATCCGTCGTCGCCAGCAGGCCGGCACTAAAGAAAGTGATTTAAGTCCTTCAAGCAGAAGAAAAATGCCAGATGGAAACATCCATCTCTGCAAAGGAACGGACGAAGGGCACCAGGCGGGTAAACATGTGCCTGAGCATAACAGGCCTTTTTCTTGTTTCAAAATTCTCTGTAAGAGAGGCGCCCGGCTGGCTCAGTCGGTAGAGCACGAGATTCTCGGTCTCGGGGTAGTGAGTTCAAGCCCCACGCTGGGTGTGGAGCCTACGTAAAGAAATGAAGTGAAATATAAAATTAGAATAGAATAGAATAGAATAGAATAGAATAGAATCTCTTTAAGTGAGACCTGAGGGATTGAAGCTGAAATAACGTGTGGTCCCACCCGGCGAGCAGGAGGGAGAAGCGAAATGCTATCCCTTCAAAATGGAATGTAACACGTTCAAGATGCATCCAGAGGAACCGCGAAAACAAGTTTTCGAAGAGTATAGTTAATAAGCTAGTAAAGGAGACAAAGCAGAGTGGGGGTCACTGGCGTCCCCGGGACTCCGTGGCCCAGGGGGGTGGGTCCCCAGCGCCTCCAGATGTTGGGGACAGAATAAGTACTCAGAAAAGAGCTTCCTCTCCTGCCACCTTCTGGCAGTACATCCAGCCTATTTTTAACTTGAGTCTCTGTTTAAATGCTTTTGGCTAAAAGAGAGCCCGCCGCTTCAGAGCCCCGGGCCGGCCACGGACTCCCCGGCTTCCCCAGCCCCGGTGGCCCCGGCCGCTCGGACGCCCCCCTTCCCAGCCATCTGTGCCCGGCGCGGGTGAGACACCTCCAGCGGGCGCGCGCACACGGCACCTGCAGGCACCTGGACACACGCGCACGCCGTGGGAGTGGTGCCCGCAGGGGTGCCCTGGGCCTCGGGGGCACTGGAACTGGAGGGTGCGCGGCAGGAGGGCGGCCTGCGGGGAGGCTGTGGTCTGCCGCCAGGGAGGACGCGGTGGCCGCTCGCGCTCTGTAGGAACCACAGACACCCCCAGCCCGCCGTCGCCTCTCCCGGGCCCCGGCCGCCCCTCTGGCGTCTCCTGTCTCCAGAGGCCCTCCGGCTTCGCTCGAAGCTCTGCCCACCGGCCGGCCAAATGGCCCTTTGATTCGGGGTGAGGACTAGGATGCCGGTGTGCTTGGCCTCACGCGTGGAGGATGCCCCCGAGGCCGGTTTTAGGGGCCTTCCTGGGGGTTCACTGACAGCACCCCTTTCCCACTGGCAGACCAGGTCCACCAACCACAGGCCTCAGGACCCGGAGCGCCAGGATCGTGCTCCAGGCCCACGGCTGGGCCCGGGCGTCTGCGCGCAGAGTGGGCGGTGCCAGCGCGGCGTGGCCCCACGTGGGACGCGGCCGCTGTCCCTGGGCGTCTCCCCCGGGCTCAGGCCTGGCGTGCGTGCACGCGTGTCCGCGGGGTGGAGAGAGGGGCTCTCTGGTCCCCAGCGCCTCTTCCTACGTGCTGTCTCCTCCTTCCCCAGCTAGGGGTGGGGGGCGCTGGCGGCCCCCGGGAGGGGGTGTGCTGGGTGCGTGTGCGCCAGTGTGGATGCGAGCAGCGCCTCCCTCACCTGCTGTTTGGCGGGGGGGAGGTGTACATCCTCGGGGCCCTAGGCGTTGTTTCTGTGTCCGGGGTGGCCGTCGGCCTGACCTGTAGGTCTCCAGAGGGTGTGAACGTGGCCTTGGTCTCCCCCACCGCCCGCCTCCTCCCTTCCCTGGATTTTCCTGGACTCCGGGCTTCGTCCAGTCGGTTCAGCGATGCCGTTCCTTGCGCGGACCCCTATTTGTTGAGTCGCCGCTGGCTGCCAGCCCCGCCCCGGAGCACGTCACCCTGTGAGCCCCCGCCTGTGGGTGGGCTTGTGTGTGCAAGCATCAGGGTGAC
This sequence comes from Panthera onca, assembly GCF_046562875.1. Lineage (NCBI taxonomy): Eukaryota > Metazoa > Chordata > Mammalia > Carnivora > Felidae > Panthera > Panthera onca. The sequence goes on from NC_138355.1 coordinate 70,781,304, forward strand.
CCTGCTGTGTGTGCCCGCGGCCTGTGGAGGGGTCCGCGTGGCTGAGCGAGCTGAGCAGTTCCTGAACGTGTCAGCCATCCTGCTCCGCGCCGGGAGGGCCCGCGGGCCTCAGGTGCCCCTTCCCTTCAGCTGTGTAAACAGACCCCCGCCTTCCCTTCCGAGGCCCCTTCAGGACTGTGGCCCCGGCCCCCCTCCCTGAGCAGGGAGTGTGATGGACCGTGTGGGTCACGAGGTTGCAGGTGTGTGAGTGCGTGTGGGTGGGACTGAGCAAGCGCGTGTGGGGCGTGAACGTGAGGCCCGAGCGTCGCCCTCGCCAGCACAGCCCTCACGAGCAGCTTGGGGGACCCCAGGCCGCTGGGGCCTAGCTCTCCCAGGTCTCTGGGCTGCTTCGTCCTCCCTTTTATGGCCAGGATCGGTGACGGTCCTGTAATTACCCCGAGCCGGACGCTGTGCGGAAAGCCAGGAGCTTGGCGCTGACCCCCCGGGGGGCCAAGACACAAGAGGCCGGACCTCCCCGAGGTCCCACCCCAGGCGAGTCATGGCCTCTGCCTGCTCTTGCTGCCCCGGCTGGCCCGGTCCCGGCACCTCTGGGCTGTTCCCCGCGTCTGTCCGGGGCTGAGCTACCCAGCCCGTGCGTCCCTCACGCCAGCCTTGGCCTCTACCTAGCTCATGTCCTTTATCCCCACCTGTATCCCCCCCAGCCCAGCCTTGTTCCCTGGTCCCAGCCCGTGTCCCCCCGGCCCAGCCGTGTCCCTGGTCCCAGCCCGTGTCCCCTGGTCCCAGCCCGTGTCCCCTGGTCCCAGCCATGTCCCTGGTCCCAGCCCGTGTCCCCTGGTCCCAGGTGTCCCTGGCCCCAGCCTGTGTCCCCCCCGGACCAGCCGTGTCCCTGGTCCCAGCCCATGTCCCCTGGTCCCAGCCCATGTCCACCCGGCCCAGCCATGTCCCTCCTCCCAGCCCGTGTGCCCCCAGCCCAGCTCAACCCATGCCGCTAGGTTTGCCAGCTGAGGAGAACGGGCAGGGTGGGGGAGACCGTGTGAGGCTTTGGGGCGGAGCAGCTCTGGCCAGACAGGACAGGACGGTCCACTCCCAAGGCCTCAGCGCCTAAAGTGGGAGGGTTAGGGGAGCAGGCCGAAAGGGGCAGGAGAGGCTGTGGGATGCGGGAGGTGTGGGGGCCTCACACCTTCTGGCAGCCCCCAGCAGGTGGTCCGGACACCGAAGGGCCCATGTGTGGCAGGGGAAGGAGGTGGCTCAGCCCTCCCTCCCCCTGCTTTGTCCAGTTTCTTCCGCCCAGCCCCCAATGTCCCTGAATGTCGTGCTCGGTCCCAGATGCCACAGGCAGGGATCCTGTGCTGGGCAGGCTCGGGGTCGCTGGTGTCTGTACATCTAAGTGTTGGCCTGTGTCCCCACCTCTCCCAGGCTCTGGGAACAAAAGTCTTGCCTGGGGGGGGGGGTGTCCCAGTAGGACCCTTGGCTGAAGGGGAGAGGCACTTTCTCTATATTCGCTTTTTGGGGTGACTTAAGAGGTTTCAAATATCAGCCTTCAGTCCCTGGGAAGTTTTAAGTCTCTGGTGGGGCAAGGCTGCCTGGTAGAAGAGACGAGAACTTGGGATACCTGAGTCCTGGGGCTTCTCTGCCATGGACACCCATCACTTGCCCTTTCTGAGCTTTAGTTTTTTCCTGTCTTCTTTTTTTTTTATGTTTATTTATTTATTTTGAGAGAGAGAGAGAGAGAGCCGTCATATGCGCAAGCAGAGGAGGGGCAGAGAGAGAGGGGGAGAGAGAATCTCAAGCAGGGTCTAGGCTCTGAGCTGTCAGCACAGAGCCTGATGTGGGGCTTGAACCACAACCATGGGATCATGACCTGAGCCGAAATCGAGTCAGACACTCAACCGACTGAGCCCCCCAGGCACCCCAAATGTCCTTTTTTTTTCTTTAAAGTTTTATTTATTTAAGTAATCTCTACACCCAACAAGGGGCTCTAACTCATGACCTGGAGGTCCAGAGTCACATGCTCCTCTGATGGAGCCAGGCTAGTTTTCCTGTCCTTAAAATGTGGGGTTCAGGGGCACCTGGGTGGCTCAGTCGGTTGAGCGTCTGACTTTGGCTCGGGTCATGATCTCACGGCTCGTGAGTTCAAGCCCGTGTCGGGCTGTGTGCTGACAGCTCAGAGCCTGGAGCCTGCTTCAAAGTCTGTGTCTCACTCTCTCTGCCCCTCCCCCCACTCACACTCTGTCTCTCTCTCTCAAAAATAAATAAACATTAAAAAAATTAGAAAGAAAACATTAAAGCATAGCAAATCTGGGGCACCTGCGTGGCTCAGTCGGTTAAGCATCCGACTTCAGCTCAGGTCATAATCTCGCGGTCCGTGAGTTCGAGCCCCACATCGGGCTCTGTGCTGACAGCTCAGAGCCTGTTTCCGATTCTGTGTCTCCCTCTCTCTCTGCCCCTCCCCTACTTGCAGTCTGTCTTTCTCTCAAAAATAAACATTAAAAAAAACTTTTTTTGAATCTGGGGTTCACACTGGCTCAGCCAATCCAGATTGGAGGCCTTTTGCTGTCTTTCTCCAAAGACCCCGAGTGACTTTGGTGGAGGGGCCATCAGGATTTGTGGGAAGCAGTTCCGGGCGGTGGTGCAGGCTGTAATAGAGCGTGGTGTCCATCGGACCCACCTTGAATGCCAGCCGTGCCAGGATGTGTGGCCCTGATCGCAGGACACAGCTCCTTAAACTCTCAGGCTTCCCATCTGTGCTGTTGGGACAGCGAGGCGTCCAAGGGCACGGAAACACGGGGTGCAGCGCCTTGCACGTAGCACGTGCTTGGTAAATGGGAGCTGGCTTGTTCTAGTTCCTGCCCCCAGATGCCTGGGCCTCTGTCTTCCCACGGCTGCATTTTTGAACCTACTAAGCCCTCCCCATCTCAGCGCTCTGCCCCCCCTCCTCGTCCCCTGTGGCCCTGGGATTTGAGGACCTACAGCTTAGGCCCACCGCGTTGGCTCCTTCAAAGCCCTCCACTCTCCCCAGGGGCTGCCAGCTACGTGTACCTCCTCCCAGCAGCCTCTTTCCTGTGTCCCCAGGCACAGGGGTATGTTCCCCTCCACGTTCCCACGGCCCCCCTGGCATTTAACCATGTAACACTCGGTGTTGTCCTGTGTGTGTGTGTGTGTGTGTGTGATTGATCCCTCTTCACATGGCAACACACGCTAAATTATGAGCTTATTGGAGGCAGAGACTGTGTCTTTGCACCCCCAGCACCCAGGATAGAGCCTGGCCTGGAAACCATGACCGAATGGACGAACCTACCTTTTCAGTTGTGTCTCCAGGTGGGGAGCCTCAGACTGGTGTCCTGGCTGCCCCCGGTCCTTTCCCCACTGCCCTCCCTCCCCTACTGCTCTGCCAGCAGGAAACCTACCCGCTGTCCACGGTCCAGAAGAAATTCCAGTTCCCGTGTTTCATGAGTACAGAGTGAAGACCCAGTCCCTGCCAGAGAGGGGCTCGTGAGAGCCACCGGGGGCCAAGGCCCTCACCCAGGACCCAGCCTGCCCACACAGTGCCAGTCGGAGAACCAGGGTGCGATGGGGCCCCAAGGGTGTGCAGCTTGGAAGAAGGCGCCCCCTCCCTGGGGGGGTTCGGCCTGTGTCGTCACCCACACTCAGTGCCCACCCTGGCCTCACCCAGCCTGGCAGGGCCATGTGACCGCATCACCTGCTCGCCTGTCTTTTGTTTTCTGTCTCCTCTCTCCTGACAGATGGAGGGTGGCAGAGGCCCCAGCAGCAGCAAACTCAGCCCTTGCGCCATAGTGTTTTTTTTTTTTAATTTTTGAGAGAGCGAGCGAGCATGCAAGCAGGGGAGAGGGGCAGAGGGAGAGAGAGAGGATCCCAAGCAGGCTCAGTGTGGAGCCTGATGCAGGGCTCAATCCCCTGACCCCGGGATCGTGACCTGAGCTGACATCAAGCCCAGCTGACCGATCCACCCCGGCGCCCCCAGCCATAACGTTTTAAATGAACAAAATAAAATCACAAAGGATTATGAAGGAAACCAATCACATGGAAACACAGTTAACAAAACATTTACATTTTTTGGTATAGTAATATGTACACTTCTTTACTAATACATGAAAAACAAGGCAGGCCTAACAACTCCGGTCGTTTCAACGCAGGGATGAGAGCGAATGGTTATTTTGAGAGATGTTCAAAACTGTAACGCAGCCCGAAAACATCTGGGATTTCTGTTGGTTACAAAGAAGCAACTATTTTGGCTTGTGGCCGGAGCACATAAGAGAATGTTTAATTTCAGTTACAGGTGAGTGAAAACAGAGATGTCACTTTCATCCCGTCTGGGTTCACAACCCCCTGAAATCCACAGACCCCAGTCAAGGACCTGATTGCAGAATGGAACGGGAAGAAACCCCCGTTCGTGGCACTGTACGCTTCCGCTGCCATTTAATCCTCACACGTGTTACAATTTTCTGATGAGAAACACGACCCTCCGAGGGTGGATGATGCGCCCTAAGCCGGCCAGGCCCGGCTGGGAGCCCCTGGTGCTCGCTGGACACGGAGCGGCCCCCTCACGGGAGACAGAGCCCGGACCGTGGTGTTCAGTTGCTCCTTTGGCCCCAGAATCCCCTCCCCGACCCTGTGCCCTGTGGGGTTTAACCAGTGTCCGGAAGGGTGGTGGCCCCTGAAATCACACACACTCGATTATTTTTATCTCCAGTTTATTTTTTTAGACTAAGAGCAGAGTATGAAAGTCACAGCCAAAGCACTTGAAAAAGGCCCAGGAGGATGGGTGGGGCCACGGAGGGTGGGCGGGGCCAGGTCCCGGGACTGGGGTCCCGGCTCAGGGCTGGAGGGGAGGGGGGGCGCTGTTGTCTCACGGTCTCCAAAAGTGTCTGTGCGTTGCATAGGCCTTGTCTTCACAGAAGACAAAAGAGGGGCCAGGGGGTCCCCCGGAGGGGGGGGCCTAGCCTGGTGGGGAAGGGGTCTGAAGCTAGAAGGGGAAGTCAGGGAAGGTCAGGGACCGAGGAGGGGGAGGGAGTCGTCCGTCTGTACATTATATATAGAGATACAGAGTCTGTACATGCCTGCTGGCACCCCGGTGCCCACCCGTTGCCACCCTTGTCCACTGCCCGCCCTCCCCAGGGGTGTCTACTTGTAAACTTGGATTCAATCCAAACCACAATCCTGGGGGCGGGGGTGGGAGGAGGAGGACGTGCTTATTGCTGTAAACAGGGGGAGGGGGCAGTGGGCGCTGCCACCCCCTCGCCCATCTAGTCCCCTCCCTGGGTTCCGCCCCTAGAAGAGAACGACGGGGGTGCCTCCCACGCTCGGATGCGTGCTCTCCGGGGCATACCTGTCTCTGGTGGGGACAACAGGAGAGGGTACCAGGGATCAGAGAAAGGTCCCGGAGCCCCAGGGCCACCCGGGGCCCGGGGCTGTGCCTGCGTCTGGTCCACTCCAGTGCCCTACGCGGGGAGAGCGGGGGCAAAGGGGACGGGCACAGAGGTACGGTGCAGGCCCCACTGCCAGCCACAGCAGGAGGGGGCCTAGGCCCCACAGCTGGACTTCCCTTGGAGAGGCCAGAGTCCCCCTGCCCTTTCCCAGCCCCGCGTCCCCCCCGCCAAGGGAGGGGGCAGAGCTAGGAGGCCAGGAGCGTCATAAGGAAGAAGGCGATGCCCGCCGCCAGGGGCAGGTGTTCCCGCTTGGGGCTGGTCCCACTCACGCTCTTCTCAAGCTTGGGCACCTGGGGGTTCTCTCCCTCAAAGTCTTCTGTGGGCAGACAGATAGAGAGACTGGTGAGGGCTGGGCCGCGCGCCCGGGCGGGGCACGCGGCAGCGGCAGCAGCGGTGGAGCCGGGACGTGACCACCCACGGGGTACGAGGAGGGGTGCGTGCCCCCCGGGGGAGGCATGCGAGGTGGGCAGGCACCGGGGAGGGGGCTGCGGTTCCAGCAGTGGCCACCAGAGGGCGCTGCGCAGACTCACCCAGCACGTTGATCCTCACATGGGGGCCCATGGTGAACTGGGGGAGGGTGGGGGCCGGCTTCTCCCCGGAATGCGATGCTGCGGGGTGGGGCGCGAGGGGGAGAGAGGAGGGGAGAGTCAGGGCCAGGACACCCCCCCTCGCTACAGCTGGGGAGCGAGCCCCCGCTCCTTGCCCCCCCCTCCGCCCCCGGGAGCCAGGGGAGCCCCGAAGCAGGGAGCCGGGGATGGGGTCGCGGCCGGGCGCCGGAGGTACTCACTGGAGGCACAGCAGACGAACACCTTCATCCGCAGACACTTCCAGTGCAGACTGTGGGTGGGCGTGGCTGGGGACGAGACAGGGCCTGAGCTGCGTTCTGCGGGCCCACGCCCCGCCCCCTCTCGCCCTCCGCACCGCCACCTGCCCCGGGCAGCGTCCTTCCCGGCTCCCCTACCCTTGGACTTGGCTTGCGGTGGCTCCGCCGGCAGCCCGCGAAGCCCTTTTGGTCCCAGCCCTCAAGAAACTCTGAGCCCTGAGGTCTCAGCCCTGGAACGTCCCTCCCGGAAGCAGTGACCCTGCGACCGACCCTTCAGGCTGTCACTAAACCTCTCAGCCTCGGATGTCCGGCTGGAAGCCCTAAGGCCACCAGGCCCCACGCATCATCCCGAGGTGTCACTCCCAGCGATGCAGACCACATGGCACCCACGTGGGCCCGCCCCGGCCCCTGCGACCCCAGCCCTGGTCATCACTGTGACACTTTCCTTTAGGCCCACCTCCACCCCGTCCCCATCCCCGGATCCTGGGGACCCCAGCGTCTGCCCCTCTCAGATACTTTTTTAGGCCCCGCCCCAGCCCCTGGGGACACCACCCCCTGGCTGCCACTCACGCTTAGGCCCCGCCCATTCCCCCCCAGCCTCACTCTCCCTGCCGTCACTGACGCTCTTAGGCCCCGCCCCGGTCCCTTGAGTCTTCACTTCTGTCACTCATTCTCCTTCGGGACCCGCCCCCAGGACCCCATTCCCTGGTCATCACTCTTTAGACCCTGCCTCCAGGACCCCACCCCCTGGCCGTCACTCAGGTACTCCTTAGGTCCCGCCCCTGGGACCTCCCCCACGCCCCCACCTCTGTCCATCACTCAGGTACTCTCCTTCGGGCCCTGCCCCAGGACCCTAGCCATCACTCAGGTACTCTTTAGGCCCTGCTCCCAGGACCCCAGCCCGTGGCAGTCACTCCTTAGGCCCCGCCCCTGGAGCCCCGCGCCCTGGACGTCACTCAGATACTCTTAGGCCCCGCCCCTGGGACCCAACCCCGTGGCCCCCCCCATCCCCTGGCCATCACGCAGGTACTCTTTAGGCCCCGACCCCACCCCCAGGATGTCACTCAGATACTCTTTAGGTCCTGTCCCTGGGACCCCCACACCCTGGCCATCACTCCTTGGGCCCCGCCCCCAGGAACGCCCTGGCCGTCACTCGGGTACTCTTTAGGCTCCGCCTCTGGGACCTCCACTCCCTGGCCATCACAGGTACTTTTTAGGCCCCCACTCCTGGCACCCCACACCCCTGGTCATCACTCACTCTCCTTAGGCCCCGCCTCTGGGACCCCACCCCATGGCCATCACTCCTTAGGCCCCGCCCCCTAGACCCCACCCCTCTGGCCGTCACTCAGGTACTCTTTAGGCCCCGCTTCTGGGACCCCCACTCCCTGGCCATCACTCAGGTACTCTTTAGGCTCCGCCTCCGGGACCCCACACCCCTGGTCATCACTCAGTCTCCTTAGGCCCTGCCTCTGGGACCCCACCCCATGGCCATCACTCCTTAGGCTCGGCCCCCGGGACCCCACCCCCCCTGGCCATTACTCAGGTACTTTTTAGGCCCCGTCCCCGGGACTCCACCCCCCACCCTGGCCGCCACTCAGGTACTCTTTAGGCCCCGCCTCTGGGACACCACCCCATGGCCATCACTCCTTAGGCCCCGCTCTTTAGACCCCACCCCCTAGCCGTCACTCAGGTACTCTTTAGGCCCCGCCTCCGGGACCCCACACCCCTGGTCATCACTCAGTCTCCTTAGGCCCTGCCTCTGGGACCCCACCCCATGGCCATCACTCCTTAGGCTCGGCCCCCGGGACCCCACCCACCCTGGCCATTACTCAGGTACTTTTTAGGCCCCGTCCCCGGGACTCCACCCCCCACCCTGGCCGCCACTCATGTACTCTTTAGGCCCCGCCTCCGGGACCCCACACCCCTGGTCATCACTCAGTCTCCTTAGGCCCCGCCTCTGGGACCCCACCCCATGGCCATCACTCCTTAGGCTCCGCCCCCGGGACCCCACCCCCCCCCCCCGGCCATTACTCAGGTAATTTTTAGGCCCCGCCCCCAGGACTCCACCCCCCCCCCCGGCCGCCACTCAGGTACTCTTTAGGCCCCGCCCCGAAACCCCGCCCCCGGCCGGCACTCCTTAGGCCCCGCCCCCGGGATCCCCCCGGGCCCCGCCGCCGGCCGTCACTCACAGATATAGTAGTACTCGTGGCCCGCGTGGAACTCGTAGCCCAGCGAGAAGGCGCTGTAGCGCTGGAACTTCTCCGAGAACTTGATGGGGCTGTGGGGGGCGTGCGGGCGGTTGCACTCCCAGCGCTTGAAGCCTTGGCTGGCGTTGCAGGTGCGGTAGCCGGCGCGGCTCACCATGTACAACACGTACTGCTCCGCCCCGCCCCCGGGGCCCGGCCCCGCCCCGGGGCCCACCCCCGAGCTGTTGTAGTGAGGGCAGTAAATATCCAGATAATCGTTCACATTCACCTGCACCGTGTAGCCCTCTCGCCGCAGGCTGTGGGAGAGAGGAAGCGGGTCAGGGAGGAGAAACCCCACGCCAACCCTCTTCCCATCCCGCCGCTCCGCAGACCTTCCCCTGGGTCTGCGGAGCCTCCCCGAGTAGCTGCGGAGCCGCCTCTCCGCTCGGTCCCGGTCCCCTGGGCCCTAGCGCCACCGGTCCCCCGCTACTCGCCCAGGCCCACGCCTCCTCCTGTCCTTCTCTTGGTGGCCGCCAGGGGGCAGCAGAGGCGCAGGGAAGCCGGGCCTTCCTCGGAAGGAAAAGAGAGGCGGAGGAGAAGGGAACGTACGCTTTGGTTACCACAGAAACGGCGCAGGCCCCTGCGACTCCCAGACCCAGGCCCGGATTTCCTCCGTCCATCCCCCATAATTCAGCGCTGGGGAGGAGGGACAGGGGCACGGAAGGGAAGGGTGAAGGCGGGAGGGGTCCCCTCCCAGAGATGCGCACCCTCCATCGCCTGTGCCGGCACGCTTTCCTGCCGCTGCCGGCCCACCCCCAAGGCCAGTCGGACAGCACCTGTCCTCACACACGCCTGTGCGGACGCTCCACGCAATACCCACCGAAGTCCTGTGGCACACACAAATATGTCCACGGTGCAGCGGGCGGCCTAGCTTGGGTGTGTGCTGGGCCCGCGCACCGGTGTTGCTTGACCCCAGCAGTCTCCAGCTCTGTCCCTGCCCCCACTCCCCCCTGGCACGCGCGCGCACACGCACACGCGCACACTGGCACACGCTCTTCTCTACAGTACTACTGGCAATTAAGGTCCCCAATAACGTGATACAACAGGTCGGGGAGAGCTAAGGGACTCCACAGCAAGGCTCCGCGTGGTATCATGCCCACCGGCCCCGAGTTCTGTCTCTATACATCTTCCTCCCCAACCTGGCACCACTGGCCCCTTAATGGTGCCAGGCAGAGTAGTGGGCACAGTGCCCAGACAAGATGGCTGTGCCACGGACTCCCCAGATCCTTCTACGGGACACAGAAGCAGATGCTGGGTCCTTCATAATCCCCACCTGCCTTGCTGATTATCATCAAAGGGCTGGTCTTAATGCCCTCCATGGTGGTGCCGCGCGCTGTGGGGTGAAAAACATCTGAATGGAGAAACAAACTCGGAGAGTAGGCAGGGGTTTCCCCCGGTTTCTTCTGCACACGTCCTGGCAGGGACAGGTGGACGTGGTGGACACAGGAGGCCTGGGGTACTTGGCAGAAGGTCAAACCACTGGGGTCCCTAGTCCCTGGGAACTCCCTGAAGGCAGGCGCGGGCTCCCCCTGTCACCAGGCACCTCCCAGCTCCACAAATAGTAATTAGATTCATTAGGAAAACAGGCTTGGAGGCCTCGGAATTGGGTGGGGCCTCGAGGGTCCCTCCCCACCTTCCCCTCCTTCCATGGCCTTGCCTGGGCCGCCCCCTCCCCAAGCACTCCCTGCCAAGCCAGGCGCTAAGCAGACAGGGGAGAGCTGGTGCTTGGGCGTCCTGGGAGAATGGGCAGAGCCTCCTTGAGTCATCAGGAATGCCAGCAGCCCCACTCAGTTCCCACAGGAGTGATGGGTCACTCAGGCCCCTCCCTGGCCCTGGCACTCAGGTGGGCAGGAATCTCGGCCTGGGGCACCAGGAGCAGGAAAACGGGTTAGACCAGGCCTGGCTTCTGGCGCCACCTGGGTTTGCCTCTCTATCCCCAGCTTCCAAGTCTACCCTTCCTCCCTCCCCCACAGGCTCTGAGGAGGGGGCCACCAGTGAAAGGGTGCCAGGCCTGCAGCAGCCGCACAGCCACCCGGGGCCTCTGTCCTGGAGCTTCCCCCAGGTTTCCAGCCCTGCTCTGCAGTGGTCCCTCCCTGGGGCGCCTTCCCGGGAGCACAACCCACTCCCGCAAGGAGTCAGCCAAAGCCAGAGCCACTGGAACGGGTTCCTCTGTTTCTTCAACAGGGCGGGGACTAGCCTTATGGAAAGGTCGGTGGGTGACTACAGTGAAGAGAGGCCACCTTTGACCTGTCCGTCCCCAGGCTGGGTGGCAGGAACAGTCCCTGGAGTGCCCCCGCGCCATGGGCACGCAGGAGGAAAGCCTGGTCGTGGAATGATTGCGGGCAGCAGCCGGGATTGGTGGGGGGGTGGGGGGGGAGCGGGACTGGGTGCCAGAGTCCCCAGTCACAACTCGTGGGAGACTCGAGTGAGGTGTCCGCTTGGCTTGGGCACTTTAATTGAATGTGCCATCCTCCCTGCCCTGGCAGCGAAGAGGGAGGGGCCGCTAGGCCCAGCGAGGCTGGCAGCTAACGCCTCCTGGGGGGGGGGGGGCGCGGGTACCCATTCCCGGGAGGGGGCAGGGGGTGGGCTGCGGGGGCCGTGTGCCTGTCCCCTCGAACAGTTCTCCGTTCTTCCCCACTTCACCCCCTCCCAGCCTCCACCTCTTTCGCAGAAAGACCGGTGTTGACGCACCCCACCTGGAGGGGGTGCCCCCTCACCCCGTTATTTTGTCTCTCCCGGCCCTCGCCGCCTCCGGGGCGCATTCCGACCCTTCTCCGTCACTCCTTCAGGGCCCCGCCTGCTCCAACCCGGTGGGGTGGGCGGCGGGGGAGCAGGGAAGGGCAAACCTCTCCCCGCGGGGCAATTAGGGGCAGGTAAACAGGGTGCCTAACGAGACCAGGGAGCAGGCAAAGCATCCCGGGGGGACCCGAACGTGTTCACCTCCCCGCCCCCACCCAGGAAGCCGGGACGCAGAGCTCTCCCAGGGCAGGAGGGATGGAGCGACGCCGACCCGGGCTCGCCACCCCTCTAGAGCGCGCCCCCGAGGCGGCGCGCCGCTCGCTCCCGCAGGCGAGGCCGGACCACGTGCGCGCCCGGCCCGGGGTGGGCGGGTGGCGGGAACGTTCGCGGGGCGCGCGTGCTCGCCGACACCCCCGCACCCCGCGGGCGCTCGGGGCGCCCCGCCCCGCCGGGCCCCGCGGGCCCCCGGCCCGGGCTTCTCCCGCCGGCGTCGGGTGGGGGAGCGTCCGCGCGCCCCGCATCCCCGCCCCCTCCCTGCGACAGCGGCGGCGGCGGCGGCGGCGAAGGTTTATTGATCTGCAGCGGCGGCGAAGAGCGAGAGACCAGCCGAAGGCGAGACACACAGAAACGGAGTGAGACGCGCACCGAGAGGGGTGACTAAGAGGCCCGAGTGCCCGAGAGGGGCCGGGTGTGAGAGCCCGCGAAAGAGAGGGCCCAGAATCGCGGAGAGCGCGAGGATGCGGATGGGACTGAGGCTGGGGACGAAGAGAGGCCTGGGGGGAGGTAGGCGCGCAGGGGCAGGCGGGGAGGCCCGCAGACAGCACAGCCCAGACGGCTCTGAGCGGCGGCGCGGGGGTGCGGGGCACAGGCTCGTGGCCGGGAGGAGACACGCAGGGGACAGGCCACCAGGGACCTGGTGCAGCCTCAATAAATATTTGTTGAATGAACGTGTGAATGAAAGCGAGATCAGCAACAGAAACATTCCAGAGAGAGGGGTAGGAGCCAGCCAAGGGAAGAGGTTCCGGGCTTCCTGAGTTAGGGGCGAAGGACGACACCTTGCTTAGTTCTGCGAAGAAACGAGGCACAGACCAGGGGACATACACATTTGGCCATCGGCTGGTCCGCCCACCCCCACCCCCAATTCAATTCCGGGCTCAGGGGACCCCTCGACCTCGCATTCTCCTTCTTCCCTCCAGTATAGTACGCCCCCCCCCCCCCCCCGTTCCCAGTTTCTGGGCCACGTTGGGAACTGGTCTTCCCAATTACAGGGGAGCACACGGAGGGACTGAGTCGGGGGACAGGGGGCGAGATCATGACCGCTGTGCGGGGCACTGCCCCCAGGTCTGTCAAAGGAGGCCTCTGCACGTGTCCCACCAGCACCCTCCCACGTGACCCCAGGAGGCGGGGTCGCAAGACCCTCTCCACGTGACCCCAAGGGGCAGAGACCCTCAGCACGTGATAGGGGGTGGGAGCCCGGCGCCCAGCTCACGTGACCGGGGGGAGGGGGCGCGGGAGCCTGTGGCTCGGCCCGGCCCCGCCCCCAGCTCCCTGGCCCTCTCCACTCCCGGCTCCCGAGCACGTCGCTCTCACGATTTATGGGGCCGCGGCTGCCGCAGTGAGGGAGCCGGGGAGCCCGGGCGCAGCGGCAACAAAGGCCGAGGAATCGAGGCGGGGGCGGCGGCGTCCTCCCTGCCGGGTGCGCGCCCCCTCCCACCTCTGCCGGTCCAGACCCGTGGGGGGGGGGGGCGCGGAGGACGGACAGGAGGCTCCCGGAACCGGGAGCCCCCACCCCCTCCCAGGGCCTTCACCTGCGCCCAGGTGTATGCGGGGGAGGGGAACCTGATCAACAGCGTCGCCCACCGCCCCCTCCCCGGCCATTCGCGCATACTCCCGGCCCCGGCTTCTCTTAAGAACGCTGGGGTGCCCCAAGGGTGGTGGGGCCCCAGGGTCCCTCACCTGCGTACTCGCCACTCCCCGCCAGACTCTAGCGGGGCGGGGGGCGGACGTGCGAGTCTGGGGGAGGGGGACGAGCTGGATAGAACCGGGGAGTCCGCCCCCAGCACCCCCCGGAGTTCTTCGAGTCCCGCTCCGGGGGACGAGGGGGAGGGGCCTCGTCCCCACCCCCGAGGTTTCCATGGGAAGCGAGAGGGGGGCGTCGTCGGCTCATCCCCACCCCCAGTCTGACACTCCGGGCGCGAGGAGGGAGAGAGGGGGAGGCGCGGAGCCCCAAACAACAAAGAGCGGAGCGGCGAGCGGCAGCCCCTCCCCCGGAAGGTTGGGGGTCGCGGCCGCCCGGCCCTCCCGGTCCCCTCCCCTGGGGCTTCGCCGTTTGCTCCCGGGTCGTCCCCCAGGGTGGGGAGCCAGAGGCAGTGCCGCCGCCGCCCGGGCAGGAGTGACAGTGACCCCCCCCGCCTCCCCAGGGATGCCCCCGACACACAGACACACACGAAGGCGGCCGGGGTGATACGCACGGAGGCACGGCGGGGAGGAGAGGACAAGGGCAGCGAGGACTGAGCACACTGAGGACCCGGCCGCCGCGCCACACACCCGGGGAAACCACCCGGCCGCCCTGACACCCGCCCAGACCGCGGCGGCGCCGGCGGCCACCCCAGCCCAGACGCGGCCGGCCACGCGGACGGCGGCCGCAGCCCCCTCCCCGCCCCGCCGCCCCCCTCCCACCCCCAGACGATCGCCGACGCAGACACACAAATCACACACTCAGACACACACGCACACTGACAGCCGCGCACGCCCGCTCACACTCGAGCCACACGCCGTCCCCAGGCCGGGCGTGTGTGTGCGCGCGCGTGTGACACGCCGACATCTGCCTGCCTCTCTCCCTTTCACCGGTACCCCACGTTTCCGTCGTCACCCAGCAGCACCTCCAGGACCCCCGCCTCGGCGACCCAGCCCCCGCTCACCCCAGCCGGGCTTTTCCCCACAATCAGGGCAACCGGTTCGCCTTGGTTCTGGGGCGGTGCTCGGCCGGACTCCCTGCCTCAGCTCTGGACCCCACTTTTCAAAAGCAAGAGTCCTAGACCCAAGCCCTCGAAAGCCTCACCGTGAAAACAGGTCATCGCCGCCCCCCCCAAGTGCGACGGCCCAGCACGGCCCAAGGGGGCGAAGATGGGGGGGCGGTGGGATGGGGGCGCGCGCTATCCCAGCGGCGGGCTCCGAGAGAAGGCAAGGTGGGGTGCGGCGTCCGCACGGCCCAAGTCCTCCTTCCCAAACCTCAACAGCCTCTTTCCGATACCCCCCCTCCCCGAGTTTCGCGGACGCCCACAGACTGTGTGCCCCGGTCCCTCGCCCCCAGCCCCCCAGCCCCCAGCCGTGTCTCCCAGGACCCCCACCGCAGATGCCCTCAGGACTCCCCCTCTCGCCGCCGCGGGACGCGCGGGCTCCCCGGGCCCCCGACTCACTGCTGGTTGGAGCTGTTCCAGTACACCGCATGCCGGTTCCCCAGCGCCCCCCCGGGCCCCTGGGCCAGCAGCGGCAGCAGCGGCACGGGCACGAGCAGCAGCAGCAGCAGCAGCGGCGCCGCCATCCCCGGAGCCGCCGCCGCCGCCGCCCCCCGACTGAGCCCCGCGCTCCCGGCTTCTCGCCTCCCAGCTCCCCGCCGCCGCCGCCGCCGCCGCCGCCGCCGCCGCCGGCCCCCGAGCCGTAGGCCACGCCCCCAGCCCTTCCCTCCGCCCTCCGGGCGCGCCCCCGAAGCCCCGCCCCGGGCGCGCTCCCGCCTGGCCCCGCCCCGCTCGGGCGCCGAGCGCGCGGCGTGGGGCGGCGGGGGACCGCGCTGGCCCCCTCGGGCGGCAGCGGCGCGCGCCTCGTCTCTCCCTGCCGGTCTCGAGTTCCCCGGAGAAGGATTAGGGAGGCCCGGACAGGGATCTCGATCTCGCGTGAGCACATTCATCCCTGGGATGGGGTGGAGGGGCTTTGAAAAGAAGCCGGGGGTCCAGGGCCAGTTCCTAAGTGGAGCCAGACCCCCTCCTTTCTCAAGAGTCTGGCTGTCTGCCCCCTCCATGACCCTCTTCCCATGTGAACGAGGAGGCGGGGGGGCTCCAGAGGGTGGTGGAGAAGCCCTCAGTTGGCACCTAGGACTGAAGCCCCTGGCTGAGCACGAGGCTCGGTTTTTCCTGGAGTGGGGAGGAGGGGCCAGCCCCTGAGAAGGTCGGCACCCGGCGTGCTGGAGGGGCCTTGGCCGTCGGGGGCCCGCGGAGAGTCAGCTGGAGCAAAGCAGACTTTCCCAGGACGCCTGCAAACAACTCAAGAGGGGCTCCTCCCTGGGCAGCCCATGGTGTCCCTAGGCTTTGTCACTGCGCTGCTACTCTCGTGGGGAGAGGGCAGAGGGCAGCGCACCCCGTGCTCTGGTGCTCCCCGCGGTCATGCCCTCGCGGTGACAGGTGAGCACAGACATTACACACACACATTCAGACCCCTAGAGGCGGAGAACTTAGACGCACAGAGACAGAGGAACACACCCTGCGGTGTGCAACACACAGTGACTCACACCCAGACCCACATGCACCCTCTGACACACACACAAATCTCTGTGCTCTTCTCCCTTCTTCGCCCAGGAAGTAGGGGTTGAAGGGAAGGGTCTAGAATCCAGACCGAGGGTGTGTCCACCCCTCATCTCTTCTCTTTCAGAGAACCGCGGACTGAGAGTGACCAGGAGAACCAGGTCTCAGATGAGGCTCTGAGATCCCTGGCCAACTCCTGGGCCCAGGGAGACCGGCATGATGCTCTTTCCTTCTTGAGACAGAGAGAGACAGAGCATGAGTGGGGATGGGGCAGAGAGAGAGGGAGACACAGAATCCGAAGCAGGTTCCAGGCTCTGAGCTGTCAGCACAGAGCCCAACGCAGGGCTTGAACCCACAAGCTGTGAGATCATGACCTGAACCGAAGTCAGATGCTCAACCGACTGAGCCACCCAGGCGCTCCTCCTTCTTTCTTTCTTGAGCGAGGACACACAAGCACCCTTCATCTGCTTATCCTTGGCAGGACAGGGATCCTGACACAAGTCAGCCTCAGGTGCTGAGTTGGGGGGGGGGGCAGTGCCACCCAGAATGGGCCCCATGCCCAGCTGGTGCCAGGCAAGAGCAGGCCCTGCCCTGTCTCAGCTCCCCTCCATCCCAGGAGATGTCCTCTCCTTTCTCAGGGGCCAGAAGTAAATTAGGCCCCTTGGGGTGGGAATGGGAGACTTTGCACACAGCTCTCTCCCCTCAGACTCTTCATCCCCAGGGAGATTTGTTTCACCCAAAGGATGCTAATTGCCTGCTCCTGGTGCCACAGATCACAGGGATCCCACCCCCCCAAACTCCCAGCTCCGCAAAGAGAGGCTGTTCCCCGTAGGGCCCACAGTGGGCGGAGTGGTGGGCCATATGCATATGGACTGGGAGATTGCTGATTTGGTCTAGGAGTTTGGATTTCATTCTAGAAGCCTTAAATCGCTTTATGTAGAATCTGGGTCCCACTTACGTACGGACTTGGACCCTTTTCCACAGGACCCAAATATTCCTGTTTAGACACTAGTACCCCCACATCTATCCTCCAATAATGACTGAGCTCCTTCTCGTTAGAATCTGGAGCCCCTTCTCTAGAATTTAAGCAGCCTATCAGGTTTTTAAGTTCTGAGACACTGTCTATAGGGCCTAGGCCTCTGTCCATGGGATCTGATGCTGTATCCAGATCTCTATCCAGATGAACTGCTGGCTGATTTGAGCTTGTGTGTGAATGTGTACATGTGTGTGTTTTAAGTTTATTTATCTGAGAGAGAGAGAGAGAGATAGAGAGAGAGAGAGAGAGACATCAAGCAGGAGAAGACCAGAGAGAGAGAGAGAGAGATCCCAAGCAGGCTTGTCAGTGTGGAGCCTGATGTGGGGCTCGATCCCATGAATTGTGAGACCATGGCCTGAGCTGAAACCGAGAGTTGGACGCTCAACTGAGCCACCTGGGTGACTGAGCCACCCAGGCACCCTTTGTGTGTTTTAGAATAAACACCCTCAGGGGCACCTGGGTGGCTATGTCGGTTAAGCATCTGACTTCGGTCCAGGTCGTGATCTCATGGTCCGTGAGTTCAAGCCCCGCGTCGGGCTCTGTGCTGACAGCTCAGAGCCTGGAGCCTGCTTCAGATTCTGTGTCTCCCTCTCTCTCTCTGCCCCTCCCCCACTTGTGCTCTGTCTCTAGCTCTCAAAAATAAATAAATGTTAAAAAAAAATTAAAACAGGGGTGCCTGGGTGGCTCAGTCGGTTAAGCGGCCGACTTCGGCTCAGGTCATGATCTCACGGTCCATGAGTTCGAGCCCCGCGTCGGACTCTGTGCTGACAGCTCAGAGCCTGGAGCCTGTTTCAGATTCTGTGTCTCCCTCTCTCTGACCCTCCCCCATTCATGCTCTGTCTCTCTCTGTCTCAAAAATAAATAAACGTTAAAAAAAAAAAATTAAAAAAAAAAAAAATTAAAACAGAAAAAGAATAAGCACCCTCTGTGGGGACGCAGTCCTTCAGGACTTAGATGTGCCCAGTCTTTAGGATACATCTCTTTGCAAGTAGTGTCTTTATGCAAAAACGGGAGGGGGCCCGGTGTGCTTCTCCGTCTTGGGGAGGGAGTTTCATGTCAAAAGGTGATGTCACCCTTTACTAGACTCTTGGGTGACTCCTTTGTGCCATGCACGAACTGCACAACTGTGTGGCAGTCTTGACATGGGATTTGACCTCCAGCAGTGCTGTAGAGACCTGCCCGTCGGGCTCTGGTCACAGGGTCTTAGCTTCTCTAGGGATTGGGTCTCTCTGTGCCTAAGATCAGGGCCACTGTCCCCATGCCTGGCACCAGATCTGAGCCTAGGGCTCTTTCTGTGGGTTCTAGGCCTCCATTTATATCTGTGACTCAGACCTTTCCTGACGGTGACCCACAGTAAGATGTAGATTTCACAATACAGCACACACACACACACACACACACACACACAAGCACACGCACACACATTCACATATAACCGGAACAATACGTTTCATGAGACAATACTTAGCCTTACTGCAGAGGATGCACTCTGGTATTTGTCTCCTGTTCTAATTTTAAATCTTTTTTAAAGAAAATAAAGGCCTGGTTGAGACCCCTCAAATTTATTCTTGATTTCGCCACCCCAAAGGGTCACAAGCTATAGTTTGAAACACTGGTGTCAAAGGCCTGGGCCCTGACGGGCACTTGGCTGTAGGGCAGGGGCCTCTCTGGGGCTGGGGTTCCCTCCACAGGGCTGGTCCTCCCCCCAGGGCCTCAGCCCCCCCTTCTCCTCATCTCCAGGCTCAGCCTGAATCTCCCTGGGCCCCTGAGTCTTGCTGGTACACCTATGGCCCCTGTGTTCTCTCCAGGGACACTGGATTCAGGCCCCGGGGAGCTCTCTGAATGCGGTGCCTCACTCCTGCCCCCGCTCCTGGGACCAGGGAAGCCGGGAGCAGAACAGGTCAGGGGCAGAGGGAGTACTCAGATGGTGTGTGGCCCAAGGCGGCTCCCAGGACGCGGGGTGGCAACCACAGAGCTGAGCTGTGTTCAATAAATCATGGAGGCTAGGGGCTGGGGGAGGGGGAGACCAGCAGGGAAGGGGGGGCATAGATAAATAATTCATTAAACAAATAAACAAGGAGCCTGTGAGAGGGAGGACTGGGCACGCGTGTGCGCGGGGGAGGCAGCCGGCGGCTCCAGACATGAAATATTCACGGGTTCCGCACCTTGCCCAGGGCCCGTGCGTGTGCCCAGTGCGGGCTGCGGGCGTGGTCCTAACACGGGAAGCTGGTGCCCCTGAGGAGGGCGCTGAAAGTACCTTCCTTCCGACTTTTCTAAGTATGTGTGTCGCCTGGCTACGCGGTGCTCAATGCCCTGCGCGGAAGCGGAGCCCCACGCACGCCTGCGGGCAGGGGACACGGCAACAGGGGGCGCTGCAGCGAGGTCCGGGACATGAGAAATGAGGGTACAGGGCTTGGAGGGCTGGGGGGGTGTAATGACCCCCGACTCTAGCCGCACCCGGGGCCCCTGTAATGAACCCGGCAAGCTGCATGGTGGGGGCGGGGGGGGGGGTGCTCTGGGGCGGTACACGAGGGTGTGGGTGAATCCGGAGTGTGCCTCGAGAAAAGCTGAGGTGCCGTGGCCTAGCAGTGAACAGGGCGGACTTGGGCGTCTGCTGGCTCCCTCAGTGCAGCCTGACTCTTGATCTCAGTGTTTGAGGCTCAAGTCCCATGTTGGGGGAAGAGATCACTTAAAAATAACACCTTTGTTGTTGTTGTTTTTTAATGTTTATTTATTTTTGAGACAGAGAGAGAGGCAGTGGGGGAGGGGCGAGGGTGGCAGAGAATCCCAAGCGGGATCCACACTGTTGGCAGAGAGCCTGACACGGGGCTCGAACCCACAAACTGATGTCATGACCTGAGCCGAAGTCGGATGCTCAACTGACTGAGCCACCCAGGCACCCCCCACCCCACCAAATCTTTAAAAAAAACAAACAAACAGGATGGGCTTGGGTTTGAATTCCAGTTCTACAGCTCATTGGCGACTGTAGTTACCTAACTTCTCTGGGACCACGTCTGCATCTGTAACGCAGGCAGAATAATGCCCTTCCTCAAGGAGTTGGTTCTCATGGGAATTAGGACCCACGTCTGGGAAGCACTCAGCACAGTGTTGAAGCCCTATGAGGTGCTTGACTCGTGGGGTCCTCATGGCTGTCATTTGTATTCATTTATTTTTAAGAATATTTTATTTTCAATATTTTTAAATTTATTTATGTATTTATTAGAGAGCATGCGCGTGCCAGCAAGTGGAGGAGGGGCAGGGAGAGAGGGAGAGAGAGAATCCCACGCTGTCAGCACAGAGCCCGACGTGGGGCTCCACGACGAGAACTGTGAGATCATGACCTGAGCCAAAATCAAGAGTTGGACACCCAACCGACTGAGCCGCCCAGGTGCCCCTAAAATATTTTAAGTAATCTGCACATCCAACTTGGGGCTCGGACTCATAACCCAGAGATCAAGAGTCATAGGCTCCACCTCCACTGACAGAGGCAGCCGGGTGCCTCTCATCACTCATCACCATTCGTAATAAGGCATTCTCTCCTGAGGTCTGCCCATGAGAGACTAGCCCCAGACTCCCTTTTCCGTTTGTTCTCCTGCTCTCCAAGCTTCTCTCAAAGCTGTCACAGTGGCAGAGCTGGCCCAGGGCTTGGGGAGTGGACCGGGGCAGGAAACAATTAGATGGAATCTGGGGGAGGGGAAGTTTCAGCCAAAAAACGGAAAGTCCCCGTCCTTGGCAGTAGAGAAGGAGGGGTCCTTGACCCTCTCAGGCCGCAAAGCCTCTTAACCCCTAAAACCTTCCCTAGATCCAGACTCTATTCTCTTTCCTGCCACCAAAATTAGCTTTCTAGCAGGTGGCTGCAAGGAGACAGAGGGGGTTGGGGTGGGGTCTCTGAGCGGCATCACAGTGCCCCCTGCCCCACGACCCTGGCCTCATTGTCAGAACTCTAGCCCCCACCTTCTGCCTGGTGGTCGAGGGCATCCCTGGTGAGGATGCCTGTGCCTGGGCAAGAGCTGGGGAAGTGGTGCCCCAGGGTGGGTGGGGGGAACCCAGGCTGCAGAGCACCTCAGAGGGCAGGGTGGGGTAGCAGGCCTCCTGGTAGGCTCCAGCATTCCCAGCCCTCTGGAGTCCCCTGGAAAACATCCGCTCCCTGCAGGAGAGAGCCAGCAGACAGGTCTGAGCTGGCCTCTCCTCCACAGACAGAAGAGGTTGGGGGAGGGGGCCTGAGGTCTCATGGGGAGTGGTGGTTGCAGCCTCTGTGTCTCCCCTGGGGAGCCGGGGACAGAGGGCACTACAGCTTGGGCACACCCCACCATAGCCGGGGCCCCAGCCCTTGGCCTCCCTTGGCCAGCCCGCCGCCAACTGGGGAGCCAAGAGTCTGGGCCCCCAAGTGTGAAGACGGTGTCTGCCCACCCCTTCCCAAAGAGCCAAGGACGGTTCCCTGCTTCCCCTCCCCTGGGCTGGGCAGGTTCGGGCTAATCTGCACGAGAGCTTCGCAGCAAACATTGATCTGTAATAAAACCACAGTGTGTGTTCAGGAGCAGGGATTCCAGACACAGAGAGGTCCAGACAGCACACTTACACACTCTCACACCTACGTACAGACGCAAACATGAGCCCCAGGAGGGCACAGGCTGAGCACGGACCCACTCGGACCCACACACACACACACACACAGGCACACTGGGTTCTCCACATCCCCTCCCCGCTTAAACTTTGCCCTTCAAAGCCCAAGTCTTCTCTGAGAGCCCACTTTCCCGTAGCACTTCATTCGTGGCTCTGTAGTGGCATTTGCACTTGGCATTATAATTATTTGTTGGACAATGTGTCTTCCGGAGTCATCTGAAGAATCCTTCAGGGAAGGGATCTTGTCTTATGCAAGTGCCTACCCCCAGCACGCAGCGTGCAGCCCGGTGTTTAGTTAGTAGAGTAGGGAAGGGGATTCGCAAGTCATTGCCGAATTGATGCGCCGGGAAGAAAGACACCCAGCCACTGGGCCGGCCGTGTGTGGAGCCCCCAGCAGCACACAGCATAAGCAGTGCCCGCCGCGCATGCCTCTGGCCCAGACTTCTGGCCCTCCCCCCGCCCCCTGGCCCCACTGCCTCCAGGCTTCCTCAAAGGGCCTCCTCTCCGCCCCTCGGTTCGGGGTGAGACCACGAATCTAAACTCCACCTGAGGGCTGGCAGGCAAGCTAAGGGTTAATGACACCTCATTAGCGTTTAATTGGAGGCAGGAAGCTGTCCTGGCACCAGACAGGTGGGCAGGCCCGCCCCTGGCTGCAAGCAGGCGGCCCTAGTCCCAGCACCCTGCTGGGCGTGTGGGTGACTTGGCCCCGGAGACCCCCGCCCAGCCCCGGGCACCTCCCCCACCATTTGCTTTGTCAGTTTAGTCTCTAGGCGGTAGGGACCAGCCCTCCCCATCTGTCAGCAGACGTCCAGGGGGAGAGGCGGACTTCTCTTTCCGCTCTTGCTAGGCTGCGCCCCCTCGCACCCGAGGGGACACCGCCGGCTGGGAGAGGGGTGGGGTGAGGAACTGGAGAAAGAGAGAGATTACGGAGCTGCTGAGGGATAAAGTCGGGATACAGACGCGCGACAGGGCTGGGATGTGGGGCTGTCTGCTCAATTTGACCTTAAATGAAGAGAATGCAAATGAGGTGCAGACGAGATGCAGAACAGGAGGTTCTCAGAATTAGCATTCCGAGCGGCGGCGGCTCTGCACCCGCGACCCCAACGCCGTCGCCCGTACTCCCCCAGCCCCCAATCTGCCTGCCCCGGGCGAGGGGCACTGACCATTACTTTGAGTGAGAAAAAGATCTCCAGAACGACAGCAGCTTGGTTGGGCCAGGGCTGCGGGACCTGGGGGGGTCTGGGCTCCACCCCGCCTCCCCGCCCCCAACCCAAACACCACCCAAGCTGCCTCTGGAGCTCCGGCAACGACCACTCTCCGGGTTACGGTCGGACGCACCGTCGGTTGCTATGGGGACCCCCTCCCCACGTCCAGGCCTGAGCCAATGGGCATCACCGCTGATGACCTCATGCCCCAGGCCCCAGGATTCAATTGGCTACTTGGAAGCCAGGGTGCCCTCCTCCCACTGCGTCACCGCTGGGAATCCCCCGACGCCCCCAGCTGCCGTGGCCTGCCGGAAGAAGGGCGCTGGGAGCCCAAGATTTGGTGAATGAATGAACAAGTAGAGGAAGGAAGGAATCACTGAAAGAGAAGGAAAAAAGGGAGGGGTCACACAGCCCAAACTTGGGGATTTCGCTTCTGCGCCCCCGGAAAGCGTGGGGCAGGCCCCCGGGTCGCAGAGTCTCCCTCCCAGGCTCTGGCGATTCTTCGTGACGCAAAGAGGACCAGAGTCCCCCAACTGCTCGGGAGCGACCAGGGCGGGTCCAGCGAATCGAGGGCCCCACCCTGGGCCGTCTAGCGCCTCTGCGTTCAGGGGAGATCGGTGACGCCCCAAAACTCACAGGCCTGCCCAGCCTCCTGGAGCCGCGCCCCGGAACGCGCCTCGAGGCCTTCTCATGGGTCGGGCCCAGACCCGGAAGGCGGCCCCGCACCTTCAGCCGGTCTCCGCCCCGGGAACCGGAGCCGGAGCCGACCGGGCCCTTGCTGTCGGGGGCACGCCCCGGGGCCGGGCCGGCTGTCCGCACAGGGCCAGGTGTGGGGAAGGGGCCGTCTCACAAATGCCCGGCTGCCTGCCGAGGCGTCCGCACAGGCGCCCGTGGGGAGCCGGGCGGCCACCTGCCACCCGCACCCGCCTTCTCCCCGTCGGGGCCGCTGGCAGCGGGGCGAGACCCCCACGGTCCTCAAGGGGCGGGCAGGGGCTATTGAGCGGTCGCCCCCGCTCGCCCCGCTACGGCGTCTCGGGGGTGAGGAGGAGGGGGACGGCGGTGCCCTCGGTTTCCAGGGCGACGCACGGACACCCCCCCCCCCCCCCCCGTGACAGTGGAGACGCAGCTCGAACCCGGGACCAGAAGACCGGGCCGTGGGTCCTCCCCCAGCCCCTCGCGGGCTGGGCTGCGGGCGCGGACACACGGGTGCGCCGGCACCGGCAGACGGCGGGGGGGGGGGGGGGGCGGTCTGCCAGGGGCCTCGAAGGGGGGACGGGGTCCGACTGGAGCCCGCGGTGCCGCCCCCCACCCCGTAGGCAGAGCAGGGCGATCAGCGAGGCTGACCCGGGTCCGACCTGGGTGTGTGGGGGGGGGGCTTTGCGAGGTCAGACTTCGCCCCCCCCCCCCGCGACCCCGCCCCCCGCGCGCTCACACGCCGCCTCTCGCTGCCGCAGCCCGGCGAGCTAATCGGCGCACCATCCACCTATCGATCGCTGGCTCGGTGCCACGCGGGCCGGCACGGTGCCAGCGGGGGCTGCGGGGCACCGGGGCGGGCGCGGAACGGCCGCGGGGGACGGGGCGCCCCTTCCCCTGGCTGCACCCGGGACACGTCCAGAAAGAGGGCTCTGGTCGGGTTTGGGCGGGGGGGTGGGGGGATCACAGCCTGGCCTGCCAGAGGTGGGAGAGATGGCGTGGGGCTGAGAGCAGAGGGGGCCCTCCCTCCTCGGCCCCACCCCCTCCTCCTTATAAAAGCGAAGAACAAAGAAGCCGCTGGGGAAGGAGGCTTTGATCTGACCCCACCTTCGCAGTTCTAGGCCTGGTACCGCCCAGACTGCCCTTGGGGAGGGGGAAGGATGCCCAGCTCGCAGGACCCAGGCGCTCTGAAACCCGGGTGCGGTCTTTCTGGCAGCCCTTGCTTTTGCCCCGACACCCTGCTTGGTGCTCCCCGGGCTTGGGCAGTGCCTCGAGCAGGTGGGCTGTCAGGAGCAGCTGCCCCCTCCCCGCACAGGAAGCCAGCTAGGGAGGTAGGAGGGGGCGCCGGGCTGTACAGCTGCTGCTGGCACCCACCCCACATCGCCCAGAGGGGTGCCCTCGGCCTGGAGCCGATGGCCAGGGCACAGCGGGCACAGAGGTCAGGCAGAGCCAAAGCTGAGAGCAGAGGCCGCAGGGAGCCCCGGTGTCAGGGAAGGAGCCGGAGGGCGGTGGGTGGGGCAGAGCAACAAAAAGGGGGGTGGTTTATTGAGGGTTTGGTCCAGACACTTATAAAAATACAAACTGGCATGATGTCCAGCCTCATGGCAAGTCTGTCTTCACAGAAGACAAGCGAGTGGCACCCCCCCCCCAGGGTGGGGGGGGATGTTGCCCCAGGGAAGTGGCCCCCAGGGTGCCGGGCACAGGCCTCAGCCTCTTCCTTGCCCTGGTCTGGCAATCCACCTGTCCCAGGGTCTTCGGTCTTGGCCCCCAACGGGCTCAAGGATTCCATCCCACCAAAATCCCAGTCCTTCTGGGGGGATGGGCAAAGAACATCAAAGCAGCGGACGGAGACCCTGTGTTTGTCCTGCCTGGGCTCCAGGGGCAGGGGAGGGGCGCGGGGGGGGGGTGCAGGGCGGTGTGCAGCTCCCTGCAGCAACTCTTCAGCCTGTGATAAGGGGCCAGCCCCTGGAAGGTCACCTCGGACCCTCCGACCGCCCCCATCACTCTTCCATCGGTCTGGCTGGCTTGATGCTGAGGGCCCTCCTCCAGGGAGTCTCGGGAGGGCTGTCGCTCCTGGGGTGGTAGGAGGGGTCCGCTGGGCTCAGAGAATTCGCAGGAGACGCAAAATTGGGAGCAGCAGCAGCAAGAGACAGAGAGGGCTGGGAGGCCCTCCCCCTTGCCACCCAGAGGTGCCGCTCTCTCCAGGGCTTCCGACGGGATGGGCCGACTCCGACTCTGCAGGGGGGTGGCACTGATGGGCTCTCCCTGCCAGCAGCCTCCTCCCTGCCCTCCCCCTAAGGCTGTTCGCTCTCGTCCCAGTTCAGCCCAGGGCTCGAAGGACATTGCCCTGGAGATGTCGTCCCTTGGCCTGGCATAAAGGGGTACAGTTGGGGACACCTGGAGGGCTCAGCCGGTTGAGTGTCCGATCTGGCTCTGGTCACGATCTCACTGTTTGTGAGTTCGAGCCCCACGGCAGGCTCGCGGCTGTCAGCCCAGAGCCTGCTCCGGATCCTCTGCCCCTCCCCCACTCACACTTTCTCAAAAATACACATTAAAAAATTTTAAAAAGGGGTACAGTGAAAGCTCCCACAGAGCAAAAGGCCCCACCTGGGCCCCTCAGGGTGTGATGTTCCCAGACTCTCCCCACTACTCTCCTCACTCCCAAGGGCCCAGAAGGGCTGCCCGCCCTGCCCCAACCTACTTACTGCTCTCCTTGCAGCAGACAGACACCTGGAGCTTCAAGCAGCGGCCAGAACTCTCCGGGGCCGGTACCGCTGCGTGGTGGGAAATCGGGAGGAAGGCGTTAGCACAGGCTAGTCCGCACGCCTCAGACCCTGCTTCAGACCCTTCCGATCGTCTTCTCCCAGGTCCCTGGAAAGCCCGCCCTTACCTTTGGGCCACATCCTGGTGCCAGACTCCCTGTGCCCCCATCACGTCCCCTTCCCCGGCTCCTCCTGCTTTCTCCTCCTCTTGGGAGACTCACCCTACATGACCCCCTACTCAGTCTTAGACTCAGGCCGCCTGCGCACCTCCACCCGCCCCCCCCCCCCCAACCCCGGCCCCAGACACCATCAGTGTGCCTTCCTCACTCACAGATGTAGTAGTAGGTCTCTCCAGGCAAGAACTCGAAGCCAAGGGAGAAGGGTGTGAAGCGCTGAATCTTCTCTGAGAATCGAACGGGACCAAAGGGAGCGAAAGGGAGGGCGCACTCCCAGCGCTTGAAGGCGCCCGGCCCCTGGGCCTGGCAGGCCTCATAGCCCTGCCGGTCCACCATGTATAAAGCAAACGTCTCGGGGCCGTCCGGGGGCCCTGGCCCATCGTAATGCGGGCAGAAGATGTCTAGGTAGTCGTTGAGGACCAGCTCCACCACCGCGTCTCCTCCGAGCAGCCTGCAGGCATAAGGCAGGTGTGGGCTGAAGGGGCAGGGCACAGGGCACCCGGGGCGTAAGGGCCGGAGAGACCCCTCCCCATGGCCCCCGCCAGCCTCTCCCCCACCCACTGGAGAGGGAGCGGCTCGGGAGGGTCTGCGCTTGCCAGCCTGACAACTCTTGAGAGACAGTCGAGAAATGGGGGACGTAACCACTACAGGTCTTGAGAGGTGAAGGGACCGCAGTGCCCACTAGCACAAGGCTCCCACACGAGAAGGCCACTCACCACGCCCTACATTTTCAAGTTGGAGCTGCCGCCCAGCTCTGTGGCCCCAGTGCCCAACAGAGCGTCTGGCACAGCACCCTGTACTTGACAAATGCCAGGTCTGGGGCTGCTGCACAGCTGGGCACGGAGGGAGGGGTACGCAGCACAGTCATGGCCTCGGAGAGGGAGGCCCGGATCAGCATCCGCATCAACAGCAACAGAGAGAGAAAGACTGCTTTGCAGACCTCATTCCAATACCGGAAAGATGCCACAGGACAAAAAAGAAAGAAGGAGTGGATGGGGGTACCTCCTTTTTGTTTTTCCAGGACAAGGAAATGTTGGACGTGGAGCAGAAGCCCTTCCAGATATGAACCAATCTTTGGCCTACTCAGGACTCCCTTCACCTCCTGGGAGCTGCCTGTGGGAGCCAGGACAGGCAGGAAGGGCTGTCACCCCCTTCCCCCTTCCCTGCCATACACACAGTCCAGCCTGACTCCCAAAAGGCCTCTCGCTATCCCTCAATGGGTGGTCTAAGGACCACCTGCATCTGGAGCTCTAATTAGAAATGCAGATTCATGGGCTCAGCTCAGACCAACTAGAACACGAGCTGGGCCTTGGTTGGATTTGTTCCAGATCATCCCTAGTGCCTGAAAAAGTGTCCTGCCCAAACACTCAATAAGTATTCGTAGATTGAATGAATGAGCCAGAAACCTCAAGGTTCGGGGCTAGGAACCTGAGTTTCTAATGAGTTCTTCAAGTGATTCAGAGGCACTGGTCTGGAACAGAGAGGGGGATTCGGAACTGGAGGACAATAGTTGTTATCACGTGGTGCTCCTATTGTAATGACCTATGGGAGGCTGCCCTCCCTGGGGGTCTTGGGGCTGGAAGAGGCCAGAGCTGAGGTCTTATCTCCCTGCAGCCAGCATCCTAGCACACGCCCTGGCACACCGCACACTGTGTAACGCCTGTCGGTGAGTGAGCAAATGCACAGTCACAGATTGTCTCAAGTATCAGAAAGGCAAACAGATGGAGAAAGCAGAGAGAGGCACGGAGAGCTGGGGAAGAAGATGAAAACACTCGAAAATACCGAGGTTCAAAGGCTTGGGAGAAAGAAATAATGATTTTTATCTGCACAGCCTGCACCTCGTTTGCACACGTGACCTCAGCCAGCCAGCCCGATTTCCCAGGGTACCAGGTGTTATGAGCCCATTTTACAGACGAGATAACTGAGGTTGGAGAGGTCAACCGACTCGCCCGAAGGTGATTCAACTGGAAGGGCTGGGCCGGGACTGGACAGAATTAGAAGGGCGGATAGTGACGGAGATGAAAGCAGAGACAGCGAATGAGATCAGGAGACGGCGAGCGCCAGAGGGGAGGCCCAGCAAGCAGGAGCTTCAACCACGCTCTTTCACGAGAGTAAAGCCCCCTCCCTCCCTCTCCAGACCGCGCGCCCCGGCTCGGGCAGGAGGGCGGGGGGGATCAGCCGGAGAGAGGCCAGAAGCGAGGGGGCGGGGCTCGGAGCGCAGGCCGAGGCCCCCCCCAGCTCCCCGCTCTCCCAGGTCCCACCATCCGCCCGCGGAGCCGGGGTCCTCCGCCCGCCCCCCAACACGTGCGGGCGGGGGGAGCCCGGGGCGCGCCTCGCCCCTCCCCTCCCCCGCCGGCTCAAACAAAGGAGCCCCGGCGCGCGGCCGGGCGCAGGCGGCGCCGCGCACGGAGCGAGAGTGGGGCGCGCGCCCGGCCCGGGAGCGCGCAGGCCCGGCCCGCCGCCGCCTGGGTTCGGCCCGGCTACCTGGGGTTACTGGAGTTCCAGTAGACGGCGTGGCGGAGGCCGGAGCCCCCTCGCAGCGGGGAGCTGAGGAGCGCGGCCCAGAGGACAGTCCGCAGCAGGGGCAGCAGCCGCATCGCCCCCGGGGTCCGCTCTGGTCTGGTCCGGCCGGTCCCGGCCCGCTTCGCTGCCGCGGCGAGAAAGGTACAAAGTGGAGGTGGGGGGGGGGGGGCGGTGCGGGGCTGGGGGTGGGGTGCGGAGACTCGCGGGCCACGCCCCCGGGTAACTTTCCACCAATGGGGGCGCACCCCCGCCTCTCCGCTCAGAGCCAACTCCTGTTAACCCCCTGCGCGCCGAGGCGCACGCCGGGTTCACCCCGCTCCGACCCCGGCTGCGCCGCGTCGCGAGGGGGCGGGAGGGGCGACGTGGTCCGCTGCTGGGAGTCCGTTTTAGGGAGGTCGCGCCTTTCATGTCTAAGTTAGTACCGGGTAGGAGGCCTTATTGCAATTTGGGGGGACTGAAATAGGAGCACGCGCCCTCTGGCCCCAAGAGGCCGGCGAGGGTCTCCAAAGCCCGTCCGCCTCTACCTGAGAATGTTGCCCATTTTTTAATGCCGGTCCAGGGATAGCGCGAGTGTCGGAAGGGACGGATCGCCTCCTGGGATTTCGCCCGCCCCCAACCCCCCTTACAGGGCCTTAGTGGTGAGCTCGTGCCCATCTCGGGCTTGGCGCTTGCCCCCTTCCGCCCCACACCTTCGTTCTGGGCTGGGGGCCCGCGCGGCCCCATTCCCGAAAACGAAATAATGAGGCCGATTGCGCCCTATACAATGCACCTTTGTTCCCAAGCCCTCAGGTGGGGCGCGGGGTGGTGGGGGGGGGGGGGGAGGAGGCAGGTGCACGGCCTTGGGATCGTGGGAGCCGCCGCCCCGCCCCGCCCCGGCTCCGGGGCTCCGACAACACCAGCCAGATCCACTTTTCCCAGCCACTGGTCAGGGGGTGGGGACGGTTTGGCCGCTTGGTTGATAGCCGCCTGTGGGGGCCGCGCAGACCTGGGGGCGAGGACTTGGCGACTGGCGGGTGGCACGGGGTTTTACAACTCCCCGTGGTACTGCAGTGCGCACAGGCCTCCCGGGCCGGGCAGAAACGAGCCGCGAGCATCCCGGGGACACGCGCCGAGCCGGCCGCGGACTCTCGCCCTCCCCGGCCCGCCTTCGTCCGAGGTGGCAGCGCCTCCTGGCGGACAGACCTGGAACCGCAGCAGGGGCGACCCGGCCTTCCCACAGCCGACAAACTCCGAGGCGCGCTGCCCAGACCTCACTGTTTATTGCACCAGAGCAGGGACAGGCTGTGTGCACCTCCCTCAGCCCAGTCCAGCGCCCAGCCCCTCCCCAACCCCAGCTTCCATGGCGTGAGCGGGTCCCTAGAGTGCTGCTCAGCGGCCCGTGGCAGTGTCCGGGGTCCAGGCTCCGGCTCCCTCAGTCATCACCGGGGACTCCAGGGACTGGTCGCCTCTTGAAGTCCTAGGTCCGGGTGGCAGGCCGGGAAACCTCAGCAGAGGTCAGAGGTAGAGCGAGGACGCTGCTGGGGGCGGCGGTGCAGGTCTGGGGTGCAGACGCCAAGCACAGAGATCAGAGGTGCCCTTTCCCCAGACCATTCGCCCCTCCCACCCATCCTCCGCGCCCCTGCTCGCCTACCTGGACGGTACCACTACGGGTTGGATTCCAGTTTCTGGGCCAGGCAGGTCACCCGAAGGGCACCGGCTCTGGGGGTTGGCAGGCAATGGCTTCCTCGGGGGTGGGGGCTTGGCGGGCCCCTGTGAGTGGGAGAGAAGGCAGGAGGCTGGCTTGGGAGGGGATGTCATGGTGCCCACCTGGTTGTTGGGGAACACCAGCTTGTGGGGCCGGCTTCAGAGGTCACCTCTGTCTCCAAACAAACCTGTCACCGGTAAAGGGCACCAGCGGATGTGCCCTTAGGCACAGAGGGGGCATCTCACCATGGCCACCACTGCCACGGCTATTAGCACCACAGCCCTGGGTGGGGGAGAGGCTGTGCCCTTCTCTCCCCACACTGTTACCTTAGGGTGCCTCACCACCGGGTCAGCGGGCAGAGGGCGGGTGGGGGGTTTGGGTCGGTCAGCCAGCTCAGCCTGGACAGAGAGAGGGGCAGTGCTGTGAGAGCACAGCCAGGGGCAAGAGGCATGCAGTGGTACTCTTGAGGGGTTCAGGTCAACATGCAAAGTCAGCCAGGGGGCAGGAGAGAATGGGGACATGCGCACAGGGCTTGGGTGCCTGCCAGCAGAAGCCTCAGGGGAGGAAGGCACGGGTCAGAGTGGTGTCCCTGGCCAGCTGCAGTCCTGCCACTGACCACCAGATGGCGGTAGAAACCAAGGCAGGAGGCTCACCCTTTGCTGATTCTGGGGCTCAGAGTGTCTGAAGGCTGAGGGGCACCCCGGTCCCCTAATGAAGAGCGCCACTGGCAGGGGACCAGGGTGAGAGCTGCAGCTGGGCACCAAGCCTCCCACCTGCCCTGGGCGAGGGCGGGGCCTGGCCTGGATTTACCTGGAGTCTCTTGGGCACAGGGTCAGGAGGCAGCGGCCTGGAAGGGGGAGCCGGGAAGCCAAGAGCACTGGCCTGCTGAGAGAGCAGGAGGAGCAGACAGGCAGGGTGGGGGCGGGGTGGGGAGGGAGCACAGAGACAGATGTGGGCAGAGAGGGGTCAGTGCCTGCGGGCGGGGCAGCCAGGGTCCCTGGGGCGGTGGGCGCAGTGCATGCTGTTATCCAATTGTGTGCAGAGGGGGTGACGAGTGGTGGAGCTGGCATGCAGACCACCCCCCACACCCCTGCCGGGGGCTCAGGGGGCACTCACCAGCCCTCCTACCCATGGTGTCCTGGGCCTCTTCAGGGTGTGGCACACCCAGGGCCCCTTCTGAGCACCACCCCCCTCGTCCTCCAGGGGCCCCTCTGGGAGCATTCGCAGACCCACCTCTCAAAGCCACCAGCTTGGCCAGCTCAGAGAGCTCAGCGGACCCTCCTCTAGGTGACTGCCCCTCCCCACTGCAGGCTGGACTCTGCTTCTGGGCCTGCAGCCAGGGGAGTGGGGGAGGGCTGGCCCTGACTCCTCTGGCCGACTCTTGGGCAGTGTGAGACTCTCTCTGAGTCTAGGGCCTTCAGTACTCCCGCCCCAGGGCCCAAGCCGGACGCTGGGACAAGGTGGGGCCTCTCTCCTCTGGTATCCTTGACTCACCTTGGCACCTGGCATCAGCAGGACCCTCTGCGGGGGTCCTGGGTGTTCTGGGGGACCAGACTGGGCTGCCCTGGACATGGAGAAAAGGAGGCAGGGGGCCCAGCGTCAGACCACGCTCTCCACCCGCACGCGACCCTTGAGTGCAGCGGCCGCAGCCCCTTGGAGAGCAAGGGTTTAGCCCAGTCAGAGTGGGGAGGCGGGGGCGGGGGGGGGGGGTGATGAGCCGGAGGGAGGGCCCCACTTAGCACAGGGGCTCCCCGGCTGCCCTCCGTGGGTCTCCGTGTGAGGTGAAGAGTTACGGGGCGTGTGTAGAGAAGGGAGGTGTGGGGGGAGCGGTCCGAGGGGCTGGCGATCGGAAGCCGGTGGGGGGCGCTGCAGACGGGGTGGGGCAGGACCCCACGGCCGTCGTGTGCCGCAGGGCGGTCGAGGGAGCGGCGGCAAGGAGCCTGGTACCTGTACTGGCAGCTGGGGCCTTTGAGCTGACAGAGCCGTTGGCGCAGGCGAGCACGGTGCCAGTAGCTGGCGCCCAGGAGCATCAGGGCCACCAACAGCAGGAGGCTGAGAGGCAGCCCTGTGGTCAGGGAGCTGGTTGCTGTGGGGAGAAGGCGGGTGGGGCTAGGATCCTACACCCAGGAAGGGGTGGCAGGTGGGGAGGGGGAAGTGATCAGAGAACCCCAAGGGGTCAGGAAAGGGCGGGGGGGGGTAAGGAAGCCACTGTGCCCTCTCCCCTCCCCCCCCACCTCTGCTGCGGTTGGCACAGTCCGGCGGCGCCCAGCCCTCCTCGCAGCGGCAGTGTCCTTTGCTGTCGCAGACCTAGGGGTACAGGCTGAGTAACGAGGGGCCCGTTCCCCTGTCCCAGCTTTTCAGGAGCTCCTAAGTGCACAACCGGGAGGTGTGCCGGGGTGATGGGATGGAGAGAGGGACAGTTTATCCACGGCAGACCAGGTGAAACCAAACTAGCCCCTCGAGCGCCTTCTCCGTGCCGGGCACTGTACCGGAAACTCCCATGTCCTCTCATGCACCAGGAATTGGGTACTATTATTCTGCCCACTGGATAGTCGAGGAGGCTGAGCTCAGAGAGGTTAATAATCTGCCTGAAGTCACGCAGCTAGGCAGCAGCAGAGCAAGGGTCGGAAGCTAGGTGTGTGTGTTTCCCAGCCTGTCACCGTTCTCGTCCCCGGAGGCTGCCTGCTCCCCCCGCCCCCCCCACCGTCTCCCCCAGGCCAGCTCACCCCGTGCCCGTGGCACTTGCTTCGACATTCCTGCGCTCCCAGGAGACCCACGGGCTGGCATCGACGGTCAATGCACACCTGCCCAGGGGAGGAAGAAGAAAGATCAGGTTCTCACGAAGCTTCACTGACCCTGGGAGGCCAGCGCGGCTGAGTGGCGGATGGAGAAACCGAGGCCCACGGGAGGACAGGACTTCGCTCGGGCCAAAGAGAGGATCTGAACCCCCCTCAGAGTCTGTGCATTTTACACGGGTGGACAGCGAGGCCCGGGCACTGCTCGCCGTGGTCCAGACACCCCTCCCCCTCCTGGTCTTGCCCCCTTGGGACTGCTCACCAGGTCAGGACCACAGGCTGTGCCGGGCAGAGTCAGGAGGGGCTGGGCCACGTCATTGCCCAGGTCCAGGTGGACCCAGCTGCAGTTCAGCTCCGGCTGGGTCCCGTTGGCCTCTAGTATCTCCCAGCGCAGATCCCGGGCTGAGCCCCGCAGCGGCTGGGCCCGACCCCCCTGGCACTGGAGCTGCCCGCACATGGCATCTCTGAGGTGAGGGAGGAGGTGCAGGGTCAAGCCGAGGCCCCCACAAACCCAGAGGAGAATCCAGGTTTCGTCACTTACTTAGGGGCACAGGACACGTAGCTGCCATCAGGGCTGCGTCCACAGCTCCCGAAGGCATCGCCTCTCGTGTTGGCGGTAAGGAGGCAGCGCGGCGCGGCGGGCTGGGCCCCGGGTCCCCAGAGAGCCTGGCACTGCTGGGCATAGGAAGCGCAGCGCCCCTGCACGCACACAGCCTGGCCCCCCGCGCACGGCTCGCCGTTGCCCAGGCTGACGTCAGGAGGGCACTGGGGGCTGTCTCCCGAGCAGAACTCCGCGAGGTCACAGTCGCCTCTGGCGGGGCGGCACTGCCAGCCGGCTGGGCGCAGCTAGGGGGGTGGGGGAGGGTCAGAAGGGGTGCCGGGCAGGTCCAGCCCGGCCCTGGGGGCCACAGGGACCCTTCCCGCCGTGGCCCCGGGCGGGTGAGCTGTGGCGGCCGGTCCGGTCCGTGCCCACCTGGCAATCCTGACAACAGAGCCCGCCGGACGCGCACTGTGCCCCAGGCCTCAGCTGGCAGGTGAAGTCATCGCAACAGGGGTCGGTGCATTCCTGGGGGCACGGGGTGGGGGTGGGGGGTTGCGTCAGGGCGGGCTGGGCCCGAGAGCCTACCTCCTCCCCTCCGCCCAGGGCAGCCATCAGAAGGACGCAGCGGCAAGTAAAGGCCAGAGCCCAATGACATGCATGGTGTCCCTGCAGGCGGGGAGGGGCGGAGAGGAACGGGCCGGCCCTTTAGAGCCCACGAAGGGGCTCTGGAGGCTCGGAGCGGGGTAGTGAGCCAGGGCCAGGGCACAGGAGTGAGTGGGGCAGGGCTTCGGGCGAGGGGCTCACGTCCGGGAAGCCACAGTCACACTGCTCGCCCGGCTCCACCAACATATTTCCGCAGACAGCGGCCATAGAGGGCAGGCCGGGCTGCCGTTCGAAGAGGCAGCTGCCCATCCCCTCCAGGAGAGCCTCCTCCAGGGCCCGCCGGCTGCAGTTGCTGAAGTTGAGGCCTGGCAGGAAGCTGGGGACGGCGGGGGAGAGGTTAGGGCTGCAGCCACCCCCTGCCCCTGCCCCTGCCCCTCCCCGCTGTGCGTCCTGCAGCCACTCACTCTGTGGAGGCCTCCATGATGCAGCTCTTGGCCGGGGCCGGGCCCGGGCAGGGGCAGCTGTTCCCTGGCAAGTCGTGGTCCAGGCCCAGGCTGTGGCCCAGCTCGTGAGCTATGGAGGACGCAACCCCCAGGACGCTGGTGGAGTGGTCCTGGCATTGGGGAGGGGACACCCCAGGTCCAGCACCAGCCTGACTCTCTTGTTCTCTCCTCATCTGACCTCTTGGGCGCTCAGCCTCCCTCCTTCACTGCTTCTGGAGTAGGAGGAGAGCCCGGGCCTGGGTGGTGGGAAGGCTTAGAGCTCGCTCAGCTCTGTTCCTGTCCCTTACGTGTGGCCCTGGGCACTCGCCTCTGTTCTGTGGGCCTCAGCCACCCCCTCCTCCCCTGCGAGGTGCCCTCACAGGTGAAGCCCCCACGTAACGGTGCTGTGACAGCAGGGGCCACGTCCTACCCGCCGTCCTCCCCACCCCCCCCCCCGTCCCCACATCCGCGGTTTTGGGGTAGGTAACTCGGTGGGGTTGGGGGGGGCACGTGGAGGAGGCGACGTGCGAGGGCCCCGGCATCGCTCACCATGTTCACACCCCCCGAGAGGTCGGGAGAGCAGATGGAATTCTGAATGGCCATGCCCACCGCGGGCCCGGAGAACGAGGTGGCACTGTGGGATCGCAGGGCCACAGGTCAGCCCAGAGCTTCAGGGCCGCAGGCGGGGAGCTGGGGCGCAGCCTGGGGTCTTACGTCACGAGCTGGGCGCTGTCGTGGGTCAGTCGAGGCAGTAAGTCTTCCCGCCGCCAGCGCAGGAAGTTGTGTAGCGTGAGGCCGGGGTCCCGGCTGATCTCCACCAGGTCACGCTGGCTCCAGGCCTCCAGGCCCACCAGCGCCACCCGGACGTTCAGGGGCCGGAAGAACTGAAAGAGAATGGGGGCTCAGGAGAGGGGTCCCCGCGGCCACAGGGCCGTCCGGCTGCTGCTGGGCCCGGCACTCACGGCGTCCAGGAGAAAGGCCACCTTCAGCATGCGGGTCAGCAGGTGCTGGAAGTCCGGGTACCTCTGGACCTGCGGCTCAAGGGAAACGACCATGATAAGGAGCAGACGCGGCACTGGGGGGGGGGGGGCCGGGACACGGCGGGCGGTGTAGGGGAGGGTTGGGGGGGCAGGACACGCGGCGCCTGCAAGCTCACCTCAGAATGGTCAGCTACGAGCACCAGCTCAATAACCTTGGTCTCTGCCACCACGTCCCGCCTCCGCTGAGGACAAGAAGGGGTGTCAGGCACACTCCTCACGCCGGGGCCACACGGGGCTGCCCGAGCTGTGTCCGCTCCCACCCTGTGTGCTCCAGTGGAGGAGAGCAGAGAGCCCGTTTCACAGAGGAACCCCTGAGAGCCTGAGAGGCCAGGGACTTGCCCAAGGTGGACCGAGAAGTAGGTCATGAAGCTGGGAGTAGAGCCTTGCTTCTCTGGCTCCAAACTCAGTACTTTTCCTGAATTAAAAAAAATAATACTAGGGGCGCCCGGCTGGCCCAGTCGGATGAGCATGCGACTCTTGATCTTCTTGGGGGTCGTGAGTCTGAGCCCCACACTCGGTACAGAGATTACTAAAAACAGCCAAAACGATAAATAGGGGGCACCTGGGTGGCTCAGTCGGTTAAGCGTCTGACTTCGGCTCAGGCCATGATCTCACAGTTTGTGCGTTCAAGCCCCGCGTCCGGCTCTGTGCTGACAGCTCAGAGCCTGGAACCTGCTTCGGATTCTGTGTCTCTCTCTCTCTCTCTCTCTCTCTGCTCCTCCCCCCACTCAAGGTCTGTCTCTCTCTCAAAAATAAACGTTAAAAAAAACCACAATAAATAAACTTTAAGAAGTAAATAATAATAGCCAACGCCATCATATATTTACCTATCTCAGGCCCAGTTTAAGCACCATATAGATACTTGATAGATGGATATAGACTCGTTTAAGCTCCACAGTAACCCTAGAGAGTAAGTAGCTTATTCTCCCCGATTTATAAACGAGGGTGCTGGACTCATACTGCCTTATGCCTGGTGACTGTGTGGTCTGTAGCCAAGCACTCTCCGCACACGGGATCATACGGCCCATGAAGAGTCTGAGTCAGGTCCCTGCGTCTAAACCCCACATATGTCATTTCGTGGTTGAACAGCTTTGGGCAAGTCACTGCCTCTCTCTCTCTCTGAGCTGGTTTTCTAACAAAGACGGAGCTATTGCCAGCCCGAACCTCCCAGGGTTTCGGGAGGAGGAGAGGAGATTATGTTCACACAGGGCCCGACCCAGGGCAACAGCTCCTTAGAAGGTACTGGAAACAAAGATCTCTGAGGGTCCGGGGCCTGGCCCTCAGGGACAACAGAAGCCTGGCCCCTTGCCGTCATCCTCACCCGACGACTGCGCATGTGGCTGTGGCGCCGTCCCCGGGGCCGCTCCTGGGGAGCCCGCGTGGCCACAGATGCGTGCCCGCTCAACCCACAGGTGCGGCCTGGCAGGAGGAGGTCTCGGGTCCGGGAGATGATGGGGGCGGCTCGCAGGTCCCCGGGCCCCAGCTCCAAGGTGTAGCTTCTCTCGGGGGACAGGACCACCAGACCCCTGGGAGGAGGCAGGAAGTCAGAAGACCTCTCAGCTCCACACCTCACACAGCCTGGCTCTCTCCACCCCGGTGGGATGCGCCCTCTGTACCTGAGCCCTGAGCAGGTGCACACGGACGCCCAGGAGCCCACGTGGCCCCGTACCGCTCCCTGGTAGCAGCAGCTGTCCTACAGCAGAGAAAGGTCAGCGCTACCCCAAAGGCCAGGGCTGGAGCCCCCGAGGCTAGCTAGCCTGTCGGTGAAGGCTGGTGAAGGCTGGTGAAGGCGCACCCCACATCGCATAGGGATGACACCCTCCATGTGGCCCCTGGCGCCGCCCTCGGGCCGGAGACGGGACACTAGACTCACCAGAGCGTGTCCCTCGCTGGCCACACGGGTGCCGTCGGGCCGGTACCACATCAGGTGTGGGCGGCCTGGGACTAGCTCCCTGTGGAGTGAAGAAAAACGGAGGCAATGCCAGTCGCCTCCCAGGGCAGTACGGCGACATCCTGAGGTCCAGAGGTGGTAAGGGGTGGCTGGGGGCCAGGGTTCCCCCCGAGGCCGCAGAGTAGAGCGCTCGGGCCACAAACTCTGCCAGGCTATCTGGGTCCTAACCTGGTTTTTACCACACGCTAGCTGTGTGACCTTGGGCGGGTTATGTAACCTCTCTGTGCCTTGACTTCTTCATATGTAAAATGAAAACAGCAGCATCATAGTATTTACCTTATAGGTTGTTAGAAGGATTAGGAGAGTTCGAGCACTTAGTAAACGTCACCTACGGTTGTTACTTGTGCTGTTATTGTCGTTACCACCGTCATTGTTACCTATTCTGCAGCAGCTCCAGGGTATGACTGTCACCGTCCAATTCCAATCTGATCCACAGAGCCTCAGGCAGATTGGTCTGCGGGCACCAGAGGGTATGTCACCTCCCTGGCCCTGCCTGAAACTCCCATCCGTCTCTAACCAGAAAACCTCAGACCCTTAGGAGAGTACCAACGATTAGGTCACCGGAGGGGGGGGGGGGGTCCCGAGGGAGGGGCCAGGAAGCCCTGCCCGGCCTGGGGCATTGTTCTGGGGGGCTGTGTGCGAGGTCAAGCAAGGTATCTGAGCCGCCCCTTCTCGGCTTCCTGCCCAGAGAGGAAGCATCATGGAAGAGCTGGCGCTCGCCCCAGCCCTTCCTCTGACTCAGCGCTGGAATTGGGGAGGGGGGTGCCTGGTGAGGCCCTGACCTTCCCCCACCGAGAAAGCCCGCAGAGTGAGACCCCGAAGGCAAGTCTGGCCTCAGGGTCTCCCCAGGAGATGGACGGGGCCGGGCGGGGCTGAGGCTGGCAGATGCGTGTCGGGGGAGAGGGGGTAAGCGAAGCCAGGTGCTGGGGTGTGGCCAGAGGGGCAGCCAGACCTGGGGTGGCCGTGCCACATGAGGTCCACTCACCTGCTCCTCAGAGAGGGCTGGTTATGGGGGCGGCAGGGACTGTGTTCTGTGCTTGAAGGGACAGGGGTCTCACCTGCAGCATCTCCGCCAGGCTGAGTGTGGGGCTGTCTTGAAAGACCTGGGGCTCCGAGGGTCCACCCAGGGCCCTCTCTGGCCTCGTCTGCTCCTCCACAGGGCCACCTGCAGGGTCCCCAGGACACCCCAAGAGCGTGCTGAGCGAGCCAGTCCCTGGCGCTGGGCACAGCCGGTGCCTGTGGCCACTCAGGGCCCTTCTCGGCTGGAAGGACTCCTGCACTGCATTCTGGGACTTAAAGGAGCAAGCCCCAGGAGAGGGGCTTCTCTCCACCCCTCACTTGCACCCCTACCCCACCTGCACGTCCCCAGGGAAAGTTCAGCTTGCCCCGCCTGGGGCCCCCTCCCTGTCCCCCCAGGCTCTCACGGGGAGCCCCCTTCCTGCTCCCTCCCAATCACACCCCCCCCCCCAGGAACGCCCCCTCTCAGGCCTGGGCGAAGCCTTGTGGCCCGGTGCCCACTCACCCTCCCCTTTCCTCACATCGGAGCTGCGGGAACGCCCATCTCTGGGTGCGCAGTGCAAACACCCCTCCCTAAACATCCCTCAGACCCAGCCAGGCACACCCGCTCGCCACAGCTCAGCTCCTCCCTGCTCCCAACATCCCCCCCCCTCCTCCGTCCCCACAACGGCCCTGTCTCCTCCGCACAGCCCACCCCCGCCTGCCATCCCGGTCCGTGGCCAGAGACGCAGCGGGAAGTGAAAGTTCCTAGGAGGAGTTGGTGTCAGCCTCTTTCCAGGCCGACTCTCCGCCCGCCCCCCCCCCCCCCCCGGCTCCTCCCGCGTCCCCACCCGCCAGCTCCGCCAGGTTTTTGGTGGCATCAACACGGGGTGAGGGGCGCCGTGACCGCCCGGGCCCTGGATAAGGAAGAGTCCTCTTCGCCAAACCCTCCGGGCCGTGCCCACTCGGCGCCCTGGCACCGGGCAGGATGGTCGGCTAGGCCCCAGAGGGGCGAAGACGTCAGTCCTGGGGAGCAGCGACCGTCTCCCACCATCCTGAGGGGGCGCTGGGCCGGGCCCTTTGGTGCCCGGCACCGGAGCCTGGAAGTGTCCGCGGGGACCGCGCACAGGATGACCGCGCAGGGGGACCGGCATCCCCCTCCATCGCCCAGGACATCGAGGCAGGGCGGGCCGCGCTCTGGCCAAGGGGTCTCCCCGGGTCTCCGGCCGACCCCCAGTGCCTCCCGACTTCCCCGTGCCTTCTCCCAGTCTGTCCCCCCGCCCACCGCGGGCCGGGCACTCACCTCGATCCGGGAGCGGCCGGGAGGACAGGGGGCTGCCTGCGCCCAGGAGCCCCAGGGCCCAGAGCAGCGCCAGCCGCATGGCAGCGGCGCCCGGGGCCGGGCGAGGGCAGCAGGTGCTGGGCCGCGCGCCGAGGAACCGCGGCCGCCGGGTCTGCCTGGCGCACCCCGCCGCGCCGGGCCGCCACCAGGCCCCGCCCCGTCCCGCCCCCGCCCCGGGGGCGCAGGGCCAGGCCCCGCCCCCGGGGGAGCCGCGGCTCCGCCCCCGGAGGTCCCCGCCCCCGCCCGCGACTCCCGCGGGGCCCACTCGGCTCTGCCCCGCCGCGTTCCCGCTGCTGCGCGGGGTGGGAGCAGAACGAGGCCCGGTCCGACCGGCTTGGGCGGCGCGCCTCCACCCGGTCCGGGGCCCGACCCCTTCCCAGCAGCTTGGCTGCCCTCCCGCGTCCCGTCGGCGGCCCGGTTCTGCGGGGATCCGGTGGGCGGCTCAGACCCCTGGGAAGCGCAGGCGTCGGGAGTGCAGGGGCTTTTATTAACCAAGGAGGAGCGGGTTGGGGAGGGGGGGACAGCGACAGGCGCCCCGTCACTCGGCGTAGGTGGCGTCGTCGTTGCTGTCGCTGTAGGCGGAGGAAGAGAGTTCCTCGCGCGGGGTGCAGGCCGGGCACCGCCGCCGCATGTCGTCCCAGCACGACCGGCAGTACACGGCCGCGCAGTCCGGCGTCGGGCACACGTAGGCCTCGGGCGTCTCGGGAGCCTGGCACACCACGCAGCGCCGGCGCAGCCAGCGGCGCAGGAGCGGGCAGCGGCGGTGCAGGACGTCGGCCAGGTGGTGGCGCTGCCGGGAGCCCGGGGGAGAGAAGGGGTGCGGGGAGCGGGGCCTGGAGGGCAAGGTCGCCAGGCAAATGGACCTAGGGAGCTTCCCTCCCCCGCTCGGTGATGGAGACTGGGGGTGCGGCTTCCACTCCCCCAGCTGGGAGCAGCAACAACCATCACCTGTACCTCCCTGTGAACCACCTGATCTGTTCGCGGGGTGGGCTGAGAAGTGAGTGGGACGCGTAAGACTCTTACCCCTGTGTTCTCCGCTTTACAGGCCAGAAAGGGGAGTCTCGTAAGGGTTATGTGAGTTCCCAAAGGCGCACAGATAGTCAACGGCCAGACCTGGCTGCACGCAGCTGCCCTGATTCCAGATTACAAGCCTGCTTCATAAGGCTCCCCCCTCTCTCCACACTATTACCAGGAATTCTCTAGAGGCCACCTTATCAGCTCAGTCTTTGCTCAAGAAACTGCATGTGAGCGCAGAACTCCTGGCCTTGGCCTTCAGAGCCTTCCACACTCTGGTCCCTTTCCAGCCTCTGCTCTAACTTACCCCCACTTGAACTTTGCGTCCTCTGGCCAGCCCCCCAGACCAGCCCTGGCCCTTGACGTTCCCCTCGGGCTCTGAGACTTCGCACGTTCTGTTCCCCTAGCTTGGGACGAATGCCCTTCTATCTGCCCGTGAGAGTCCAGTTTACTTCCAGACCAGGTCATGGATTCACAGTGTGCTCTGTCTCAGCAGATGCTCGTTTAGCCTCCATGTGTCGCGGGGTGGGGGACCTAGGCCCTGGAGGAAAACGTCAGCAAATGTGGTCTCTCGCTTCCAAGAGCTCTGTTAGGGCCGGTGAAATAAGAATGGCTGCCTTTTTTTTTTTTTTTTTTAAACAACACGGGTCCTGTACCAAGAAGGGTCACATGACGACAACATGTGCGTGGGAGTTGCTAGGCGCCTGCTCCATGACAGCGAGGCTCCTCTAACCCTTTCAACAACCAGATGGAGAAGTGGTTCACTGCATCTTGCAGAAGGGAAACACCAAGGCACAGCTTTTAAGTAAACAACGCAGATCCCGGTTGCCATGGTGATGAAGGAACCAGGATTCAAACCCAGGCCCTCTGGCACCAGCACCCCACACCTCACTGCCACTGATCTCTGCACAGGCCTTGCAGATCTGTCCACCCTCTGAGGTCCCTTGAGGACCATGGCCAAGGTCACACAGCTTGATGAGGAAGCGTGGGCTGGAACCCGCTTCTTCTGGCCGTGGGCTCTGTCCTTCCGCCACGTGCCCCTTCATGATGCCTCCCTGACCCCCAGCCCACCTGCCTCCCCACCTCCGGCAGAGGCCCCGAGCTTCTGGTCTGTGACCCCGCAGTGGCATCCGTGGCTTGCCTCGGGTCCCCTGATCCCGGGGAAGCCCCCTTGCTTTCTTCTGGTCAGGCTGTATCAAATCTGATTCCTCTGTTCTGCCTGCTTCCTGATGGCCCACTGAGTGTCTCAGGCTGGCCTGAACGCGGGGGGACGGAGGCAGACTCGGCCCGACCCCCGGGAGCTGGACGTCCAGGGCCCCTGGTGTGCATCTCGTCGGAACTCGCTGAGCTCCGCGGGCCGGCCCCCCGGGGCTGGACGGAGCGGCGGGAGAAGCCCCTCCCGGGGTCCTCAGAACCACAGGAGGCGGCGGTGTGGGGGGGGGTGGGCAGCCTGGACTTACGGGAGCCCTCTGCCGCTGCGCCCGGCTCACGATGGCAGCCCTTCTCAGCTTCGTAAAGGCCGCCCTCTTCCTCAGCAGGTCATTGTAGAGGAACAGGACCCGCTTCTTCTCTCGCTGGGGTCAGGGAGGGGGGGTCGTCAGGGGTAGCGACAGCGCGTCCCCTCGTGGCGGGGCCGGTCGGCAGGGTGCAGGCCTGTGAGGTGGGGGCGGCGTACCTTGGGGAAGTAGAAGGCCGCGATGACTCTCCGGAGCCGGTAGCCGAAGGCTTGCAGAAGGCACAGACACAGCAGCAGGCCCACGGGGAGCGCGGCCCTCACGTAGGCCCTGGGGTTCAGGCTCACGGGCTGCGGCAGGCAGCCTGGGGCAGGGCCGGGCCGTCACCCCACCGGGACGTGTCTCTGGCGGCCCTGCTCTCCTCCCGCCTGCCCCTCACCCTGCAAGCTGCACCTGGGACACCGTAGCCACCGGGGTCACGGGGCTATTTGCTCAGCACGGCACGGACAGAGAGAAAGTGTCCATCGTGGGCAGGGTTCTCTGGGGGCACTGGGACCCTCTGTCCCCAGGGTTCTCTGGGGCGCTGGGACCCTCTGTCCCCAAGGCCCTAGCGTCTATGCTCCTCTGACCCCAGGCCGTCATTTCCCAGCTCTCCAAGCCTCCCCTGCTGTTTCCCGCCCTCATCCCTGCAACCCCAGCATGCCTCTCCCATCTCTCCACCTCTCTGCCTTGGGGAGACCCAGGGCCCCCGCCCTCGCCCCCGAGCCGGCCTCCGGCGTGGCTCACGCATGTTGCTGGAGTCCACCGTGGTCTCTGAGGACGTGTTCAGGGCTCCAATGGTTTTCCGAAGAAGCCGGGCCAGCATGGAGTCCCCCCCGACTTTCACCTCCAATTTATGGCTGCCTGAGGCCATGGGGGGGTCAGGAAAGGGTTGCGGTTTAGGGGAGGGGGCAGGATGGGGACTGGATGTTGGGGGGGGGATTCAAGGTACAGAAATCCTCTGCAGCGCGGGACTTTCATCCCTTCACTGAACGCTAACCCCTCCCTGTCGCGGATGTAAAGGGGGCTGAGGCCCCCTCCGTCAGATTGCAGGGCTGAGATTTGACCCTGAGATGGCCAGGGAGG
Organism: Panthera onca; assembly: GCF_046562875.1. NCBI lineage: Eukaryota > Metazoa > Chordata > Mammalia > Carnivora > Felidae > Panthera > Panthera onca. The sequence goes on from NC_138355.1 coordinate 70,825,121, forward strand.
GGTGAGACACAGGAGGAGGTGACAACACTGCACGAGGTCAGGTGGGGTGGCTGCGGGGGTGGGGCGGGGGACTTCCCAGGGGCCGGGCGGGGCTCACTGCGGAAAGAGTACTGCAGGAAGGAGTGATGGCGGATGGTGTTGAAGACGGAGTACAGAGCCCAGTCCAGGCCGCACAGCACCAGCAGCAGCAGCAGGACGGGCAGGGTCTCTGCGAGCTCCCTCACCTGCCCGAGGACAGGAGCGGCAGGCCTGGAGCCCTCCCGGGTGCCCCTGCCCTCCGCCCCACGCGGCCAGTGCCCGCGGTCAGGTCCACGGGCCGCCCCACGGCGCCCTCACCACGTTTCTCATCTCCGAGGCCTGCATGAAGGGACTGCAGGGGAAGATGACGGTTTTCTCCTCGGCTCTGCGGAGCGGCAGCAAAGTCCGCTTGCCCTGGACACAACGTGCACACGGTGACGGACACCAGGGCCCTCCGCCCCCCTGGAGCGCGAGGCCACAGGGTGCACACGGCAGGGCACCCTGGGTCAGGGCTGTGCCCACTCACCAACTTCTTCCTGCGTTCGTCGATCTGGCAAAAGTAGGTGCTGATGTAGATGTTGTCGAAGCGGATGTCCCCGTTATAGCTGTCCACGTAGGAGAAGGACCTGGGCACGGGGACGGTTCCATGTCGTCCTCACCCACCCCCAACCACGGGCTTCCCGGACGCTCGCTCATTCAACGGCCCACCCGGCACGCGCCGAGCGCCGCTTACGTCCTAGGCGGAGACACGGCCCTGCCGCCTGGCAGCCTGCAGCCCAGGGCCAGGCGGGCAGGCACACGAGCGAGAAGACAAGGGGGGTCGTGTACGTGGCCGGGAAGGGAGGCTTCCCGGCCGCGGGTCCGGCAGGGTGGATCTCAAGCAGCGGGAACAGCAGGAGCAAAGGCAGCGGGGCGTGAAGCCCCTCAAGGCTGCAGAACTGCCCGCCATCGTGACGGACTCCCGCTTTCATCTCGGCAGAACCTCTCCTGGAGGTCACTTCAAGCAAAACTCACTTCCCACCTACTTCCCTTCTCCCCACCACACCCTCGAGTAAGGCGGTGTTTTCCGTGTGCCCGAGGCTCCCTCTCCCCTGAGGATGCTCCAAAGTCCCACGTAATGTTTCAGTTTACTAAGGACAAAAAGTTATTGGAGACGTGTTTGAAACTGAGTTACATGACGTAAGCCCTGCAGACTGGAAATCCCGAGTTCCAGTGCTCGTGGTTCGGGACCCGTGGAAACCCTGTTCCTGCCTCTAAGGAACAAAGAGGAGAAATGCAAGGCCAGCCCGCGAGCGCCCCCTTGTGGAGAGACCGAGCGCTGCCGGGCGCGCCTGAACCTGCCCCGCCCGCTCCCCGCTGCCCCTTAGCCGGTGACCTCACCGGGTTGAAAGCCTGGAAGCGGACGCTCTGTGCCTCCTTCCTTCCCTCCCCGAGCCGGCGCGGGACCCGGTGCCCCTCGCCTCTTCCTGCCTCGTCTCGGGCCAGCTTCCTGCCACGCCCCACTCCCCCCGCCAGGCTCCCTAACCTCTGACCCACCTCGGCCTCCCAGCCTCCGGCCCGCAGGGCTTTCCAGACTCTTCCGGCCATGGCCACTTCAGCCCAGGCCGCAAGCCCAGCCTTGCCCTCTGCACCCCACAGATGCCAGGACCCTTGCCCAAGAGAACCAGCTATGGCAGGGGCACACACTCAGCTCCCACCGGGTCCCCAAGCAGGTCCCGAGTGCGGCCTTCGGACGGTCCATGCTTCTTGGGTGCCTCCCTCTCTTGCCTCCCCTAGACCGTGAGCATCTTGAGGGCGGGAAGATGCTTCCTTCATGTCTGTCTCCCCACAGGGCCCTCGGCTCGCTCAGGACCCCTGCCCCTCAGCTGCCCCACAGCCGGGGGGGGGGGGGGGGGGGGACAATGGAGCAGGAGCCCCTGTGGCCGCCCCTGCCGGCCCCTGCCCGTCTCGGGCATGTGAGGGGCGGTGATAGGAGACAGAGGGTCCAGAGGTCGCCAGGGAAACAGAGTGAGGCCCAGGACGGCCCAGCTGGACGCCAGGCTGGGTGGGGTTGAGGACTTTGGTCCAAATGTTGGGAAAGTCGCTGCCAACGCGGCAGGCGGGAGAAAATGAAAGCAGAATTGGACGATAAAAATGGACAAAGTCGGAGCCAAGGGGAACGTGAAGGGCAAGAGAAAAATCAACAGTCAAAGCTAAAAGTAAAAAAGTCCGCGCTGGGATGAAGGCCGAAGGAGGCAGATAAATGAAGACGGCCTCCCTTTCAAGGTGTGGGAACGCGGGCCACGTGTCCCTGACCAAAAGCCCGCGTTTCCTCTGACTCTGCGTCACCAGCGGCTGCCGCTGTACCCAAAGGCGACGCGGAAGGCCCGCGGGGGCCCCACCCGAGCCGGCGCGGCGCTCACGCGTGCAGGACGAGCAGGAAGGTGCAGGACAGCAGCACACGCAGCAGCCCCAGGGTCCACCCCAGCTGGGCCTCCTGGCGGCGGACGAGGTCCCGCAGCTCGGCGCTCACGTGCTCCCAGCTCGTGTTGAGGCCCAGCACCGCCACCTGCTTCTCTTCCTGGGGGGCGCGGAGGCGCACGCGGCCGGATGCAGCCGCCGTGTCCCCCCCCCCCCGCCGCCCACTGGGGGGGCAGCTCTTCCCAGGACCCTCCTGCTGCTCGCCATTCCCCCCACCACCACCCCCGCGACCCCCGCCCTGCTCCCCTGCGTCCGCCGGGAGCTGCCGCCCTCCCCTCTCGCACCTGGCGTCCCAGCACAGACACCTGTCCCCTTGTCCTCTCCCTCCCTCCTGGGCCTCGTCAGGGCTCAGGCCCTGTGTCCTCTCCCTCCTCCCTAGCTCCCCCCACCCCCAGCCCCCAGGCCCCGCCTCCTACCTTGAGGTCAATAGTGGCTGAAAATTCCCCTTCCAGGTCGCGGACAGACCGGTTGAGGGAATCATAGGTCTGCCCGAAGTTGCCCTCCACTGGGATGCGACTGCGGCACCAAACTTCCATCGCTGCCGGCCGGACAGCCAGGACAGCGGCGGTCAGGGGCCGCGCTCCCCCCGCCTCCCCGCCGCGGCCCCTCCCTGCAGCCTGCCTGTCTCTCCGCACCACACCGAGTCTTTCCCCTCTCCCCTCTCCTCGAGCCCCCTTCCCGGACCGAGGCCTCGTTTCTCCCCCGTTTTTCTTACCTGTTCATAACCGTGCCAACCATGAATAATGGCGGCCAACATTTATGAGAAAATTCCCGTGTCAGCCCTGTTACTAGCTTCCCGTGTGTTGCCCCTCAGGCCCTCAGAAACCCCTGACGGGGTAGGTACTCTTATTACCCCTGCCTTTCAGATGAAGAGACGAAACTCGGAGCCTCCTATGCACATAAGCTGGGTCACACCGCCAGTCAGGGGAGGGGGCCGGGCTGCACCCCCCTCCTGTCACTGTGCTGACCCCTGGCAATGCCACAGTGGGGGGGGGGGGGCGGGCTGGGCGCTGGTGTCCCCCTCCCCTTGCTACTCTGCTGACCCCTGGCTGACCCCTGGCTGACCCCTGGCGATACTGCAGAAGAACTTGAACTTCATGGGCAGGCAGAGCAGGTGGTTGAGCAGCGGGACCCGGACGCGCTCCATGCACCGCTCGTGCTTTCGTTCGAACCAGCGGCGGCAGCTGAGCATGGCCCGGTCCACCACGTCTGTGGGAGGGGGCCAGGGTGCCTGAGGCCCCCGCCCCTCGCCCCCCGGCCCCGGCCCCCGCCCGCACCCCCGCGCCCCTCACAGGAACAGCGCAGCCTGGTTTTCAGCTCGTACATCTTCTGTGTGGAGAGACGGCGTCCGGAAGGTGGGGCTCGGTGGGTCCCCACGCCCCGGGCCGTCCCCTCTGGGCTCTCGGCGTCCTCGGGGCTGTAGCCCATCTCGCTGTTCACCTGGGCATCCAGGTCCTCGAAGGCCTTGGAGAGGTTCTGAGTCTCGGCTTTCAGTGAAACTTTGCTGCCCTGGGGTCGGAGGGTGAGGAAGGAGAGGTGGCACCGACCCCCCTGCCCCCCCCCCCCACGTTCTGGCTCCACCCTCGGGCCCTCGGGGAGTCCTGAGACAGCCCCTCACCCTATGCTCCACTGTCCCACCAGGCACCTCCTCTCTGCCCCCTCCCGGCTCCCCAGGCCCTTGGACTTCACCCTTCACACTAACCTCCCAGGCCACTCTGCCATCTCAATGTCCCTGGTCCCCAGCGTCCCCGCAGTCAGCCAGTCTCCCCAACTCCTCAACCCTCCAACCCCTGCAACCCCAGCGTCGGGTCCGCAGTTCCCTGGGCCCCGAAGCTTCCTGACTCCTCCAGGCCAAGGCCACCGGTTTCCTGACATTCAGGTTCAGCGGCTCAGAGCCCCGCCCACCCAGGTGTTTGGAGATGGGGGGGGCACGTCCCATGACTGGGGGCGGGGGCATTCCTGGCGTTTAGTGCCCAGGGCACATCCTGCCATGTTTGAGGACAGTCTTGCAAAAACTGCCGGGGGTGCCCGGCCGGGAAACAGTCTGGGGGTCATGGCTCCCAGTGCAGGTGTGGGAGCCCCCTGGGGAGAGGGGCCCAGGCCCTGCCGCGCAGGGTGCTGACCAGCAGGCCCTTGAACACCGCGCGCAGTGGGGCGGTGGAGACGCGCCAGGCCGCTCTCGTGTTGTTGATCTGCAATTCCACCGTGCAGCCCAGCGAGGCCACCACCTCGTTGAGATTGCGCCGCAGATTGGCCGCGGGTCCTGGGGGAAGACGCCACAGTGAGTCTCCCTCCGCAGCCGGGCTGCTTTCAGAAGGTCCCCTCAGCTCCTGCTCGGCATACGGGGGCCACCTGCTGGAGCCGTGCAGCGACGGGGCCCAGCAGCCGGTGAGAGGTCACCTCATCAACACGGCCTGTTTTTCCTGTGTAGACTAGGGAGGCCTGGAGATGTGGAGGGACTCTCTCAGGGGCACGACTCACCCTCATAGATGGCAGCCAAGGCGTACCCCAGCACAAAGAGCCTGCCCTCTTTGCCCAGCATCTTGGGTACCAGCAGGAGGCTGGCACAGCGGATGTGAGGGGAGGTCCCCCAGCCCATGGCCCCCAAGCCTGTCAGGAGAGAGCGGCAGGTGGTGAGGCAGAGTGAAGATGCCCCCTGGCCCACCACCAGGCTTACCGGAGCACCGCCCCCCCCCCCCCCCCCGCCAGCTTCTTTCTAGAACCGTCACCGTACTGCCTTTGCCCCCATTTACACGGACTCTAATAGGCCTTCGAGGCCACTCATTCATTCATTCATTCATTCAACGGCCTTGTGCAGAGCTTAGCTGCGGCGGGCTCTGGAAGGGCTTGGAGAGACGCGGGAGGTTGACAAGCCACGGTCACTGACTGACTGTGTGAAGGAGGGTGTGTTGGTGTTTGGAAGGGGGCGAGCCCTTCTCATTTCCAGGCTGGACTCCCACAGGCCCTACGTGCTGAGGGAGCGGGGAAAGCAAGAGAACAAGTCCAGCGACAGCCACCCCAGGACTCCCGTGCCCTGAGCCCTACCGCACTCACCACCTCCGCCCCTGATTTTAGCCCTGAGTCACGGCCCTGCCGGTCAGTGTCCGCGCTTCCGAGCGTCTCCCTATGGTCTCTGCAAGGAGACGGTGAGCTCCTCGGAGCTCGTCATGCAGGGAGACAGACGGCCGGGTGGACAGATGACGACCCTCGAGCGCTCAGTGCACGGGAGGCGCCGCGGGAGCTGAGGGAGCGGGGTTTCTGTGGGGAGGAGGGTGGGGCTGGGAGGGCCGGGCAGAGCAGATGTGTCAGCTGGGGCCGAAGGTGAGTAAGTGTGGTTAGGGGGCAGGACGGCATTCCAGGCCAAAGGAACGCGTGATCTGGTCGGGGGACCTAGAAGCTTCCTGTGAAACAGTGTTTGCCCCTGACGCCAAAGCGAATCCTAAGTCCCTACACTTCCCCCCGCGTCCCCTGCCCTCGTAGGGACCCCCTTGCCTCTGGCTGGGGCCAACCGGTCCCGACGTCCCCCTGTCACTAGCCTGTCCTCCAGTGCTCACGAGGCAGCCAGAGTGACCTTGTCAACACACAAACCTGATCGTGTTCCTTCTCTGCCTCAAACCACCCGCTGGCTTTCTCCCGTGCTTGGGATCCGACCCAAGCGCCCGTAACGTGGCCTGTGGACCCTCTGACCTGGCCCCCGCCTAGCTTCGGACCTTCACCCACTTCACTGACCCACACCGCCTAGCTTCGGACCTTCACCCACTTCACTGACCCACACCGCCTAGCTTCGGACCTTCACCCACTTCACTGACCCACACAGGCCTGTTGCTGGTCCCAGAATCCACCAGGCGGCACCGCCTCTGAGCCATGGAACCCCCCCCATACCCCGCCAGGGCCCTGCTCCCCCCTCCCCACCGGGCCGGCTCCCCCAGTCGCACAGGTGTGCCCCGAGCAGCGAGTCCCCGCTCCTTGCCACCCGGTGGTCAGTCTGCCTCGTTCCTTCTCACGCAACCTGAGTTCGGTTCAAGGGCAACAGCCCCCGGGGGTGAATGTGGATCTGCGTAGCCCCGTCGTGGTACAACAGGACGCGGGAGGGGGTTTATTCTGTGGTCTTGGCCTCTGGACAAAGACTCAAACTCAGGATGGTTGTTGACAAGTCGCTGCCCTACATTCCGAAGAGAGCCCCACAGGGCTGCGGGTGTCCTCCCTGGGCGTCCACAAGGGGAAAACTGGTCTCTGGCCCTCTACCAACCAGAATATACAAAGACAAGACCAGAAACCAGAATTTTCTGGAAGGGGAGGGGAGAGGCGCTCCATCTGTGCCAAGTGAGAGACCCCACGGGGCCCCTGCAGAGATGGGGCAGAGGGAGGCGGCCTCCGCTGAACCCCAGCACCTGGAGCACAGAGGGGGAGGAGAGGTGGCCACAGTGCCGGCAGGCCTCCCTCCGGGGGACGTGGGGGACCACGACTTGGGAGCCACGCTTGGTTGTCATCGAGGCAGGGCAAGGACGTGTGCATTTTCTCTGGGACAAGGGGGCATTTTCGGGGGCAGAGAGACCCGAGGGACCCGCACAGAAGAGGCCGGGGGGCAGGAGCTGCAGGCGTCGGCCAAACAGAAGTCCTCTGAGCAGGAACACGGGACCTCCCAGGTCCACACGGAGCCTCCAGAGATGCCCTGAAAGGCCCCTGAAGTGGGACAGCCTGCCAGCCAGGGCAGAGGGCCCCGCACAGCACTGAGGACGGCGAGCTTGAGGCCCTTTCCCTCAAATCCCTTCTGACATCAGAAGAAGCAGAAGAGGAAGGAGGTGGGGAAACAAATACAAGGCAAGCCCCCCCTCCACCGTGGAACCCCCATCCCACAGGGGGTGGGCAGGGGGCGGGGGGAGGGCTGGGGAAGGCGTTGGGGAGGGAGGGGGGAGGGGACTGGAGGTTGGGGGCAGGGAGGTGAAGGAGACAGGGAACAGGGGACTGGGGATTGAGGACAGGGAGCTGGGGGTTGGGGTGGGAGACAGGGGGTGAGGGGGCAAGGGGCAGGGGGCGGAGAGGTGGGGGGGACAGGGGACATGGGACATGGGGCAGGGGACTGGGGGTCGGGGGCAGGGAGGTCAGGGGGCAGGGGACGGGGGGTGGGAGGTGGGGGGCATGGGGATGGGGGCAGGGGGTGGGGGGCAAGGAGGACAGGGGGCACGGGACATGGGGCAGGGGGCAGGAGGCTGAGGACAGGGGTTTGGGGGCAGGGGACTGGGGTTTGGGGACAAGGGGTGAGGGGGGCAGGGGGCGGGGCAGGGGTGCAAGTGGGGAAGAGGCTGGAGAATGCAGCAAGGGCACCTTTGGTGTAGACTGGCTCGGACCTTTCAAACCCTAGAAACAGTCACAATGATGTGAGCAGGTCTTGTAAACGAGAACAAGCAGCAAGCAAGGGTCCTTGGGAAAGGCCATCAGTGGGGGCTGTGGTCAGAGAAGGAGCCGCTCCCTCTGGCCCCACACAGGTCAGGTGGCTCTGGTCAGAGAACCATGCCTGGAGGCCGGCTGGGGGTCCAGGAATGTCTTCCTCCTCCTTACGGGAGACATGAAGAAGGAATGTTCTGGTCTTGTGACATTGTTGTATAAAGACGAGATGCCTGGATTTGCCGCGGCCAATTCATAACCCGAGGCGGAATGGTCGCCAGGCCCAAGATGGCGGAGACACATACAAAAATGCTCAACATCACTCATCGTCTGGGAAATACAGATCAAAACCACACTGAGATGCACCTCACCCCTGTCAGAATGGCTAACTTGAACAACTCAGGCAACAACAGATGTTGGTGAGGATGCGGAGAAAGAGGATGTCTTTTGCGTTGTTGGTGGGAATGCAAGCTGGTGCAGCCACTCTGGAAAACAGCATGGAGGTTCCTCAAAAAACTAAAACTAGAACTACCCTACGACCCAGCAATCGCACTGCCAGGCATTTCTCCACGGGATACAGGTGGGCTGTTTCGAAGGGACACGTGCACCCCCACGTTTACAGCAGCACTGTCGACAACAGCCAAAGGATGGAAAGAGCCCAAATGTCCATCGATGGATGAATGGATAAAGGAGATGTGATACACACACACACACACACACACACACACACACACACAATGGAGTATTAGTCGGCAATCAAAAAGAGTGAAATCTTGCCATTTGCAGCTACGTGGATGGAACTGGAGGCTGTTATTAGTGAAATTAGCTAAGTGAAATTAGTCAGAGAAAGACAAAAATCATATGACTTCACTCACAGGAGGACTGTAAGAGCCAAAACAGAGGAACATAAGGGAAGGGAAAGAAAAAGAATATAAAAACAGGGAGGGGGACAAAACAGAAGAGACTCATAAAGATGGAGAACAAACTGAGGGTTGCTGGAGGGGCTGTGGGAGGGGGGATGGGCTAGATGGGGGAGGGGCACTAAGGAATCTACTCCTGGATCACTGTAGCACCATATGCTAACTAACTTGGAGGTAAACGAAAAAATAAACAATAGAATTAAAAAACAAAGATGGCGGAGAAACCAGGCAAGAGGAACCTGGGTCCTTGGGGGGCTGACCCGGCTGCTGAATTATCCAGACTCCAAACACCACTCGACCTGGAAACCTGTTGTTGCCTGAGATAACCAACCTTCTCTGTGGTTACAGCACTTGCAGGTGGGTTTTCTGTTCCTGCAGCCTGGCACCTCTCGACATGAGCCCCCCCACGGCAGTGTCGCCTCCGAGAAGCCTTCCCTGACTACTCAGGCCGGCGCCGCCCCAGCCGCTTTCCCCCCAAGCCCCCAGCTTCCTCTCTTCACGCCCTTGTCACCATCAGAAATGCTCTTACTCAGTGTTCCTTTACTGCCTAACTGTCCCCACCCGAGGCTCGCGGACCTTGTTCACTGCTGAAGTTTCGTGGGGACTCAGTGAGTGCTGACTGACTGAACGAACGAACGAACCAACGGAGGGGCAGGAAACAAGGCCAGAGAGGTCAGAAGAGATGGGTGTGAAATGCATCATGTAACACGGAGTCCTTTCCGGCTGGGAAGGGCCCCTAGACGACAAGACTGGGTCCTCCTCTTCTCCCCGAATCTCCCTGCAAAGCCCGGGAGGGGGCTGGGGCCACAGGGACACTTGGGGACAGAAGAAACAAGACGGGACTCCCTCCTAGGACTCTCCAGGCCTGTCCCCCCAGCCTCCAAAGCCTCCCTGTCCTCAGCCAGCACTAACCCACCAGGCTGTACAATGTCACCACCTTCTGATCCTCATAGATGTTCATGGGGTTCACCAGGAGCTGAAAGAGACCTACGAGTGCACGGGTCAAGTCGAAGGTCAGAAGATGGGTCCCACCCCTGCCCCGGGGGGCCCCACACTCACCCATGGCCAGGAGCCCTCCAGTGCCTGCCCCCAGCAGGAAAGCAGTGACCGGAAACTCTCCGGGCTGGCGCTGCAGGAGTCGGCCACAGGGGGCCGGCAGCCCCCAGTTCAGGAGCCTCTGCACCGCTGCGGGGTCAAGTACGTTAGCCCAGCAGGGCCAAGAGCCCACTCTTCTGGCTGGGACGCGCTTCATCAGGGTTAGGGGCCTGCGGCGGGGAGAGGCTGGGGGACCTGCAGGAACCTGGGGCCTCCTGGAGGAGGCGGGGGGGCCCTGAGGAAGCAGGGCAGAGGTGAGGGAGAGAAGAGGAGAGGGCATGGCTGGGGGGGGGGGGGCCGCTGGGTGAGAGGGGTGGACGCTGGGGGACCCACGGTGGGGGAAGGGGGGGCGGGAGACACTGGACGGATGCCTGGGGGCTGGGAGGCCCTGGGGAAGGGCAGGGTCTCCGGGACTGACTCACTGGTGTGGGGGAGCTTCCTCTGCCCTGTGGCCCCATCCCCATGAGGTGTGATGACCATGAGTCTGCACCCGCTCTCGTCCCACAGATGTCCTCCGCTCTGGCCCCTCCTCTCCGGCCCCTCTGCCGCACCCACAGCCTGTCTGGTCTGTGTCTCTCGCCCCTCTGCTCTGAGACTTGGGGCAGGAGATTCGAGACCTCCCTCCCCCTCTCCAGTCCTCCAGCTGGGTAAGGCCCTCCAGCACAGGTGTGGTACAGCCTCGGAACCTTAGAATGTGGGGCCTCGGAACCTTAGAATGTGGGGAGGGATTCCGGGAGCCCGGAGGAGCCCCAGAACCCCGTGGGCGTCTCCTGGAAACAGGCACACGTTTGGATCCGGCGGCCATGGCCCCCATAGGGGCCGAGGAGCCGAGCGTGTCGCGGGCCGTGGTCCGCAGCATGGGGGGTTTCGCCCTGGGCTTGTCCTTGGCCACGGCCTATGGGCTCCTGGAGCTGCTGGTGGAAGAACACAGCCCCTGGGCCTGCCTCGTGGGCACCCTCACTCTGGCCGCCTTCCTCGGCCTCGGCATGGGCTTCTCCCGCCAGGTCCGGGTCACCGTCCTCCTGCTGCTGCCCCAGGCCTTCTCCAGTGAGCGAGGCACCCAGGGGGAGGGGCAGGACGGATCCTGGGGGAGGGGGAGGCTCGAGGGAAATATTCTGGAGGCTTCCTTGAGAGGCTTGCAGATGCTGCCGCCTGCAAGGCTGGAGTCCTGCTTCTGATGGAGCCGTCTCCCCCAGAGCAGGGCCGGGCCCTGTTGATGGTGGCTGCCTTTGGGCTGGTGCTGCAAGGGCCTTGTGCCAACACCCTGCACAACTTCACTCAGGCCAGCAAGGCCGTGGCCTGCGGGGCAGAGCTGGCCCTGAACCAGACCGCCGAAGCGCTGGAACGGGCCAAGCGGCCCCTCGTCAGTAAGGCCCCCCGCGGCCCCTCGTCTTGCGTCTCTGGCTCCGCTCCTCTCCGCTGGGGCCCTGACTTCCGGGCGCCCAGTTAGACCCCTGACCTCACTCACTGGGCGACTCCACCCGGATTCCCAGACCCGCCTCCTGCCCACTCCCTACCGGGGGCCGGTGGTGAGGGCCGCCCCACAGTGCCCCCGCCCCTCCTCTCAGGTGCCCTGAACAAGATTAAGGCCATTGCCCAGAAGGCCAAAGAGGTGGCTGACCGGGTTCGCAAGTTCTTTCGGTCGATCATGGACGGCGTGAAGCACGTAGGTCAGCACATTCGCGTGTCTGTTTGGGGGGCGGGGGTCAAAACGCACCCTGTCTCTTCACCCCTGCCCCCGCCCGGGGCCTTTCGGGCCCCTCCCTGACTAGCCCCCAGTGGGTACAGCACAGCCGGGCCCCTGACCACAGGCGTCTCCTGCTCCGGGGGCTGTCCCGGAGCCCCCCCGGCCCCCTGGGGGGACGCTGCAGCCGCCCCCCCCCCCCCACCGGCTCCCGCCAGCCGCGTGCCAGCCCCGCAGCCGTCCCCAGCCAGGGCACTGCGGAACGTGTGGTACTGGCTCCTTCACATCGGGGACGTGTGCAACGCCGAGCTGGGCAACCCTTACGTGAAGTGCGCGCGGGTCTTCGACGGCGCCAAGGACAGCTGCATGAGGACCATACCGCGAGCCTATCACCTGTGCTTCGTGCTGACGCCCTTCAAGCTGGTGCTGTGCGGACTGGCCAGCGGTGAGAGAGAGCCCGGGCTTGCCGCCGGGGGAGGCGGGGCGGGGGGGGGGGGCGGGAGGAGCCAGAGGGGACCAGCCTGGAGGTCAGTAGGAAAGATGGGAAGCCAGAGGCCTCTGTGCGCAGTAGGTCCCCGAGGGGGAGGGGCCACGCGTCTTCCCCCCCCCCCCCCCCAACTCAGTCTCCGGGTCTCAGTGGTCCAGGTGTTCTGCATCATCCCCGAGTACATCCAGCCCTTCTTGCGCAAGACCATTGGCCCCCGTGAGTGTCCCCCCGCCCCCGGCCGCCCCAGGGGGTGCTCCTGGGGCAGTCCCCTCCTTGCTGGGGCCCGCTCCTGGCCCAGAATGAGAACGCAGGGGCCGGAAGGAAAGGACCCCAGGAAGTTACCCAGGAAAGGGAGGCCCAGCAAGAGGGAGGGGCACCAGCCCAAACTGGACGTCAGAGCAGGACCCGGGAGAGGATCAGGGCCACCCCCACCCCCACGCCAGGGCATCGGGTGGCACTGGAGTCAGGCTGCCACGGGGACAGCACGGACTGCGGAGGCCCCTCCCCAGTCCACACTGGGTCCCGGCTCGGGGGCCCGGCTGGCCCGCGAGCCATGCCAGGCCCTGGGCTCCTGACTCCTGGCTCACGGCCCTGCGGCACCTGCCGGCCCCAGCTGTGAGGCACTTGATTAACCGGGTGCGTCAGGAGTTTGAGTTCAACGTCACGGCCACCCACCACTTCTCTGTGGATCTCAACGCCTCCCGGAGCCTGTCCCAGGTGGCCCTGGACCTGCAGGAAGCCGTCGGCGTGAAGCTGCACCGCGTCCGAGAGGCCCTGGCCCTGATGGGCTACACCGCGCCCCTGCTGCTCCCGCTGCTCTACCTCCAGTGAGGGGCTGGGGGGCTCCGGCGGCCGGGGCTCGGCTGGTCCGGCGGCCTGGAGGGAGGCCGGGGTCGGGGGGCCGCGGTGCGGGGCGGGAGGGCGGCGCCCAGCGGAGTCTGGGCTGGGGTGCTGAGGGGCCTCGCGGACACTCCCCCAGAGCCCTGTGTTACCGGTACCGTTACCTGAACTGGCTCGGTTTTGACAACATCTACGTTACCGGCCGATTTCTGCTCATGGAAGACGTGCGCTCCAGGGCGGGCCTGCCCACGGTGCTGCCGCTCAGTGCCCACGAGGCCCGACACTACATCCGGCCCGGTGAGGGCCCCGGGATCTGCAGACGGGGACACCGAGCCGGCCCGACCCTAAGCCCCACACGCGGCACTGCGTCCTGACGTCCGGACAGAGGGCAGGGGTGGGGAGTGGACACCAGCCGAGGGAAGGGAGGCTTTGGGGGTGAGGCCAGAAGTGCGGATGTGCTGATATGGAGATGCCGCCCGGGAGGAATGGGCCAGGGACCCCCAGGAGGGCGGGTTCCTGAAGACTTGGAAGGGCCCAGGCCCGAAGCTAAGCTCCTACGTCACAGCCCCCGCCACGCCCCCCCACCGCCACTTCCAGCCCTGGCCCAGGGGTCCCCACAGCTTCTACACCTTCCAGATCAACCAACGGGCCCGCTCGGTGGGGGCAGGAGCCCTCCCCAGGAGGGAGCTCTCTCCCCCCAGGGCTGGAGTCTGGGGGTGAGGGGACGGGGGGCTGGGAGTCCGGGGCTGAGGGGACGGGGGGCTGGGAGTCCGGGACTGAGGGGACGGGGGTTGGGAGTCTGGGGGTGAGGGGATGGGGGGCTGGGAGTCCGGGGCTGAGGGGACGGGGGGCTGGGAGTCCGGGGGTGAGGGGACGGGGGGCTGGGAGTCCGGGGGTGAGGGGACGGGGGGCTGGGAGTCCGGGGCTGAGGGGACGGGGGTTGGGAGTCTGGGGGTGAGGGGACGGGGGGCTGGGAGTCCGGGGGTGAGGGGACGGGGGGCTGGGAGTCCGGGGGTGAGGGGACGGGGGGCTGGGAGTCCGGGGCTGAGGGGACGGGGGGCTGGGAGTCCGGGGCTGAGGGGACGGGGGGCTGGGAGTCCGGGGGTGAGGGGACGGGGGGCTGGGAGTCCGGGGCTGAGGGGACGGGGGGCTGGGAGTCCGGGGCTGAGGGGACGGGGGGCTGGGAGTCCGGGGCTGAGGGGACGGGGGTTGGGAGTCTGGGGGTGAGGGGACGGGGGGCTGGGAGTCCGGGGCTGAGGGGACGGGGGTTGGGAGTCCGGGGGTGAGGGGACGGGGGGCTGGGAGTCCGGGGGTGAGGGGACGGGGGGCTGGGAGTCCGGGGGTGAGGGGACGGGGGGCTGGGAGTCCGGGGCTGAGGGGACGGGGGGCTGGGAGTCCGGGGGTGAGGGGACGGGGGGCTGGGAGTCCGGGGGTGAGGGGACGGGGGGCTGGGAGTCCGGGGCTGAGGGGACGGGGGGCTGGGAGTCCGGGGGTGAGGGGACGGGGGGCTGGGAGTCCGGGGCTGAGGGGACGGGGGGCTGGGAGTCCGGGGGTGAGGGGACGGGGGGCTGGGAGTCCGGGGCTGAGGGGACGGGGGGCTGGGAGTCCGGGGGTGAGGGGACGGGGGGCTGGGAGTCCGGGGGTGAGGGGACGGGGGGCTGGGAGTCCGGGGGTGAGGGGACGGGGGGCTGGGAGTCCGGGGGTGAGGGGACGGGGGGCTGGGAGTCCGGGGGTGAGGGGACGGGGGGCTGGGAGTCCGGGGCTGAGGGGACGGGGGGCTGGGAGTCCGGGACTGAGGGACGGGCGGCTGGAGTCCCGTGGTGAGGGGACGCGGCGGCACCCTCCTGCCCGCCCTGCCACCCAGGTTCCATCTTCCTGTCCCGGTGGGAGCGGGTGTTCTATATCCTGGCAGTCTTCGACCTGGCCCGGTACCTCCTCCTCGTGCTCCTCCTGGTGTTCCTCGACTACTCCGTCTTCTGGGTGCTGGACCTGGCTCGGCACCAGCTGCAGGGGGAGATCGTGGCCCGCAGTGAGCGCCTGAGCCTCCGCCTGCCCCCCTGGCCGGCATCCTCCCGTCCCCCCCGGCCCCAGGGGACGATGCCCCGAAGTCCCCAAGTCACCGTGACTCATCAGCCCCTGGCTTCGCCGCTCTTCCAACTCTGTCCTCTGCCCGGTGACCCCTGTGTCGCCTTCGTGGTTATACCATAACAGAGTAGTTAGCAACACCGGGTCCGGACTCACACTGGCCTGGGCCCCGCCGTCCCAGCTCTGCCCTCCGCGAGGTGCGGACCTCAGGCCAGTGGCTCGGCCTCGCAGAGCCGGGGCACGGCAGCCCCTCGGGGGTACGTGACCCCACGTGCGTCGGGGTCGGGTGGGCCGCTGACTGAGAGCACGCTGTAAACCACAGAATATAATTAATCTGATCCTGCGTCTGCCAGAGGTCCAACGGAGAAAATAAAAACAACAAAAAAGCCCCAAACGATCAATAGAGCACTCAGCCCCGTGGCTGCAACAGTCAGCACTTAGCAAACGCTTTACGACCAACGCTTCTGGAGAGCGGAGAGTCGTGGGGGCCGGGGAGGGACTCGGTGACCATCCAGGCCGTCTCACGTGGGGGAGCGGGGCAGTTCGGGGCCCTGGAGCCAGTCCTCCTCGGTGCTCGGGGCTGAGGTTAGGCCCAGCGCCGCCAGAAGCCCCTGGCTGGGGGCAGGAGGCCTGTCTGCTGTCCCCCCCCCCCCCCCCCCCAGCGCATGTGGCCTTTCCTGCACGGGAGAGAGGGGGCAGGGACACGGCCCCGCGGGCCCTCACAGGGCACCTCTGTGCCAGGCCCCGTGGCAGTGTCCATAACCGTGGAGGGTCCCGGCTACGCCGGGAAGATCTATCGTGACCTGGTGTCAGCGTTTGACGTCCTGCAGCAGAGCAACATCAGCGTCTTGTCCCCGCGCTGCGTCCTGCGCCCCTCGGAGCCTGACGCCACGGGTTACGTCGTCATCGGTATCGACCACACCCGGGGGGGGGGGGGGGGAGGTGTGTGCCCCCGGGCGGGGAGGGGGAGCAGACAGCATTCGGGGCACGAGGGGCACCCCGTGCCCAGGGACAGCAGCTCAGCGGGACTGCGTGCCCCCAGGCATCATGTACGGCCTGTGCTTCTTCGTCACGCTGTGTGGCAACTACGTCAGCAGGCTGCGGCGGGTCATATGTGCCTGGTACTACCCGTCCCGGGAGCAGGTGAGGGGCCCGCAGCCGCCGCCGCCCCCGCCCCGCGCGCCAAGTGCGCGCTGTCTGTCTCGGCGGGGGGAGCTTCGAGTCCTTCCGCAGCCCCAGCCCTCTCTCCTCCGGCTGAACCCCCACAGCGCCTCACCTGGACTGTTGGCCTCTGGGCCCAGATGGGGCCGAGGGACGGGGCGTCCTTGGGCAGGGCTCTCTGAGGCCGAGCTTGTCTCCGGAGTTTCGTCAACGACGGGGGGGCCGTGTTGGGGGGTGAATGGCCGCCGGCCACCTGCTCACTCATTTGCGAACCATTTATTGGGCATCTAGCGTAGGCCAGTCACCGTGCTGCCCCACGGTCGCCAAGATGCAGTCTGGAGCTCCCAGTCTCAAGGCAGGCCGGCCGCGAACAAGATGTTACACTTAAAAGTGTTTTTAGGGGTGTCTGGCTGGCTGTCCGGGAGCCTGAGACTCTTGAACTCGGGGAGTGAGTTCGAGCCCCGTGATCTCACGGTTCGGGGGTTTGAGCCCTGCATCAGGCTCTCTCCTGTCAGCAGTGAACCTGCTTTGGATTCCCCTGTCTCCCTGTCTCTGCCCCTCCCCTGCTTGTGCTCTCTCGCTCTCTCTCAAAAATAAAAATTAAAACCATTGGGGCACCTGGGTGGCTCAGTCGGTTAAGTGTCAGACTCTTGGTTTCAGCTCAGGTCGTGATTTCGTGGTTTGTGGATTTGAGCCTCACATCGGGCTCTGTGCTGACAGCTCGGAGCCTGCTTGGGATTCTCTCTCCCCCTCTCTCTGCCCCTCCCCAGACTGCGCTCTGTCTCTCTCAAAATAAGTAAATAAAAACTTTAAAAATTTTTAAAAAAATAAAAAAAATCTCCTTAAAAAACATTTAAAAATTAAAACAAAGAAAATCTTTTTAAAATTTTTTTAAATTTTCTTTAATTTTTTTAATTAATTTTTTTATTTTTGAGAGAGACAGAGACAGAATGAGAGTGCGTTAGGGGCAGAGAGAGAGGGAGACACGGAATCCGAAGCAGGCTCCAGGCTCCGAGCGGTCAGCACAGAGCCCGACACTGGGCTCGAACCCACGAGTTGTGAGATCATGACCGGAGCCGAAGTCAGTCGCCCAACTGACTGAGCCACCCAGGCGGCCCCCCAAAAAGAAAATGTTTAAAAAAAGAGAGAGAATGTTTTATTAGGGAATGACTGAATTTATCAGTGGTATGAAAACCCAGAGGAGAGAGTAGGAAACTGCTCCCGGGATGTGCAGAGGCTCCCAAAGGAAGAGGCCAAGCCTAGAGGGATAGGAGCTGGACAGCGGGCAGACGGCATTCCCGGCACATGAAACAGGCTCAGGGAGCTCCCACCCCGGTCTCCCCTCCACCAGGAGAGGATCTCCTACCTGTACAACGTACTTCTGAGCCGCCGAACCAGTCTGTCGGCTGCCTTGCACCGAGCAGTGAGGCGGCGGGCGGCCGACCTGGGCCACACGAGTGTCCTGCGGATGCTGGTCAGGCGGTGAGCCCACTGTCCTTCCTTCCAGGGGCGGGGCAAGAGGGGACAGAAAAAGAGCCAGAGCTCAGAACGGATCACAGTCTTTCCCGGGCGTCCAGAGGTTTGGTTGAAGAGGGTGCCCGTTCCGCGCCATCTGTGCAGAGACGAGAATTCGGGCTGAGAATTCTGGGCGGGGGGAGGGGGGTGGCCTGAAGGGAGGAGGAGGGCGGGACACAGAGGCCGTGGCTACGGTCAGAGGGATGGAGGTCAGGCTGCGGGCAGGCCTACCCTCGTAGGAGGGAGGCTGTGCGTGTGGGGCCACCCGCTCAGTGTCTGGGACCCCCCCCCCAGATGCTCCTGTCTGGCTCCGGTGGTCGCCCACTTCTGGCAGGAGCAGGGTTACTGCCTGGGCTGTGGGCAGGGCTACGACCAGGAGGACACGGAGACCTTTGTGTCCTGCGCTACCCCGGGCTGCCCAGGTAAGAGTCCTGGGGTGCAAGCGTCTCCCTGCTGGGGCTCACCACAGCCGTGGGACGAGCGACAATCCCCTGTGGTCCTTCCCTCGTGGACCCTTCCTGGAACTGCCCTCTCGAGCCGCCCCCCCGTCATTACCACGCGTGTTCTCATGGACGGAAAACCACGGGGAGCCCGCTGTCTCTCCTGCCTTGACTCTCCTGGTGGTAACGGAATTTATGGAATTTATGCCAGAGTGGCACTGTAGCCATTCCCCCCCACACACACGGGCACCATGCCAAGGACCCTCCCCCCTCCCCCCAGGCTGGAGGCTGGGGGCTCGGGTGGGGGGAGGGGCTCCCACTCACCTCCTTCCCTCCCCCCCTTTCCCAGGTCTCTTCTGCTCCACCTGCTTTCGTCTCCTGGACAACGCCTGCTCCGTGTGTGCATCTCCCCTGTCCCACCAGGGGGACCTGGACCCCGAGCTGTGAGTCTCCAGCGAGACGGGGCGGCCGGAGTCTGTGGGGGCGGGGGGGGGGGGCACCACCCTCCCCCAGAACCTCTGTGGGCCGTGACGGGAGGCTTCTCCAGGGACTCCAGTGACGAGGAGGGCCCCCGGCGATGGCTGGCCGCAGCCCGGAGACAGGACCCCGAGCAGGAGTGGTTACTGAGGCAACAGCTGCAGGAAGCGCTGGGCAGGACCCTCCCTTCGGGGTCCAGCCCTGAGGTCAGGTGAGGGGCGAGCCGGGGGCACGGGGCCTGGGAGGCCTGGGCCTGTCCTGTCACATCTGCAAGGGCTTCTCCGGTGCCGGCCCTCTGCTGGAGCTGGAGGCAGAGGTGAGGGGAGAGGGCAGGGAGGGAAGGAGGTTTGCCCCGTGCCCGTTCTGTGGCAGCGGCGTGCCCTGGAGGAGTCCGCCAAACTGGGGGAGGGCAGCCCCGAGGGGCCCCAGCTCAGGAGGGGCTCAGGGCAGGGCAGACAGCGGACAGCAGGATGGCAGGACGGCTTTGGGATGGGGTCGTATTAATGAAGGCTGCAGGGGAGAGGTGAAAAAGAGGTCGGCTGGGGCCCCCCCGGGGGTCTGCTAGGCTGACTGGTGGGGAGGATAGCATTCCAGGGGAGGCCGGGGTGAGCTGTTTCGGGGAGGGAGGCAGGGCCGGAGCGGGGCTGTGTGTGTCTGTCGGGTGAAGTCAGAGGCCGCGGCGGGGAGATGAGCTGGGAAGTCAAGGGTGGAGAGCTGGCTGACACGTTCATAGTTGTCCTTTAAGACAATAAGCTAAGAAGGCAGGGAGAAGTTGGTGTGGCCTCAGGACGGAGGTGCTGAGGGTGGCGGGGGTTTGTGCTCGGGGCCGGTGGTGCTGGCGGTCGAACAGGTCGTGGGGGAGGAAGAATGGCTCGGTTTGAGAACTTTGGGGTATCTGGAGGGAGGCCAGCTGGAGACGCCCAGGGGCCAGCGAGAAAAGGCCTGGGCTGTGGGCCTGTGGCACCAGGGTTGACTTTCCGGCTGCGGCAGAGGCGGGTGAGGGCGGGGCAGGGGCTCAGGGGCTCAGACACAAACCAAGCAGGGGAGAGGCTGGAGGACACAGAGGGCCAAGCACAATAATTGCATGAGATGGGTGAGGAGGAGGAGGCTGAAGCCTGGCCAGTGGATCTGGTGGCCGACAGGTCACCGCCGTGGCCGCTTGTGGGAACATTTTCTGTGGTCCCGGGAAAGCCAGACCATAATGAGCCGAAGGGTGATAGGTAGACAAGACTCTGAAACACAGGGTACGTGGCTCTGTATCACAACTGCGAGAAGCTTGATCATTTTAAATATAACTGCTCTAGTTAAACAAGGGAAGCCGGATGCCGAAGAGGGGGGCAGTCCTCACACAGCAGGGGTAGGGCTTGCCGGGCCAACGCTGAAGATTTTCTTTCCCCGAGGATGGGGGGGCTGGGCCTTTAGGAGGAGAAAGAGGGGGCACCGGAGAAGTGGGGTGTAGGCCAGGTGGATCGGGCGGCCTCGGTCAGGGCAGCGGCGCACCTGTGGCAGGAGGGGGACGGGCGTGTTCCTCTGAGCAGGGCTGGCTGGTGGGAAGTGGGGGGGGGCGGTCAGATGTAAGGGAGCCCTGCTGAGACAGCATGTAAGGGGCTGGGAGCAGAATAAAGGTTCCAGGGAGCGGGTACCAGAGGTCAAAACACCTGCCTTGGGAGTGTGCAGAGGCTGGCTGGGAGGGTAAGGGATTTCCAGGTGGCGTAAAAGGCCCAGATGATGCTGAAAATCACAGCCTATAATGACGGACTCCAGTATGTTTGGTTATGTGGTTTTCTCTGGGAAAAGTGGTCCCACGGACAGGATTTGGACAGGGTTGAAGGCTTTTTCTGGGTGGGGAAGAGGACAAGACGAGGAGAGAGCTGGGGTGTCTTCAGTAAGAGTGCTACTACCGGCCTTGGGGCAGAGAAGGGGCTGATGCCAGGGGGACGTCCGGGGTCTATGTGTCCGTCAGGTGTTAAGGAGCAGGGTTAGTGGCCGGGAGGGACACAGAGAATGGGTCATGGCCAGGGAGGAATTCTGGGATGAATCCAGAGGGCAGCCAAAGTTCGGGGGTGTCCCAGTGGAGGCAGAGGCAAAGGTCTTTATGGCCGTGGAGGTCAGAGGTCAAGGACTGAAATGCCAGAGAGGTGGGTGAGTCCCCAGCGAGGAGGCTGGGGGCCACACAAGCAGCTAGAAGCTGGTACAGGCAGCCTGGGTGGGGTGGGGCGGGTGACTGGGGAGACAGTGGCAGACCCTGTCGGTGGCGGGGGGGGGGGGGAAGGGGGGGAGAGCAGGTGCCACCAGAGGCCGGGGTGCAGCGGCCGGGTGCCAGCAGGGTTTGGGAAAGACAGGCAGTCTCCTCCACCCGGGAGGGCTGCGTAAGGAAAGGGTGCGGTGGGCACAGGCTGGCACAAATGGGGCAGGGGGAGCAGTGATGAGCTGGGGGTGGGGGGAGTGAAGCTTTGGTTTCAGAGGCTCCCGAGGGGCTCACTGCAGTTAAGAGCTGGGTCGTGGGAACGGGGAAGCCACGAGTGCATGGGTACAGCGCCGAGGTCACTACCGGTTCTGCCCTAACTGGCCATGCGACCTTGGCAAGGGACTGCCCACTGGCCCGTGAGCGCCAGCCTAAAACGGGGACCTGCCTGCCGGCGTCTGGAGGAGCAGCAGGAGTAAATACTGAACCACAGGGCGGGGACGCACCTGTGGAAACAGCACTGGTGACCAAGCTGCTCCCCCGCTCTCCTCGCTAGTGACCTGGACGAGGAGAAGGGGCCCCCGCAGAGGACTCAGAGGACCGAGGACACAGATGCAGGGGCCCCACCTGAGAGGATTCCCACACCCCCTGGGCCCGAGGGCGCCCAGAGCGGCCCTTGTCCGGCTTCAGAACCCCGGCCCCTCCGTCTCTCACCTCCCTCCCCTCCTGATGCCTCCTACCTAACTCCCAAATAAAGGACCCGAAGGCAGACACGAGTGTGAATCTTAAATTATTATTATTTCTTCCTGTCGCTTACACCCAAGGTGGGGGCAGGGGAAGAGGAGGGGAAGAGGAGGGGGGACTCGCCTCCCCCCCTAAGGCACTGAGTGGAGAAGCCGCAAGGGGGGAGGGGGGAGGTCACATTGTCCTCACTCTCTGGGGCTAGGCCCCAGGTCTCCCCAGCCCTGGGCTCCCCCATCACCTGAAATGCTAAGATGAGGCCCAGGGCCACCTGACCTCCCCCAACCCCAATATATTACATCATCACTTTTTAAATAGATACAGGGACTGGTCCCGCTACCCCCTCCCTGTGACACCCCCTCACTATTGGGGGTACCTGGGCAGCTGTGCAAATGGGCATGAGGGTGCATGGGAGGAAGGGAGAGCACCGGGCCCCTTAACCTGCCCCTTTTAAGGAGGGGGAGGGGCCGCCAGGCCAGGGAGGGGAAATAGTGCAAGGCAGAGCCCAGGCCGCAAGGGGGGGGGCGAGGGGGGGCAGCACCCAGCGAGGACGGGAGGGGGGGCAGTTGCCCCCACCCCCAGCAGAATTGGGTAGTTAAAAATCTGAAACTAGATTTCAACAAGACCAACAGAAGAGGCTATGTACAGAACCGGGGTGGATTCAATCCTAAGGGAAGAGCGAGGGGGCTGCCCTCCGAGACCCAGCAGGGCGGCCGGGCCGGCAGGGGTCTGGGAGCGGAACCCCTTCGGCGCTCTCCCGGCGGCGCGCCCGCGGGTCCCCGGAGCGGCCGCCAGGGGGCGCCCGCCCGCGCGCTCCGCAGGCCCGCAGCCCCTCACCCCGTGCCCGAGCCCGCGCCGCGCCAGCCCGGGGGCGGCGTGAGTCAGGGGCGGCCCGGCGGCGGCTCCGGCTCGCACCTGGGCGGGAGGAGGAGAGGAGGGCAGGAGCCACCCGGCCCGCCCTGCCCTCTGGCCCCGGGGAGGGAGCGGCGGGAACAAGACATTCCCTGCCCGGGGACGCGGGAGGGGAGGGCAGGGCCGGGGCGGAGAGCCGAGCGGAGCGGGCCCCTCCCGCTGCCCCCAGGGGCGGGCGAGCCACTCAGGCCACCCCGCCCCCTTCTCCTCCAGGACCCCGTGACTCAGCGCTCGGAGCCTGGCGGGGGGCGAGGGGGGGGGGGGCGCGAGGATGGCTCCTTCCTGCGGGGCCCAGTCCCCCAGGCTTTCCAGCTTCTACCTCGCTTTCCCCCACCTACCCTTCCTTCGCCGCCCCCCTTTGCATAATTCACTGCCAGGAAAAGGGAACAGAAACCAGGAAGGAGGGGTCTCGGAAGGGAAGGGAGGGGCGGTCCTTCACCCCCTGACGCAGCCAAAACCCCTAGGGGCGTGGGGGCGGGGCAAGACTTTGGTCCCAAGCCCCCCACCCCCTGGAAACCCGCATAGCCGAAGAGGGACCCCACAAATCAGAAATACATTATTGCTTCTACTCCCCAGGAGCAGCTGGGGACAGGGACCCCACCTTTACAATAGAGCTGTAAATATAGACATACTATCCTGCGTCACTCCTTGGGAGATCACCCCAGTCTGGGGAGCCTCTACCCCAAAACCTTCTCAGCTTGGAACTGGGATGAGGGTTCTGGGGGGCGTGGGGGAAGGGGCAGATCTCTGAAGCCGGGGAGGCCCAGAGCCCCGACCCGGCTCTGTCCGTCCCGCCCACTCCCACTGCTTGGCAGCGGCGGCCCGGCCTCGCGCTGCGCCAGCCCGGCCGCTCGGCCCTCTCTAAGAGGACTCCATGGCACCTTCGGCCTGCGGCGTACTGGGTGCCCCCTCCTCCTCCTCGTCATCAGGGGGCCCCAGGGCGGCGACCGGAGGGCCAGTAGGGGCTGACTGCTCCCAGAATCCGGTCACAGAGAGGCGGAAGGTGTCCAAGTGGCCGTTGGAGAGGTCGAGGCCCGCGGGGGACGGGGCGGCGGCGGAGGGCGGTGGGTAGTGGGGTGGCGCGTCGTCCTTCCGGCGCCGCCGGGTGCGCACCTCCAGGCAGTTCTGGCCCTTGAGGTGGCGCTGCAGGTGGTCCTCCTTGGCGAAGGCCTTGTGGCACAGGTGGCACTCGTAGGGCCGGTCCCCCGTGTGCAGGTGCATGTGGTTCTTGAGGTCGTAGCTGTGCAGGAAGCGGGCTGGGCAGTGCGGGCACGAGTAAGGCCGCTCTCCGGTGTGCTTCCGCATGTGAATCTTCAGCTTGTCGTTCCTGGCCGGGCGGGGTGCAAGGGAGCGGGTTCAGGACAGGACCCTGGCTGGCTCCTCCGGGCCAGGTCCCTGGGGTCTCGTCCCTCTGGTCCCTCTGCCGCGGGCTGCCTCTTACCGCCCGGGACGCCCTTGCTGACTGCTCCCAGCTTAGGCCGGCGCGGCCTCCCTGCCTCCAACACCAAACCTGTCCTGCCCCAGACCCACCTGCCTTGACCTTCCTTCTCCCGGCCTCCCGGTTTTGTGCGGGTCACTCCGGTCACCCCCACGCCTCCAGCCCTTCCAGGACCACCTGCTCCCCACCCGGGGTCTCCTAACCCCCCCTCTCCGCACCCCTCCCCACGGGTGCTCACCGGGTGAAGCGGACGCCGCAGACTTCGCAGGCGAAGGGCTTCTCACCCGTGTGGGTCCTCATGTGGCGGGGCAGCTTGCCTGCCCCGTGGATGATCTTGTGGCAGACGGGGCACTCCTGGGGCATCTGGGAGCGGCGTTTGCGCACCAGCTTGTCCTGGCCGTCCAGGCCGGGCGCGAGGGCGTCCTGGTGCAGCGAACTCAGGTAGGCCATCAGGTCAGGATCGATGGCGTCCTCGTCTGAGCCCAGCTCCTCTGGGGACAGCGGGGGCCCACCCCCCTGCGCCAGCCCGTAGGCGGTGGAGTACACGGGCTCCTCCTCTTCTTCCTCACCCTCATAGGCCTCGTAGGTCAGGGGCCCCTCGGGGGGTGAAGCAGTCCCGGCTGGAGGGCTGTAGCTGTCCCCCGGCCCGCTGCCCGCACTGCCACCCACCCTGGCCCCCTCCTCCTCCTCGTAGGTCATGGGTTGGCTGGGCACCGCGGGCACCTCGGGCACTAAGTGGTTCGCCCGGGCCCCCTTGGTCTGCAGGAACGCTTTCCGGGGCTTGCGGCTGCGGCGGGCCACGGGCCGAGGGGGCGGCGGGGGCGGGGGCGGGCGGGGCGCCTGCGGGGGGCTGTCTTCGCCATCGGGAACTCCCGCCGCCGTGGCCGTGGCCGTGGCCGTGGCGAAGGCCTCCAGGTACTGGCGGGCCCGCTCACAGTCGTCCTCGTCGGGGCTGGGGGCTTCCAGGCCGCTGCCCTGCAGAATCTCCATGCAGGCAGCGATGACACACGGGATCTCCAGCAGCCGGGCGGCCTGGAGCACGGCGGGCATGTTGGCGCTGCTGGTCGTCAGCGTGGCCGTGTAGGCGAACTCGAGCAGGGCGCCCAGGGCCTCCGGCCCCACGAAGTCCAGCTCGCACACGCCGGCGCCCGCCCCCCCGGCGGCCGGCCCGCCGCCCCCGGCCCCCGAGACGGCGCCGCCACCGCCCTCGGTGAACAGCTTCTTGAAGTAGTGGCTGCAGGCAGCCAGCACGGCCCGGTGGGTGCGGTATTCGAGGCCCTGGGTCCGGATGGTGAGGTCGCAGAGGTGGCCCAGCTGGCGCTGTTCGTTGAGGCAGCTCAGGAGCTCGCTGCTGTGGTCTGGGAACGGGATCCCGATGAGGTCGTCCTCAGGGCTCCCCATCTTTTTCTGTAGGGTTGAGGAGAGGGAGAGGGTGAGAGCACTCGGCCCTGCGAGGGGGTCCGAGGAGGGAGCCGCGGGGTCGGCCCACGCTCGGCGCCGGATACCCTAAGTGTTTCTACCCATTCGGTCTTGCGCGGGCCCCGAGTCCCGACTAGCACCTTGTCTCCTCACAGACAGGGAACCCGACGCGCAGGCAGGTGAAGTGACTTTCCAAGGTACGTGCCGAACGGCGTTCAAAGCCAGGCCGTGGGCCCAAGTCCTGTTCCCAACTGCTGTGCACAGTCCTGCCTGCCTCTGGGTGCGCAGGAGCCCGGACTTGCCCACGGAACCTTCTCTAGAGGCCCGTCCGCTTCACCCGCCCCCCTCCCCATGCCTTTGGAGGAAGCACTGGGCTGGGGGACAGGACACATGGGGAGGCTCCATAAAGTGGCCAAAGGATTCGGGGCTCAATCATCTGGGGAGTGGGGTGACAGTCTGTGACGGAGCCTCCCCACAGCCAGAGAGGCCAAGGACGGAGCCGAGACTCACGCTGGACCCAGGCGTGCTCCCGCCCGGCCATGACGTTAAATCAAGTCGCCCCCACGAAGGGCCTGGCGCGCTCACCAGGAGGCCTCCTGCACCTTCACCTTCCTCCTCCCCTCCCCCACCCACTAAAAGTTCATCTCCTCTTTTAGATTCCACCCCCCACCCCAGGCCAAAAGGGAAATACAGCTCCCAGCACCCCTCCACATCCTCCCCTCCCCCAGGGGGCCAGGGAGCAGCCACCCTGTGCTGGGGTGTCGCTGGCTGGCTCGGGTGCTTCCTGCCCCGCACAGATAAGCATCGTCCCCGCCCCCTCCCCCACTGCCAATAGGCCAGGTTCCAGTCCCACCCCTCCCCACCTCGCTCCCGCCAGGCCACCACCTCTCCCTCCCCACCGGGTGGTGGTGCCGCTGCTGGCCGGTCAGGAGAGCCCCCTCTCCAGAGGGCCATCCCCACCCCACCCCACTCCCGCCCCCGCGCTGCCCTCTCTGAGGCACAGAGATACGGCACCCCCCCAAGGGGGTGGAGGGCAGGGGGGTGGTAGAGTGGGTCTGGCCTGGAAGTGGGGTGTCTGCTGCCATCTTGCTCAGTGACTTTGGACAAGTCCCTTCTCTCTGTGCGTCACCTTCCTCAGCTGTACAAGGAGTGGGTAGAAGGCCCAAGGACTCAGCCCTTTAGCCCTGACCTTTGGTGGGTCTGGAGCCACTGGAGACAGAGTCCGGGCCTGGAAAGAGCTGTGCTCCGGACGCAGCCAGGCTTGACTCTGTGGCTGACTAGCTCGGTGGCTTTCAACACAACATCTATAGTCTCTGAGCCTCCTTCCTGGTCGACAATACAGGATAATTCCTCCGGATTCCTAGGGCTGTGGTGGCGGCTGAGTGAGACCGTGTGCTGGCCTAGGGGCTGACACACACATTCTGGCCTTGGGAGGGAGAAGCGAGGCCTCACCCAGGGGCAGATTCCACTCTACAGATGGCCTCTGCTGGGAAACAGCTTGGGGACAGCTGGGTCTCTCTCCCTCAAGTCACCCCAAGGAGTCAGGTTACTACTAGCTACATGACCTTGGGTAAGTCACTTCCTTCCCCCACCCCAGGAGGCCCGTTTCCTCGTCCATAATATTGAAGTCCCCAGGGTGGGTCCCACCGACACTGGTCAGTGTCGTCTTCGCCACTGCCAACGGCCGCTCAGCCCTGGCCACTGGGGGGAAAAGTTTTTTTCAGGGAGTTGGGGGAGTCAGGGGCCACAGATTTCCTCTTTAGAGCACAAGACCCGCATTGTCTCTGCCCGCCTCCAGGCCGGTCACCTGCATAGAAGCCTTAAGTGAGCCTCACCCATGTGTCTGTCTGTCTGTCTGTCTGTCTCTCTCTCTCTCTCTCTCTCTCTCTCTCGTAAGTTGCAAGTTGCGCCCAGATGCCCTCAGCGAGGCCCTTGCTCCCACCCTGGGTCCCCACATCCCTTCTCTCCCTGGGGGCAGCCCCAGACCCCTTTGGTTCTCCTGTCTGCACTTTACAAACTGAACGAGGGGCAAACAGCCCCAGAACTTAGGAACAGACAAAAACCGGGTGGGCGCCCTCCTGAGCCCAAGCGGATCCTGTCCCTCCTGAGGGGGACGGGTGGGGCTATCCTCGCTGTCCATTGGCCTGGAGCTGGGCACCCGCAGGCACGTGGCTCACCCCATCCCTCTCCCTCCTTCCCTCCCCACCCCACCCATTCCTGCCGCTTGCTACGCCCGCCTCCTTTCTCCCACCCCAGGGCCGGTCTCCGAGGCAACCTGGTGTGGCAGGGCACTGATTGGCTGACCCTGCTGTCAGGTCACAGGCTCAGGCTGGTTCACCACGCAACTCACACAGGACTTGGGCAAGGGTGGGTGTTTAACCCCTTAGGCCCAACTCCAATGCCCTCGGCCACGCGGTGGCAACGCGGGAGGGGAGAGGCAGGGGACACGCGTGGGAAGGGGAGGTGTCGGTAAGGTTCTCCAGCTCCGGGAGACTCCCCCGGCCCTCACCCGGGGCTCTGGCACCAATGCCAACTTAGGTGTCGCCTGGAGCTACCCTGGTGCCAACCAGGCCACGGGGGCACTCCTAGCCCCGTCATCGGGGGGCGGGGGTGGGGCACCGGTGCCGGGATGCCCACCCCACCTTGGGCACCCTTCCCGCATCTGCATCCCAAAGGGCCCGGCCCCCTGACGCCCCGTGAGGGCGGCCCATCCCCACCCAGCCCGGCATGCCCCCTCTTGCTGAGGCCTTGTGGGCATGGGTGTGTGTGGAGGTTGGGGGGGGCGGCTGTGCCAGGGAACCAGGCGAGGTCTGTTTGGTCTGTTTGCCTGGTAGGGGGAAGAACCGGGGGCCCCGCCCCATCACTCCCCCTTTCCCGCCACCCCCCCAGGCTCCCCTCACTGTCAGGCCTGCTAGACCGGCCAAGCAGGTGGGCAGCTCTCTTGAAACTGGGCCCTGAGTCAAGCCTGCCCCATCTTTGGTGGGGGGGAAGACTTTGGGGTGAGAAAGGTAGAAGGGGGCAAAGGTAGGAGCCCCATCAGGTACCTCTCCACACCCAGGGGCACCCGCCAGCCTGTGTGTCCGCCACCAAGAATCAAAAGATAGAGAGCAGTGGCCCTGCTAGGAAGGGAGGAGGCTGTAACTCCTTCCGGGTGCTGACCTCAGACGGTGTCCAGTGCGGTGCTGGGGGTGCCAGGGCCACCCCTGCCGGCTGGGGCCAGGCGAGGAGAGGGGATACGGCCCCATCGGCGGCCGATGAGTAAAGCTGGCCCCCCTTCCCCACAGCCTGCGGATTAGGGGAGTGAGGCTTAGTGTGGGGGGCAGCAGGCGGAACCGGGATTAGCGGCAGAGAAAATAGATATGGGGCCGAGACGCGGGCGCACAGAACCCCCCCCCCCCCCCCCCCCCCCACCAAAGGCTTCTCCAGGTGCAGCAGCTTGGGGTGAGGGAGGCTGAGACCTGGCCGGGACATCCCCCGGCCAGAGTGATGGAGGCCCGAGGCGCTTCTCAGTGCCCCCCCTCCTGTCTTGGCTGGCCGCCCCTCCCTCTTACTTCTCTCTCTTTTCTGCGCCCCCCCCCCCCGCCCCCACCCCAACTCCAGCCTCAGGTTCTCTTCCTGTTTTTTTGGAGCTAAGTTTTGCACGCAGACAGGGCTTTGGCCTGTGGCTGGACCAGGGGGGTGGGGAAGTAGGACAACGGGGCCAAAGTCCTCAGGGACCCAGGAGTCCCGGCTCCCCAGCCTCTCCTACACTTCCCGGGGCTGCTGGAACCCAGGGGCTGTGGCCATCTGGACCGCCCAGCTGGGAAGGCAGGGTAAGGGGCCAGGGAGTCCCCTGAGGGGCCGGTAAGGGCTCGGAAGGCAAGGCCCCCTGCCCCCGGGGGTGCCCTGGGCGTGTACGGAGTCCCACCCCAGCCCCTCCGAGCGAGTGCGTGCCCTGCCCATCCCCCACACGCCGCTTCCCCCCTCCTAACCTCACCACCCCCAGCACTCACACTTCCTGGGGGCCAGGCGGGGAAGGGAGACCGCAAGCCACGAAGGGGGAAGGAGGCCAGGGGAGCTGGCTGCTTCCCGGTGCTGTGGGGGTTAAGCCTCTCCTCCCTCAAAATGCCCAATTCCCGGTGCTGTGACTCCTGGAAGGAAGGAGGCCTCCGTGCTCCCCTCCACCTTCACTTCCCTGACATCAGGGCACAGCCCTCGCCTGCCCCGCAGGGCACAGGCCAACCTGGGGGGTGTGAGGGGCGCAAGATGGCAGAGATGTGGCCTTCCTCCTTTGCCTCTGGGGACCCCTGCTCACCAGCCACCCTGCGCTCCTGGACCCCCTCCTTGGCCTCTTCTTCCTGTCCCCTTGCTCACCGGCCTGCCTGTCCCCTGACCAAGACGACACGCATCCTTGCCGGCCCCCTGCCTCCACTCTAGGCATCCGTGTCCCTCAGGCCCCAGGAGCCACCCCAGCCTCTCCTGTCTCTGCTGCTTTGCCCCTCAGGTGTGGGCCCAGCCTGTCCCGCTGCCTCCACTCCCCTCTGCTCCGGGCAGCACCCCTTCCCCTCTCCCCAGGCTGGCGGGCAGAGAGGGGCCGCAGCATTCCATCAAGCAGCCAGGCCTGCCTTCCAAGGCCTGGTCTTGCCATGGGATGGCCACATCCAGGGCACCCAGGCCCCGCTTCTGGAAGAAGCACAGGATCGAAATTTGGGGGCCAGCTGGAGAGGATGGGTGGTGGGGTGGGGGTGCGGAGAGAGCGGATGTGGGGTGGGGTGGAGGGGGGGACAACCCAGGCCTCTGCCCGTCAGAGTTTCCAGCCCTGGAGCTGCTGGGCTTTCCCCGGAGTGCCCACCCTGGGCCAGGCAACCTCGTACCTGGACAGACCCTGGCCATCAGGGTTCCCAGCAGGAGCTGCCCGGGCAGCACCGGCTCCCCTTAGGGCCCGAGGAGACGGCACAAGGTGCCAGGGTCTGCCCTGTGCCCACCCCCTCCCCCCAGCCTAGCGTCTCAGGCTGGGTAACCGAGCCGGCTGGTAACCCCACACCCGCCAAGCCGCGGGCAGAAACCTGAGCCCCCCAGCCCCAGAGGACACCCCAGCCCGATCCCCGGAGCCCGGCTCTCTGCCAGCCTGTCCAACCTCCTGTCCTGGCCCAGCGATCCCTCGGCTCCCGTAGGCCCCTTCTGCTCCCCTGTCCTCCTGGGTCCCCTAAATGCTGAAGCTTCCCCACACACCAGCTCTTCAGACCCTCAGCTCCCCACACCTTCCCAGGGAAGTTTGGACACCCTCTTCCTAGCCTGTTTTTCAGTCCCTCTCTGACCCTTGGCCAATTCTAGGCCTCCAAGCCTCCCCTGGGGCCTGATCTCCCAAGCCAGAGAAGGGCCTACTCACCTGAACGCTGAGGGGCCTCTCCGGCAACTCCTCTTGGCCCCTGGGGGGAGCAGGTTGGGAGGGGTGGGGGAGGGCCGGGCTGGGGGGGGGGGGGGAGGTGGGGTGGCTGTTCCCCGCTCCAGCTCCCTCCTTCAAAGGGGCCGCCCACGACCTGGCCCAGCCCCTCCCCCCTACAGCCTTAACCCTCTGGGTGCTGCCCCCCCCTCCCCCCCAGCTTGGAGGGAGGGGTTACCGGAGGGCTGGCAGCGTGGGAGAGGGCCTAAAGTCTCTGCCTGTGGTGCCCGAAGCCCCAGCTGTACCCACCCCCGCTCGTCCTCGCTCAGTCCCGAAAGGGGAAAAAGGTGAGCGTAGGCAAGGTAGGAGCCGGGACAGTCCAGGAGGACAGAGGTGAGGAGGAGCCACGGGAGAGGCTGCTGGAGGTGGGACCAGGAGAAGGAAGAAGGGAGGGGAGGGGACAGGAGGCGGCAGTGGCCGGGAGAGGGAGGAGGGGAACCCTGGACAGTCAGTGCCAGGGCTGACAGGTGCCCAGGTCCCAGCCCCTCAGGGCACGCGGTCCCAGAGGGGACCACGGGGAGGCCCTCCGGACTCCAGTGGTCCCCTCGGACCCCTGGGAGCTGGCCGAATTCTCCCCCCACCCCCCCACTGCCCCTCCGCCTGCATGGGCCGGGGCCCTCAGGGGCTGGGCAAGGCGGCACCCCGCCCTCCCTGCGCCTCACCCCAAACCCACTCACATACCACAGCTCCTTGCCCGGGCGCCAGCCCCTGCCAACCAGGCCAGGGGGCAGCACTCATGCCAGCCCCCAATGGCCAGGGGGACCAGGGGGACGGGGCTGGCTTGAGGGGGCGGACAGATGGGGGGAGCTGAGGGCACCGAAAGAGGAAGGAGCCAGGAGGGGGCATCTGCTGGGAAGCGCCTAGCCCCACCCCTTGCGCAAGCTGCCACCCTGGCCGGTTGGGTGGGACCCGCCTGGGCCTGAGGGGCAACTCAGGAGGGCTGTGAGCCCAGAGATGGGTGGGCCACAAAGTTCCCCTCCAACTCCTAGGGTCTCTTATTCCTGGAACAAGGGGTACCCTAATGTTCCCTAGATGCGAGGCGATCCAGGCCCTCCCGGGGCGGGGAGGACCACAGAAATGCCCCCTAAAACACCCCTCCCCTTTCCCCCCAACAGCTGCTGGCTCAGTGCCGCTGGCCTGCTGCCCCTCACCAGCTCCCGGCCCGGCTGGCACCTACCCACCAGGATGCTGGCAGTCCTGCCCTCCTCTCCCTCCTACCCCCCTGCTCCCGGTGCCCCGTGCCAACTGTGGGCCTGGGGTGGGGGAGGGTCACCCCCGTGCCTTGGTGCCAGTCAGGCGGGTCCGGGCCCCTAGGTGCTACAGATGAGGCCCAAGACCCTGTTCTCGAGCCATCTCCTCAAGACGCAGTGCACAAGTCAGGGCCTACACGAGAGCCCAGGAGACTGTGGACAGCCTAGTGAACACTCATTGAGAGCTCCATTCCCCAAAGTGGGTGCCGGCCTCCCAGCATTCCCTCTGCTTGAACATTTGCTTGGGCACCAAAGTCCCCACAATTCCTGAGAGCCTTGGTGCCCGCAGCCTGCAAGAGAGTGGGGTGGGGCTGCTCTCTGCCCTTTGATCCCCATAAAGGCAGGGAACCAGCCTAGAGGGCAGGGGGCAGGGAAGGGGCCCCTCCATTTTACCCCTGCCAGGGGCAGCAGGGCAGGGTGGGGGCACCTCTTGGGTGGGGCCTATGGTAAGAACGGTAGCCTGTCCCAGCAGAGGAGAGGGATGTTAATCATGGGTACGTGGTGTCATGTGGGCACAGGACGGTGAGGACGGGGCGGGGTGGGAGATGCAGAGGGTACCCACCTTCCAGTTCATGCCTGTCCTGGCTTTTACTCTCATCTTGCAACGTTTCCAGACTTAACCAAAGTGAGAGAGCAAAGAGGACTACAACTCCCAGTATGCACCACAATTGCTCTGCATGTACCTTGGGAGTTGTAGTTCCCAAGAGAAGTCCTGCGTGCTCTTCCCCAGAGCCTTGCTGATGGGGACAGGAGGGCAGAGCAGAGGACTTGGTCAGAAGTCTCTAAGGGGACTGTGTTTGGAAGAGGTAAAAGGCTAGGAGGTCCACGGTGGGGCGAGAGGACCCCTTCTCCCAGGCGAAGGGGAGGAAAGGAGGAAGGAAGGAGGAGAGGATGTCTGTTGAAAGGGGCATATGGGTGGGGAGGAGTTGGGGGGGGGGGTGGAAACAGGAAGGAAACTGAAGCCAGAGACATGAGGTCGAAAGCAAAGGCCTGGTGGAGCCTGACTCCGAAGCCTGGCAGGGACTGGGAAAGCATTTCCCCTGCCATTCTGGTGGCCTGGGGGCTCTAAGAGGAATTAGTGATGTCAACTGATAGCTGGCTGGTGTGCTTGTTGGGGTCACTGGCTCCATTTGCCTGCCACAAGCCCTCTTTTGCCTGGGGCGCTTTTCAACCTCTGGATCTGGCGCAGGTATTTGCTGGCTGGAGAAATCTGAAGGCTGACTTGGTTCTGGGATGATAGGAGGCGGAGGAAGAGGATGGGGGAGGTCAGGGCCAGGCCTGATGGGGAGTGTGCTGGGCGGAGGTACATGTGGGGTTAGGTCCAGGTGTGAGGTCAAGGAATCACGCTGGCAAATGAGGACGCTACCTTCCAGGACCAAGGCCATGGCAGCTGGGAGGCCTCGGCGAAGAGAGGGCTAAGTCGCCAAGGCTACCAGCCTCCGCCCACCCCAACCAAGGGATGCAGTGGAGAGGGCAGCCCTCTTCGCTTTCCCTGTGGAATTTGCTAAAGGTAGCTTTCCCTCTGGGCCAGGCAGCCTTGAACGTTAAAGGTGGCAACTCAGGGGCCAGATGTCAGCTGGGTGTCTTTCCTTAGTAGGGGGTGGAGGTCAGAAGTGGGCAGAGGCTCTGTTTTGAGGCCGCGTTCTCTGGGCTCCCCAAGGCTCCCAGATAGATGCTTACAGGCCCCAGCTAAGACTCTTGCCAAGACCTGAGTGTGGCTGGGGCGGGGGTGGGGGGGGGAGGTCTTCCTTGCCCCTCCAAAGCCCTTGATAGTGGACGACAGTCGCTCTAACCCCTTCCCCCCAGTCCCCCAGGCCCGCCTTGGCGCTTGGCCGCCTGTGTGTTGGCAGGACTAGGGGTGGGGGGGCAGCGAGGCAACTTCAAACTGTCCGGGCAAAACGTCAAGTTTACTCACGAGTTTACTCAGCAGAAGGAGGGGGAAGAGGCTAGAGCGACACACCCCATGCCAGGGTCCTAGCCATCTCCTCTCCCCACCTTCCTCCCCCCCTCCACTCTTCTCTTCAGCCCTAGGCAGTAGGCATAGGCCCCAAGGCCTGGTGGCCAGAGAGCCTTCACTTTCAGAAGGTCAAGGAACCAAGCAGCCCGGAGGCAGGAAGCCCCGAAGCAGGTCCAGAGGCTCCGTCAGAGGGCAGTGCCCTGCCTGGAGCCCATTTACTACCCGGTCTTAGGGCCTTGGCCTTGACCAGAACTGGGTCTCTCAGCCACCAAGAAGGGGGCAGTACCAGGCCAGGCTTCCTCCATCCGGGCAGTCCCCCGGGCAGTGACTTCTGACCCCAAATGGCCAGTCCTAGGCTGCGCCTCAGGCAGCATGGTGCCATCTGGGTGGCCATAAGATCAGGGGCTGGTCTGCTCCGTCTTGGCTTGGAATGGGGGGCCAGCACCCTATCTGACCTACTTCCCTTTCCTCCCCACCTGCTTTCGTTCTCTGCTTCTCTCCCCCAGCCTTCACCGTCCCCACCCCAGAGGCGCTCCGCCCCCCCCATGCCCGCTGGGCCCCCTCCCCCACCCTTCCCCAGGGTGCCAAGTGCAGGCACACAAAGGGCCTGATGGTGCATTGTTAGCCCAGCCCCCGCTGCCCGCCGCGCCCTCCCGGGGCGGGCACTAGGCCAAGGAGGAGCTGGGGGCCCTGGGTGCCAGGGGGCACCACGGGGAAGGAGCAAGAGGTCAACACCTGTCTCCCAGACACTGGGGTCCACAGTAGCCAGAGCTTCGTACTGATGAGAGTGCCTATCAGAGCAGGCCTCGCTCCCTGACACCTGAACCTAGCGGGCACCGCTCTCCTCCTTCCCCAGAGCCCCCTTCGGGTGGCAGTGACCGCTTTCTGACCCCTGTGTCAAGGCTGGGGGGCGGGTGTGGGACTCAAGGGAGGGGACAGCGTCTGGGGGTGCCGGCGGCGGGCTGCACCATGCCTGCGGCAACCGTGTAACAGAGGCGCGCTGGGGGAGCTGGGGTCCCGGGGGCCGGGGACAGGAGGCACCGGCGGAGATTTCTTCTGGTTTCATCAGCTGCTCCAGGGGGAGCCCCCTGCTCTCCTCCCCAGCCACCAGTGACAGGGAGCACTCCCTGCCACCCAGACTCAGTCACAGCCACGTCCCTGTCCAGCCCTGCACCACACTCCTCGCACCCGCTCTCCCCTCCCAGCCTGGTGCCCACTCCATGCCGGGTCTGCCAGGCAGGTACAGGGGTGACCAAACCAGTCGGTGTGTGCCGGGCAGCAGGAGGCAACCCCGTAATCCTCCAGGCCTCACCCCCCCTACACACTGCACCCTCAGGGAGCAGAGAGTTCCCATCCTGGTTTAACCCCTCACAGCTCAGCCTGGCTCCCCCTGGCCCTGACCAACTGCCTCCCTCCGCCAGGAATAAGTTGGGGGAAGGGGGACTCTCTGCGCTGACTCACTCCCATTCCCGGCCGCAGCTAGGGGTCTGCGAGGCGGTCGGGCGGGGGTCAATTCAAGAACGCCCTCCACCTGGCCCGGAAGCCAGGACAGCCTGCTGGTCTCCCCCTCTCCTCAGCACCCACTTCCGGTGTCCCAAACTAGGTCAGCGGCGCTCGTTTCCTGTGGGTCAGCTAGCACCCGCGCCTCTGCCCCTCCCCTGCTCCGGACCCGGGCTCCCTGCCCCCCCCCCCCCAGGGCGCCCCGAGGTCTCACCACGTCTCAGCCGCCCTTTGATACGTGGGGGTTGTGCGGGGCGGGGGGCAGGGGACCCGCCCTCTCTCCAAACACCAGCAGGGCCGGGGCGCCTGGGCAGGCACGTGTCCGGGCACAACCCGCTGCCCACGCCGCCCCCCCACTCCCGCCCCCCCCCCCCCCCCCCCCGCTCTGGCCGGGACACGTCGCTCTCTTACTTGGGGTGGGGTGGGAGGAGAGAGCGAGAGCTGGGAATGGAAAGCGGCGCCCCCCACCCCTTTGAATGGCAGCCCTCTGTCAGCGGCGCTGCCAGTAGCTTCCACGACTACACAGTAGCGACCCCCACCCGGTGGAGGGGCAGGTGCGCGGGCGCCTCCCGGTCACCCACCCTCGCTGTCGGGTTCTAGGGGCCTGGGCCGGCTTGGGAAGGGTGGCGGCGGGAGCGGCGCCTGGAGGAAGGGACGGGGGCCCAGTCGGTGTCGCCGGGACGTTGCGGCCGAGCCCCGCCGCGGGAGAGGGAGCGCGGCTCCGGAGGCGCAGGAAACCGAATAGTCCAGCCGGTAACTTTCCCCCCAGCCGCGGCTCCTCCTGCGCTACCCCCGCCCCCCGTGCAACTGGCCCGGGTCCAGCCCACCGCGCCAGGGGGCGCGGGGGGGGGGGCGCCGTGTCCTAGTTAGAGTCCGTCAGCCTTTCCATTCCCTCAGCCCGCGCGGCTCGGGGGTCTCCCCTCGAGTCACCGGGGACACCGGGGGAGCGCTCGGCGCCG
Organism: Panthera onca; assembly: GCF_046562875.1. Classification (NCBI taxonomy): domain Eukaryota; kingdom Metazoa; phylum Chordata; class Mammalia; order Carnivora; family Felidae; genus Panthera; species Panthera onca. The sequence continues at coordinate 70,861,471 of NC_138355.1, forward strand.
CCTCACCCTCTCTCCATCCCGGAGCCGCCAGTCTGCCTGATCCCAGAAGTGCGGAGAAAGTTTCTGGGGACCCTCCGCCCACCTTTTCTCTCAGTTAAAATCAGTTCCAAAGCGTCGGGGTGCCGGGAAGGCGCAGGGAAGGGGAGTGGTGGGAGTCCGGTCTGCATGCGTGTGCGTGGGGGGGTCCCACTTCCAGGACAGACGAAGGACACTGCAGTAGTCTCGCGTCTGGGGGACCCCGAGCCGGCGACAAAAATGGGGTACACTCACCTCTCCGCCTTCGGGTCCGCGGGCCGGAACTGCTGAAGCACCGGGTGTGGAGAGAAGCGCGTCCCCCGCCGGGCCCGGGGGCTTGGGGCCCTGCGCCGGTCCTGGTCAGAAGGCCGCGGTCAGTCGCTCGCCGCTCTCTGCTGGGGGGCTCCTCCTCCGCAGTCCTCGGCCTCCTCCTGCCGCCCGCCCCCCCCTCGGCCGCCGAGAACCGTACATTCACCTGGCTCCCACCCGCCCCCCCCTCTGGGCCCGCCTCACCTGTCCTGCTGTCTCACCTGTCCTCCCGCTGGCTTTCCCCCCATCCCTCCCCTCCCTCCCCCCGCCCCCTGCCACCCCCCAAACTCCCCCCCCCAACCCTTAGCAACACCCTCTGTCACTTCCTGGTTTTTCACCCGCCCCCCCCCAGGGCCCCCTCCCTCCGCCCAATAAGGATATAAACTTCAACCCCTCGGTCCAGCCAGTCCCCGAAGGGCGCAGATGGGTCCCTCCCTCCCTTTTCGCTCCCTTCCTCCAAGCTTTTACTTCGCTCTCCGAGCCTTGCCCACCCTCCTCTTTTTCCCTCCTTCTTTCCTTCGGTCTCTCTCTCTCTCCACCTGCCGCGATCCCTCTCCCCCTCCCTCTCCCGCTTTCTCCTCTAGCCCCTATCTCTCCCAGTCCACCTTAACTCGAGCTCCGCCCCCGACCCCCATCCAGCCCTCCGCCGCTGCTCCGCCCCACCCCCTGCACTCCACCGCCCAGTCCGCCCATTGGCCTGGGCTCCCGCCCATCTCAAGTGGGTCCCGCCTTGCGTTCCGCCAGGGAGGGGGCGGAGTCGAGGGGGCCGGCCTGAAACCTGGAGGAGGGAAAGGGGGAGGGGGCAGTGTCCGCAGTGGCCCGGGAACCGAGCGCCCCCATCGAGGGCTCTCACAGTCCGTGAGGGGCTCTTGTGCGGTCACCTCCTCGGGAGGGAAGGGTAGGAGAGGTTAGAGACAGGCTAGGTGGGGGTGAGGCGGGGACTTCCAGGACTGAAGGAGGGGGTCCCGAGAGGGGCTATAATCAGGTCAGTGCCCCGGGAGGTAGGGGGAGGGGAGCCACCAGGCCACCAGCTTCAGCTCCTACGCCCCACCCCGCCTCCGAGGGAGCGGGGGAGTGGAGGCTGCGGGCACCCTGCCTCCCTCCCCACGCGTGACGGCGCCCCGCGGGGAGGGAGCGGCGCCCTGGGCAAGCGGCCTCTGCGCTCCAGCCGGTGCCCGCTGCGGCCTTGGCATTGTCAGAGGGGAGGGGCCGGGGCCGCGGCGGCGGCGGGGGGGGGGGGGGGCGGCGCGCTCTCGCTCCTGCACCCCGCCTCCATCCCGCCTGCTCCCTAAGTGGAGAAACTGAGTCTCTGCGAAGGAGGGACCCTCTCGACAGGGACTCGCTCGGAGACCCAGGTGGCGAGGGGAGCCTTGGTGTTTCAGGATGTGTATGTGGATTCGGGGGGGGGGGGGGACAGAATGCGTACTTCAGCGCCCCCACAACTGAGGAAGGTGGCCGGTGGGGACGCTTCCAGCTGGGCCTGCAGCGCTGCGTCCCCCAGAGGGCCCCTCCCACTAGTGTAAAACGGAATCCAGTCCGGCCACGGGAGCCGGGTTCCGCTCCCCGCGGCCGGCCGGGCCGAACCGGGTCGGACTCGCCGCCTCCGCCCCAACCCCCACGCAGGGGGCCTCCCTCCCTTTCCAGCAGGTGGCTCCGCGGGGCACCAGCTCAACCTGTTGGACCACAATGGGCGGCGCCAGGGGGGCCCTGGCCCTCACCCGGGCTGACCCGGGATCCCCGCGCAGGGGGAGGGGCGGAGTCCGGGTCCCGCCCTCCCTCCTCTCCGGCCGTGACTCAGCCTCGGGGCCGCTGCCCTGCGCCCCAGCCAGGGGCGGAAAGTGTGAGGCGCCCCTGAGGGCCCAGGCCAAACCAAACAGCCCCCCACCTCAGACATTATCTCACTGGAGAATTAGGGGGGCTATAGGAAGGAGGGGGTGGCAGCAGGCTTGGGGCGCTCCCGCTAGCTCGATCCGCTCCGGGTTTTCCTATCCGCCCCGTCCCCCTTGGGCCCCGAGGCGGGTCACTGCTCCGGGTTTTCTTCTCGGCCCCGCCGGACAGATTCTAGTCGGTGAGTGCCCCGGAGTCGGTGGGGTCCAGGCAGGGTTTTTCCCTCCCTTCTCCAGCCGTCGGGGTCGCGCCAGACTGGGGTAGAGCCGCGCCTGGGGCTGGGGGCAGGACGGCAGGGCCAGAAGGACACGTGAAACGGAAGGGGGCTGCATGGCCCCGGGGAAGAAGGGCAGGAAAGCGGTTCTGGGAGGGCAGAGCCTGGGCCTCCAGAGGCAGTAGGAGGGCGGGCGCCCTGGCACCAGCCCTTAGGTACAAAGAGACGAAAGGCGCCCAGTGCCTCGGGCCCGCCCCGTCCCCCAACTCTGGGGGTCGCCTCCGGAGCCTTGCTGGACCCAGCCTGGATCTGTGGGCACCCGGAATGCCATTCTCCAGTCTCGACAGCCCCGGAACCTCCTGTTTGTTCCTCAGTGACCCTCCCCACCCCCCAACCACCACCACGTTTCTCTTCTGGTCCATACAGCTTCCTTCCTGGCTCAGAAGTCGGAGGGGGGAACCCCGACTTGAAATTCCCGCCTCCCCTCTGACTCCTGGCCCTCACCGCGCCAAACCACTGAGATGCGGCAGCCGAGAAACGCTGACTGCAGACTGGGGGCTGCTCCCCTCCCACGAAACTCCCGGCTGGGTCCGGGGCCCCGCTGCCGCCCCCGCCCCGCCGCCAGCGCCGGACTGGCACCGGGAACCCGAGGGCAGGTGTGCGGCCTGCAGGGGACTTCCTGGAGAGACGGGGGCCGGGGCGGGGGGGGGGGGGCGGGGGCATCCCAGATCCGCACGTACAGACTTAAATCTCAGGCGACCAGCTAGACCTTAGTTTAGAGGAGAAAGTGGCAGGAGTTAATCCCTCCTCGGGAGGACTGTGTACCTGGGGCTGGGGACAGCGATTCTGAGTGACAGCCAGGTGCCCGGACTGGCTGGGCCACGTGCGCTCCGGGGCAGCTGCGGGAGAGTTAGATGCTTGCCGCGCGTGGAGGGAGAGGGCTTCTGGCGGAAGAAAGGCACGGCTCTGTGTGGGCGGGGTCCTGAATGAGTGGGTCTGGGGGCCTGTTTTGGAAGGGGGAGGGCTGAGCTGGAAGCGGAGCGACAGCCTGCGCTGGGCGCCCACCTCTTCCCCGCCCTCCCCCCCTTCCCCGGGCTGCCCCCGCTTCCCTCGAAAAACCCGCCGCCCAGGAAACCGCTGGGGGCGCACAGACCGCAGCCCCCCCGCCCGCCGCCCCCCGGCGCCCCCACCGCGACCGCCCAACCCACCTGAAGGGGCCGTGGCTGCCAGGGTTGCCCCCTCCCGCCGACTCCCCCCACACCTGCGGGCGCACTATTTATAACTCGGCGCCTATTCCGGGCCTCTGGGCGGGAGCCGGCTGCGCCTCAGCGCTAATCGTCTCCGGGATCTCTGCGCCCCCCAGGGCCGGGGGGGATAAATTTAGCCTCAGGAAGCTCGGGGAACATTTTCCAAAACTCCACGTCCCGCAGAAGGCGAAACAGAACCCCTCTGCCCTCAGCCTCCCTCCCGCCAACCGGCAGGCGGCGCAGGTGTCTCGGCTGCTCGTACCCAGCTGGGATCGGGTGGTGGGTGGCGGCCGAGAAGCTGGCACAGGTGAAGGACGGAAGGTCCTGGGGGCGGCGGCCAGAGGGGCGGGAGGACGGCCGGAAGAACGGCCAAAGGCCGGAGTAAAAAGTCTCGGCTGGCAGTGACTGAGAAAGGGGTTGGGGACTTCTGCCTTTCGAAGGGGAAATAACTCCCGTGCAAACGAGATGCAGGTAGGGACTCGGGGAAGATCGGGAAGATCGTGGTGGCCTTGGGGGTCCACGCCCCGGCGTGGGGGCAGCGACTGCCACACCCCTCTTCCCAAGCGCTTCTGAGCGTTGCTGCGAGAACTCAGGACCCCACCGAGATCTTTACTATAATAGCCAGATGAGTGCGGGCGGCTCTTCCGACCACTTCGCCAGGACCCCTCTCCTCCACCTGCCTCTCGCACACCGTGGAGGGTCTTCTATCGACCTGATCGGCTAGGAATCCTGGGTAGAATCCTTCTAGTGCTGCAGCCTCTGGGGGTCGCTTCCAGCTTTGCCGAGGCTTCTTCTCGGTTTTACCCCGCCCCTTCCCCTTCCCCTTGTGGCCACCAGAGGGCCCCTGGGCGCCCAGGGGCAAATGAGCTAGCTCTTCCCCAGCCCTCGTATTCTTGGCACTCAGCTCCCCTCTTCCGCCATCTTCTGCCCTCCGATGAGCCCCGAGCGGAGTCTGGACCCTCCAAACGTGAGCTTATCCCAGCTGGGAAGAGGACGTTGCAGGGAAGCGGCCGCATCTTTTTCCCTTGGAGAGCACTGGGGAGGTGTAGGCCGGAACCGGGTCCCGGCCTGTGTGGTCTAGGTGAAAAAGACGTATCTGGGACCCCCAAAGGAGCGGGCGGAGCAAGAGGAAGGCCGGCTGAGAGTGGAGGTGTGGGGGGGAGGTGGAGTGGGTGCAGAATGGGAGCGGGAGTCCTCCCCACACCTTTGCACGCTTGGCCCCGCCCCCAGGCCACCACCCGAAGTGCACTATCAGAAGAGGAAGTCTGGCTGGCCCAGAGGAGCCCCGAATATGAGACGAGAAAATCGGGGTTCGCCAGCTGACTACCGCACTGCGGTGTACTGTGGGTTTGGCCTTCAGCGGGTCACATCGCCTCTCTTGGCCTGTTTCTTTCAAGCTAACCTGGGATAGTTGCCCTTGTCCAGCCTACTTTTCAAGCGGGCTTGTGTAAGTGTCCAACACTGTAGTGTGGCAAGGGTTCTCAGAACGGCATACACGGTTTTTCTTATCCTCCCCGCTCCTTGCCCCGTACTTTCCACTCTCAGGGCTCCCTTGAGGGCCGACACTCCCCTTGGGCCACCCGCAGTCTCTCCTCTTCTCTCTCCGTCAACTTCCTGGGCCCTGCCTTCCGACACCTACCGCTTCCCTGGTGGCCTTCGCCAGATATCCCCTCAGCTGTCGAGGGCGCTTGTGCTCAGAACTCTGACTCTAGGATCCAGCCCGAGGCCCTGTCCCTGCTCAGTGGTTCAGTGGGAGTGGGGTCTGAGAAAGGAAAGGGAGAGGGGCGCCTGGGAGACTCAATCAGTTAAATGTCCCAATTCGGCTCAGGTCATGACCTCAGGGTTCGTGAGTTGGACCCCGTGGGGCGGGGGGGGGGGGGGGCTCTGGGCTGACAGCTCGGAGTCTGGATTCTGTTTCCGATTCTTTGTCTCCCTCTCTGTCTGCCCCTCCCCTGCTCACACTCTATCTCTCTAAAAGTAAATAAACATGAAAAACAGTTTTTTCCCCTCCTAAATATAAAAGTCAAACATGCTGGGGACGCCAGCATGGCTCAGTGGATTAAGCGTCCGACTTGGGTTCAGGTCCTGATCTCACAAATCACGAGTTCGATATCCGCCTGGGGCTCTGTGCTGACAGCTCTGAGCCAGGAGCCTGCTTTGGATTCTGTGTCTCCTTCTCCCTCTTTGCCCCTCCCCTGCTCATGCTCTCTCTCTATCTCAAAAATAAGTAAACAAACAAACAAAAAAAATTAGAAAAAAAAAAGAAAAAGAAAGAAAGAAAGGAAAAGGGAGGCAGAAGGCCAGAGCTCGAGTCAGGGACGGGCCGACCAAGCAGGGGTGCAGGCTGTGAGGGGAGGCAGGAGCCCCACACTTGTGTGGAAAGGGGAATTCTGTGTCCTCCACCGCTAACCTCTCTCTGGTTGGATTCAAGCTCTTACCTCTTCCCACTGCTGTGTCCTGGGGTGAGGTGGGCTCTGAAGGGACCCGGCGAGAAGGCTGACCTGCCTGCATTTTGTGCAGGCCTGAAGGTCGCCAAGCTACCCGGATAAAGACTACCTTGAGCGGGAGTACTATGGAGAACCACGCAGGAAAGAGGGAGCAGGCTCCGTGTGTGCCCCCTGCGGAGTCCCTGCCTCGTCGGAGGGGAAAAACCAGGGGGCAGCGCCGTGTGGAGACCATGTTAGCAACTCCGAGAATTCCTCCGGGCTCAGGGTGCCTGGCTGGCTCAGTCCGCAGAGTGCGTGATTCTCGGTCTCGGGGTTGTGAGTTCGAGCCCCATGTTGGGGCCAGATATTACTGAAAAATAGAAAAACTCTTAAAAAAACAAAAAAAAAAGGAATGTGTACGCGCGCAGGCCAGCCCTTCTCTCCACTGCTCTTGCTATTAAGCCTGCCCTGAGCCACTGGCACGTCACGACCTGCCTCACACCCACCCCAGCTCATAGCCCGCATCTTCTAATCACAGCTATGTTCCCGTTGTTTTGTTTACATTTTATTTCCTGTCTCTGCCCACTGGAACGGAAGCTCCGTGAGTCCTGGGGCCTGTTTTGCTCACCGCGGTGGTGCCGGGAGCACGAGGATTGGCACACAGAGGGTGCTCCCTAACATTTGTTGCACGAACGAGGGAAGAGGAGGGCAAGGCGCGTGCAGCACTCTCTCCCGAATGCCCTCCCAGGGGCTGCTGAATCTGAGCCACCCCAGTGGGGAGAGTGGTCGTGGGGGGGGGGGGTCACTTCTCACCAGAACTGCTTACTCTAGATATGGGTCACCTTTACCAAGAGAGACAAAACACACCCAGAGGAAAAGGAGTTCACTAACAAGTCTGGGAAAAGCTGGTCCCTGGGGTGAGGAGAGAGTCCCACACACCGTCTCCAGGCTTGTGCCCCAGGACGGAAGGGAGGGGGCAACAACTGGCCCCAAGAGGCTCTGCGGTTGTGGGGGGCTGAGTGGGCGTGTCGGGAAGTGTGAGCAAGACGGTGTCAGTGGCTGACGCGTGGCCACTGCTGGGCGTGATTCGGGGGCAGCGTGTGTTTCGGCTGCCGAGGGGAAGAGAGGGAGCGGTGCTCATTCTGGCTGTTTGTGCTTGTGCACGGTGACAAGCCTGAGGAACCTGCGCGGCCACCCGGGTGCCTTTCTCTTGCAGCCTCATGTGTGACCAGGGGGAGCGGGGCCCGACTTCCCGTGGGCTTGGGGCTAGCAAGGGCCCAGGGCTTCTCCCAAGATCCTCAAGGCAGGGAGCTGGCCAGGCCACGTCTTCTATTTGAGTTCCTGGCTTAAGGCGAGGGACCCCACCCAAGCCGGACCCCTCCCTACCCACCGGTTGGGGGAGGAACCTGGGCTTTCCACCCTCCACCCTCCCCAACCAGTGAGTCGGAAAACCTGGTTTTCGGTGTGGGTTGTATCCAGGACAACCTCCTTCCCTCCCTTCTTTAAAAATGATTTTTTGGGGGCGCCTGGGTGGCGCAGTCGGTTAAGCGTCCGGCTTCAGCCAGGTCACGATCTCGCGGTCCGTGAGTTCGAGCCCCGCGTCAGGCTCTGGGCTGATGGCTCGGAGCCTGGAGCCTGCTTCCGATTCTGTGTCTCCCTCTCTCTCTGCCCCTCCCCCGTTCATGCTCTGTCTCTCTCTGTCCCAAAAATAAAAAAAAAAAAAAAAAAAATGATTTTTTGGTAATGTTTATTTTTGAGAGAGAGAGAGAGAGAGAGGCAGAGTGTGAGTGGAGGAGGGGCAGCAGAATCCAAAGCCAGCTCCCAGCTGTTAGCACAGAGCCTGCCGAGGGTCTCGCACCCATGAACCGCAAGATCATGACCTGAGTCAGACGCTCAACCGACCAGGCCGCCCCGGCGCCCATCTCCTTCCCTCCCTGGTCTGAACGCTGGCTCTGGCTCCAAGACCCTTTCAGTGCTGAGTTGTTTGGAGTCCCTTTTAGACATTTAGCACGTTTGGCCTCAAGGCCTATTTATTTTATATAGAACATCTATATCCTTATTTTTTGTTTACATCTTATTTCCTGCCTCTGCCCAGCAGAACGTAAGCTCTGTGAGTACAGGGGCCTGTTTTGTTCACTGATGTGTTCAGAGCACCAGGATTGGCACACAGCAGATGGTATATGTATATACATACATACGTATATATATATATACATATACATTTATGCACACACATGCACGCACACACAGTTTAGTGATCCTTAGCCCATTCCTGGCACTGAGTACAGAAAAATCAACCATCTGGGCCGGTGGGCTCACGGCGCGGGTCCCGCGGCAGTCTTATCCGGGTCCCGGCCAGCAGCCAGGCAGCTCCCGTGCACCTGCACCGGAGGTCCAGCAGAGGTGGGGGCGGGAACGGAGGCTGGCACATGGCACAAACTCGAAGCAGGGTCCATACTTCCCCCGTTGTTTGTGGCCCATCGTTGGTCAAGCACAGCTGGCCTGGAGGTGGGGGCCGGGGGTGGGGTGGGGGTGGTGGTGCTCGACGGGGGGGAGGGCTGGGCCCGGCGCTGGAGGAGAGAACAGGAAGCTGGGAGGCGGGCTCTGTCACAGAAGCTGTGGCCCTGCGCCTGGGTCTGCGACCCTGGCCACCCACCTGAGCGGTGCGGGGTGCGGGGGCGGGAGGGGAAGGGGCGGATCCAGGCCCACCTGAGCGGTGCGGGGGCGGGCGGGGCGGGGGCGGTCCCGGGGGCATCAATCCAGCAGTTCCTTGATGCACCAGCAGCAGAGGAGGATGTAGGCAACTTCCTTCAGGGTCTGCTGCAGGCCCTCCCATCCTGTGCCCGTCTTCATGACCGGCACCTGGAACCCGGTGCCCCACAGGGCCCTTCTGAAGGAGAAAGGCAGGGCCTGGGCGAGGGGCCGTGTCCGGGGCTGCATACGGGCCGCAGCTCTGAGGCGCACAGAGCTGTCTCGCGGGCCTTTTATCAGCAGCGTCCCCACCCCCTCAGACCTCATGACTATGGGGACAAAGGCCCCGGGGTCTAGCACAGGGATGGTTCTGGGCCCACGAATGGGCTGAGTCAGCCTCCATGGGCAGGGGTGGGGGCTGGGTTAGGGCAGGGGGGGGGGGGTGGGCCGGCCACCCCGTCTTCTGTCCTCCGCAGCCAGGCCAGCCCAGCTTCCCTTCTCCCAGCCTGGCTCTCCAAACCTCGGCGTCCTGCCCGGGGTGCCTCTCCCCCAGGGGCTGGCGTGGCTCCCGACCCTGCCCTCCGGTGGGCTCCTGCCGAGTGTTCTGTGTACGTCCCCCCAGCACGTCGCCCTGTTGCCCCCCCACCGCCCCTGTTCCTCAGAGGGAGCGCTGCCAGCCGGGAGCTGGCAGAGCCCGGCCCACGTCTGCTTCTCCCGTCCCGTCCCCTGGAGCAGGAAGACACGGGCAGAGCACCGGGCACGCAAGAGGCGGTTTATTGACAGGGGACACCCCAGGGCGGCCTCCCTCTGGCTGCTCGGGGTCACGTGCGCGAGTTCCTCTCCTCGTCTTCGTTCTCCAGGAGGTAGGCTGGCCGGTAGGTGGGCTGGCCCCCCGGGCTCAGGCACTTCAGGGCCGGGTTCCTCACGGTGTTCTCGCGGCCCCCCAGCGACGTGTAGCTGGAGCAGGGAGGAGGCAGGCGAGTTCGGGGCAGGCTCTCCCCACCGCAGCGCCCCCACCTCGTCCCCACGCCCACGACACCCGTCCTCTCCCAGCACCCTTACCCTCGGTCATATAGGACACAGTACGGGACAAACAGCTGCCGCAGGAAGTCCCAGATGTCTCTGTAGGTCCAGTCCTGGGGGTCAGAGTGGGGTGGGGTCACAAAGTCCCCCCTCCCACACCGCGGCCTGCCGCCTGGGCAGGGGCCCGCCTAGAGCTCTTCTGCTTCCCGGGCTCTGAGGGAGGCCTCCTGTGGGATTCTCTGGGATTCTCCGGGATTCTCGGGCACAGCCTGCTGGGTGCGGCCACACAACGCAAAACGGAAACCTTTGCCCGTCTCCCTCCACCCCCAAGCCACCCCCCAGGGACCGGCTTGGGGTCTTTCTTTCATTTCAGTAGGTTGTAATTTGAGTATCGATACAAGGCTAGTGGGTGCCTTCCTGGGCAGCGCAGGCCTAAAGGTAGAAAGCACAAGCCACTGAATCGGTGCTCCATACAGAATGGTCAGAAAGCTGAATGGCCGAGCAGCACAGCCTCCCTTGGGTGATGGGGGTCCCTCACGCGATGAGCGACAGGGGTCGGGAGACGGGAGGCGCTGCGGCCCCCTCCCCGTTACCAGCAGCGGGTTGACGCGCACGAAGGCAGGCCAGCCAGGGTCCGTGGGGCTGAAGGGGTGGAGGCTGCAGGAGTAGGGGTCGGTGCGGCGGGTGCCCATCAGGACGGCCTCCAGCCGGGGGTGCCGGGCCCGCAGCTCACACAGGGCCTGCTTCATGTGGCCCTCGGCCTCCAGCACCTGCAGATTATACCTGAGGAGGGGAGGGGCGGGGCGGGGGTCAGAAGCGGGCACTGCTGAGCCGCACCCGGAGCCCACACTTCCAGGCCCTCCGTACCTCTTGATGGTGTCCTGTAGGAACTGCTCCAGCTCGGGGAAGGGGCAGATGTTGCGGACGTACAGGATCTGGAGGGGCTCCTGAGTATCGGGGCGTGTCCTGGGGAGGGGAGGACGCACAGGCTTGGCCGAGCAATGTCCCCAGAGAGCTCGCACACTGTTCTCTCTGCTCCTGGATGGACTGTGACCTCCCTGTGCTCAGGGCCGGTGGCCTACACGTCCACCCAGGGCCACCCAGGGCCACCCAGATGTCAGATGCTCAGTCAACGTGGCGGGGGAAGAGCGCGGAGAGGTCACCACGGCTCCCTCCCTCCCAAACCACACCTGGCCGCCCTCTCCCTCCTTGCTGCCTTCGCCCGGGGGCGTGGGCTCACCTTTGCACGGCCGCGTGGAAGAGGTGCAGGAGGGCCGTGCAGTCCTTGCCTCCATTGAAGCCCACGCAAAGGTGGCTGAGGTCGTACTGAGCCAGGGCGGTCTCAATGGTCTGCAGGGCGCCTGCCACCTTCCCCCCCAGAGAAGACCCTGCAAGGAGACAGACAAGAAGATACGTACACGTGGCCGTCAGAGGGCAATGGCGGGGCCACACTGCCCTGGCCTGAAGCCTCTCCAGGCTTCCCAGTGTTCCCAGAGTAAAGGCTGGAGTCCTACATGCTCTTAGAGTCTGTCCCGGCCTGCCATTCAGAACGCTTCACCTCAGTGTCTTCCCTCGGGGGGCCCTGCTCTCCTTCGTTCCCCTAAACCCCATCCTGTTTGCTCTCGCCCACCTCCCGGTGGGGCCCAGTCCTCCTCATCGGCCCACACGTCCGACACTCGCCCAGCGGACTGTATTTAACGTACATACGCCCGGGTCAAGGCTGACCTCCCCACCGTGGAGGCCGCTGAGACCGACGTCTCGTGCCTGACGCCTACCTTTCTTGTTACACTGCCGGCCCAGAAGGCCGTGGCGTGTAACACACTGTCCTGTTGAGCTCGGTCCGCGGTACCCAGCACAGTGCTGGCAGGAGCGCGCACCAGGTTGACATTTACCGGAAGAATGACCGGCGGCCCCGGAGCTGTCCCCCCTCTCTCAGACCCTACGTTCCCGAGACCTGGGCAGCCCCCACGTCCCCCCAGGCCCCTACCTGATTCTGCCAGCTGGTAGACAGCCTCCCTGGCCTGCCCCACGGCGTCGGGCACGTAGGGGACCAGCGATCCCGGGGGCAGACGGGCAGTCAGGTAGGCCAGGCACTCCTCCAGCGGCCCTTCTTCCTCCGAGTCCAGTGACAGCTTCACCCGATAGTAGTTGCTGCCCCAGTCGGGGTAGGAGCCCAGGCCGAGCCTGCGCCCAAAGTGGGCCTGCGCCTCAGCCAGCACGGGGGCGATGGAGGCCTCGTCGGCGGCCACGTACAGCTCCCGCAGGTGGAACTGCACCGCTGTGTTTCGGAACAGCCCCTGCAGCCCCTCCAGCACCCTCCGCAGCAGCTCGGGAATGCCTGGGAAGAGGTAGACATTTCGGACGGAGACCAGCGGGAACCTGAAGGGCCGGCCCGTGTGAGGGTCTGTGCCGTAATGCAGGCGGGCGGAGGAGGGCACTACGGACAGCTTCTCGCAGCCCTTCCCTCCGAGGGCTCGGATGGCCGCTTCTAGCTCGGGGTGCGGCTTGAGCTCATCCCCGAAGGCCTGTGCTACCGCCTCAAAGGTCACATCATCGTGAGTGGGGCCGATGCCCCCTGCCGTGAGGACGTGGGTGAAGCGGCTGGAGAAAGAAGTGACCTCTGCCGCGATGGTGGCCACCTCGTCGGGTACGACAGAGACCCGGCACACCTGGACCCCCAGGGAGCGCAGCGTCCGGCACAGAAAGTAGGTGTTGGTGTCCTGAGTGTGTCCCTGGGAGGTGAGATGGGGACGATGAGAGTGTCAGTGCTGCAGGACTCGAGGCCAAAGGGGAAGGGGTGACAGCCGTGTGGGGCATCGTGCTCTTTTGGGGGACGCTGCCTCGTGAGGCTCTAAAGCCTGGACTGGGTACGAGGGTGAGAAAATCCAGGTGAACAGCCGGGGGTGGCGTGAGCCACCTTGGGCCTCCTTCTCCGTGCTTTGACCTTGACCTCATCTATGCCTGAGGATTCGGTGGCCAGTTCTATGTGGACGACCCATCCACTTCCTCCCCAACCCTGACGGTTTCAGCTCCTTGGTTCTGCCTACCTATCGGGCATCCCTGCCGTATTCCTGGCCGTTGTCACTTTGGCCAGTGGCCTCCCCAGACACTGTCCACCGCCAGTGAGGTCCTCCTACCGTCAAGTGTACTGAAATGTCTCCCCATCTGCTCTCTTCTCTTGGTCCCTACTGCCGCCGGGCAGGTCCTTGGCACCTGTCATCTGGACATCGTCGAGGCCCCCTGGCCAGGCTCCCGGCCGCCAGCCCCAGCGCTCTGCCCAGTGCCTTCTGACTAACCTTTCTAATGTGTTACTGGGATTGCATCACTCTTGGGCTCAAAAGCCCTGTGTTGTTTCCAAACATATACAGAATAAAGTTCACATTCCTTTGCAGAACATTTGAGGCTGCCTGCGGTGTGCACACGATCTTCCTTTGCAGCCCCTTCTCCTTCGACTTCTCTCCAGAGGGCTTAGCGGACAGGGGTTACTTGGAGTAAGAGGGACTCAGGTTGGAATCCCCCCCCTACCACCTCCTGGCTATGGAACCTTGGACAAGCTAGCTTCTCGGTCTCATAATCTATTAATGGACATTTATAATAAAAGTATTGAACCTCAGGGGATTGTTCTAAGGGTTAGTAAAACCGCACATGTGATCTAGAAGCACAGTCGCGGGCCCTAGTAAGCACTCAAAAAGGAGGGGTCAAGATCACTACCTCAAACCCGATGCCTACCACGACCTTTAACAAGATTTCCCTCGATTGCTCAGAAGAATCCGACGGATTTCTTCCGTCCAGTAGTTTCCTTCTATTTCGCTTACTCACTCTGCCAAGTGCCTTGGGTCATTTTCCAAACAGGCTGGCTGTAACTCTTCAATCACACATGCACCTGTACCCCCTTCACAAGTCGGACTCCCCGTCATTTCTGGGAAGCCCCTCCTACTCCTATCAAGTTGCTGGACAAACTGAAGCCACCTTGCTACAAGTTTTCAACACGGTGATGGAAAGCACAAGGGTCACTTTCCCTCTAACATGCTGGGCTCACTCCAGGACTCCACGGCAGCAAGGGGGCTCCCGCCCTGGCCTGCCTTCCCTCAACAGATCGTGCAGCAGGATCTTAAGGACAGAAGCATGCCACACACCCCCCTTCTGTCCCAGACGCACCTTGAGGATCTCATCTCCAACAATGATGATGCCCGCCGTCACGCTGCGCCCTGAGGGAGGTTCAGAGGCCCTAGATGCCATGGTCCTGCCTTCTCTGCCCCTCTGCAAGGCCCTCCAGTAGCCACCCAGGGCCCCAAATGGGGGTCGAAAGCACGGGAGTCGCGCCAGGTCTACAGGGCACTGGGGGCCATAGCCTGGGAACAGGGGGGTCCGGGGTCAAGGGAACCTGGAGGAGCCAGAAAGGACATTGGGGGAGAGCAGGAGTGCACGTTCTTTTTTCCTTAGAGGGAGACCTCGCCGGGCCCTTGACAAGCGACTCCTTTATCCCTGCCTTCGACGGACGTGTTCTCACCCCATCCCAGCCTCTTCACAAGCTTGGCTCTGGTCTCCTTAAAGCGTCCTGGTCTCCCGAGCACCTACCACTTTACATAGGTCTCCTGCGCGCCGAGCTCGGTCCCCCCTGGCCGGCGACAGCCCGGCAGCCTGCACCTTTAAATATCTCTCCTCTTTGGGGACCGGTCCCTTTAAGCGTCTCGACCCCCGCCTGCCCCCCTTTTAAACGCGGCCCCCCCCTCCGCCGCGGGCCGAGCTCAGGCGCCGGGACCGCCGGGGCCCGCACCCTTTCTGGCCTGCTGTCCCCGTCCCCGCCACCCCGCCCCCGCCCGCCCAGCTGCCCCGGGTCCCCACCTGCCTTCCCGGCCGGCGCCCTCCGCTCCCGCACGGCCCCGGGCGGCTTCCGCACGCAGCGTCCCGCCTTGGATCGCGCCTGCCACGTCAGTTGGCCATCTCGGCTGTCGCTCAGACTGCCTCCAAGGGCCCACGGGTGCAGGCGGCCGTCGCTCGCCAGCCCCAGCCCGGGGGCGGGAGCAGCGCGGGGTTGTTATGGGCGACAAGCACGTGGTCACCCTCACCCGGAACTGCGGGGGCGGGGCCGCCGGGGGGGGGGGGGGGGGGACCTTGGCTGCTGCTCCTGGTGCTGGCGGGAAAGGGAGGTGTGATTCTAACCTCGGTCCCGTTTTCGGGTTCTTGTGTGCAGTGCTAGAGGTCTTTAACCCCGACTCGAATTCTAGGCAAAGGGGATTTATCTTGTAGCGCTTGGCCCTTGGAGGGACACCAAGTATCAGCATTGGCCGTGAAGTAGGGAGAGCTTGGAGAGGACTTTTTAGTGCGTGGAACTTTCATTTATTTTTTTCTTTTTAAATGTTTATTTCTTTTTTTAAGTCCTTCCCTGTCAGCAGTTATTTTTTTTTATTAATTCATTTATTGTGTAATTTACATCCAAGTTAGCATATAGCACAACAGTGATTTCAGGAGTAGATTCCTTAGTGCCCCTTGCCCATTTAGCCCATCCCCCCTCCCACCACCCCTCCAGTAACCCTGTTTGTTCTCCGTATTTAAGAGTCTTTTATGTTTTGTTCCCCTCCCTGTTTTTATATTATTTTTGCTTCCCTTCCCTTTTGTTCATCTGTTTTGCCTCTTAAAGTCCTCATATGGGTGGAGTCCTATGATTTTTGTCTTTCTCTGACTAATTTCACTTAGCATAATACCCTCCAGTTCCATCCACGTAGCTGCAAATGGCAAGATTTCATTCTTTTTGATTTCGAGTAATACTCCATCGTATATATAGACCACATCTTCTTTATCCATTCATCCATCGATGGACATTTGGGCTCCTTCCATACTTTGGCTGTTGTCGACAGCGCTGCTATAAACATGGGGTGCATGTGTCCCTTCGAAACAGCCCACCTGTATCCCTTGGATAAATACCTGGTAGTGCAATTGCTGGGTGGTAGGGTAGTTCTTTTAATTTTTTCAGGAACCTCCATACTGTTTTCCAGAACGACTGCACCAGTTTGCATTCCCACCAGCAGTCCACACCCTCACCAACATCTGTTGTTGCCCGAGTTGTTAATGTGAGCCATTCTGACAGGTGTGAGGTAGCATCTCGTTGTGGTTTTGATTTGTGTTTCCCTGATGATGAGTGATGTTGAGCATCTTTTCATGTGTTGGTGGGCCATCTGGGTGTCTTCTTTGGAAAAGTATCTATTCATATCTTTTGCACATTTCTTCACTGGATTATTTATTTTTTGGGTGTTGAGTTTGACAAGTTCTTTCTAGATTTTGGATACTAACCCTTTATCTGATATGTCGTTTGCAGATATCTTCTCCCATTCTGTCGGTTGCCTTTTAGTTTTGCTGATTGTTTCCTTCACTGTGCAGAAGCTTTTTACCTTGACGAGGTCCCAGTAGTTCATGTTTGCTTTTGTTTCCCTTGCCTTTGGAGACATGTTGAGTAAGAAGTTGCGATGGCCAAGATCAAAGAGGTTTTTGCCTGCTTTCTCCTTGAGGCTTTTGATGGCTTCCTGTTTTACATTGAGGTCTTTCATTCATTTTGAGTTTGTTTTTGTGTGTGGTGTTAGAAAGTGGTCTGGGTTCATTCTTCTGCATGTCGCTGTCCAGTTTTCCCAGTACGACTTGCTGAAGAGACTGTCTTTATTCCATTGGATATTCTTTCCTGCTTTGTCAAAGATTATTTGGCCGTATGTTTGTGGGTCCATTTCTAGGTTCTCTGTTCTGTTCCATTGATCTGAGTGTCTGTTTTTGTGCCAAAAAATGTGTATTTTTGAGACAGAGCGAGAGCTCACGCAGTGGAGGGGCAGAGAGAGAGGGAGACACAGAACCCTAAGCAGGCTCCAGGCTCTGAGCCTGTCAGCACAGAGCCCAACGCAGGGCTTAAACTCAGGAACCGTAAGATCATGACCTGAGCTGAAGTCGGAGGCTTAACCACTGAGCAATCTAGGCATCCCAGCTTTCATTTATTTCTATTATAAACGGTAAAGCTATGTACTTAACTCTCTTGACAAGAAAAAGCCTTATCCCCCCCTCCCCCCCCCCCCCCCCCACCACCCCGTCCAGATAGTGCTTAATTTGAACATCACCTTTGCCAGTTTGGGTCTTCTAGGTACCAGTGAGGACAGTGACTAGGGGATGCCACGTGTCCACTTTCGATTCTTACATCATCCTAGCTTACTCTCATTTCGGTTGCCTTTGATCTAAAAGTGCGTCTTAAATTTTAATGTTTGATCATCTGGGACCCTCCTTTTAAAAATTTGTTTTAATTTTTTTAAATCATCTCTATGCCCAACATGGGACTTGAACTGATGACCAGGAGAGAGTTGCATGCTGTATGGACTGCACTAGCCAGGCTCCCCATCTGGGACTTTAATATGCTGATTAAGTCTCCCCCATTCAGGAGGTTTGGGTGGGAGCTTGAGATCTGCATTTAACCAGCTCTCCTGTCATGCTGAGGCTGCTGGTACCTGGACTATGTTTTCTGTAGTAAACACATAAAATTCATGCATCACTGGGAGGACAGCCGAGCCACACCCACCCTCATTTTACTCTCCAAAAGCCCCAGATAGATGATACACATTTTACAGATGGACAACAGGCTAAGAAAAAGGAAGGGATGCCATCCAGCAACCCCAAAACAAAAAAGGTAGAGCCAGACTTCTAGACTCTTCTTTCTCAAGCGATAAGCCCTGTGTGTGTTTTTCAATTAAAAGAACCTCAGCTCAAAAAAAAAAAAAAATTTTTTTTTAAAGATTTTAAAGTGATCTCTGCACTCAGCGTGGGGTTCAAACTCATGACCCCAAGATCAAGAGCTCTGTGCTGTACCAACTGGCCCCGCCAGATGCCCCTATGAAGCGAATTTAAAGGCAAAACAAAAGTCCCACTTGCCTAACAATAAGTCACATGATCCATCATCTTGACTAGCAACGGTGATAGTGTCTCCCCACCAGCCCCCCCAACAGCTCTGATCCAATCCTCTATCTGTGGGTTCTCAAGCTTGAGTGGGCGCCAGAATCACCTGGAGAGCCTGTTAAAACCTTGCTAGGCCTAACCGTCAGAGTTTCTGATTCAGCAGGTCTAGGGTGGAGTCCAATAATTTGCATTTCTAACAAGGCTTGAGGTGAAGTCATGCTCTGGTTCAGGGACCACAACTGAACTCCTGCCATAGTAGTAAATGGGTGGATGATGGGGGGGGGGGGGGGGGGGGGGGGCAGGGAGATAATTTCCTTTATTTAGTACTGCTGTGATTTTTTATTTATTTATTTATTTTTTACGTTTATTTATTTTTGAGACAGAGCATGAACGGGGGAGGGGCAGAGAGAGAGGGAGACACAGAATCGGAAGCAGGCTCCAGGCTCCGAGCCATCAGCCCAGAGCCTGACGCGGGGCTCGAACTCACGGACCGCGAGATCGTGACCTGAGCCGAAGTCGGACGCTCAACCGACTGAGCCACCCAGGCACCCCGAAGCTTTATTTTTTTTTTAATTAATTTTTTTTAATGTTTATTTATTTTTGAGACAGAGAGAGACAGAGCATGAACGGGGGAGGGGCAGAGAGAGAGAGGAAGACACAGAATCAGAAGCAGGCTCCAGGCTCTGAGCCATCAGCCCAGAGCCCGACGTGGGGCTCGAACTCACGGACTTCGAGATCGTGACCTGAGCTGAAGTCGGACGCTCAACCGACTGAGCCACCCAGGCGCCCCACTGCTGTGATTTTTAAAAGTAGGGGGTAAACTATTATTTGGAAGAATGCTTTCTTTTTTTTTTCTTTTTAAGGTTTTATTTTGAAGTAATCTCTTCACCCGACATGGGACTCGCACTCACGACCCTGAGATCAAGGGTTGCATGCTCCACCGACTGAGCCAGCCAGGGGCCCCTTGGAGAAATGTTTTCTCAAACAACTACAGCTTATACCTGTTTCCCCAAAGGTTGGTACTCCAGCTACCTGCAGAAAAATGCTTGAAATTCCCACATCCAGGCCACACCCCAGACCAATTAAGTCAACGTCTCTCAGGGTCGGCTCAGGCATCAGAACTTGCCAGGAAAAACAGCAGGAGCTGCCCTCCACTCCCCGCAGGTGTGCCTGAGCCTTGGGCCGGGCAGGAAGGGGGCACAGAGCAGCCTCTGGCTGACGGCCTCCTCCCTTCACCCTCTCGTGCCCTTCACATACCAGGACTACAGTGAAGGCGCCATCCCGGGCTGTAGGAAACAGTTCGTTTGCTTTCCTGAGGTGATGTCTCCGGACAGCCTTTAGCTCAGGCTAATAGAGCAGCATATCGTTTCAGGTGTTTGACAGAAAGTCTGCTTGAAGTAGGTTAAAAACCAGTTACACGAATGTTGAAACGACCCTCATTACTAGCAAAGAGCTGGGCTTCATTGTCTAAGCGAAGGGGGCACCGCCACAAACAGGGTGCTGCTCGCAGCGACCCCAAGAGGGGAGACCTTGACAAGCAAAGAATCAGATCGTAAAAACTTCCTCTTTAATCAAGGCTTTTTAACACGGAACAGGTTTCTTGAATAAAACGGACAGTTTCCAGTACAATGAAACATGAACCACCACACAACATACAACACCTGGCAGGAAGAAACAAAACGGCAAGTTTACGCAATCCCTGCAACGGCCACGGCCTTATGCTTAGAGGAGCCGCTTCCTCCCTCTACCAAGTGTGTTCTGCAGGATACGGAGCTCGGCGGGGCTTCTGGGGTCACACTCGGCCGAGGCTGCGGCCCGAACGGCGCTCAGCCGGCCGGGCCGTGCTGCTGTTGGCTCAGGCGAAGCGGTCACCAGCACAGTCAAACGGTCTGAACATCCTTTCAATATCAAAGTGGGAAGCAAGAAGGCAGTGGAATAATGTCATCCGAAGATGTCGTTAGCACGTGAGGACAGCTGTGCGAAGCCTGAGGCCGAAAGGTGGCTGCCGGCTTCATTTCTTTGGCTTCTTGGGCAGTGGTCGCCGGAACAACAAGATGTGAGGTTCTGAAAGAGCGAGCGAAACCTAAGAGGCAAGCTCACACTCGTCTGCGCACAGCCTACGGTCTCCCACCCGCACCTCCCAGATACCTCCCAGATCAGATCTTCACGACTAAATTACGACGTCAGCACGTGGCCTTAGAACCAGACCCAAAAGCTGGGCCTGTCTGCCGAGTACAGAATTGTTAATATCAGTTCTTTTGCCGTGTTTGTGCAGCCCCGGGGGAGCCCTTTATTAGTTTTGCCTGGCAGCTTGGTGTCTGGTGTCTTATCAAGAAATACACTTTCCTTGGCTTATTTGGATAACGTCCAAGAACTCACTTTCTGATGGAGAATGAAGGAGCCACAGCCTCCTCCGGGGTATATGTGGCCTTAAAAAAAAAAGACTACGCTCGGACGAAGTTAGAGATTAAAAGAGGTTTTTTTCAGTGACACCTTGTCTCTGAACTTCCCATCTGATACTTTACTCTTACTTCTGGTCACTTCAGTTTTTCTAGACGGCTGGTGAGGAACCTATAAACCACCGTTACCTTCCCCTGATTTCTTTGGGTTATGCGATCTTATCGCTCTTTCTTGCCCTCAGTGAAGGAACCCGTATGCTTGCTCTCAGCCACTGCACCAACCTGGTTCGTGGATCATATAATGGACCCATCCCTGACTCTGCTGAACGCCGAGATTCCGCCACTCAGATTCAGACATCAAATGGGTTTTAGGGACCAGCTTGGCTATGTCCTTGGGCAACATGACGTGCCTGTAACAGAAACATGGACAGGTGGGGGAACTCACATCAGTACTGGGGACAGTCCGTTAGACAAGTGCTTACATACAAAGCCAAGAGAGGAAAGAAAGGAAAAATTGGTTTCTGATAGTAGGGAGTTTACATAAATTTATTGTGGGGTAAAGGCAGCTAGAATTAAAGGCCAAGTTCTGCAAATCCCCCTGCAAGTATATCACAAAGCACAAATTAATGAGCAAGGCGAGCGAATGAGCACCTAACTTCCAGGCGCTGTTGATGCACTACCTCTGGCCTCCTGGAGCCCAGTCCCCTGCTTGACTACTCGGAATCAACAGAATGGCAGCCTCACAGCAGAGTGGTAATAACAGGGGTAGTTTAGAGGTGGATCGGTGAAGAAAGGCCTCTTACAGAGCGCTGTGTGGAAGAGCCCTCACAAAGGATGAACGGTCAACGAAAACCCTTTAAATCTACGCTCGATTTCATTTTCCTGACTCTGAAGGGATGTGCCATGGGACTTCCCTGGGGAAACGCCTCGTCTTCCTAACCAAGGATAAGTCTCCTTTCATGGCCAAAAAGTATTACTCTGCCACGAATCCTGATACAGTTCATCGTGCTCGGTGAAAATACACTAAACGCTCCCCGCGCTAGAAACCGAGATGCTTCCCAGAGACAGGATTCCAGTCTACGTATCTGAAAATAGCTTACATTCTAACAAGGCCCTGGCACACTGCACCAAACAGACCCCCTCACGACAAGCTGTCTCTTAAACCAAGCTACCACTGCCAAGATCTACAACTTCCGGAGAGATGAAACCCGTGACTTCTCCCTAGTCCCACAGAGATGCCGTAAGCGCTTAGTTCGTATGGGGAGGAAAAAGTTAACGGGCCCCAGCGGAGCTGCGGGTCTTCCCCAAGCAGCTGGCGTCACCGCGGTCCTGAATCTGCACCTGTCAGCACGCACCCAGCCGGCCACAGGGCCCAGCCCCGCACTAGGCGGAAGAGAAACACAACCAAAGCAAGTTTGCATTGCACGTTCTTCAATTTTGGGGACAAGACACGAACTAGGAAGTTGTTTCAAGGATCATGCCCTCATTTGCAGAATCCTTGGTCTTCCCGAATCTTTCAACCTGGAATCACGGAGTTGGATTAACTCCAAACTCCGAGGCTCTGTAAGGACCCCCTTCTTCACCATCCTCGCCGAGCTCTGTTGCTCCCACATAACCTGCACCTATGCCCATCACGTCCCTTCTCGCCCTCTCTCTGACGCCTGCAGCGTTTCCACAAACGTCTCGGGCAGTGGGGAGCAGAGGCCAGGGCTCATGCCCGCACTTAACACAACACCTGGAGGCGCTCCGTAACTGTTTCGAATGTTCGAAGGGCATCCGGCAGGCCCCTGCCAAGTCCTTCCTCAAAGCCCTCGGCCAGCTTCACCCCCTCGCAGGTCCTGGAAGCCCCCTTCCTGAAACAAGCCCACGCCCCCTTTGCAGGA
Organism: Panthera onca; assembly: GCF_046562875.1. Lineage (NCBI taxonomy): Eukaryota > Metazoa > Chordata > Mammalia > Carnivora > Felidae > Panthera > Panthera onca. Next base: position 70,883,488 of record NC_138355.1, read on the forward strand.
ATCCGCGGGCACCTCTCGCGCCGCCGTGGCCACCTCCTCTCAGTAGGCCCCGGAGGCCCCGAGGTGTCGCCGCGACACCAGCAGTCTCCAGAAGGCAAGCACAACTCGCTCCGCCGAGGGAGCGGGGCCTTCGGCCTAGAGCCCCTAGCCACGCCCACTCCGAGTCCGCCACTTTCTATTTTCCCCGGTGCCGCCAGGCCCTGGCGCGTGCGCCGTACGCTCTCGGCGACCGTCCCCAGCCCGCGGCTCGGGTCTCCCGCGCATGCGCCGGTCCCGTCGCTTCAGCTCCGGTTCCTAACTCTTCTTGCCCTCACTTGTCGAAGTTCACGACCTCGCGGTGGGCCCCGCGCCGGCACTAACCGGTACTCGAACTCCTCGTCGTCGTATTTGTCCGAATAGTAAATCTGTTTGTGCGACATGACCGCTCGGCCTGAGGATCGTCAGCCCCGCGCCGCCAACCACCGAACAACTCCCAGCAGCACGCGCTCCCACCCACTTTGGCCTCGCTTTCAAACACGCCGCCCGCGCTTCCCATTGGTCCCTTTGGCTTAAGGCGGGTCAGCTCTACCTTCAAGCCTCGGATTGGCTTAGATTCGCTTCTCCTCGAGTCCTTATTGGAGTGCACCTCTCACGTTCCTCAAGAACGAGCGTCGGTAAAAAAAGCGCCTGTAATTGGCTATCCCTGCCCCCGAGCGCGTTCTCGCGCTGCCATTGGCTGATTCGGGAAAGTGGGCTGGGTAAAGGAGGGACCGAGGTAGAGGGTCAGGGGTTAGTGAGGCCGGAAGTAAGTGCAATAAAGTTTCTTCAGGGAGGCCGGGCCGGGGAGAAAGTTGGAACGACAACCTAAGGAGACAGTAGCGTGATCCGGAACCAAATCGGGCCGCGGTGCGGTGCGGCGACTCCATGAGGCCCTGGTGAGTTGGGCCTTTCCCTTCTCCTTAGGTGACCCGCTCCTCCACCCCGGAACCCCTCTCCCGGGACCCTACTTCCGGTCTTCGTGGAGAAGTCCCGCCCCCTGAGACCCCCTCCCCGGAAGTCCCACCCCCCAACTTCAGGGGGCTCCCCGAACCCCGACTTGTTTTCTGCTTATTGTCCACGACCCCACCCTGCCGCCCAGCTTTCCTGGAAGCCCCACCCCCGGACATGCTTCCAAGCCCTAGTGCAAGAGACCCGACGGTAGTCCTTCCAATTCCCCGAGACCCCGCCTCCTCGCGACGGGTCTCCGCTAACTCCTGTCCATCAAAGAGCTTATCTCTCGAAAGAGCAGAGCGCCGCCCCTCGAAGAACGCTAGGGACGCGTGAAGCCACGCCTCCCCGAGGCCCCGCCTCTCCCCAACCACGTCGGGCTGAGCGGACACCCCGCCTGCTAGAAGTCTCGGGTGCCCGCGACCTAGGGGCCACGCCCCCTGAGGGGCTGCTCGGGGGGCGACCCCGGTCCCCGCCTCGGAAGCGCGGTCTTCAGCTCCGAAGACCCTGGCTCACATAGTTCCCTTTTCTCTTTTGGGCCTCGGGCTCCGTTTTCCTGAGCGCTCGTGCCCCAGCAGGTGGGACGTCAAAGTGTCCCCGCCGGTTCTGAGCGGTGAGAGGTTAGAGGCAGCCCTTGGCCTCCCCCTGCCCCCTTCCTAGGGTGGGCCCGCGTGAAGGGGGCTGGACTTGGGGAGCGAGGCTTGCTCCGGGGTTCCCAGCCCCGCTGCCGGAGCTTCCCCTCCCAGGACCGACTCCGCCCCAGGGACAGCTGTAGGTCTCACACCTGCACCTCGGGAGCTGGTAGGGCCATGGGTTTGTCGGTGTGCGACCTGTGGGTGCGACAGGAGCGAGCGCTGTCCGCTGCCAGGGGACAGCGGCTTGGAGGGGTGGAGGGGACAGTGGCCCTTTTGCAGGGACTCCTCAACCCCCACCGCTCCTTTGGCCCTTCCCCTCCCCCTAAGCAGAGTTCCTGCCTGGGCATTCCTCCTGGGCCCGCTCGCCCGGCCTTCCCTTCTGGAAACATTCCTGAGGCTTTCGCCATTTCCTGCTACTTGCCTCCTCCTCCTCCTCCCTGCTGGGCTGGGAAGCCACCAGCGGCTTCACCCCCACACCCGGCCACCCGGACTCCCGGGAGGCGGGCTCCTTTTTTCCTATGCAAATTTAAAAAGCCCTACTTCCTCCTTCTTTTCTTCCGAACGCCCACACCTGTCGCTCGTTCCCGGCCTCTGGATTCCGCGGGCTCCCGCGGCTGGAGGACGTCTTGGCAGGTGTGGGGGGTGTGACGCTGTGGCGAAGCCTTTCCTCATTCTCTCGGACGTGGAGTGATAGAATTGTGCTCGGGAGTGACCAAGCTGTCCTCGATTGAGGACTAGGGCAGGTGAAAGAGTGAAGTGGTGGCATTATTAATCATTATAATCATATCATTTGCACCCTTATCTTAAGTAAATTTGAGAGTCGATGATTCCGAGGTGAACGTGGGGGTTCTGCGTATCTTTTGCTACTTGTTTGCTGACCCCCACCCCCATCTTTCTCCGTGGCCCCCTCAAGCAGAGCTGTGGCAGGAAGCTGTGGGTGGGAGGGATGGGTTTGGGGCTGTTCCCTGCGTCCAGCCTCAGCCCATCCCTGGCGCCCCTTGGCACAGATTTGCCATCTGCCCCCTCAGTCCCTTTGTGGCCCGTAACCCCCGCTTCTGTTGGAGGGACAGCTGTTTCACTCTCCCACGTCCTCCAGTCACGTTCTGCCCCTGGCGGACACCCGCACCTTCCCTGGTCACTGCAAGAGAGTGCGTTCAGGGAGCCGACCTTCGTGTCAGTGTCTTGCCACCCACCCACCCTTGACAGCTTCCTTTGCTAACCAGGCCCGTGGAAGGTGGGGGGGAGACACGAGTGCTGGCCGCTACGCCTCGGCATGGTGGGTGCCACGGCATGGTGGGTGCCTCGGCATGGTGGGTGCCTCGGCATGGTGGGTGCCTCGGCATGGTGGGTGCCACGGCGAGAACGCGGCTCCGTCAGCTTGACCTCTGTTCCACCTCCTACCAGGTGGTTCCCCGAGGCACCACCCAGGTTGGACTTTGTTCCCCTTACAACACAGGCTTTGCCCTTCCTCCTGCCCCTCTGCGTCCACTGGGGCCACTGCCATCCTTTCCCCATTTCTTTACCTCCTGTCCACAGCTGTCGTAGCCGAGGGTGCTGATGGCCCAGGCTCCCTAGGGCCGCCACCCCACTGTGCCTTGGCAGTGGGGGTAGCCTGGCCTGGGCTGCGGGAGGGGGGACTTTGAGTGTTCAGCCAGGACAGGAAGGGACGTGCTGAGCTCAGGGATCCCCTCCCTTTTCCACCCCCAGCTGCCTCTGTTTCCTCTCTCATTCCCCCCTACTCTCCCGTGGCTTCCTGCTCCCTTTGGCCTGCCCATGTCCTGTTGGGATTGATTCAGACCTATCCTTATTTCCCTCCTTTCCTTCTCACTCCTACATGCTTCCCTCCCACCCCCACTTTGCTCCCCTCCCCGATTACTGGTGGTTGTCTGGGGGCAGGGTGGGGACACGCATAGCTCTGTCCCTGCCGAGTCCGGGGCTGTGGCATTGGTGGGGGTTCAGCCCCTTAGAGCCTGTGAGTCAGCACTGTCCTCGGGATTGGGCTCTCGGCTTAGCTCCCCGCCCCTGGGGAGGAGCCAGGCAGCTCTGGGTCCAGCCTGTTCTCTTCTCCGCCGGAGAAGAGGCTCCACGCTGGGCGGGGATGGGGCCTGAAACTCTCTGGGTCTGAGCGGGGGTGGGCTCTGGTGCCACTTACCCTCTCCCTTCCCAGGATCCTTGAGATCCCTGGGCCAGAGAGGTCCGGTCAGGCTAAGGGCCTGGGGATGCCCCCTGCCTGGCCCCCTTGCCCTGACCGGCAGGGGGGCCAGGCTGGGCAGCAGCCTCCCTCTCACTCCAGCCATGGATCTCCTGCCCCCCAAGCCCAAGTACAATCCGCTTCGGAATGAGTCTCTGTCACCGCTGGAGGAGGGGGCTTCGGGGTCCACCCCGCCGGAGGAGCCACCTTCCCCCTCGGCCTCGTCCCTGGGGCCTATCCTGCCCCCTCTGCCTGGGGACGAGAGTCCCACCACCCTGTGCTCCTTCTTCCCCCGGATGAGCAACCTGAAGCTGGCCAACCCAGCTGGGGGGCGCCCGGGGCCAAAGGGGGAGCCAGGGAGGGTGGCTGAGGATGGGGAGGGGATCGTAGGGGCGGCCGCGCCAGACTCAGGCCCCCTGCCCCTCCTCCAGGACATGAACAAGCTGAGTGGAGGCGGCGGGCGCAGGACTCGGGTGGAAGGGGGCCAGCTGGGGGGCGAGGAGTGGACCCGCCACGGGAGCTTTGTCAATAAGCCCACGCGGGGCTGGCTGCATCCCAACGACAAAGTCATGGGACCCGGGGTTTCCTACTTGGTTCGGGTGAGTGAGCACGCCCCAGCCTCCCCGCTCCCTCCAGAGCCTCCAGTCCCTCTGCCCACCCATCTCCCAGCACCGCCTTGCTTTCAGGGTCCTGTTTCTCAAACCTTTCTTGCCCCTTCTCCCATTCTGGACCCCTCCCTGGGCCCCTTCCTTCTTGTGACTCCCCCCCCCCCCCACCCCCTTCCCCCCCCTGCTGCTCAGCATGCCGCCCAGCGTGGCGGAGGCCCCTAGTAAGTGTTGGAATGAGTGACCCTGGATTGTGTCCTCCGGTCTCCTCCCCCTGGAGATGTCACTCCCCCCCCCCCCCACCCCGCCCCGTGCCTGTCGCTGTCCTCTGGAGTCTCTTCCCAGATGCATGAGGTTCTCCCAGCCTGCCTCTTCCCCTCGTTTCCTGTTGTCTTGCACGTTGTGGGGTGTAGCCTCGGGCAGTGGGCGAGATGCCTTCATCTTCGCTCTTCCCTTGGCGGCTCAGAGGGGAAAAAGCGGGGCTTTCTGTGAAGGGGTGAGGGGAGGCGGCTGACCCGTCACCCTCGGTCCCCTCCCCTCAGTACATGGGCTGTGTGGAGGTCCTGCAGTCGATGCGCGCCCTGGACTTCAACACCCGCACCCAGGTCACCAGGTTAGTGGGGTGGGAGCAGACTGGGGGAGGAGGGACGCGGGTCACTTGGTGGCTTGCAGGCGGTAGCTTATCTTTTGGTAAAGGGGATGGAGAGAAAGTTAGGGGAGCGAGACTGAGTCTGAATGAAAAGAGGCAGCTCTCATCTGGATCCTTCCTCCTCCGGCCCGGGAGCTGCGGGGGCGGTGGCAAAGCCCCAGTTGGCAGCTGGAGCCTGAGTGGAAGCTGGGCGGATGGTCGGATGGTCGGTGACTGCTGCCTTTGGGAAGGGGAGGGATCATTCGCTAGCTGGAAGGGGGTGGGGCCGGGCCCGCTGAGGCCCTAACCCAATCAGCCAGGAAGTGGCCTCTCCGTGTCATCAAATATTAAAGGCCCTTAATTCAATCCACCACGACAAAGAGCCTGGAGTGCCCCTGGAGTCTGGCCTGGTCTTCCCCTCCCCCTGCCCCATGGCAGCCCAAGCTGAGTGGGAGGCAGGCCCTGGGTCTGAGGACCTCTCTCTCCCCAGGGAGGCCATCAGTCTGGTGTGTGAGGCTGTGCCCGGTGCGAAGGGGGCAACAAGGAGGAGAAAGGTACCCGGGGCCGGTGGGGCTGGAGGTGCTGCTGGGAAACATGGGGTGGCGGTGGGGGGGGGGTTTTCCTGGGGTGGGGAACCGCAGCTTCTGAGAGCCTTGGGCCCTCCCCTAGCCCTGTGGCCGCCCACTCAGCTCCATTCTGGGGAGGAGTAACCTGAAGTTTGCAGGAATGCCGATCACTCTCACCGTCTCCACCAGCAGCCTCAACCTCATGGCCGCAGATTGCAAACAGGTTGGTGGGGTTGGGCGAGGGGGCCAGAAACACTGCTGGAAGGGCCGAGCAGGACCTGGTCACAGTGCCAGGAGCCAGGACAGTCGGGAAGGAGGAGCTTAGAAGGGCCTGGGCTGAGAGGCCAGAAGGGCGGGACCGGCCGCCAGGGCTCGGGGCTGCGGTCGCCCAGGTAGGCCCTGAGGCTGCCTGACGTGTTTCATTCCCCTCCTCTGTCCCCCGCCCTGACCCTCAGATCATCGCCAACCACCACATGCAGTCTATCTCATTTGCGTCCGGTGGGGACCCGGTGAGTGGCCGAACGGGGCACAGGTGGTGGGGGCAGAGTAGGGGCCAGGCGCTGGGGAGACACTGGCTGGAAGCGGTGGTGTGGTGTCTGAAAAGCACCGGGTTGTCGGGGGTGGGGGTGACGCGGGGCTATACAGTCGAGCTAAGTGGCTTCTTCTGACCCTGCCCGACCCCAGGACACAGCTGAGTACGTCGCCTATGTTGCCAAAGACCCGGTCAATCAGAGAGGTGAGGCGCGGTGGGGAGCGCTGGGTGGGGCCGGCTGTCCGTGAGGCAGGTGAGCAGGACCTGGGGAGCCAAGCGGGGGCCCTGGAAGGCGAGGGCCCTGTCTGCGCCCCCGCCACCCCCCCCCAGCAGTCCGCCCCCGAGCTCGCCGACAGCCTGTGCTGTGCCCGCAGCCTGCCACATCCTGGAGTGTCCCGAAGGGCTTGCTCAGGACGTCATCAGCACCATCGGCCAGGCCTTCGAGCTGCGCTTCAAACAGTACCTCAGGAACCCGCCCAAGCTGGTCACCCCTCACGACAGGTGAGCGGGTCTGGGGGTGGGGCGGCTCCCGGGCCCCAGGCCGGAACTGAGAGCGAGTCTGCTCCGCTGCCCACACGCGAGCTCAGAGGGGGTCGGGGCATGGAACCTGTGTGCCCGCGGCCATCGGGAGAATGTATCCTGCCTGCTGCAGGCCGGTTCCTCTTCTCACGTGCCAGACTCCACGCCCCCACCGTCCCTGCCTGCGTGGACCTTTCTATCCCCAGCCACCTTGGTGCCAGTGCGCTTCTCTTTTCTTGCCCGTTTGGCCATCCTTGGTTTTTCATTTTCCTGCCCGTGGAAGCCATCAGGAATTTGGGGTGCAGGAGGATGTTTTATTCCCACGATCTCTACCTTTCCTTCCTGCCTTAGGCTGGTAGCTATTGAGTATTTGGAGGAGATTAAACTAGTCTGGATCGTATCCTTTCCTGCTACCCTGTGCCTCCCCTCCCTCTCGGGAGACAGCATAACAACCAAGGGTGTGAACTTTAGGGTCGAATCCGATTCTGTGGCTCTGCTCCACCGCCGTGTGATTGTGAAGCCTCGGGCAGATTCTCCGGCTCTGACCGGCCTCTCTCGTCTCTAACTTTGGAGAAGGAAGTAATAGCTACTTGCAGGGCCCCCGGGAGGGTGGTGCGGCTGGCTGTGTGTAGAAAACAGCTGGCCTTGGGCCCACCCCGCAGGCAGCGCCCAGCCCATGGCCACCGTCTGTGCCCTCCCTCTCTCCTGCCCCTCTCAGGATGGCTGGTTTTGATGGCTCGGCTTGGGACGAGGAGGAGGAAGAGCCACCTGACCACCAGTACTATAATGACTTCCCGGGGAAGGAGCCGCCTCTCGGGGGAGTGGTGGACATGAGGCTTCGGGAAGGAGCTCCCCCCGGGGCTGCTCGACCCACTCCACCCGGGGTCCAGACCCCCAGCCACCTGGGAGCAACGCTGGTAAGTGGCTCGGAAGGAGGTGGGCTGGGCCCGGGTTGGCAGTAGCAGGTTTGGGCTTCTGGCAACGTCTTGTTTTTGTCCCCGCAGCCTGTGGGGCAGCCTGTTGGGGGAGACCCAGAAATTCGCAAACAGATGCCACCTCCACCGCCCTGCCCAGGTGTGAAGGGAGCTGGGGCGGTGGGGGGGTGGGGGTGGGGGCGGAGTCGGGGCGCAGGAGGCTGGACTGGGGTCACTGTGAAGCCTCTCTCTCCTCAGCAGGTAGGGAGCTCTTCGACGATCCTTCCTACGTCAACGTCCAGAACCTAGACAAGGCCCGGCAAGCAGGGGGTGGGGCCGGGCCCCCCAATCCTGCCATCAATGGCAGCGCACCCCGAGACCTCTTTGACATGAGTGAGTGCTCCCCTCTCCTCTCTGCATGGCTGTCTTCCCACTTGGCTCCTCTTCTTCTGCCCTGCGCCTTCCTCCCCGGAGGTCTGGGTCCTGGCGTGTGTCGTGCCCCCTGCCTTTCTTAGCCTTCTCTTTGCACCCCCAGAGCCCTTCGAGGATGCCCTTCGCGTGCCTCCACCTCCCCAGTCAGTGGCCATGGCCGAGCAGCTGCGAGGGGAGCCCTGGTTCCACGGGAAGCTGAGCCGGCGGGAGGCCGAGGCCCTGCTGCAGCTCAACGGGGACTTCCTGGTGCGGGAAAGCACGACCACGCCGGGCCAGTACGTGCTCACCGGCCTGCAGAGTGGGCAGCCCAAGCACCTGCTCCTGGTGGACCCGGAGGGCGTGGTGAGTGGTGGGGGTAGGCGGGAGGCTGCGGCCCCCTTCTTCCCTCACTGCTTCCTACTGTCCCTGCTTGGCGTTTGTGCGCAGGCACCCTTCTCCAGCAGTCCAGGTTCCTTCCCTCACACCCCCGGGCCTGAGCTCTGTTCCTTTCAGCCTGCAAAGCCCCAGCCCCCTAGCCCATCTGTGCAGGAAGGTGTTCTTCTTGCCTGAGCCCCTCTTTTAACAAATGAGGAAACCGTCCTGGAGAGGAGCCGCCCCCGGTCCTCCAGACTCAGGGCTCAGACCAGTGTCCTGTTGTGTCTCTGCACTGCTCCACTGCCCCTCATAACTTTGGGCTCTTTTCTAGAGCAGTCTCCGTCTCGTTTCCCTGTCTTTTCTGCACTGCGTGTCGCCTCCCGGGTCAGAAGAGGAGTAGATAGCCCTCAGCGTCACGGTTCCTGGGCAGACGTCCCCTCTGCCTTTTCCCAGCTCACTGAGCTGTCTGTTCCCGGGGCCAGCTCCGGACTCTCCTTCTCGAGAAGCTTCAGTGATCAGGACTGACAATCCTCCCATCCCGCCATCCTTTTCTCCTTCTTCAACCCTCTTGAATATTCCGGCTTCCTCAGCCTTGGGGGCTGAGGTCTTACTTTGACTCTTCACCTGCATTGACCTTCTCCCTTTACACTCACCAGGTTCGGACAAAGGATCACCGCTTTGAGAGCGTCAGCCACCTCATCAGCTACCACGTGGACAATCACTTGCCCATCATCTCTGCGGGCAGTGAACTATGTCTCCAGCAGCCTGTGGAGCGGAAGCTGTGATCCAGCAAAGTGCTTTCTCCCCGAAGGGGCCCTCTCACCCCTTCCACCCTGTTCCTTGATTCTCAGGACTTCACTTGGGAGTGTTTTGTGGGCTGGGCCTTGTGTTGGAGCTGGGAGTAGTGTGGACACGGTTCAGCATCGGCTGAATGAGAGGGTTTGTCGGAAGCCTGGGGTAGAATCCCGTTTCTCCCCGAACCTTACCAAAGTATTAATGTACAGAGTAGCCCCTTCCCTGGGCCTCTCCTGTGCCAATCTGATACCCCCTTCCCCAAGAAGGTGGGTGCTTGAGGCCTGGGCAGCGTGCCTCCTTGAAATGGGAAAAGCCTAATGGGGCAATCACCTTTCTAGGGAAGGGGGAACGAATCACACCTTTGGTCTACCCTTGGGCTCAGATCCCTCTCAACAACTCTCCCTCCCAGTGGTTAAACTTTGTGCCTTTGACCATCCTAGGTCTGAAGAGATTTTATGCAAAGAGTTCTTGAGCCCCTGAGGTCGAGGATGGGAGTGCTGACACCTTGGCTTCGGGGACCCTGTCCTCTCCTTGCTCAGCACCCACTCCACCTCCACCCCAGTTTAGGTTGGGAGAGCAGAGGCAGGAATGGCAGCTGGCCCCTGTCCCCGGGGAAAATGCAACCCTTAGAGATTGCCTCAGAGCCCCCCCCCCCTCTCCCTGGCCAGTGGGGAGATGGACCCCTCCCTTGCTCAGTGCCTCCTGGCCAGGGGGGGCCCCTCACCCAAGGGGTCTGTATATACATTTTGTAAGTCCCTCCCCCACCTCCCAATTTGCATGCGTGTTCTACTCTACAGCCAAAGCGGCGCCCTGGGTCCTGCAGCCTCTTCCCTGCCTCTTGCTGGGGCGGGGGTGGGGGGGGTGTGTGTGACAGGATTCAGGCCTCCTGAACTGGTAACTGCGGGTTTGTGGAGGCAGGAACGGAGGGCAATGAGACTAAAGCAGTAGACAATCCCCAAATACCATCTGTAGATTTGGAACTACACTTATTTTGATTTTATACGCGTATATTTTATGGCTGTGGATTTACTTTCCTTATTTGTTTTCTCTGGCTTATCTGGAGCACAGAATAATAGTCAATTACATGTACACATCACCTCTTTGCCTTTTCGAAGCCCTTTTATAAGGACTAGCATTTCCCTCCTCCTGGCCTGGGCACGATCTTTTCCGCCAGAGGCTGCGGCCTTGGAGGTGGATCGCGAGCCGGGATTAGGAAAGCCTGGGCCTCCCGGAGGCCAGGCGGCCTAGTGCACGACCTGAGCTTCTGAGCTTCGGTGTCAGGCTGACGCCCCCCGCCCCCCACCCCGGGAGCCAGCCCTGCTGCTGGGGGCCCTGCCTGCGGACTGGGAGTGGGGGAGTGTCTCCACGGTCTTCGTCCTCGCCTTTTTGTTTGGGTGTCTTCGCGGGTGTCACTTATACCAAAGGGAAATCCTCTTTATTAAAGTCCCTGTTTCTTCTACCTCGGCCTCAAGGTCCCTGCTGCTTGTGGTTGGCCGCGGCCGGGCGAGGGTGGGAGTGGGGGAGGGGGAGGGGGAGGGGAGGCGGGGCGGCCCCTCCCGCAGCGGCATCTCCAGCCTCCCCCCTCCCCCCAGGCTCCGGCTCCGGGTGGTCCGGCCCGGGCCCCGCCCCTCGCCGCGCGGCGGCGGCCACGCCGACTTCCGCTTCCGGCTGCTGCCGCGGCCGCGGGCGGGCGGCTGGCGCTGCGCTCGGCGCCTGGCCTCGCCGCCCGGCCTGGCCGCTCCTTGCGGGCGCCCCGAGCCCCCTCCCGGCGATGGTGCCGCCCGAGGGCGCGTCCGTCCGCCGCCGCCGCTGACCCCGGCCCCCCCGCCCCATGGCCGCCTCGGCGCCGCCCCCACCGGACAAGCTGGAGGGAGGTGGCGGCCCCGCACCGCCCCCTGCGCCGCCCGGCACCGGGAGGAAGCAGGGCAAGGCCGGTGAGAGCGCCCAGGACCTGGCGGCCGGGGGGACGTTGGCGGGTGGGCGCAGGCGGGGGTTCCTGGGACCGGGGGACCCGAAGGGAGGCTCGGGCGGGGGGACGGGGGGGTCCTTGTCACAGATTGGGGACCCTAGGGTTTGGAGACGCACGGACTCCAGGAGCCACTTGGGAGTCTGAGGGCATCGGGGTGGGGGGGTGTCTCATTTAAGGGAGGAGGCAGCCGAGAGTGCGGCCGTGCAGCGTTCTTCGTAGCGCACCTTTGTTCGTGTTTGTTAAGTGAATGAGCGAGTGCGTGTCCAAGTTAGAAGAGCTGCTCCGGCGCGTCCGGGAGGCAGGAGGTCGGGGCAGCCTCAGGGAGATGCGTTTGGGTCTGCATTCTGCTGCTCTTCCTAGGTCTGCAGATGAAGAGCCCAGAAAAGAAGCGAAGGAAGTCAAATACTCAGGTGAATGGTGCTTGACGGTGGGGGTGACTCCTAGCTGCCACTCCAGTAGGCTGGGATGTAGCCTCTCGTGCGGGGAGAAGAGAAAGTTTTCTTGCTTCTGGTCCTGTCCCTCAACTTCCTAACGACGGCGGGGGGGGGGGGGGGAGGGGGCCGAGGGCTGTGTGTGAGGCCACTTGACCAAGGATCTTATCTGTCAGGAAGAGCCATCTTTTTTCTAGCACTTTGTGCTGTTAGTACTTCAGCAGCTTTGGGAGATGGGCACTGCCCCTATTTTACACATGAGGATCTGAGGCTTTAACAAGTTGAGTACCTGTTCGAGGGTCTCCAGATTATTTGGAGTCAGAGCTAGGATTCCAGCGCGGTTCTGTCTGCTTTTTCCACCCCCTGTTTCCGTTATGTTCTGAGGTTTGTCTTGACTTGGGATCCGAGCTGGCCTTTACCAGCCTCCAGAACAAGTCCTGCATTTCTACGGCTCTGCTGGCTTCTAGCTGTGTGTTTCCTTCTGTGATCCTTTCTTCGTCCTCTGTTCCCCACTAGGGCCCTGCATACTCACATCTGACGGAGTTTGCACCACCCCCGACTCCCATGGTGGATCACCTGGTTGCATCCAACCCTTTTGAGGATGACTTCGGAGCCCCTAAGGTGGGGGGCGCAGCCCCTCCGTTCCTTGGCAGTCCTGTCCCTTTTGGAGGCTTCCGCGTACAGGGGGGCATGGCAGGCCAGGTACCCCCAGGCTACGGCACTGGGGGTGGAGGGGGTCCCCAGCCTCTCCGTCGCCAGCCCCCTCCTTTCCCTCCCAATCCTATGGGCCCAGCTTTCAACATGCCCCCCCAGGGCCCTGGCTACGCACCTCCAGGCAACATGAACTTTCCCGGCCAACCCTTCAACCAGCCTCTGGGCCAGAACTTCAGCCCTCCTGGTGGGCAGATGATGCCAGGCCCGGTGGGAGGATTTGGCCCCATGATCTCACCCACCATGGGACAGCCTCCCAGAGGGGAGCTGGGCCCTCCTTCTCTCCCCCAACGCTTTGCCCAGCCAGGGGCACCTTTTGGCCCTTCTCCTCTCCAGAGACCTGGTCAGGGGCTCCCCAGCCTGCCCCCAAACACAAGTCCCTTCCCTGGTCCGGACCCTGGCTTTCCTGGCCCTGGTGGTGAGGATGGGGGAAAGCCCTTGAATCCCCCCGCTCCCACTGCTTTTCCCCCAGAGCCTCACTCGGGCTCCCCAGCTGCTGCGGTTAACGGGAACCAGCCCAGCTTCCCCTCAAACAGCAGTGGGCGGGGGGGGGGAACCCCAGATGCCAACAGCCTGGCGCCCCCCAGCAAAGCTGGCGGGGGGTCAGGGCCTCAGCCTCCCCCGGGCCTGGTGTACCCGTGTGGCGCCTGTCGCAGCGAGGTGAATGACGACCAGGACGCCATCCTGTGCGAGGCCTCCTGCCAGAAGTGGTTCCATCGCGAGTGCACAGGCATGACTGAGAGCGCGTACGGGCTGCTGACCACCGAGGCCTCCGCCGTCTGGGCTTGCGATCTCTGCCTCAAGACCAAGGAGATCCAGTCTGTGTACATCCGCGAGGGCGTGGGGCAGCTGGTGGCTGCTAACGATGGCTGACCCTGGCGAGGGTGAGGGTTCCCAAGTCTGGCTCTCGGTCCTCGTTTCCACTGGCCTCCTGTCCCCAGGGGGCAGAGATACGGTGGCTCCTGAGGGCAGAGAAGGACCTGAGGTGGGCAGGCAGAAGAGTCTGGATCGCTCGCCTTTCTGGAAAATTACCTGTACACGTTGAGATCTGCAGAGATCAGGAAACCAAAGCCCTACCAGCGTTGTGGTGGCTCCCGTCTCTGAAGGCCTAGGGGTATGGCTGCAACGGAGAAGAGGCTGGAAGAAGATCCGGAGGGCAGGGGTCTCCTCTGTGCGGATGACGGACGCCCCAGCACCTGTGCCTAACACGCCTGTCCAGCCCCGCAGCTGCAGCCTTAGTTTTTGGAGTGAAGTGTTAAAGGTTTCTGGCCAGAGGAGTCGGGGTCCCATCCCCGCGGTAACACTTTCATGGGCTTTAGGAGACAGCTTTAGGTAATAAATGGGGAATTTTCCCTTTTCTTACCCTCCCCTTGCCTCCTCCACGACGTACCCAGGCCTCACCCCCTCAGACAACCAAATAGCTTGGAGAAGCAGGAGAGCGCTCGGCTGGGGCAGTTTCTTGGTGATTTGGGGCTTCAAGACTGTGCGAGAGAGATGCTGTCCGGACCTGTGTCCCTCATACCAAAGCCACTGGCCCTTTCTCAGCCTCTCTTGGGCTTTTAATGACCATATTTTTGCCAAAAATTGGGATATGTGGTCTGACCAGAATATCTGAGGTTTGGACTGTCCTGGGACCTGGGACTCTGGTTGTACAGTGCTCCCCATGCCTTCCCCCCCCCCCCCCTCGGTTTGTTGCACAGTAGTGTTGGCGCTGGTCTAGAGCTTTCGTCACCTATATCCCTCTGCCTCCCTGGCTTGACTGAAGGAAAGCTTGAAAAGGCACGGAGCCCTTATACCTCATCTCCTGACAAGGCTCCCTGGCCCAGCCCGTGGGGGAGGGAGGCCGTGGGACTGTCATAGCCATGGCCCCCGAAGTGCAGTCCGTAGCCTGGGTGTGTGCTACCTTTCTGTAGATCTTTTGGGGCCAGGTGATCTAGCAGTTCTCACTCCTCTCCGCCAGAGCCCCACACTGGGCTGGATGGGTTCATATACTGATTCGTAGGCGCTGCCTGCCGGGTATGGGCCCCCGGCCGGCCGGGCTCCTGCACACGTTCCTCAGCGGGGCGGGGAAGCAGGCACACGTGTGGTCTGGCGAGGAGCTAGGGGTTGCCTGCACCCTACACATACACCCACCCACCACCCTACACACATACACACACCGCCCCCCCCCCTCCCCCCCCCCCGTGACTTTAGCATGTGAAGAACTCATTTGCCTGCACGGGTGGAGCCAGCCGTTTTCGAGGCCGTGGGAAGGGAGGGAGGGGCCTCGGCTTCGCTCCCGCGGTGTCCGGCCTCCCGCCCCCAGCTGTGTGTTGTGTTTGTGGTTCTGTGGCCCCTCTTTTATCTGTTGCTATTTTTGTGACGTCTCCCCCCCCCCCATTCCTCCGCCATCTCCGCCTTTTGTAAGTGGCTCCTGGGGAGGGGTCTGCTCAATCGCCCCCTCTACACTATTTGGAAGGAACTGGGGGTGGCAGAGATGTGGTGGTGGGGGTCTTTTGTACGGTTGGATTAATAAAATGACTTGAAAGTCCAGACGAGGACTCCTGGCTGTTTCAGCACACGAAGGTTGGAACTAACCTCTGCCACCGCCGGCGCGGATGCCTGAGGGGTGAGGATACCTACGTGCCCAGGGTTCCTGGAAGAGAGAATGGTGGAGATTCTGGCCCCTGAGCTGACCTTGGTGCGAGGCGAGGAGCCGAGGGAGGCCTGTGTGCGCCACCCCTCCCCCTGCGTCCCTGGTGTGGGAAAGCAGTTCTTTTCTGGGCACATTCCTGGACCCGGCCTGGAGCCAGGGCCCCAGGGAGGCAAGTGCCGTTGGTGTTTCTGGGTTTAGCGCCTATTGCCCCTCCCCCAGTTGTTTGGGTTAGGGGTCAAGTAGAGCTCCAGGTCAAGTGCAGTGGGAAGAGGGCTGCCCCTGGTCTAGCAGATTTCACTTGGGGATGCTTTCCAGGTGTCCCCTTTAGAAAAGTAGCGGTGGCATCCTTAATCTGCACTGGCGCAGGGCGAGGAGAGCGGTGGGAGGGTTATTTCCAACCCACGGGATGCCATCTCCCTTCCCCCATCCTGCAGCTGTCCCTGTCTGTCCTGGGGTCGACCTGGCCCCTGCGGTCTCGGGAGGTACCACCCTTCGCTTTCAGTTTTGGGTCTTCCCCCTAGCAACTGTTTCTACACTGGGAAAGTAGGCGAGGTCGCCGAAAACCCAGCTTGCGGGAAGCCCAGCCGACCGTGGGAGGAGAGCCCGGGGCTGGGGGCCCGGCAGGTCCCCCTCCCCTCCGCCGGCTCTCGATTCCAGCGCTGATTGGCCCAAAGTTTCCGCCCTCTCCGGGACACTGGTTCTCCATTGGCCAGTCCCGGTCACGTGGGCCCCTCCTCTCCTGGGCTGGAAACCCGGGGAGGCCGCAACAAGTCGGGTGAGGACTGCGGGTACTGCTGGGTCAGGTGAGGCCCCGGCAGGGCAGGGGTCGCGCGGACCCCATCACACGGGAGGGGCGTGGAGACGCTGGTCCCCGGGGACCCGGGAGCTGCTGGTCCCTGCTGGGCCTGGAGAGGCGGCGTCCGGGACGGCCGTGTCCCGGACCGGCACTTGCTCGGGCGCCCCGGGCATGCTCTGGTGGCGCGGGGGTCCTTTGCTTCCGAGGTTTGGGGCAGCCACCCCTACAGGGCTTGAGTTGGGCCAGACTTGCCAGCTTGTGCAGGGGGGAGAGCTCCCCCTTTAGCTGTCCTCTAGGAACAGCAGAGTGTCTGACAAGCCTTAAGGTCCGTTTTTGTGGGGAGGGTGGAGGTGGAGAGGTAGACCGGAACGAGATCTGAAACCCCACGGGGAGCGATGTAGGTTGGACCGAGAAGGGAACTTCCTAAAAAGGTAAAGCGATGCGGGCTGAGGAGAACGGGGCCATCTTTTGGAATCTTGGATGCACTCTACGGACAGAGCAGTGGCAGAGTTTGGAACTCTGGGTGCAGGGGTTCCAGACTGTCTCCTGTTTGGGGCTCAGAAGTATTTGTCTTTGTTGACCCAAATGCCGGGGCTGGTTTCCATGGAGACAGTGAGTCTGACATCACCCTGGTTGCCATGGTTCCTGGTTCTGGAGGACCCGAGCAGGCTGTACACAGCCAGGGAGAAACAGAGACTTCAGCCCAAGCTGCTGCCACTTCCTTCCTGCCACCACCTGTTAACAGTCACGCGCAGCAACTGGGAATGGGGAGATGGTGACAGAAGGCGGTGGAAGGCCCGAGAGTGGCAGGCAGGCCTAACAGGGCTGGCTGTGTGGATGCCTTCAGAAGCTGGCCAGGGGGTCCCGTTGGATGTGGTGTGGGGGTCCTTGCAGCCATTCTCCTGTCTGCCTGTGGGACGGCTGTGCGTGTCTAGGAGGCACAGGCCTTGGGGAAGACACCGTCAGCTGTCTGTCCCGGGCGTGGGTCTTGAAAGGCCACAGGAGTATCAGGACCCTGCGCAGGACTTGGCACCAGCTTAAACAGATGGGGGCCGCCAGGGGGTCCCTAAGCGTTTCTTCCCAAGCCTCACTTCCCTTCCTAGCGTTTCCTTACAGAGCCCTGCTCCTGTGCCCCCCGTTTGGCCCCTCTGTGAGTGGTCCTGTGTCCTCCTCTGAAGGACCACAGCCCAAGACTTGGGGGGGGGGGGTCAGCTCATCTTATCCTCCTGCCTTGTGCCAGGTCCCCGTCACAGCTGCCCAGACTCAGGGGACAGTCTTGGCTGGAGTGACAGGACAGGTCTCCCTCTCCTTACCCCACTTTGTGTCAGGCTTCAGAAGCTGGCGTGACTTCCCACCCCCACCTGCCGAGTCAGAGGCGAGTAGCAGGGCGCAGGGCCGCAGCCCTGATTTTCGTCTGCACTTTGCAAACCGTAAGGCCTTGACAAACGATGGCTGTCTTTAAACCCTTTTCCCAGTTGCCTTGAGTTCCATGGGATGACCCTGCAGATTACATAGAAAGGAAACAGAACTTAGAATGGAGAGTCAGTGTGATGAGGAGATTTACCAAGGGTGTGCTGAAACGCGTCTGGGCCATGTCAGGTGTTCTCAGGCCGGACTGCACAGGAGAGAGCCTTCTGGGAGGTTTCCAAGAAGACCCATGCCTGGCGGGGGCGGGGGGGGGGGGGCGCCTGGGGGCTCAGTCAGTGGAGCCGTCCGATTTCGGCTCGGGTCATGATCTCACCGTCCGTGAGTTCGAGCCCCAAGTTGGGCTCTGTGTTGACAGCTCAGAGCCTGGAGCCTGCTTCGAATTCTGTATCTCCCTCTCTCTGCCCGTCTGACACTCTCACTCTGTCTCTCTCTCTCTCTCTCTCAAAAATAAATAAACATTAAAGAGAAAAATTAAAAAAACAAATAACAACAACAAAAACCCCCAAGACCCATGCCCGGTGTGCAGCCAGCGTTGAGAACCCCTGACCAGCCTGTAGGAAGGATGTATGGTGGGCAGGACACTTCAGTGGGAAGGAGGCCGTCCAGTCTCAGCTTCTGGGCCCCGGTGAGGGGCTTGGGGAGTGATTGTGGGGGGGCCTGGGTGGTTGTTCTCTTCCCTCCTCCCATTAGCTGTTCGTCCCGGGCAGGTCAGCAGCCTTGACGCCTCCGTTTCCGCTGGCTCTAACCTGGGGGCGCTGGCCCGGGTACCCCCAGATCCTCTCCAGCTCCGTGCTCGGACCTTTCAAAATCAGTTCAGTCTCCCAGGGACCACAGGTGAACTTCTCTGTGTGTGCTGACAGGTGTTGATCTGTAAGAGCTGATACTGCCCAGGAAAGTTCAAGTGTCAGGGTTCGAAGGGTTGGTTCTGGAAGCCACTGCTCAGCCCCGGGAACCCAGCCAAGGCTGCTCTCTGCATCCTGCCTTCGCCGAAGGGAACCGGGGTCCTTAAGAGCACTTTTCTCCGCAGGTGGCAGCCACAGCCCCCTCGGGGACCCCAGCAACCATGGCTTCCTGCCCAGACTCTGACAACAGCTGGGTGCTTGCCGGCTCGGAGGTAGGACGCAGGCCTGGGAACCCTGTGGGAGAGAAGTTCCTGCGGGGCTGGGTTGCCTTTTGGGTCTGTCCCCTTGCTCGGTTCTGCCGGGCACCTGTGTCACCTCCTGCTGGCGGCCGAGAGGAGCTCCAGGGGCAGGAGGAGGGGGAGCAGGCCCCAGCACGCAGGCCTCCTCCTGGGTGGGGGAGTCACAGAAGGGCTGTGAGTTCGAGGGCCTCGGGACAGTCACCGCCTGTGGGTGGGGTGAACGAGGGAGTGTTTTGAAGGTCGGGCAGCGCGGCTGGCAGTGGGGGCAGGAAGCCAGTGGGCTCCTGTGCCCCCAAAGCCACCAAGAAGGGGGAGGGGGCCGGAGAAAGCTCGTCAAGGGCCCCGGGCCCCGTGACTTGGAGTGTTAGGACCGCCAGGGGGAGGGGTGTGAGGGTGGGAGCGAGGGCAGGACACAGGGCCTGGGGCCAGAGCCCCGGCCCAGAACGACTGCGGGGCCTTCCTCTCTGTCCCCCGCTGTAAGAGGGGGTTGTGATTCCTGGCTTAGAGGGGTGGCCGTGGTGAAACGAGTGGTTTGAAAACCGCACAGAAACGGACTGAGGCGCACAACGATCCTTGGAGGGCTTGCAGAAGCCCTGCTTGGGTGAGCGGGTGGCAGGCCTGCTGGGCAGGGGTGTGCAGGGAGGGCAGAACCGGGGGGGGGGGGGGGGGGCGGGCCAAGTTGTCGGCTGCCAGCAGCTGCGTGTGGGGCAGTGGAAGAGGCCAGAAAAGCCTGGAAGATGCGAGTAAAGTGGGCGGCCTGTCGAGTGGACGCTGCAGGGAAACCCACGGGGAACGTGATCGTGACCTTTAAGTGGCCAGGGGGCTCTGTTCTCTTGCCGCCCGCCCACCTCCCAGCCAGTCAGCAGCTTCCATTGGTGGGGAGGTGGGAGACCCCGGCCTTGGCCGGCTTCTTTGGGAGGGTGGGGGGCACCAGGTTCCTAGGTGATGGGGTGTCTTGGCCCAGCCGCACTTTTCCATTGGCCAGCAGCTGCCTCTGGAAGTCCCTCACGGTGGCAGGGCAGGGCAGGGAGGGGAGGTCAAGCGAGGTCAGGGAGGTCAGGGAGAGGAGCTGCCGCCCGCCGCCCTCCCCCACCTCGCGTTAGCTCGCTATGGCACGCGTAGGTTTTTGTGAGATGTGGGTGGGGGTCCCCTGGCCGTGCGGTTGGCCCCAGGGACCCCAGCAGAGCACCCGTGCTCCTGGTTTGGAGCACCCCCTCCCCCAGGGCCTGCCCGTGGAGACCTTGGGCCCAGAATCCAGGATGGACCCAGAACCCGGGAAAGCTCCCCAGGCCCCTCGGAGCCACTTCGAGGCAGCTGCTGATGAACTAGCTGGGGCCGTGAATGGAGAAGGTAACAGGCCCTCCTGAGGGCGGGTGCAGCCGCCTTCGTCTACGCTGCGGGGTCTCCTGCCCCTTCTAATCTGGTAGGGCCTGTGGGAGCCAGAGAGCTGTGTAGAAAGTTCATCTGGGGGACAGTGGTATGTTTCCTGGGCCTTTTCGTCTGCTGCAGAGACCCCCTTCCAGACTGAAAGTCCCCAGTGCGGTCCCCTTCTGCCAGAGAAGACCGAGGCCGAGGTGAGGATCTTCACCGGTTTGGGGAGGGCAACTGGAGAGGGGGGAGGCCTGGAGCCGCTCGTGGCTGTGTCTGCTCAGGGTGTCCTGGAAGGTGACGCTTGTGCCACGAAGCCCTCCGGCCTGGGAGACATGGTGGTCCAGAGAGACTTGGAGGAGGCCCCTGTGGTGGCAGGCCCAGAAGACACACGAGACACGCAGGACCTGGAGGGTCACAGCCCCCCACAGAGCCTGCCCTCATCTCCCAACGCAGGTGAGAGCCTTTTGGTCTCCGTCTTTCCTCTCCTTCTGGAAGGAACGGGGGGCAGGGCGTTTGCTGCTGAGCACGGTTCTGGTCCAGGCCCCGGCACTTAGCAGCGTAGTACTCGCCTTGCCCTGTGTCAGTGAAACCTCACCACTACCCCCGAGGATTCAGGGAGGTCAAGTGACTTGACCGAGGTCACACAGCTGGTAAGCGGCAGGGCCTGGGTCTGCTTGACTCTTTCCCTTGTGCCACGAGGCCCCTTCTTTTCTTGCTTCTAGATTCAACTCTTGTTCCCTGAGCCTCTTTCACATGTCAGTTCTGTGCCCAGGAGGGGAGGGGGAGTGGGCGGTGCGTGGCCCGTGTGAGAGGCAGACTCGTCTGAACCAAATGGAAGTCAGAACAAGAGCGTGGGGAAAGGAGGGGGAAGGGGAGAGGAGGGAGGGGAGGGGAGAGTGGTTCAGCCAGGGGACAGTTGAGGGAAGGGAGAGAGGGGCGGGAGCGGTCGGGGGAAGGTTCAGGTTGGAGGGCATCTTGAGAAGGAGCAGGCCGTTGGTCGTCAGCAGAGGCACGGGCCGCCTGTCCCGCGCTGAGGAGCCTTTGGCCAAGGCTGTGGCCGAGGAGTGGGCGAGTCCTTCTCTGCTGAAGGACGGGGTGGAGGGAGAGGGCAAGACCTGGGCCGTTTAGGGCACGAGCGAGGTGCTCGCGCAAAGCTGCCGAAGAGAGGGTAGGCAGACACGAGGCAGGGGTGTGGGGGGAGGGCCCGGGGGGAGGGCTCAGGTGGCCAGGTGGTAGCAGTGGGGTCGTTCTCTGAACAGGGGCGGGGGGGGCACCGGTGTGGAGGGTGGGGTACTGAGAGCTTGGTCCCCAGGTGACACTCAGGTAGGGTGGCTGGCAGATGGTCATCAGGCCCGGGGCCGTGGGCAGGCCAGGTCAGGATCTACGGACTGGGGGCTCGTCTGCTACGGAGGAAAGTCAGTGGTGTGGGTGACTGTGCGGGGAGATGGCCGGGCCCCGCGGGACCCTCGCCTTTAGGACCGGGAAGAGCCAGGACGGACTGAGAGGCAGCGCCCGGCGGGCACAGGAGCTGCCGAGGGAGCTGGGTGGGGGGCACGTGTGGAGGAGGGGGTGCTTTTAGGGAAGAGCTGCTCCCTGAGTTTGCAGATAGAAGGACCGCCCCTCCCCACCCCCACCCCCCATAGGCCGGGCATCTGAAGACCGCCCAGGTGGACGGGGGCAGGGTCCCTGACTATGTCTCTCTCTGCGGTCGCCTCACTGCCTCGTGCCCACTGCTTCTCCAGCCTGGCCCGTGGAGGAGGCCCGCCACTCCAGCAGTGAGGACGACACAGACACAGACGTGGAGGCGGAGGGGCTGCGGAGGCGGCGGGGACGGGAGCCCAGCACCCCCCGGCCCGTGGCGGCCCTGGGCGTGGAGGGCCAGGCCCGCGGCGAGGGTGCGGGCGGGGAGCCGGGCCTCTCCCCCAACGTGTGTCTCCTTGGGGCCCTGGTTCTGCTGGGCCTGGGAATCCTGCTCTTCTGCGGTGAGCGCTACCTCCCTGCCGCGGCCTCCTCCCTGTCTCCGCGACCCCTCCTGCCCCTCTCCTCACCGAGCCCCTCTGTCTCCATCCTCAGGCGGCCTCTCGGAGTTTGACAGCGGTGAGTGGGGCGGGGCCCTGGCTCGTCCCTGCCCGGCCTCAGGGAGGCCACTGGCGGTTCCCCGAGTCAGAAGTAGGGCCCCTGGGCTGTGCATTCGTTGCTCAGTCACTGACCTTCTCAGCTGTTCAGGGCGACCCTCGGCCCTCTCCTGCTGGACTTCTCAGCCGTAGGGTAGGCCCAGGGCAGGCGGGTGACCGTGTGTGTGCAGGGGTGAGGGAGCGGGCCAGCTTTGGGACTTTGGTTTCCCACAGGGCCCACGGAGGAAGCACAGCCGCAGGCCTTCCCAGACACCGGCTCGGATGCGGAGGTGCTGGATGGCGTGGGGGGCGCGGGGACCGTCCGGGAGACTCGGGGCGGCCGGGCTGTGGGGCGGGAGGGGTCACTGGCTCCTGTGCCCTTAGGATGGACTGGGGCAGCCGCTGCAGGCCTCAGCACCCCCCGACAGGGTGCCCAGCCTGCAGAGCATGGCCCTCCTGCTGGACAAGCTGGCCAAGGAGAACCAGGACATTCGGCTGCTTCAGGCCCAGCTCCAGGTGGGCACACGCAGGGGTGAGGGGAGGGGTGGGAGGGGTGTGTGTCCTACAGGTTGCCTCTGCTCGCCTCCCCCCACCATCTCCTCTGTCCACTGGAGTTAGGCTTTCTTCCTGGCTCTCTGCTCACACCCTGCGGCCACGGCCCAGGCCCGGCTGGCATCCCGGCTGGCGCCCCCGCTGCCTGAGGCCACCCTGCCTGATGGGTGCAGTCTGCCCGGGGCCCCGTGTGAACAGGGATCGGTAGGACTGCCGAGGCTCGATTAATAATGTCTCTTCTGGGTGCGGGAGGCAGAAAGGGCCGTGAGAGCCGCATCTGGTCGATCTCAGGTGGATCGAAGTGTGTCCTTGTAGGAGGACGTGGAAGCTGAGGTCTGTGACGGAGTTTGGGGTCACGGGCTCGGTGCAGGTTGTGGATGGCGAGGAGGTTGAGAACCAAACTCTCTGAGAGTCCTAGGCCGTGTCCTGCCGACTCCCTTGGGCGGAAGCGGGGCGGGAGGCACCGGGCCCTTCCCGACCCGCCTGTGGCACCCTCCACCACAGGCCCAGAAGGAGGAGCTTCAGAGCCTGGTGCGCCAGCCCCGAGAGCTGGAAGAGGAGAACGCGCGGCTGCGGGGGGCCCTGCGGCGGGGCGAGGCCGCCCAGCGCACCCTGGAGTCCGAGCTGCAGCGGCTGCGGGCCGGCTGCGTGCGGGGCCCAGACGGGGTGTGCGTCCCCTGGAGCGGAGGCCCTCTGGGCGGCGGGGTCTCCGGGGAGTGGGAGCCGGGCCCTGGCCTCCCTGAGCAGCAGGAACGGCTGGAGGCGGAGGCCCAGGCATTAAGGCGCGAGTTGGAGAGGCAGCGGCGGCTGCTGGGGGCGGTGCGGCAGGACCTGGAGCAGAGCTTGGGCGGTGCGGGCCGAGGGGACCTGGCCGAGCTGGGCCGCAGACTGGCCCAGAAGCTGCAGGGCCTGGAGAAGTGGGGCGGGCACCCCGGGGTCGGTGCCAACGCCTCAGAGGCCGGGCACCGGGAGCCCCGCTTCCAGAGTCCCAGGGAGTGGAGTGCAAAGGAGAAGCGGCGGGGTGGGCAGGGGGACCGGAGCGCTGAGCCCCGGAGGCACAAGAAGGAGGGGTCTGGTCGGGAGAGAAAGAACTGGGGGGGTGAGGGCCGGGAGGTGGCAGAGGGCTGGGGGGAGGGCAAGCCGCAGGGGGCAGAGTGGGGCAGCAGGAAGGACGCCAGGCGGCAGGGCCCTGAGGAGCGCCCTAGGAGGAGTGGGAGCCCTCACCCCCCCGGGGGGCAGCAGCACCCTCAGCGGGAGGAGGGCGCTAGCGACGGGCGAGGCCGCCCGGCACCGGCACCGGCACCGTGGGCCGAGCTATTGAGGCGCAAGTACCGGGCCCCGCAGGGCTGCTCAGGCGTGCGCGAGTGTGCCCGGCAGGAGGGCCTGGCCTTCGGGGCAGAGCTGGCCCCGGTGCGGCGACAGGAGCTGGCCTCTGTGCTGACCACTTACCTGGCGCGGCTGCCCTGGGCCGGGCAGCTGACCCAGGAGCTGCCGCTCTCGCCCGCTTACTTTGGGGAGGATGGCATCTTCCGCCATGACCGCCTCCGCTTCCGGGACTTTGTGGATGCCTTGGAGGACAGCCTGGAGGAGGTGGCGGTGAGGCAGACGGGTGACGACGATGAGGTGGATGACTTTGAGGGCTTCATCTTCAGCCACTTCTTTGGAGACAAAGCACTGAAGAAGAGGTGGGCAGCTGTGGGCGGGGGCCGGGGGGGGGGGTGCGGGGGGTGAGGGAGCACAGGCCCTGAGTCCCAGTCTTGAGTTTGTAATCCACGGCGGGCTCCCCTTCGAGCAGCATCCAGATGCGCTCCGGTCTTCCCTTGAGGTCAGGAGGCCGCCTGTGCTCGCTCCACGGTGGTCCTGGGAGCCCCCTCGGGCTGGGGGGACCTTTCCTCCCGAGTACTTGCGTCCAGCGTGTACCTACAGTGCCGAGGAGGCTTCCTGCCTCGCTGGCCGGGGACCTCACACTGGGAGGGTGGGTCCGTCCCCCCCCCCCTGCCTTAGGGGGGACAGGTCCCCGCTGCTACAGGAGCCTCTTCTCACCACGCGGCGTGGTCCTGAAGGCCTCTTCCTGCCCCTACCTGGTCTCCCCACAGGTCAGGGAAGAAGGACAGACACTTCCGGAGCCCGGGGAGGGGCTGAGGCCCGGGGTCCCCTGACCCCGGGGACCGTTGAACTGTCGTCTTCTCCGGCTCCCTAGGAGAGTCACCCGGCCTTGCACTGATGCCGCTGTTGCCAAGAAAAGGCTTTAGCTGGACCTGCCTTGCTGTTCATGCAAATATATGCAAATGATTGGGGGCCAGCGGGCGGGGGTGGGGGGGCTGTGGGGGGACAGGAATCTGATTCTGCAGCCAGAGAGCCTTGGTGCGTGTGCCCCCCAGAGGGGCCCCTTGACTGCACACACTGGCCTGTGCCCCCTGGGATGGAGGCCCAGCACGAGGGCTTTCCTTGGGGTTTTGTTACATTTGAAAGCGGCAGCCCCCGGGGACCGAAGTCTCCTTCTGCCTCCTCCCCGGCCCCACCTCATGGGAACTGAAGACTCAGCCCCAGGAAACGCTGTTGGGGCTGTGCTGTCGGCTGGGGGCTCCGTCACTGAGCTGGCGTGTAAGCACAGGGGACCCCACACCCACCTTGTCCCCACCTCATCCTCCCCACCCGCCTCGGGCCCTCAGGGCCGGAGCTCACAGCTGCCGAGGGCCATGGGTTCCCGAGGGTGAGCCTTGGGCCCCCGTCCCGGCCGAGAGATCTCGGCAGGCTAATTTCTGGGAACCTTGGGTTTCTGATCCTCAAACAAAGGGACTGGGGGGGCTGGGGAGAGATTACATAAAGCGATGTAAGCAAGATGCCTGTTCTGTATTTGGCACTCAAAAGCTGTCGCCGGCCAGAGGGTGTGAGGAAGGGGCGGAGGACCCCCACCGGGCTCTGGGCTGGGAGGTGGGAAGCCACTAGGTGGCGCCCCGGCTCCACGTTTGCCGCCGACCTCGCCTCCCGCACCGCTTAGAGCCCCAGCCCCAGCCCCACCCGGCCAGGTGAGGTGAGGGCCTGCGCTCACCCAGAATCCGCTGGGCCACTTACTGCCCAGAAGTCCTTCCTGACCGGGCTCCTCGACCGGCCTGCACGTCCCGTGCGAGTGTAGGGACGGAATGGCGCAGTGTGACTTCAGGAAGGGGAGAGCGCCCGCCGGCTCCAGAAGGGGCTGTGGTGGGCGGCGGGGGCTCAGGAGGGACCGCTGGCTGTCGTAGGGCTGTGAGCCAACGGGCTCCTGCGGGCCTCTGGCTGGGGGCTGAACCAGGAGCGCAGGGTGTGTGTGAGGAGGCGCCCCCTCTGTGGACCTTCGTCCCCTCCATGGACCTTCACCCCCCCTCCGTGGACCCTCACCCCCCCTCCGTGGACCCTCGTCCCCTCCACGGACTGTCCCCTCCACAGACTGTCGTCCCCTCTGGACCCTTGTCCCCTCTGTGGACTGTTGTCCGCTCCATGGACCCTCACCCCCCCCACATGGACCTTCGTCCCCTCCACGGACTGTCCCCTCCACAGACTGTTGTCCCCTCCAGACTGTTGTCCCCTCTGGACCCTTGTTCCCTCCACTGACTGTCATCCCCTCCATGGACCCTCGTCCCCTCCGCGGACTGTCCCCTCCAGACTGTCATCCCCTCTGGACCCTTGTCCCCTCCACAGACTGTCGTCCCCTCCGTGGACCCTCATCCCCTCTGGACCCTCGTCCCCTTCACAGACTGTCCCCTCCAGACTGTTGTCCCCTCTGAACCCCTGTCCCCTCCACGGACTGTCGTCCCCTCCATGGACCCTCGTCCCCTCCACGGACTGTCCCTTCCACAGACTGTCGTCCCCTCTGGGCCCTTGTCCCCTCCGTGGACTGTCGTCCCCTCCATGGACCCTTGCCCCATCCATGGACCCTCGTCCCCTCCGTAGACTGTCCCCTCCGTAGACCGTCGTCCCCTCTTGAGGATGCCTTTTTATCCTGTTCACCTTTCTCACCGCCTGCAGGTGCTCAGAATTTATGCTGCGTGAACAGCTGACTGGTCAGCTTGAGTCTCCAGGGCAGGGGTTCAGGCTAGAAGGGAGGCCAGATTCCTCATCCGGGGAGGGGCCTGGCTTCAGGGGAGGGGGCACAGCCTGGCCTCCCTGGGTTCCCAGAGGTTGTGGGTGCTGGGGGCTTTTCAGGGTCTGAAAAGCATCGCAAAGTCTGGGGGAGGCTGGGAAGGGTCCCCAAGCCCCCTGTCCCTCTTAGCCCCTCAGGGAGTAGGAGCGCTGAGCTGGGTCTGAGGTCTCCGAAGCCGCTGTGTCCCCTGTATCCGAGAGAAAAAGAGAGCCAGGAGCCCCAGGGGTCTGTTGGGGACGGTCAGGACACCAGGGCCACTGCCCGGTGGCCACCCTGTGTCTGGGCTGGCCTAGGTAGGTGATCCTCACTCCCATCACAGGACACGAGGCCCCTCTCTCTGTCACCCTCATGTACCCACAGCAGCTCTGGCTGGTACCCACAGGGGTGGGGGAACCTGGGAGCGAACCCACTGGCGTCTGCCCCCAGCCCTGCGTGGCCCCCCAGGGTCTGGTCTGGACCCCTCCAGTTTAAGCTCTGGGCCTTTCTGCCCTTTCCTCTGAGACCTTCCACCCCTCCCCCCCAGCTAAGAGCTCGGCCCCAGGGGCAAGGGGCAACTTGGGGGAATCACGTGAGTCAGGGGCGCCCCCTTGGGCCTCCTGCTTCCTTTGGCTGGTCCCCAAACTCACTTCTCATCTGTCCCCCAGTCCGCCATCCCTGCCCCTCACCCCTGCCCAGGCTCCTCCACTGCCCTTTCCCCACTGCCCTCAGCCCCGCCTTCCCTCGCTGGTGCCCCAGCCAGCCCTTACCGCCCCTGGGGTCCCCCTGCCTCCTCTCCCTACTGCTTCCCATCACCCATCCTGGAGGCAGAGATGTGGTCCTGGGTGAGTTTGGGGCCGGCACCCCCCGCTCCCCAGAAGCTCCTTGAAGGTCAGGGGTGTGTGTTCCTCCCAAGACCCTCTCCCAGCCGCCTCTGCCAGGCCAGCTGTTGCCTGAGGGACCTCCCGGGGCCACCCTGATGCAGGGGTGCCCGGGCCCTCACCTGCACGTGCTTATGGGGGGCTGGTAGGGAGCTGCAGGGTGGGACCGGGCTGCCTATCCCTGAACCCCGACGACAGCAGCCCCCTCCCCTTCCATTTTACCGCTGAGATACGTGCCTGCTGGGCAGCTTCCGGCCTCAGCTTCCAGAAGAGGCCCCGCCCCGCTCAGCCCCTCCTCTTCATTCTGGGCCCGATGGAGGCCCCGCCCAGGTCTCCTCTAACCAGACCTTTGGTCGGAGCAAGCTAAGACGGGGGAAACCAGTCTCGGGTCCCCACCGGCTCCCACCTGCGGGCCTCAGGCCGGGCGCCCCCTTGCTTTCAGGGTGAGCTTCCCCATCGGTACAGTGGACACCGAGAGCATCTTCCCAAACCGCCTGGCCGGAGCTGGCAGGGGTGGGGGAGGGGTGCCAGCTTGCATCTCACTCTGCCCCGTGCTGTGCAGACCCCAGTGCTGCCCGCACCGCCCCCCCCCTCCCCCGCCCCTGCAAGCAGCTGGATGGATTTAACAGGCAGAATTCTCTCTTCACGCTGCCAGGGAGGAGTCAGCAGGGCGTGAAGAGGAGGGAAGGCTGGCCTCTGACCTGGACTTTGAGGGACAGTAGGATTTGCCATGAGGGCAGAGGTGAGGCCCGGGGAGGGGGAACAGCCTCGGGGCCAGATGGTTAAGTTCATGCTCACCGTTCTCCCACAGGCCCACCTGCAAGTCTAAGGAGGGGCTTTGCCACGGGCAGCGGAGGCTGGGCGCCTGTACCAGGGCCGGTAGGCTTGGGCGCTGTGCAGCGGGTGGCCAGGATGTGACATCGGGGTAGTTTCAAGGTGTCAGCCAACAGCCTGGGAGAGAGGCAACGTGGCCCGGAGCAGCGAGTTCGAGCGGCCCAGGCCTGGATGGGACAAGGCCAGGGGAAAGCGGGCGGTCGAGGACACGCTGGGTTTCCCAGCCCTGGCACAGGTGGTTGAGCAGCCCCCCCCCCCCCCCCCAGTGCTGGCAGAGGAGGAGGGGCGGGGCTGGTCTTGTCAGGGTGGGGGGGTGGGGTGGAGAGGGGAAGGCAGCTGGTTTGACTTTGCCAGATATGGGGGGGCAGCCAGCCTCCCAGCAGGTCCCTCACTGCTCCCCGGCTGTGCGTCCCCTCTCCCCATCCCCCCAAGTCAGGGCCCCCTTGGAGAAGGTCCAACCAGCGTCAGACTCTTAACCTTACTGAGCCTGAAGGGTGGGGGGAGTGGCCCGGAGGGGGAGTGACCTGTCTGCTGAGGGTCAGAGGGACAGGTCGCCAGGCTGGGGCAGGGAAGGCAGAAACTTAAGCCGTGCACCATGGAGAGGAAGGGTTAGCCCCCTTTGGAACGTCAGTCACCCACAGACCAAACAGGCCTGCCACGCTGGCTCATCCGGAACGTGGCCTCGGGCCCTTGCAGAAACCCCACGTGGCGTGAGGCCTGCCCGGAGACCGGCCACCCCTTACCCGCCTGGGCCACAGACTTTTCGGCTCTCCCATCTCACGGACAAGCAGATGTTAGAGAGGGTAAGACCGTCAGTACCCTCTTACAGACAAGTAAGAGAGAGAGAGAGAGAGAGAGAGAGAGAGGAGGTGGCTTGCCTATGGTCCTGTCACAGCTGGACAACGACCAAGACCATCCGCGGGCACTGTCCACCTTCCCCAGGAGGCCCCAGGCCCGAGCTCCCACCCGTGTCTCTGTCTGGTCCATACACCCCCACCCAGCCACGTGGGTACCTGGCCCTGTGGCACTTCCTCTCTGGCCACCGCAGCCCCTTATGCGCCCCAGCTTGTGGGCAGGAGGAGGCTGGCTCCGGAGCGGCCCTTCACGGGCATGAAGCCGGCCTCTGGTTCAGAGTGAGAAGTGAGGCCCAGAAAGAGAAATCACTTGTCTGGGGTCACGAAGCTTGCTAGGGGTGGGTTGGGGCTGGAGCCCTTGGCTGTCAACCCCTAAGAGTCCCCTGTCCCCGTCCTGTCCCCCCCCCCCCACCTCCCTCCGCTCCTCAAGCTTGTAAGGCGAGGTCTGGGGGAACCGGTTCTTCCGCCCTCTGCCCTTGAGCTTTGAAGTCACCCGTGGGTGGCTTGAGCTGGTGCTGTAGGGACGTCTGGTGTCCCCTCTGCCACTCGGAGAAGCGGCAGCCAGACAGACAGGAGGCTGCCCGTGGAGGACTGCAGCGGGGCGGAGGCGGGGGGAGCTGCCCCGGGACCGGAACAACGGGGTGTGGGGTTCCGAGGCTCGGCCTTGAGGGTGCCTGCAAATGCCCTCGGAGCCTCAGGAGCAGAGGCCTGGCCTCCAGACTCTCCCCCAAAGAGCCATCCATTTGCTCATTCATTTATTTATCGTGGCTCATGCAGCGCTTCCCCAGGCCTGGCCCGGCTGGCGCCACCAGACCTGCCTTCTGGCAGCCTGGGGAGGGACACAGGCGAGGACCTACACAGCAGGCCGAGGCGGGGCGGGGGGGGGGGGCGGGGAGGGTCCCGGAGGCCCCTCCCAGAACCGCTGGCTTTGGAGCCACGCAGACCCAGCTCGGCCACTTCTAGCTCCTGGTTTGGAGCTGAGTCTGTCCATCTCCTTTTGAGAGTAAATACCAGCGTCTGTCTCGAAGATAGTGAAAAACGGTGACATGAAATCAACACATCGCTCTTCAACGGCTGAAGTGGGGCCAGTCCCCAGCTCCAAAGCTGGCATTCAGTACATGATAATCTCACAGAACAAAAAGATTTTTCTAAATCCTGAATCTTTATTTAAAAAAAAAAAAAATCTTTGTTTAAGGGCGCCCGGCTGGGTCGGTGGAGCCCACGACTCCTGGTCTCTGGCTCATGAGGTCAAGCCCCCCCCACGGGTATAGGGCTTCCTTAAGCAAAAATCCTGTTTGTTCTTGTGTCGTATTCCAGATTGAGCCGTGGCCACCATCCATGGGCAGACTAGCTGACTTTTTAGAGCTTGTTTCTTTTGAACATCGGAGGATCCCTGCTTTGCCCGGCGTTCTGGGTGAGATCAGCCGGGAGCTGGAGTTGGAGGTGCCGACAGACTCTGCTACGTGCCCTCTGAACGGCTTCGGCCATAAGAGCAAAGGTCACACACTTACCTCATAGCGGCGGAGATAATTCATAGACCGAGGACTGAGCAGGGGAATCCAACTTTCCGTTGGTCTTTTGGGAGCGCGCACTGTCCAGTGAGAGGTTCGACGCCTCTCACCTCCAGGGATGTCGGCGTGTGGCGTTTCTTAAGGCCGGAGAACTTACAAACTCACAGCTGGCCGGTGCCTTGTCCTTCCTCTGGGTTCACCCTTACTGAGCACTTAGCAACTTAGGGAAGGCGGGTCACGAGAGGGGACGGGTCGTAAGTCTCTGACTGTCCACCTGTGTGTTTAGAAGCGTTTTGCCCCTTCTCTCCGGAGTGATCCCGGGGGGTGGGGCGCTATGTACAATAATCTATTTAACAGATGTCTGGGCAAGTGTCTCAATTATAATGAGCCTCATCATAATTGCGACACTTCGGGGCGCCCGGGAGGCTCAGCCGGTTAAGCGTCCAACCCTTGGTTTCGGCTCAGGTCATGATCTCAGGGTTTCGTGGGTTCGAGCCCCACATCAGGCTCTGCACTGGAGGCATGGATATTGCTTGGGATTCTCTCTCTCTCTCTCTCTCTCTCTCTCTGCCCCTCCCCTCTCACTGTCTCTCTCTCAAAATAAATACACTTGAAAAAATTTAATAATTGTGCCACTTAAAGTTGCCTCATCTTTAAGTAGGGATAGTAGTGTTTATGTCACATGATTGAGTAAATAAATGTCTGGCACGTAGTAAACGCTCAGTAAATAGTAACTCTTACCTATGTGTGTGGGGGGGGATGTGTGAGTAAGTGGTAAGCGAGTGTGAGGTGAGCGTGAGGTATGTCAGGAGCATAGGAAGCAGGGATCCAAGGCAGAGGGGTGGGGAGGCGGGGAGGAGGCGTCACAGGCTAAGTGCTGGAGTACAACTCAGAGCCTGATCCGCAGAAAGACAGCTGGAAGGGTGTTTCAGGCAGGGGGAACCACACGATGGTGCCACTTAGAGCCACTTACAGCTTCTATCAGAGCATCAGGCGGATGTTAATTTATGTCTGTTCCCCTCTCCAGTTTTGGGATGAAATTTCTCACGCTCTATTTTGAAGCTGCTTTATCGTTGCCGGTCCCTCAGGGGAACAAATGCTCTTTGAGCAGGCTCTCGTTCGCTCACTGTCCCAGCTCTAGCGGTACCTGGTGCGTCTCAGGCATTTACAGACGTCGAACGAACGAACGGACTTCTCTCCCTCGGCTCCCAAGGACTCAGACTGCCTCTCTTCTCTTCCTCTTGGGCGCTCCTTCCGCCCCACGCTCTGCCTCACCTGCCCCGCTGCACGGCCCCCGAGGCCACGGTCATCGAGCACAGAAGGCCCCAGTCACAGGCACTGGTGCAGGACGGCGCTGGGTCAGCTGCACAACGGCCACAGGAAGAGGAGCCAGAAGCGGAAGGAAGGGTAACCGGTGGTACCACTGAGCCACGTGGCATCTATGGGGCAGGCTGGCCTCGCAGGGGTGGACCGTGGTGCCACCGATCGGGGCTCCCTCGCCCCGGGCGGTGCTGGGAGGGCACTGACAAAGCCCGCCTCCTCCCTCCCTCCCTCCTCTCGGCTCGGCAGGAGTGTAGGCCCTGGTCCCCTGCGGGCTCAAACTGTTCTGGGTTTGGTGACACCGTGAGCGGGCTTCCTCCAACAGGCCTGGACTTGACTTCCGAGCCGTCTTCTGGGTCAGTGAAGCAAACCTCTCTTTATTTTTATTTTTTTGTTATTTACTTACTTTGTGTGAGAGAATGTGTGAGCGGAGGGAGGCGCAGAGAGAGAGAGAGAGAGAGAGAGAGAGAGGGAATCCCAAGGAGGCTCCACATTGTCAGCACAGAGCCGGACGTGGGGTTCAATCCCGTGAACCATGACATCACGACCTGAGCTGAAATCAAGGGTCAGACGCCTAACTGGCTGAGCCCCCCAGGTGCCCCACAGACCGTCTGCCTTTTTAGTGAGGAGTGACCCTCTGGGGTAATCGTGTTCCTGAGTCGTGGGGCCACTGCTCTGTGGTCCGAGGCCAGCACCCGCTTCCTCAAGCATCAGCTTCTGGAAGCCCCGTGAGGCAGCCCCGTGAGGCAGCGTGTCTGGCATCCCCAGCTTCTCATCGCAGTCCCCCCCCCCCCCCAGGCTTCTGGCCACTCCCTCCCAGCTTGTCTGTGAGGGAGCTTGTCTGTCCTGCGGACAGTCCTGTTCCTCCCTCTTTCCTGCCTCATTGTCTGCAGCGTCCCGCCTGTCATCTCACACCTGCTGACTCTTGTGAGTTCTTTTTGGTTGTGGAGGGAAGAGGCGGTGCCATACAACAGAGTCTCAAGGGCTAATGTGTCCCTGAGAGGGAAGCACTGCTCCGGAGACTATCTGAGCAGGTGACCTTGGAGAGCAAGGTGGCTGAGTGTGCAAATTTGCAGGCTGGATGGCTCTGGGGGGTGGCAAGGCCCAGGGTGTCCCCATGGGAGCTGGTGTCTGAGGCCAAGGGACGGAGCGGTCAAACCAAGCAGGCAGGAAGATCACAGACAGTGGTGACGGGAGCCTGTGGCTAAGCTGCCTGAATGGGAACAGGTGCCAGGATTGGTGGCTGTCAGCACTGAGGAGGGCAAAGGCCACCCAGCCTGGTGGCTATGAGCCTTGTAGGAGCTGGAGTTTCCCAAGAGGCATGGGAGTGAAGGTCAGGAAGCTGATATGGGAAGGAAGGAGGCCACAGACACTCTATGCTGAGATCTGAGGGCTGGGGGGGTGATAAGACTCTATGCGAGAGGGCAGCAGGGGACAGTGAGACACAGTTGAGGCAGGGAGCAGGAGAGAAGCTCTCAGAGGTTAGGATGTGCTGATCATCAGTAGGGAATTCCAGCGGGGATAGGAAAGGCAGGAGTGAGGCCTGAGTCAGGTGAAAAAGAAAGTGGGGGGCAGTTCGGAGTCCTTTCCAGTGACAGAAGAGGAGGGATCTGAGCTTTCTGTGAAGATCTGGGAGATCGGATCCTGTGCTGAATTCTAAAACCACACCGTGCTCAGCATAAATAACAACTCCACATCTGGATGACGCTTGAGAAGTTACAAAGGGTTTTAATTACATTGTGTTTTTCCCATTTCCTTCTCAAGGCAACCCTGTGAGGTGGGCGTTACCAGTGATGAACCAGGGTGACCGGAGAAGTGTCTGAGCTGGGATTAAAACCCCACTTGGGGCTGCCTTCTAAGTGCACTGATGAGTGCGTGATCTCAGAGTTGCTTCAAAAAGAAAAAAAAAAAAAAAAAAAAAGATGTTCCTGGAGACCGTCCTTTTCGCATCTGACCCATGGCCATTCCTTCATCGCTCCTGTGCCGTTTTCCGGCTCCTCCCACGCGGGTCCGGCGTCCTCTCCCCCCTTCTCCTTGAGTGACTCTGTGGCTCGCAGGAATGGGCTCCGGGATCCGTTCTGACGAGCTCAGAGATACGGGCCCACGGTCAGGGCTGGAGGCCACTGCGCTTACTCCTCTGGGACCGGCTGTCACGGCGGCGGGCCTTCGAGGAGGGGACAGACCCTCGCAGCTCCCGACTGGACTCCGCATAAAGTTAGGCAATCCCGTCCGGGGCTGGCCTCCAAGCCCCAGAGCCTACCCCGTCGGGGTCAGCGCTTTGCGGCGGGTCCCCGCACTTCCCTGGGGAAGAGCAGAGGGCGCCTCCAAACCCGCGCTGCCCGCCACGCGAGCGCCGGCCCAAGCCCCTCCCCGTGTGACGTCACGGCCACGCCCCCGGCGCCTCAGCCGCGGGTGGCTTCCGGGAGGACCCACATTCACTGCGGGGTACAGACAGATTAGCTTGAACACGTGCGTTGCGTTGCACAAATAAGGAGGCGGGTTCGCAGACCTCTTCAGCGTGATCTCGTTTGATCGTTTCCCATAATGTTTGTAGGGTTGGGTGGTAGGCAACGTGACGCTCACGTCGGGAAATTTAGAGACGTCCCCGCTACAAGGGGAATGGTTGTGTCCAGGTGACGTTAGGCTCTGGGCGGGGCCGGGCCGTTCCAAGTGATCCCTGTGGGGGAGCGTCTTTCGGGCGAAGGCCGCCCTGAGAGCCACGCCCCCCCTCGGCGTTTGGCGGTGGACGTGCCCACGGACAGGCCTCTCCGCGGCTGCGCAGGAGCAGCTCTCGGCGTACTCGCGTCGGAGCGGAGAGCACGGCGGGGCGGCGGGGCGGCCGGGTGGCCGGGCGGCGGGGGGAGGACGGCATGGCCCCGCAAGCAGGCGCCCCGCGCCTGGTGCTGCTGCTCAGCGGGAAGAGGAAGTCCGGGAAGGACTTCGTGGCCGAGGCGCTGCGGAGCAGGTGTCTGCGGGGCGGGGCGCGGACGCTGGGCTTGGGGCGGGGTCGGCCGCGGCCCGACAACGGCAGGGGCGGCCGCTCCGTGGTCGGGGGTCGTGGAGTCCTCCGTGCGCGATCCCGTCGAACCCCAAGATTCCTTTGTTAGGTTCCCTGTTGGGGTGTTAGTAGCTGAGGGTGCTCTGAAAGGTGGGGGGTCACCAAGGGATCCGTAGGTCCAGGCTTCAGATTCAGCTTGAGTCTGTTTACCCTGAACAGACCACCTCGTGGTCGAGCGGTTGTGCTGGACGAGAGCGAGGATCGCAAAGCGTGGGCGCACGCCGGTGGGTGGGGGACCAGGCGTTGCTGCTGGGGGGGGGGTGCACCACAGGGGTCGACGAGGTTGTGGGGGAGGGGACCCGGGGCAGAGGTCGCCTCTGGCTCCGCACAAGGGTCCTACCACCTTTCCTGCTTGCCTTTCTCCTTGTCCCCAGCACAGGAGTCAGGCAGTGGACAGGAGCAGCGTGTGCAGTTGGACTGCTGGAATTCGCACCCTGACTCCCCGCGTGTCCCCCTGTGACCTTGCACAGCATTCTCCTCCACTCCGTGTCTCAGTTTTGTCCTCTGTGAAATGGGGCTAAAGATAGGGTGGTCGAAAGGATGACGTGAGACAATGCACGTGAAGGGCTCAGAACAATTCTTGCCGTCTAGTAAAGGCACAGGAAGTAAATGCTGGCTGGTATTTGCACTTTATCTACATTGGCTTCATTACTTGCAGTGTTGTTTTGAGCGTATCGGGTCTCACTCTGCCTCCGTTTCCTCGTGTGAAGCATAGAGCTAAGAACGCCTGTCTCACTGTGTGTCAGTGTTTGAGTCAAAGCGTCAGCACCTCACGGTCAGGGCGGGGACGGTGTACCTGGGTCCGGACACAGCACCCAACAGGTGGTGGATTGAGTGCGTCCGACAACTGAAGGAGCGAGTGAATTCTGTTGTGATGACCAAGTCCGTGCACACGCATACACCCGGACCGTGAGAAAACTAGTTCAAGGGCCCAGCAGCGACCTCGTCGAGCCAGAGCATCGCCGGTGGCGGCCGTGCACGGTGTAATTGTGATGTTTGTTCTGCCTGTGAGCAGAACTCTCCCATTCCAGTTTGGGAATAATCCTGTAGGAGACCGAACAGAGAGTGCTGTTCCGCTTTGTAGACGAGCAGTTAGGGTCAGGGAGGATGAGACGTTGACAGTTACGGATACTAGCCGCAGAAACGCAACTGCAGAGGGGCGCCCGGCTGGCTCAGTCCGGAGACCCTGTGACTGTGGATCTCAGGGTCATGAGTTCGAGGCCCACGTTAGGTGCAGAGCTTACTTTAAAAAAGGAAGGAGACTTCCGTCCCCTTCCAGCCTCGTCTGGAAACTAGGTTAACTGGGCTTGGACCTCCCTGTCCTGCAGGCTCGGAGCTGATGTCTGCGCTGTCCTGCGGCTGTCCGGGCCACTCAAGGAGCAGTACGCGCGGGTAGGTGGCGGCCTCGCGGCATTTGGTGGGTTGGAAGGAGCCTGCTGTGGTCACTAGCAGGGTCTCTGTGACTACCGTTGGCAGCGTGCTGGACCGTTTGGGGCCATTTTCACCTTGTCACTCGCTTCCGGGCCCCTCCCCCAGCGCGTACCCAGGAAACGCTGCGGACTTGAGCTGGGATTCTCCCCTTAGAAATGTAATCACCTGAGTTGTCAAGATGATCATTAAGTGAAGAAAGCAAGATGTAGAAACGTGCATAGGGAATACTCCATTTATATGTAAACGGAGGAGAGTTCTGAATACGTTTGCTTACACGTTCAGCCAGGTAACCGATATCTGTGGGGGGCCCTCCTTGGGTTCACTGTTGCCAGTGCTGGGGCTGTGTGAAGCCTGGGCGGGGTACACAGGCCACTGTCACTGGGTGCCTCCAGGAAGGGGCAAGCAGGGGCCGGGCAGAGAGTTTTCACTCTAAACAAATACGTAACTTTTGAATTTTGGACCATGTGGATTTAAAGAAAAAAAAAAGGATCGTAGGGGGCGCCTGGGTGGCTCAGTCGGTTAAGCGTTTGACTTCAGCTCAGGTCATGATTTCAAGATTCGTGAGTCGGAGCCCCGCGTCAGGCTCCGTGCTGACAGCTCAGAGCCTGCTTGGCATTCTCTGTCCCCCTTGTGTCTCTGCTCCTGCCCTATTTGCACGCACACGTGTTCTCTCTCTTTTTCTCTCTCAAAAATAAATAAGCATTGAAAAAAAAAAAGGATTGTAAAAACTAAATGGGAACTTTTAGAGCCTTAGCTTTCAGACAGGGAGCCTGGAGGGTCAGACCAGCTTCCCATGCAGTGAGGAGCCCTCGTTGCTTAGATTTCTGCCCTTGACTTCTAGGTGCACTTTGGTCAGTTGGCCTGAGTCTGGTCTTCTGGGGCCACACAGAATGAATCTGCCCCCCCCCCCCCCTTCCATGCATCAGTCCGTATGCATGGCAGTATTCTCCTGTGCCTTTTGGTTTTCTCCCACCAGCTAAACAGACCCATTTGTAGGAGGTAGGGGATCACTGTAGCATTGTAGCAGCCTGGCGGGTCCTGGGGATAACAGGTGCAGTGGTTTTAAAATTAATTCATTTGTTATTTATTTTTTTATTTTGAGAGAGCGTAAGCAGGGGAGGAGCAGGGAGAACAGGAGAGAGAGAGTCCCAAGCAGGGCCCAGACATGGGACTTGAACCCACAAACCATGAGATCATGACCTGAGCCTCAGTCAAGAGCCAGACGCTCAGCCAGCTGAGCCACCCAGGTGCCCCTAAGATTTTTTTAGTGGGAACCTTTCCCAAATGACGTTAGAGGAGGAAGTTCCTGGTACCCGGTAGACAGACCTGAGGGTCTCTGGTGGGGGAGGTGCAGGGAGACAGAGGGTGGAGGAGGGGGCTCTCGGCCTGTCTCCTGGGGCCTGGGCACTTCTGGGGAACCCCAGGGTTCTGAGGAGTAGTTTGAAAACCACTGATCTACGCTCCAGAGTTCCCAGATCAGCCCCCACTCCAGACCTACGAGCCAGGCTGGCGTGGGTGTGGCGTGGGCAGGAGTTTGCATCTTAAAAACCTCCATAGGAAACGGATAGGCCAGCCTACCCCTGTACCACTCCTATTCCCACTAAAAACAACTCCACTGGCATCTGGCTGGCTCAGGGGGAAGAGCACGTGACTCTTGACCTCAGGGTTGTGAGTTCAGCCCCGTGTTGGGTGTGGAGCATACTTAAAAAAAAATCCAAAATGAAACGTCTAATGCGTTGCGTTTCTCAAGTCACCATGAGAAATCTAATGGAAACACAGAACCTACCGCTCCTGGCGGCCACTCTCCCTCCCTCTGCTAGAGAGTATGGGAAACCAGTTTACAGACAGGAGGTAGCCGCCGGCCTCGCCTCGGGCAGGGCACAGGAAGTCGGTCGTGGCCCTTCAGTTTGCAGGGGAGAAACGAGCCCAAGAGGGTGGAGCTGCAGGGAGTGAGGAGAGTAGCTGGAAGCTGTCTCAGACCCCGGCCCGCCCCAGGGCCCTGGATGGACCCCTCATCTGGCTGTGTCCCTAGGGAGGGGAGGCGGGGGTGGTCCAGGCAGCTCCCCCTGCCCCAGGAGCACCTGCTGTTTCTGCAGAGGTGCCAGGAGCTTGGGGGGCGGGGGCAGCGGGATGCGGGAGGGGGCCGCCAGGTGTCCTGGGCCGGGGTGGGGCTGGACTGGGCCAGAAGAGGTGCGCTGTTTCACATTTCCCTCTTCGGTTGGAGGCTCAGCCTGTGCCCAGGGGGCGCAGACTAATTTCAGGATTAGTTTAAGCCAGGAATCACTGGGGAGGTAAAGCTGTCGCAGAAGAGAAAACCACATCACACGACTTAAAGACACCGAAGTGATTTCTGGATTATCCCCAGGCTTTTCTTCCATCTGCTGCTGTTTGGGGTTCCTTACTCCCTGCAGCCCAGGGTCCTGGTGGCGACCTCGTGGTCCTTGCATCGGTCCCCGGGGAGGGGTGGGGGGAGAGGGCAGGGCTGCCCTCCTCCTGTTTCAGGAGGGACCAGTGAGGCCGGAGACCGGAGGTGCAGACGGTGCATGTGCTTTGGGCAGGAGCACGGCCTGGACTTCGAGAGACTCCTGGACGCCAGCACCTACAAGGAGGCCTACCGGAGGGACATGATCCGCTGGGGCGAGGAGAAGCGCCAGGCCGACCCCGGCTTCTTCTGCAGGAAGGTGGTGGAGGGCATCTCCCAGCCCGTCTGGGTGAGTGTGCTCAGGGCTGCGTTCCGCCTTTTCCGCCTGTGACTCCACTGGCCCCGCCTCCCGCCGCTTCTCATCCGTGGCCTCCTAGCTCCTGCCCCGGTCCCACGTGTCCCATTCGTCACCCAGCAGCCAGAACGGCCTGTTAAAAATAATCCAACGCTTGTCACTCCTCTGTTTGGGACCTTTGTCCATTGTTCCCACAAACCGCAGTGAAACCCTTCACGGAGACCTCTAGGCTTTGTGTGACCGGGCCCTGCTGCCCTGCCGGCCTTCTTGCTCCCTAGGCTGTCACTACACCCGCCTTCTCTCCGTTCCTCAGACACACAAGGTCCTTCTGGAGGCCGGGCCTTTGTGCAGTTCTGCCTGCCAGGACCGCCCTTTCTTTCCGTCCTCATCTGGTTCCCTCCAGCCCCGCTTACATGGCGCCTCCACCAGGAAGCCTGCCCTGATACCTGAGCCTAAGTGATGCTGCCAGGTGCTCCCCCAGCACCTCACCCCTTCGCTCCGTCCTCGCTCTGGGAGCCAGTAGTATCTCCTTGGACCTGGCCCGGCTCCAGGTGATTTGAGGACGTATCAGGGCAAGAACGGGATGAAGCCCCTGCCCTCGGGGTGGGTGCTTACGTTATTACTGGGGCTGGAGGGAGTTAGGCCGGAAACAGATACAGAACGTGTCCTGTGGGGTGAAGAGAAATACTGAGGAGCAAAGTAAAGGAGTCCAGGGCTCCACGGGGGGCTGGGCTGCTGCCCTGCGGGGCGCCGGGGAGGTTTCCCCCACTCGATGTCACCTGAGCAGAGCCTGCAGGAGACAAGGGGCTGAGCCAAGTGGGTGTTTGGGCGGCCGGGGGGGGGGGGGCATGTGGCAGGAGGTGAGGCCTGGGCTCTGGTGCTTCGGGGCCACTGAGCAGGGGAGAGGCGAGGCTGCTGGGAGGGGGCGGTGGGGCTGTGGCTCAGAGCGGTGGGCTCCGCACGGGCCGCGAAGGCTGAGCCGGCTGGGCCGTGGCTGCAGGGTGGGAGGCGGGAGGTGGTTCTGAGCAGGGAAGGCCTGGGGAGAAGACGGGGAGTTCGGTCTCGGTCGTGCCGAGCTTGACGCGCCTGCAGACAGCGCTGACCGCACCGGAGGCCACCGTCTGCCCCCCAGACTGGGCCCCGAGGGGGTGAGCGCCGGCCGCTTGGCTCCCGCCCCCTCCGCGCCCACACACGGGTTCGCTGTGCCACATGTTTGGTAATTGGTGAGTGAACGGAACGTGTCCGTGTCGGAGGGGGAACAGCCGGCCGCTCTGTTCACGGATTCGGTTGTCGAACGCGTGCTCCCGAGGGTTCCTGTGCCGCACGGCGCGCCGGGGCCTGGGATGTGGCCGCAGGTGCGGACCTGGGGCTGGCGGGCAGTGAACACAACCTCCCGGCAGATGGTGACGGTGGCAAGAGCACTTCGTGGACAGCGTGTCTGGACCCAGAGGGCAGGAAGGGGGTCGGGCCGTAGGAAAGGCCTCCCGGAGGAGGGACGCCGGAGCGGAGATGGGCGTGGAGTGGGGGGCCCTGGCCTGCGCTCGTCCATGCAGAGGGAGCCGCACGCGCCAGGGCCCCGAGGAGGACGCGGCTGGCGTGTGGGAGAGGGGGACCGGCCGGCTGCAGCGGAGTGGATGCACGAAGGCCACGGGAGTAGTGCCGGATCTCGTAGGCCCTCGGAAGCTGGGGTTAGGGCTTTGGATCTTCTTAGAATGACGGGGGCCCTTTGAGAGGTGGGGTGCCCTGGCCTGAGAAAGTCAGGCTTAGGTTGTGAAAAGTGCTGGTGAGCAGGGACCAGTTAGAGCACCTTTGTTTCTGGCCTCGGTTTGTCTGTCTGTAGAATTACTTTGTTGGACCCGCTGATCTGGCCTCAAAGCCCGAGGCTTCGTCTTCAGCTCGGCGGTGACCACGGAACGTGGTGTGTCGACGGCAGACACGTGTGGGCAGAGCGGGCTGTGGACTGCGTGACCAGGGAGGGCTGCCCGCAGGGAGGAGGGACGGTGGGTGAGAATCGGGAAGGGGACCACACCTGCCTGGGCTCTATAGCTCCCCCATCCCCATGCACCTGCTTATTCCCTGGGGCCCTGTCCCGCCACACCGTGTCCTGTCGGTCACCTGCCCGTGTCTCTTTCCTGCAGCTGGTGAGTGACACGCGGAGGGTGTCGGACATCCAGTGGTTTCGGGAGGCCTACGGGGCTTTGACCCGGACGGTCCGCGTGGTGGCCCCGGAGCAGAGCCGACGGCAGCGGGGCTGGGTGTTCACTCCAGGTGAGCTGCGCCCGGCCTTGGCCCCCGAGGCTTGGCACGCCGGCCGCCACCCCGCCGTAGACCCTGGCCCCCGCCTCCACGGTCGGGGTCTCCTGCCCTCTTCCTGGCAGGCTGTGGGGGCGTGAGCGACGGGTCGTGAAACGGAACCTGGGGGCCTGTGGCTCAGGACCGTCCCCAGATTGGAACGTGGGTGGGGGAGGGTGTCCTCGGGCTAAAGGCTCCTCATGACCCGGGGCTGGTGCCCTTCCCTGTCCTCTCCAGGCCGGTGGGCTTCGCGCGATGTGTCCGGGACCCGGCCTGCCGGCCTGCTGGGTCAGCGGGCGTCCCGTGCGACGCACGGAGTGTCTGTGTGTGGTGGGCAAGGCGGCCCCAGCGGTGCAAGCCCGGGACCTGCCCTGTGGCAGCTGGGACACCGCCGAAGCCCCGCTCCCGCGCGAGGCCCCGTGGGCCGGGGAGCTTCCGCTCCCGACGCTGCAGTCTCCTGGGCGTGGGCACTTCCGCGGACACTCGACCTCGCCTCGGTCACGGTCAGCCCGCCCAGCAGCCGCCTCCCGGAGGGCCGAGCGGGGGTAGACGTGGAGCCGCCCTTCCGGCTCGTCTGGGGTCTCGTGTGGTTTCAGGAGGCCCTTCCACCCTCTGTGGGCGGTGGCCGTGTGGCTGGGCGGTGGCAGAGGGGAGGCCAGGACGGGGGCAGCTCCATCTGGGGCCCGTGGGCCTCCGGGGCTGGCCGGGGCCGACGTCACCTTGCTTCCTGCACAGGGGTGGACGACGCGGAGTCGGAGTGTGGCCTGGACGACTTGGAGGGCTTCGACTGGGTCGTGGAGAACCACGGGGACGCGGGGCGCCTGGAGGAGCAGCTGCAGAGCCTGGTGGCCTTTGTCCGCTCCAGACTGTAGCTTTGGGTTCCGGGGCGCCCCTGCCGGACCGTGGTCTCCGATGCCGGCTGGCGTGAGGAGAGGCCGGGGGCCCGGGGCCCCGTTCCTGGGGGGCTGGCAGGTGCCAGGCAAGTCGAGGCAGCCCCGGGGACC
Organism: Panthera onca; assembly: GCF_046562875.1. Taxonomy (NCBI): domain Eukaryota; kingdom Metazoa; phylum Chordata; class Mammalia; order Carnivora; family Felidae; genus Panthera; species Panthera onca. The sequence continues at coordinate 70,925,771 of NC_138355.1, forward strand.
TCGTTTCTTTGTGGAGGGGACTGGCCGTGCCTGAACCGTGTCCACGGTGCCCGGCCCGTGAGCGTGGGTGGCCCTGCCTCCCCGTGGGGACGCTCTCAGCCCCTCGTTCCAGGCAGGGGCCCGGCTCCCCAGCGTGGGTCCTAATAAACCGCCTTGGAGCCCACTCAGAGCCCACGTCTCTCCTTTCCCGCACGCGGGCACAGCCCGTCCTGGTGGCTGTGGGCCCCACTGCCCTGGCCTCCCCGGGCACCCGGCTCTGTGCCCCGCCCCCCCACCCCCACCCCCCCCCCACGGCCCCAAACCAATCTGCGCGTGTCGCCGCCCAGACCTGCCGCCCGGCTCACCGTTCCCGACGCCAGCTCCCTGGCTCTGGAGGGCCGCCGGCGCCGTGGGCTCCTCCCTGTCCTCTTCTGCGGTGGCCGTCCCCGTGTCCCCCTTCCGATTCTCACCGGCTGGCCACGTCTGTCTGGCAGTCGTGACCCTGGCTCCCAGAGCCGTGCTGGCCCCCGGCAGGTGCCGGGAGGTTGGGGTGTGCGTGTCATCGCGGCACAGGCTTCCTCACCCCCAGGGGCCTCCGTTCCAGCCGTTGGGCCGGCGCCGAGCTGGCTCCAAGACGGGCTCTTGGGGGCCCTCAGAGCTGCCAGCGGAGGCTGCTTGTGAGCCCCCTGCCCTGACGCGTCACGCCCGCTCCGGGTGTGTGACCCCGAGGGAGCCTCCCGTGTTCACCAGACTCAGTCCCAGTGACTCGCGGTCGTTTCTGACAGGTTGTTCAGAAGTGGGGGGCTCCGGGGGGTCTCCGGGGGACGAGGGGACAAGGGGACGGGCTGTCATGAGTCCCAGCCTCCTCCCCTCGAGGGCCCACGGATGTCTCGTGGCGCTTTCCTCAGGTCCGGGGGTGCACCCAGGGGACCCGAGGAATGAGCCTGTGCCTGCTTACCCAGGTCCCCAGCGCCTGGCCCAGCAAAGGCAGTGATGGCAGGGACGAGAGACCATTACTGAGCGCCTGCCAGGCGCCACGGGATGTAAATAGTCCATCGGAAAGCGAAGAACGAAGGACGAGCAGAAGGTGTGGACGTGGTGAACCGTGTTGGTGCGGGTCTGGCGGCCACGGCCTTGGTGGTCACGCGACAGCCTGGGCTTCTGGGGTCACTGTCTGTCACCCAGAGGCAGGTGTCCTCACTCCCATCGCACCAGGAACCACGCGAGGGCCCTGTGGATGCTTCCAGGGGCCTGCGTGTCCATCCCCCACGCTTGGGCCCGGAAGCCCTGTTTGTCCGCCTTCCAGGCGAGTGTCCCTCGGCCACCCTCCACCCGGAGCGGCTGTCCCCGCCCGCACACGGGGTCGTTCGGGGCTCGGGAGGGCCTGAACCTGGGTCGTGGGGTGCTGGAGAAAGGATCGCAGGTTGTCCTTTCCCCCCAGCTTTTTGAGATGTGATGCACACACGCCAACGTGTAAGTGTAGGCGTTCCGCGTGAGTGTCCGTGTGTGTCGTGAGCGGTCACCGCAGAGCACGGCTAGTCAGCGCCTCAGTGCCCCGTACGTCGTGTGTGTACGTGAGTGTGTGGCGTGAGGGTGTGCGGGGGTGTGTGTGTGAGGGTCTGCAGGGGGGTGTGGGGTGTGAGGTGTGTGCACACGTGTGTATGCGTGAGTGCAGTTTCCTCATCCGTCCGTCCGTCCCCGGGTGCAGTGTTTCCACGTCTTGGCTGTTGTGCGTGTGGCAGTGGTGCACGTGGGGGTGAGACGTGTTTTCTAGGTAGTGCTTTCCTCTCCTACAGGTGATCACTGATCACCGGTCGATCAGCGAGCCTCCCGTCGGGAGCGCTGGGGCAGGGGAGGGGGCTGGCGGGCCCGCCCCGGGAGGGCTGCCCACCTGGTTCCTGGCTCTGGGTATTTGGAAGAGTCACAGGACGTGGCCCGGGAGGCCGGCAGGTCCGTCCCCCGCCCTTCGACAGGTTGGCCCTGACGCCCTCCTCACGTGGGGGCCCGGTGGCCGACCAGAGTCACCTCTGCTGGATTTGAAGTTCCTCTGTACTTGGAAAAAGCCCCACGTTTCTCTAAATATCAAAGTCAAGAATAACCCCAACTTTTGATGCCCTGTGTTATGATGAGCGCGTCAGCTGCTTTTATGTCAGGACCTTCTCCCCACCCCGCTGTGCTCGTCTTTGCCAACTCTGTCTGCGGGTGTGGTATCCGAGGATTGCTGTGAAGTTGTTCTTATGTCACGTCGGTGCTATTTTTTATTTTTTAAAATCCATTCACATTGAGAGAGAGAGAGTGCGCACAAGTAGGGGAGGGGCAGAGAAAGAGGGGGACCGAGGATCCGAAGCAGGCTCCAGGCTCTGGGCTGACAGCAGGCAGCCTGACGTGGGGCTCCAACTCACAAACAGCAAAATCACGACCCGAGCCAAAGTTGAACACTTAACGGACTGAGCCACCCAGGACCCTGGTACACGTGGTTTTAATAATGATCTGTAGCACTGACGTTCTCTTAAAAATTTATTTGATCCATTTCTAAACAGCTTTATTGAGATATAATTGGTCTGTAGTAACCGTACATTTTTGAAGTGTACAATTTGGGGCTCCTGGGTGGCTCAGTCAGTTGAGCACCTGACTTCAGCTCAGGTCATGATCTCGAGGTTCATGAGTTCGAGCCCCTGCGTCGGGCTCTGTGCCGACAGCTCGGAGGCTGTACCTGCTTTGGATTCTGTGTCTCCCTCTCTCTCTATCCCTTCGCTGCTCACGCTCTTGTCTGTCTCTCTCTCAAAAACAAATAAACATTAAAAAATTAAAAAAAAAAAAGAAAGTTCATAGAATTGATAGGTGAGTTCGACAAGATTGTGGGATACAAGGTCGAGTCATAAAAACCAATTGTGTCACTGTTTATTAGCAACGAACGACAAAGGTTGAAATCGCAGTAGCATGAAAACGTGAGGTAGTTAGGGTCGGGTCTGGTGAAGCACATGCGAGGGGCGCCCGGGGGGCTCAGCCAGTTGAGCGTCCGACTCTCCATCTCGGCTCGGGTCGTGGTCTCGTGGTCCGTGAGATCGAGCCCCGCGCCTGGGCTCTGCGCGGACGGTGTGGAGCCTGCTTGGGATCCGCTCTTTCCCCGTCTCTGCCCCTCCCCCGCTCGTGCTGTCTGTGTCTCTCTCAAAATAAACTTGAAAGAATTATTTTACTGAGGTATAGTTGGAGCACAGCGTTGCAGCAGCTTCGGGTGTCCAGCGTAGCCATTTGACCGGCGCGTAGGTCATTGCGGTGCCCCTGGCCTGACTCACCCGTCCCCCGGCGGGCACCTCCCGCCCCTGCCCCACCCCCGTGCCCCCTGCGGCCGCCAGCTTGTTGTCTGCGTCCGCGGGTCGGTCTCCTCCGCCTTCCGTGTGTCGTCGTCTGGATTCCGCACGTGAGTGGAGCCGTGTGCCTGCCCCCTGCCCCCTGCCCCCTGCCCCCCGCCCCCCCGGAGCCCCTGCGGCTTCCGCTTCTTCCGCCGCAGATTACAGCCGCCTGGCCGAGAGATCCACACAGGCGGTTAACAGCCCGTTCTAAAACGCGTTTATAACGAGAATTTATTTGGAAGACTTCACGGGTTTACTGCTCACTTTGGGCCTTTCGTGACGGCTCAACTGACCCGTTTAAAAATTTGGTATTTTAATTCCTCTCCAGACGGTGGATGTGCCTTTGGATATCTTTTTCTTTTTTTTTAAGTGTTTTTAAATTATTAAATTATTTTGAGAGAGAGAGAGGGGGGGAGAGAGAGCACGCGCGTGAGCAAGCGGGGGAGGGGCAGAGAGCGAGGGAGATAGAATCCCAAGCTGACTCTGAGCTGTCAACACAGAGCCTGACGCGGGGCTCGAACTCACGGACCCCGAGCTCACGATCTGAGCCGAAGTCGAGTCAGAAGCTTGACCAGCCGAGCCCCGCAGGCGCCCCTCAAAGGATTCTTTTCGAAAGTGCTGCGTCTGTCTGTCTTCGGAGCCCCTGTGAACGAGGCCGTGCCGTTCCGTTGCGTCTACACGTGGACGTGGCCCCGTGGCCTGGTTCCGCCATCCGCTGCCCTTTGATGTTGCTGAGCCTGAGGCCGCCCTGAGTTTTGTCCCTCTGAAGGGAGCCTCCTCTCCCTGTCTAGATGCTTCTGGATTTTTTTTCCCCTTTATTTTTGGAATTCACATTCCGGCATGCTCCAAGGCGAGGCGGACACCTGAAACGCCAGTGCTCACGGTTCCCGTAAAGCATTCCTGAGGAACGACGAGGACGTTCGGGCGTCTCAGCCATCAAGTGCCCGTGCGGTCCGGCGTGCAGATGAGCGGCTGCCCGGGTGTGGCCTTAGCGTGACCTGAGCCAGGACCTGAGCCAGGACCCCCTCGTCCGACAGCCGGGTGGGGTGCTGAGCCCCTCTGTCCACCTGGGTTTTTAACCGTTTTCTTCCAGGGGGTCCAGAGAGCGTCCGGACCAAGCTGCGCTCCTCGGGGGCCCCGGCTGAGGGCGGCGGGGGCGCCCCAGGTGACAGGGACGTGGGCCCTGCTGCCTGCTGACTGGCTTTGTCGTGACGGCTTCCGGTTCCGGGGCTTGGGGGGGCGCTGTGTCAGGGACCGGGGGCTGCCTGGATACGTGATGTCCCGGGATGCACGTGTAATGGCCCCGAGCTCCAGATGCCGTGCTTGCACGTGAGGAAACTGAGGTGCGGTGAGGGGGCTGGTTTGCTCAGGTCCTGGAGCACCTGGCGGTGACCGGGTCCCGGGGCTCCTGAGCTCCCTCCGGGCGCGTCCCCTGCCCTCCGTGTCCCCGAGAGAGCGCGAGACCTCTCCCACAGGGCGGCAGAGAACGCCCAGCCGAGCCCTCGGGAGCTCGGCCCGGTTCCTGCCTCCCGGGGAGGCCAGGGCCGCCCGGCGTGTCTTGCTCTGGTAAATCAAGCTGCATCCGGGCGAGGAGGCCACGGGGCCACTTCCCGGAAGGGGACGGTCCTGGCGCACTGGGGGACAAGGACCAGAGAGATGGGTGCAGACTCACACGTGCCGTTCCTCGGGGGCGCTGACGGCACCCGCCAGTGGACGCTTCCCCAGCAACGTCCCCGTGCCGTGACGGCTCCGGTGAGTTTCCAGGCGCATCCAGCCCGCACCAGCGGCGGCCGGGTCCCTCGGGCTGGCCCTGAAGACGACTGCGGGCCCCGGGTGGGGCGCTGGGCCGGCACACCCGGACATGTGCGACAGATGCCACTGCGTGGTGGCGAAGCCGGGCCGGGCTGGCGACTCCCGCGTGCTTTCGCGCCGATGGCTCCTGTTCCCTTGTTAAAACTGAAGACACGGGGGACACGGAGAGGTGAAGGGACTTTGTCGAGTGTGCTGTGTGGTCGGGTTGGACTCCCCGTGGCAACTTGCCCCAGTCGGGCCCCTTCTGAGCCGTGGCCTTGGCTGGTAGCGTTGGGGACCCGGCTCCTGGGGTCAGGCGTGTTCCAGGGCGTGGTGCTCGTGCAGGAGCACAGGGCTGTGACCTCCTGGCCCACCTTGCCCCAGAGCAGGCAGCCACCTGGTAGGTCTGGGCCTGGAGCTGAACCTCATCCGGCCCGCTGGCACATGTGGAAAAGTGGCGTTTTTGGGAAATGAGTTCTTACTAAGAACTAAAGGATGGGGCCCCTGGGTGGCTCAGTCGGTTAAGCGTCTGACTCTTGGTTTCGGCTTAGGTCGTGATCTCACGGTTCGGTCGGGCTCTGTGCTGACTGCTCAGAGTCTGCTTGGGATTCTCTCTCTCCTTCTCTCTCCCTTCCTCTCTCTGTCTCCCTCTCTCCCCTCCTCGTTCTCTTTGTCTCTTTCTGTCTCAAAATAAACCATTTAGAAAGAAGCCAAAAGAAATAAAGGGAAACAGCAATCTAGAGATGGGCGTGTGAACAAAGGGCAGAGGGCTGATGCTGAGCCTGTGTGGTGCTGACTCCCCACTCGCTTCCCCGGGGCTCCCCACGCTGACCCTCCTCCTTCGTTCCCTCTCCGCATGTCTGGCTGGCCCAGAGTTTCCCAGGCCTCCCAGCAGGTCGTCTGGTGTCCTCGGGCCCTCCCAGAAGTTTCTGCACCCCTCCTCTGGCAGTGGGCCCTAAGCACGGGCCCCCTGAGGGGCTGCAGGAGCCCACCCTGAACGAGGAGGACGTGGGTGGCCAGGCAGAGTCTGCCCTGGAGCAGGCTCAGGGGCGCCCTTCGGTGGCCCCAGGCCCAGAGCGGCTTCTCTGCACACCTTGGGACCAGAACCCTCCCCGCATGGACCGCCCGTGGTTTTCTAGTTGAAAACCGGCGGGTGTTTGAGGTCTGCACTCAGCATGTCCTGGATGCACAAGCTCGGGGCAGGTGCACGTCGGGGCAGGTTCACACCTGCTGTCCTCCTGTCGGTCTTTCTCCATGGGCCTCACTGTGGTGACATCAGTGGGATTGAACCCCACCAGCTCAGAAAACAGTCCACGCGTGGGGGTAGTGGGCCTGCCCTCGGTTCCTGCCTGCGCTCGGCTCCCTCTGCCCTGTGTCCCCATCCGGGCCTGGCCTCCCTCGGATTCCCCGTCGTCCGTCCTCCCCTGTGTCTGCTGACCTGTGGGCGCCACCTGGGCTCTCCCCTTTGCTCCTCAACGCTTAGCAATTCCAATTCGGCCTCTGCTCCCCTCTCTGCAAAGCCGCTCCCTGAAGGCCCCCCACCAGGGATGCAGCCAGCATCAGCGGCCACCCCCTCCCTCCTCCCTCCTCCCTCCTCCCTCCTCCCTCCTCCATCTCCCGCCTCTGGCCCCGCCCTATCTGTGGTGCCTCCTCCCTCTTCTGGTCCTGGCGGTTCTCTCTCTCCTCTGCTGGCCTCTGCCCTCTCTCTCCCTCTCCCCTGGCCAGTGCGTCCTGAGGTGACGGGGCTGACTTCTGAATGTTCTTGCTTCTCTGCACGGGTGCCCCACAGGCTCCCCTCGACTGGCCTCGTCCTCGCCCGCAGACCCGCTCCTGCCTGTAGGTGCATGTGCCGGGTGCCTGTCTCAGACTGGTGTTTGGAAACGTGATGAATCGAGAAGGGAAATACTGTCAAGGAAAAGTCACAAGTTTTTGTCTTTGGGGGTGGTGACTCCATCACTGGGGACAGGCAGCTCCCTCGTTCTGGGAAAGTTGCCCGAAGGGCGTTCACTGCTGCTCCCGGGACAGAGGGGTGACGGGCCCTGAGCGCGCTTGCAGGGGCCCAGCCCCCCGACGCTTGGGCCAGAGGTCTGCGTCTGATGCATGCTCGGTTCTGGGGTCGATCTGTGAATTTAACTGCTGTCCGTTCTGGTGTGCAGACTGTGTTCCCATTCGGCCTCCCGAGGCCAGTGAATGAAGGTGCTGCCCGGGCGCCCCGGGCACACTGACACCTCACCTGCGGGACACTGAGGCCAGGGCGCTGGCCACAGGGCTGTAGTGGCTGGGCCGTGTGGCCGTGTGGCTGCCTCCTCACTGGACGGGAAGCAGCGTGAGGTCCGTGGCCCTGCAGCTGTCGCGGGTGCCTTCCAGGGGAATCGGGAGACAGGAGATGTGTTATCCGAGGGACCTCAGAACAGGAGCGCCTCCTCCGGTGGGGGCCGGGGGGAGGGGCCGTGGTTTCTCGGAAGAGGTGTCACCCTGGGATGGGAGGCTCCAGGTTGGCCTGCGTATTGGGGAACATGAACAGGGTGCTCACGAGGCCGCCACGTCCAGGTTTAAATTTCGTGGCACAGCTTCTGTGGACCCTGCCTCCTTGTCTGAGGACTCACGTGCGTCCCTCCCTTTGCCACAGGCCTGGACCACCTGCCTGCCAGTCGTGACCTCCCGTTTGTGTTTTCTGAACGCGGAAAGCGGCGCACAGATGTACACACCCAGACGCGGGAGTGCCAGGCGCAGAGGGCAGAGCGCCCCGTGCCGAGTCCCCCAAATAACCACTATTCACAAACGAGCGTCCGCTCTCCCAAATTTTATGCACATATGAGCACTCGTTTCTTTTCAAAAACAAAACTAGGGTAGAATTGTACGTACCGCTCATCTCGTAACTTGTTTTCTCTCATTGAAATGCGTGGACGTCTTCCCGTGAAAATGCAGGTGAATCTGCCTTGTTCTCCTGCACGTGGTCTGCCGTGCGGCTCTGCCGTGGCCGTGCGGTCGGTCCCTACTCTGGACATCCGGGGGGGTCCGGGTTTCTGCTTTGCCAACAGTGAATGTCTCTGCGCACATTTGTGGGAGTTTTTCTACAGGATAAACCCCCAGAAGGGGGAGTGCTGGGTCGGAGGTCACGACCGCTGCCTATTTTAAACAGAGAGCGAATTCCCTTCTGGAAGAGGGACAGCTCTGTGCTGTTGCGGACCCGTCACGAGGATGCTGGCCCCACCCTCCCGGTGTGGCTGGCCTGCGTCGTCCTTGCTGGCCTTGGCTCTTGTCTCTGGCGGCCCCTCCATACCCAGCCTCTCTCCTTTTGCGTATTAATGTATCCAGTACCAGGGTCTAGCTGTGACCTTGCCAGCTCAACAAACCCGTTCATTCAAGGGGCGCCGGGGGACTCGGCTGAGTGTCCAACTTCGGCTCAGGTCATGATCTCACGGTTCGTGGGTTCGAGCCCCGAGTCAGGCTCTGTGCTGAGAGCCTGGCGCCTGCTTGGGATTCTGTGTCTCCCTCTCTCTCGCCCCCTCCCCTGCTTGTGCTCTGTCTCTCTCAAAAATAAACATAAGACATTTTTTTTGAAAAAATTAATCCAGTCAACAAACAGTCGGTGGCTGTTCAGTGCGCGCCCCGTTCAAGCACAGCGCAGAACGAAGACGGTGAGGTTCCCGCCGCTGTGGGGCTCCTTCCCGTCGCGGGATGCGGACGTCAAACGCACGAAGAAGCAAACGCCAGGCAGCCACCCAGGCAGCTGTGGCTGCCGTCCTGAGCGCTGATTCGGGTGTGACGGCTGGGGGAGGGGGGCTGGCCGAGCCGGGCTGGCCGAGAAAATAATTTCTGGGGAAAACAAGGTCGGGAGTCGGGGGGGGGGGGGGGCAGCGTGTGTGGAGGCCGGAAGGCAGGAGGGAAGGCAGCCAGGGCGGGCGCTGGGCAGAGAGGAGGCGAGATGTGGGTGCGGGGCCTGGCCGGGGCCTGGCCGGGTACAGGTTTTCGAGCTAGGGCAAGAGGTTTGAATTTTAAGTGTGAAGAGAAGCCGTTGGAAGGTTTTCATCACGGCAGCGATGTGACCGAGTCGTTTTTGGAAGGTCACCCTCACTGGGGAGGGAACAGGTAACAGGGCAAGAGCCAAGCAGGGAGACCGTCAGGAGGGACCGAGGAGGCGCCTCCTCGGGCAGGAGCGCAGCTGTGGGGGGGGGGGGGGGGGAGCGGAGCGGACGGACTTTGGACGCAGTAACGAGGTAGCACACGAGGCGATGTGATTTGCTGAGGAGGGGACGCTGAGGGAGGAATGGATTTAGGGGTAGGGCGTCCGGAGTCTGTTCTGCCCAAGACAAAGTTTGAGAGGCTCATCAAACACCCACAGGGGGCCGCCCGTAGGCGGTTGGGAACGGCGTCCAGAGACCCGGACAGGAGACCCCGGAGTTCTACATTTGGGAGCCAGAAGCACATAGATACAGTTTCCAGCCCCGGGGACAGGAGGCGGTCCCCCACCCCCACCCCCACCCCGGGGAGCGTCCAGAGAGGAGGAGGGCCCTGGGAAGAGCCCGGAGGTCCTCGACGACGCTGAAAGATGAAACCAAGGAAGCGGTGCTTCTAAGGCAGGAGGCCGAGAAGATGCAAATCGAGACCCAAAGCAAGAGAATAACCGCATTCAAGGAGGGGAAGGTCGGTGGGCACCATGCTGGCGGCTCAGGTGGAAAAGGAGACATTGATGATGCAGCAGAGGACGGGCCGGAGCCTGGTCTTAGGAGGGAGGAGGGTGGGATCCGACTCGGGACTGGAGCAGGGACACCCCGCATCCTCCTGGGCGGTGGGGGGGGGGGCACCGAGGGCCGGACGGGTTCCTGCCAGATTCCATCCAGGTCTCCCCAGGACGCAAGAAGCAGACCCTTGGTGTGGTGGTGCTGGCATGGGGTGCTGGGGGGCGGGTGAGGGAGGGATGACGGGGGACACTTCCTCTCAGGGACCCACCTGAGGCTGATTTGCATCCGTCCCCAGACGTTTATTCAGAGGGGAGCCTCTGCCCTTCTGCCAGGCCAGCTTTTCTGCTGCCGAAGGCTGCTCCTTCTCTCCCATGGTGGGGCATCCCCCTCCTCCTTCTGTCTGTTGGAGGGGCGTCCACCCCCCCTTCCCCTCCCTGCTCCTTCTCTCCCTCGGCGGGGCGCCCCCCTCCTTCTCTCCCTCTGCAGGGCATAGGTGGTGGAAGGCAAGGGGTCTGGGACGGAAGGAGGAGAGGGGAGGCACGCTTGTGGGATAAAGCGGAGCCTCCCTGGCCCTGGGCAGGCAGGAGATGGGGCGGGGTGGGGGGAAGAGGGGGGCACTGGGCAGGCTGGACGGGAGCCGCCGTCTGTCCGAGGCCTGCTGGCTCTGTGGTTCCGGTGGGGCGGGCAGCAGGCAGGGGCGGTTGCAGGCGGGATTTCGGCGTGGGAAAGGGAGCGGCTGCGGGGCCGGTGACTGGGGTGGAACCCGAGTGCGGTTCCCAGGGAGCAGGTCGGAAGTTGCCCTTCCCCTGACCCCTTTCTGCCATGAACGGCTTTCCCACGGTCCCCAAGCCGAGCGGGGTGCCCTGCAGCCCTTGGCTCCCGTGCCGCCCCGCCAGCTGGGGGCGGTTTCTGCAGGTGGCTCTGGCCCAAGGTGAATGCCAGCCTGTGGGAAGAGCACAGAGACTCCGCTTGATTCTCCCCACTGCCAGCAGGGCAGCTGGTCTCCCTTCCCCGTGCAGGGATTTGAGGCTCAGACCCCTCGCGTGACTTGCCCCAGGCCTCACGTTGGCAGCTGAGCCCCAACGTGGTCCCGGGGGGTTCCTAGATTTCTGGGAGGACAGAAATACTCTGCTGTTCTGGTGAGGTTTGCTGCTGTCTGCATGCAGACTGGGTAAGCAGTAAGATGGTCTTCTGAGAATTTGTGTAACGAGAGAGGCAGTGCAGGGCCCAGGAACTGGCCCCAAAAGCTTCTGTCAAGTCTCACCTCCAGCAGATATTAGCCTTGTTGCCTTGAGCAAGCCATTCCGGGTCTCCACCTGCTACCTGGGGCCAGTAATGCCCCCCCCCCGCCCCCATTCCAGGGCTGCTGTGAAGTTCACATGAGCTAATGTGCTGGAACTCATCAGCGGGAAGCTAACAGGCCACATGGAAGGCTGGGGTTTGATTTCAGCCCGAGAGAGAGGATTGTTTTTCAAAAGGAAAAAGGATTCATTGTACTTACTTGGGGATGTCATGATCACACGTGGATTTGTTGTTGAGGTTGTTGGCTGTGAGACAAAGGCACACGGGGCTGTGGGTGAGGAGTGCCCAGGCTGGGAAAATTCCAGACCCCACCGGTCTTGGTCTCCAGGCCCTCCCAGGCAGGAGGCAGCTTGCAAGATTGAAGATTCTGAATGACTGCACAGCTGGGTGTGTCCTTTGTTATGCCCTGGGGTTTCTCCAGCAGGTTCTCCTGACTTTGCACTCACTTGGCCTGCACTCACTCAGTGCCGGCTGGCTGAACGGAGAGGCTGGAGGCTGCCGGGCTGCCCTCAAGGTCACTTGGAGGTGACCAGCTGCCTGGCGGACTCAGCCCCCATCACTCTTACCTTTCTTGGTTCTTAGTGAACTGCTACTCATCCTATAGATCAAAGCGAAAGGACCTCCTCTCTGGAAAGATGCTCCCCCCGCCCCCCGCTCCGCCGTGTTACCAGATGCAATTAATGGCCTTCTTCTTTGCTCCCGGATCAGTGAGGATGCTTTTGGTTGCAGGTAACGGAGGAAAATGAATTCCAATAGACTTATGCAATAAAGAGGATTCATCATCTCAGATGACCGAATTTCAGAAGTGACTAACTTCAGGCATGGTTTGATCAGGGCTCAGGCTCTCATTCCCATTAGCTCCCTAGACTCCACTCTCCTCTAGGTGCTGGCTTCTTTCTCAGGCTGACTTCTCCCCAGGGCACGGTGGCTGCCCCCACCCTGTGGACGACACATTCATCCTGCTCACGTGTGGGCTGCAAGAGAGAATGTCTTCTGCCCCAGCCACGGGGCAGAAGTCCCCTGTGGCTGGACTGGGCTGATCCGGATTAGGATCAGCTGTAAGGCTGGCATCCTGTGATTAGGTTGGCATCACTTCCAGGGCCTGAATCAGTCGTTGTGCGATACGAAGGATGGCTTGTGCCAGGCGGGGACCACCTGGGAACTGGCACGGGGTCCGTCCTACCCAGACACGTGGCTGCTACGAAGTACGGGGGTGGGGGTGGCTCCCAGAGGGAGAGCTCTGGGGGAGAAGGGGTGACGGCCGCCAGGCGTGCAGCCAACGAGGTCCACGGGCCCGTGGCGCTGGGCGCGCTGTGCAGAGGTCCTGCGCTAATGCATAGATCCGGTGACCAGCCCGACCCAAGGTCACCAGGATTTTCTCCCACGCTGTCCTCTGGACATTTTCATACATTGACGTTTTACATGGAAATCTGCAGTCCATTGTAAGTGAATTTCTGTACATGGTGTGAGGTAAGGGTCTAAGCTAATCTTTTTGCATATAGATTTCCAGGTGTTACAGTTATTTGTTGGAAGGGCTCTTCCCCCTCTGCTGAACGGCCTTTGCCCACTTGTTGAAAGCCAGGAGTCCACGGCTGTGTGGGGTCTGCTTTGTTCCACGGATCTTTGTGTCTATTTTTGTCCCAGCTCCATACTGTCTCAATTATTTCAGCTCAGTAGTGACTCTGGAAATCAGGCAGCGTGCATCCTCCCACTTTCTTTTTCAAAGTTTGGCTTCTTTAGGTCCTTTGCGTTTCCACATAAACTTTAGAATAAGCTCCTAATTGTCTGTTAAGAAGCCCACTGAGGTTTTAATCGGGATCGCATTGAACCTATGGATCAGTCGGGAAGTTGGCCCCTGAACCATCTTGAGCCTCTGGCCCATGACCCTGCTATGTGTCCTGCCATTTCTTACATCTCTAATTTTTCTCAGCCACGTTTTGTGATTTTCAGGGCACAGACGGTGCATGTCCTTGATCAGAACTATCCCTGTGTCATAGTTTTGATGCTCCTGTAATTGGCATTGTTTATTTCAATTTCTGGTTGTCGATGGCCAATATGTAGAAATACCACGGAGTTTTCTATGTTGAGCTTTTATCCTGAAAACTTTTGAACTCACACATCAGTTCTAGTAACTTTTTTGGAGAGTTTTACCAAATTTTCTCCATAGATTATTGGATATTCATGACATCTCTGAATAAAGACAGTTTCGCTTCTTCCTTTTTAATCTGGATGCTTTCGATTTCTTTTTCTTGTCTTACGGTACTGGCCAGAACTTCATGTCGAATAGGTCGTGAGAGTGGGCAAGAATGATTCTCCATTCCCAGGGGGAAGCTCTCAGCATTTAACCGTTCAGTCTGCTGTTAGCTGTAGGCTTTTTGTAGATGCCGTGTATCGGGTTGAGGTGGTTTGTTCCATTCCTAGTTTTCTGAAGGGTTTTCATCATGAATGTGTATTGAATGTTATCAAATACGTTTTCTGAAATTATATCATATATATTTTTCTTTTTTAGTGAGTTCTAGTCATTGATTTTTCAAGCCTTAAACCAACCTTGCTTTCCTTGGCTAAATCCCACTGATTGTGGTGTTTTATCCTTTTTATATATTGTTGGATTCAATTTGCTAAATTGTGGTTTAGAATTTTTGTACCTGTGTTTGTGAGGAATTTGGTCTGCATTTTCTTATAATGTCTTTGTTTTGTGGTGGTATCTTGGTAATTCTAGTCTCATAGAATGAATTGGGAATATTTCCTTCCCTTCAGTTTTCTGGATGAGTTTGTGTAGAACTAGTGTTATTTAGGATTTACCACTGAAGCCGTCTGGGGCTTCCTTGTGGGGAGTTTTTAAACTACAAATTCAGTTTTTTGCTACATATAGGATTACTCACATTATTTATTTTTTCTTGTGTGAACTTTAGTGGTTTGCATCTTTCACACTAAACCAGGCTTTAAATTTTCTCTGAGCTGTCAGACGAGTTGGCATGGAGTTATTTACAATGCTTCCTAATATCCTGTTGGCATCTGAGAATCTGTAAGGATGTTATCTTCTCATTCCTGAGACTGACAAATTTTCGACTATTCTCTTTTTCTGATTGGTCTGGCTACAGAGTCATCAATTTTTAAAAAATGTTTATTTTTTAATAACTTTTTAAAAAACATTTGTTTATTATTTTTGAGAGACAGAGAGAGCATGAGCAGGGGAGGGGCAGAGAGAGAGGGAGACCCAGAGTCCGAAGCAGGCTCCAGGCTCTGAGCTGTCAGCACAGAGCCAGATGTGGGGCTCAAACTCACAAACTGTGAGATCATGACCTAAGCTGAAGTCAGACGCTTAAACCAACTGAGCCACCCAGACGCCCCCATTTTTTTTAATTTCTCAAAGATCCAGCTTTTGGTTGGATGGATTTTTTCTAATGCTTTTATGTTCTCTACTTCAGTGATTTCCAACCCTGATCTTCCTTTGTTTCGTTTACTTAGGGTTGTTTTCTCTTCTTTTTCCTAATTTCTTAATGGAAGAGCTGAAGTCGTTCACTCAGGGCCTTCTCTCTTCTCTGATGCAGGCGTTTGATCCCTGTAGCCTTACAGGCTATCAGCTCCCTAAGTACCGCTTTTGCCCAAATTCCAATTTGTTGTGTTTTCTTTTTGTTCAAAATATTTTCCGTCTCTCCCCGTCTCCTATGCGGCCCATGGGTTATTTGGAAGTGTGGTATTTAGCCTGTAAGTGTTGGAGGCTTCTGCGATCTTTCTGTTGCTGATTTCTGATTGAGGTTCCTTTCGGTCAGGGAATATTTTTATGTGGCTTAAATCCTTCCAAAGTGAGCGAGACTCATTTTGTAGTTCTGGGTTTAGTCTGCGTGGTGCCTCTTGTGGGCGAGCGGTGTGGACGGTGCTGTTGAAGGCACATCCTTACTTCTATGTCCACTTCATCCTAATCCTGCCCCTCTTTTCCTGCCCACCTCTTCTCATTCCAGGGGCGTCCTTGGCCCGTGAAGGGTACTGGGGTCACCGCAGTGGCCTCCGACCAGCTGTGACTCGACCCCTGGGCCCACAGGTGTAGCCCCCTTCTCTGAGACATTCGGCCCCATGGGAGGTGAAGGACTGAGCAAACCTTGGGTTCTGTTACGAGGAAGTAGGGGGGCCGTGGCTGGTGGGGTCTGTTACCCTCTGTCTGACTGTCTCCCAACGTGGCCAGACATCTGACCGTGTCAGAGTTTTGATCACCCCCTCCAGGGGCTACACGGCAACTTCCGAGTGTCAGGTCACCAGAAGGACACTGGGGGCTCCGGCGACCTGCCCTTCGTGCGCCTCTCCCCACCTTGCACCGCCAGCTCCCCAGCACTTGCCGGGGATCCCGGGCCGTGTCTGGGGTCCCTCTGGGAGCTGTGCACCCCACTCCCACAGCTCTGTGGTGCTCACACTTGTGAGCACTGGCCTTTCGTCCCAGGGGCTCGACGAATCTTTTCTGAACTGAACTACAGCCCTGTTGGCGTCTGTCCTGAGCTCCAGGCCTGTCTGGCCCGTGCACGGTTTGTCCCAGCCCCGGAAAAGTGCTGTGTCAGCACCTCCGGCCCCTTCTTTCTCCTGCATTCTGGGTCTCGGGGAATGTACCTTCTAGAGCTGCTCAGGGCAGGATTTGGGGATGATCCTTTCTCTCCTAACCCCATATCCCTCCTGTCACCAAGCTCTGTCAGTCCTGTCTGATGACTCTCCAATTTTGCTCTTTCTCTCCACCCCCCCGGATGGCTGCAGTGGCCTCCACACTGGCCTTCCTGTCTCCAGCCTCGGTCCTATGCCCGCTTTCTGCAGCCAGAGCAGGGGCACCCCCTGCGTAAATCCTTTCATGCTCCCTCTTCTAACTACTTGTCCTGCTTGTAAGGCCCTTCGCACCTGCCTCCTACTTATTCTCTGGCACCTGTCTTAAGGAGTGCTCTCAAACTCACTGAGCACAGGCCATGTGGGATTATCCCCACTCTCCCCAGCGGGACTGGAAGCTTGCTCTCAGCCGGAAGTGAGACTATCCTGGCTTCTGCTCCCCAGCTGGCTCACGGGTCCTCCCATCAGAACTCAGCTCAAGCGTTACAGACCCTGGGAAAGGACCCCACCCCCGCCCCCTCTCCAGGGAGACCTCCCAGCCCCGCCCACTCTCCGGGGAGCCGCTCCCGCCCCGCCCACTCTCCGAGGACACTCCCGGCCCCGCCCACTATGCTGGGAGACGCCCCCGCCCCGCCCACTCTCCCCAGCTCCGCCCTCTCTCCAGGGAGACGCCCCAGCCCTTCCCCTCATTATACAGGGAGATGCCCTCAGCCCCGCCCACTCTCCTGGGTTGACACACGTGGCTCTCCCCACTGTCACAGACCCTGGCCCCGCACTGTATTTGTCACTTAACAAAGTCTTGTGGCACCTCTGTGCTCCAGGCCCTAGGGTAACAGGTGCCCACTCCTTGGGGCTTCTGTTTCAGTGGGTGTCAGGCTGGGGGGCGCCAGTGCTAAGCACACACTGATTACCACTGACACCCTGATGGACAGGTGCAGGGTGTTACCGGAGTAGCCTGAGGAGTTAGGGACGGCTTCCGGGAGGAGGTGGTGGTCGCCTGGGAGTCCTGCGGGGGGAGGGCCTGGCAGGCAGATGAAGAAGGTGGGGGGGGGGGGAGGACGTTGCCAGAGTTCCAGGCAGAGGAGCCCTGGGTGGTGAGGGGTTGGGCTCTCCAGGGGCTGGGAGAGCGTGTGTGGCAGGTGGGGTGGGAAGGGCGCGGCACGGAAGAGAGCCAGGCCGCGGGGGGCCACCCACGAGGACTTGGCTTTTATCCCGCAGCTCTGGGAAGGCTTTCCAGGGTCTGAAGCAGAGGAAGGGGCGGCACGGTCAGATTTGCGTTTTCCAGCGATTTCTGTGCTGCCCTGCGGAGGCGGGTTTGAGGGCAGGGGGGACGGCGGTGGGGCCAGTTAGGTGTGAGGGATGTGACTTGGGGCAGAGGGGCAGGGACGGAGGGAGGGCGATGTTGGGAGCTGTCACGAGGCTGGGTCACCAGGACTGGGGGCACACCTGCCATGTGAGGTGCTGGGGCTCTGGGGGGGTGGTGTGGGGAACAGAGAGGTGGGCGCCGCAAGGAGGGACACACGTTCACCCCTGGCTCTCAGGTGTGGGGCCCGGCGAGTGACCCACTGGACAGATGCCCTCGGGCTTGCTGACCCGCTTTGTCCGCTGAGCGGCCGTCACACAAGAGCCGCTCCTCGGGTGACCACGGGAGAGCCCCGCTATGGCCTTCCTCACCTGGCGGGCTTCCTGTCCAGCTGGTTGCCCCGGATGCCATCGGAGAGGCACAGGTGCGTAGCAGTGACTGTGTAGGTGTGAGAGAGGGAGGGGGTGGGAGATGGGGGCCTCCCGCTTCCTTAGTGTTTGCGGCTCAGCTGGGGCCGTGGTCTGGCCGCCCGCCACTCTCTGGCCCAGGCACGTGGAACACTGTCCTGCCACTGCCACATTATGTCCCCAGACTTCCCCAGAGGCTTGGGGTTCTGTGTTTGCCGTCGTGGGGTGTGACACGTGGAAGGCACAGCTCACCCACCCCTGGCCGCACTGCTCAGTCACTCATTCATTCATTCATTGACTCATTCATTCACTCACTCAGTCACTCATTCATTCACTCACTCAGTCACTCATTCATTCACTCATTCATTCATTCATTCATTGACTCATTCATTCACTCATTCATTCACTCACTCAGTCACTCACTCGTTCAGTCACTCATTCATTCACTCATTCGTTCACTCATTTGTTCACTCATTCGTTCAATCATTCTTTCAGTCATTCGTTTACTCATTCGTTCACTCATTCATTCACTCATTCATTCACTCATTCATTCACTTACTCATTCACTCACTCATTCACTCACTCATTCACTCACCCACCACGTGCTGGGCTCTGTGGAGGCTCCGGGTGGGTCATGGCAAGAAGACAGGCGGGCCCTGCCCCTTGAGCTCACCTCGTGCGCGTCCGGACACCAGGGGTGCTGCCTTTAGGGTCAGCTCGCGGGCCCCAGCGCACGTAGCGTCCCCTGCGCCCGAGCTGGCCGAGAGGAGGCCCTTCCGGAGCCCACGTCTGGTGCTGCCCAGACACACACACCTTCCTCCCGGAGGTTCAGGGCAGTGGCGCCGGGAACAGCAGGACCTGACAAGTGCCTGAGACTCGTGAGCGGCTGAGCACAGCCTGGAGCCGGACGGGGAGCGCGGCGCCACCTAACGAAGATGCCAGGCGGGTGGGGTTGGTGGTGGTGTCTTAGTGGGATGCAATTAACGTATCTGCGCGGCTTCCTCTAATGGAATCAGCAAGACAGAAAGTATCAGGTACACGCTCACTGCAACTGCGCTGAAACCGACGGTCTCAGCTGTGCAGGGAAAGCACAATGCACAGAGAAGACTGCAGTCTGCTAAACGTTAACGATACTTCAGGTAGGTGGCTTATACGTTTTCTCCTTTATTGTTTTCTGTTCTTTCCAGATTTTTATATGAGCAAGCAAATATTACTATGAGAATTCAGAGAAGTAATTTTTTTTAATGTTTATTTTTGAGAGAGAGAGACAGAGAGAGTGCGAGCAGGGGAGAGGCAGAGAGAGAGGGAGACACACAATCCGAAGCAGGCTCCAGGCTCCGAGCTGTCAGCCCAGAGCCTGACGCGGGGCTCGAACCCACGAACTGTGAGATCACGAACTGAGCTGAAGTCGGCCACTCAACCGACTGCGCCACCCAGGCGCCCCTGAGAAGTAAATAAAAACGCTGAAAGCCTCCTATGTGTACAGGTTGGCATAGCTTAGAAAAGTATTTCCAGGGATGTGAGAAGGGCTTGGTGAACACCGAGCCCCGTTGGCTTCAAAGTTCTGGGATTTGATTTAATTCCGTGTGAGCTGAGAAGCTCACGCTCTAGTCAGACTTCTTTATTTGCTCATCTGTTAGTTCCCAAGTGTGTGGCATCCCTGTCTGTTCCTGGTGTTGTCCCCCACGCCGGGCACACAGACGCGTAAGGACAAGCCACTCCCGCTGGGAGTCCCTACAGTGTCGGAGGCTCATGGCAGAGGTCACGGCTGACCCTGTCTGGGGCTGTGGGGATCAGGGAGGGTCTCACGAAGGAGGCTCGTTTGAACAGGGCCTTGAGGGATGAAAAAGAGTTCTCTAGGCAGCCTATCGAGGGACACAGTGTATGCCACGTTGGGGATTACTTTTGGAGATGCCCACGTGCGCTGTGAGGGACGCCGGGGTGTGTGGATTGTCTGCAGACTGCGGTCCTCCCAGCCGCGGGGCTCAGGAGGACAAGGGTCGAAGGTCTGAGCACACACGTCATCACGACCCCGGGGGTCCTGGCTGTGTCTTCCCTCCCTTTAACCAAGACTCCTGTGTGTCCCAGGCCTCTTTGGAAAATGACCGCTCGGCCTCTCAGTACCGCCTGGTCCCGGGTCTGGAAACATCTGGGTCCTGCCCGGCTGGAAACACGGGGCGTGACCCCCTGGATCTCTGTCCTCGGCCGCGAGAAGGTGACCCACAGCTGGAAATTCCCACGGCAAGTGTCGGTGTTGACAAGAGTCCCTGAGAAAGTGGTGGCCGGGGGGCTGTGTGCCGAGCCCTCGAGGCCTTTCCCCTCGGGCTCTCCTTCTTCTGTCCTCTGTCCTCTGTCCTCTGCCGCGGCCTCCCTTCCCTCCACGTGTCCCCTCCGTGCGGCCGGCCCCTCGGCCTTCGAGCTGCTGGCGGGCCCTCCCAGGGCTGCTCTGTCCCCCAGCTCTGCACACCTCTCTCCTCCCTCCTCCTTGTCGCCTGCCTGGCTCTGGGTCACCCCCTTACTTGGTTCCAAAGAGCGAGCCCCAACTTGCCCATGAGGGTGCTCAGAGGGGGCGGAGTCGGCGGGCGCGTCTCTGGACAGGCGTCTCTTCAAGGAGCCTGAGTCCGTGACGTGAAAGTGTGAAGGGCTCTTCCACTCCGGCTCCCCGCTCCTGCGTGAGCGGACACATCTCCAGACAGGGAGCCGTCAGGTTTCCTGCAGGAAATTAAAGACCCGGGCACCGCGCAGTGGCGCCCATCACCTGCGCGGCCCGCTGGCCTTCGCCAGAGGCTTTGCTTCCCGGGTGCGTGGAGGCCACATCTTTAATAGGATCCCTTCCCCAGATCTCTCTAAGGAAGGTGGACGTGTGTCTTCTAGATAAGCGAGCTCACAGTAAGGCTGGCGGTTCTCATTTCGGTGCGAGCCAGCGTCTCACCCCTTCTTATCTGAGTCACAAGGACACTGGGCCGGCACCGTCCTCGCCGTCTACACTGGGGAGCTGTCCTGGTGGGGGAGAATCCTTATGGTGAGTGCATCTGGGCCTCCGGCTGGTCTGGTGGACGCAGTGCTGGGCTCGCTTCCTCCTTGAATCTCTGATTCCTTGATTCAGTGCTCAACCCGTCAGCATCTGCTTCAGAGGAAGACAGGCCCCAGTCTAGCCAACATGGCCCCCACCTGCCTCGGTGGGTGATTGGGGTAGCTCTGAGCATGTAACCTGTTTTTGACTAGGGAGACATGGAGGACAGTTTTCTGGGACGGTTTTCCTCTATTAAAAGAAGATCCAAGATTGGTGTGTCTCTTTACTGTTTCTAGACTTTGAAGGGTGGTGATGGGATGCCTGGAGGCACTGCAGCCATCTTGTGATCATGAGGAAGTAGCCAACATGCTGAAGACAGTAGGGCAGAAAGTCAGAAACAACCTCTGTTCATGGGGACACATGCCACCAGATTAATGGCCCCTAGAACGATTTTAACCTCTCCAGTCCTCAATGTGTGGGATAATAAACGTCCTTGTTTTGTGTTTTTTTTTTTAAGTTTGTGTATTTATTTTTGAGAGAGAGAGAGTGGGGAGGGGGAGAGAGAGGGAGACACAGAATCCGAAGCAGGCGCTAGGCTCTGAGCTGTCAGCACAGAGCCCGATGTGGGGCTAGAACCCACAAACCGTGAGATCATGACCTGAGCCGGAGTCGGATGCTCAACCAACTGAGCCACCCAGGCACCCCAAATGTCTTTTAAAAAGAATTTTAAAATATTTATTTATTTTTGAGAGACAGAAAGAGAGCACAAGTGGGGGAGGGGCAGAGAGAGAGGGAGACACAGAATCTGAAGCAGCTCCGGGCTCTGAGCTGTCAGCACAGAGGTGGACACGGGGCTCGAACCCACGAACTGCAACATCATGACCTGAGCCGAAGTCAGACGCTCAACCCACTGAGCTCCCCAGGTGCTCCTCTTTCCAGCCATTTTTAAAGGGACCAAGAGGGGAGGGACCAGGTGCAGAGAGCTATTTCATGACATTTCGGCGCTGGAGAGAATTTCCTGCAGAGACCGGGTCCCTTCGCCACCGTTGCCCCAAGTACAAATCACGCCTCTAATGCCAGCACCAGCACTGAGGGGGAGGCAGATACACCCAGCTCTCAGTTCTCCATGGTGATGAGGGACGTGGATGGTTGGAAGCAGCAGATAATCCCGAACCTGCTTTGAGTCACCGGCTTCCGCCGCCCCCCCACCATCACTTTTGTGGTGCAGCTGACAGACCGCCACGTGGATGCCACGTGGGTGCATGTGTCTCTTCTCCCGTCTGGCGCGTCACTCGGCTAAGCTGCTTCAAAATGGCCAAGGCTGGGCCACCGGAGGAGAGGCGAGAGGCTAACCTGCCCCCCCCCGCACCCCTGGCCAAGAATAGGGCCAGCCTGGCTGAGCTTGGCCTTGGAGTCGGGCTCCCGACACCCCTTGGGCTAGTCTGGCGTCGCCTCCCCCAGGACGGGCAGCTGGGGGTCCTGTGGGCGGAAGCGAGCGCCGCAGATGTCGCGCCCCCCCCCCCCTCCGGCCCCGTGGCGTGGCCGAGGGCTCCTTTGCTCAGAGCGCCTTCCCGTGGAAAGCCGCGGGCCTGGCCCTTTCCCTCCAGAGCAACCGCAGGAACTGGGTGTGGCTGTGCTCCCCGCATTCAGCGCCTTCGTGCTCCTGATGCAGTAGTGGAGGGCTCCTTGCTGTCCCCATTCCCTCTCCGCCAGCGGGACACCCTCACGGGAGAGGGATGCACCGAGCAGAGAAGGAAGGGGCGTTTGCCTGGGACCCGCCGCGTGCCGGCGCGGTGCTAAGTGCTCCCGGCCCATTACACCACGAGGAGACCGGATCTTTCCGGTTCGAGCGGGTCCAGCCTTACCTAGGAGATACTGGCTGCTTGCTTGTCCCTGGCACTCTATTCTTCTGGAAAATTCCTGTCTTGGTATCCAAACACACAGATCGAGTCCCTGCAGCCCCAGACCTGGGGGTCAGGTGTCTCTGGATCCTTGTAGTGTTGTCCTTTCTCGACACTGGAAGGTCCATCGGCCAAGATCCGTGGGTCTGACAGCACGTGGGACCCTAAAAGTTCTTTGTTGGGCAAGGGGAGGGAGATGGCGCTTTCCCTGCCTTCGTTAGGAGGTGGAGCAATGCCCCAGTGACCACTGACGGGGCCAGACGCGGGATCTGCCGGGGCTGCCCCTCCTGGCTGGTTCAGAAGCTTCTCTAATGGGGGCGGAAACCAGAAGTCAGTACAAAGCCACTGGCCTTACACTCCGGGCTCACGTTTGCCTGTGCTGGAGGCTTAATCGCCAGGTTTGCAGGACGAAAAAGAACTTGCACCAAGAAAAGAGGGTTAGTGGCTCACCAGGCCTCCCAGAAGCCCCCGCAACCACGGCCACAAGGAACGTGGGAGCCGCCTCTTGTCACAAAATCACAGGCTCAGACGCAAGGAGGAGGCGGGCTTTCCTGCATTGCATCCCCCCATTAGGGTCCTGTTGGGGGTGGGGCACATACCCCCCACCCCCATTAGGGTCCTGGTGGGTCCGGGGCACATACCCCCCACCCCCGTTAGGGTCCTGGTGCGTCTGGGGCACATACCCCCACCCCCGTTAGGGCCCTGGTGCGTCTGGGGCACATACCCCCCACCCCCGTTAGGGTCCTGGTGGGTCCGGGGCACATATTCTCTCTGAGGTCTGCGGCCTCACCCTGGTGCCATTCTGACCTGGGACTTTCAAGTGCCCAAAGGAAAATGGCTGAGATGAGAGTGCTGGGTCTTTGGGGAGGACACGGGCCTCATGGGGTCCCAGCTGCTCGGTGGAACAGGGGGACAAGAAGTGACTCACAGAGGCAGCTGCACAACACCGGGCTCTTGGCAGGTGCTCCCCGGTGCTGGCCGGGTCTGACTGTGAGCCACAGTCCAGGTCCGGTGACGGAGCGACGGAGGGGTGCCCCCGGTGGGCCGCACACCCTGCCTCCCCATCCAGTGACGGGCAGCCTGGAAATCTGGAGTCGAAATATTCTCTTCTCCCCTGACCCTCCCACATCTCCTGGGCTTGTGAGCAGGAAGACAAGGTTCCCCAGGTAGAGGTCGTGGCCAGGTCCGAAGGCCCCTCGGTCTCGAGACGTGCCCTCCAGGCTGCTGCTTACCGGCACCTTCTACCACCGAGGGCTCCCTACAGCCCGGCATCCATTGCTCCGTCGGAAACGCTTGCCGTAGGCTGCGCCGTGGCCCCGGGAAGTCCGCGTGGGGCTGTGCCTCTGCCCAAAGCAGGTTCCTCTGCTGCAGTCAACACCAGGCCGCAGGGCTGCGCATCCTCCTGCCCAGGACGGCAGACCCTCCACTCCCTGGCCCCAACGTTTGCGACAGGACTGTCCTTGAGTGGCCGAGTGGCCTCGTGGTCCAGGATGGGCGGTGATTTGTGGCTTTCCTGAGCTGGGATGGGAGTTCGCTTGTTGTAAAATCAGCGTTGGACTGAGTCACCGCTCGTGAGTGAGCCTAGCTGGCTGCCCTACGCCTGCTCTGTGGGGGACTCTGTGGCCCTGTGTTCAAGGTTACTTCTGGAATTTCCACAGAGTCCGGACGTGGAAGAGCTTTCTGGTTTGCTGCCTGTATCTTACGGCAGAAATAAAACACGAGAGAGATGAACGTGGGGACTTGGCAAAACCTTTGATCCCTCCCTCCCTCCCTCCCTGTCTCTGCACATGTACACAGATGCACACACGTGTGCGAGGGTTCTCACGTGTGCGTGTGTTTGCCTGTGTCTGGGTCTTTCTGTCTCCAGGGCCTTCCAGGCTGGACACGGGCTTCCCCCAGCTGCTCCTACTCTTACTCCAGGGTCAGTGCCGCGGGAAAGAGGCGCGTGGGGGCGGTCAGGGCAAGGCAAAGCTACTCTGCCCCCCTCATGGCCACACCCGAGTGGGGTGGGCACAGCCTACGAGGCCACCCCACCATCGTGCATGTGTTCAGCGGGTGTAGTGTAGACCCGGTGTGCTGTCCCAGAGGCCCTCCCATTAAAGGCCCGTTGTGGCCACTGGGGCCCTGGAGGGTGAGGCCAGCTGTGCCCTGCCCGCTAGCATGTGGCCTTTGGTTGAAAGCAGAGAAAGGAAGCTCGACGTTGGACCCTCTGTCCAGGTGGGCCTGAGGTCTCTGGGCAGGTGGAGGCTTGTGGTCTTGGTGACCTGGTGACCCGCAGGTGGGCAGCTGTGGGACATGGACAGGGGCGAGGGTGTCGGACTTCATGGTGCAGAGCTCAGTGGTGGGGAACAAGGTCTGGTCTCGTGGTAGGGACAAGAATAACAGTGACACTGTCCTCATCTCTTGGACCGATGTTCAAGAAGGTATTATGCTCTGGTCCTCAAGGCAGAGACAGCATTATCGGTGGAGGGGCGCATGCTGTGTCCTCAGGCGGGGGAGCAGAGTGGCCACGAGTCCAGCTCAGAAGACCTCCGTGGTTGTCCTTACATAAGGGCCAGGGGCCGTCAAGGTCTCTCCTGCAGACAAGGCCCACGCCCGCTGCCCTCCCCGCCACGGCCCATTGCCACCCACCACCGCCCCGCATGCCCGCCACCCACACCGTCTTTCCCCGCTGCCCCCTCAGGCACACTGCCCACCGTCCGCGCCCCTGCCCTTCCCCGCCCCTGTCCACGCCCCGTCCACGCCCACGCCCCGCCCACGCCCCGCCCACTCCGTCGCGCCGTCCACGCCCCGTCCACCCCGCCCACCATCCGCGCACTCCACTGCGGGGCCTCTGCACCCCCCTCCCTGCACCTGCCCCAGGGATGCTGTCCGAGTGATTGATGTCCGTTTCGATGGGAGCCTGTCAAGACACCACTGCCTTTCCAATTCTGGCTAAGCCGACTGCGGTTTGTCAGTCTCCCTGCACGGGTCCAGCTTGTTGCTTCCAGTTTCGTGCAGTTTCCATCTCGCCTCCCAGCTTCCCCTCAGCCCATCTGATCCTGCTCCCCCTGCGGCGCTTCCGCGAGGCCTCCCGCTGCTGCAGGCTTGGCGGTCGGGCGGCGGCTTGGGGACTCCAGCAGGGAGGGCGGCTGCGGATTGTCACTGAGGAGGGACAGTGTCCATAGCAACCCTCCAGCTGCCACTGTACCAGGAGGGAAGGGGGCAAAGCAGGGAAGTGAGCCAGATGCCTGCCCTTCTGCATTATTCATATCAAAGTGCTGGGCACCGAGGCCGGGCTGCAGCCGGGGGCCTGGGCTTGGAGGGCACGGGGCAGGGGTGGGGAGCTGGTGGGGAGGGGTGGGGAGGGGCGCGGGCGGGGGAGGGCGGAGCTGGCAGGGAGGGCAGAGCTGGCGGGGAGGGGTGGGAAGGGGCGCAGGAAGGGAGGGGGGAACCGGGGGGAGGGGTGCGGGGGGGAGGGGGGAGCTGGTAGAGGGTGGAGGGGGAGGAGGAGCTGGGGGGGAGGGGGGAGAAGGGGCGCGGGGGGGGGAGCTGGCGGGGAGGGGTGAGGAGGGGGGAGCCAGTGGGAAGGGGTGGGGAGAGGCACGGGGCGGGGGGAAGGGGGGAGTTGGCGGGGAGGGCAGAGCTGGCGGGGAGGGGTGGGGAGAGGTGCAGGGGGGCAGGGGGGAGTTGGCGGGAGGGCAGAGCTGGCGGGGAGGGGTGGGAAGAGGTGCAGGGGGGGAGGGGGGAGTTGGCGGGGAGGGCAGAGCTGGCGGGGAGGGGGGAGCCAGTGGGGAGGGGTGGGGAGAGGTGCGGCGGGGGTGGGGTGGGGTGGGCGGAGGGGGGAGCCGGCAGGTAGGGCCAGGGTGGCGTGCCAGGGCCGTGCAGCAATCAATCGAGCGAGGAGAGGCCCCTTGAGGGGACCCTGGCTCTGTCCCTTGTCCTCACCTCACTTGTGGGCCTAGGCGACCTCCCATCTCGGAGAGGGAGGCCATCCGTGCTGAGAGGGCGGGGCCTGGAGGCCGCTCGTGGCCCCTCCGCCCTCTCCTCCTGCATCACCGAGGGTGGCAGCAGGGGTAATTCTTCCCCGATGGGGGGAAAAGTCAAGGAACCTGCCAGGAGGAGCTACCTCTGCGAAATGTTCACGAGGGTGCATCCTGGCCCCAGACGCACCCCTGGGCCTCCACGGAAGGAGGCAGGTGGTTGGCGGGCGGAGGGGGGGGCGTTCTGCTTGGGATCTCCCCGCGCGCCTCCCGGGAGCAGGGAGTGCAGAGCTGTGCGCACCTGCCACCAGCAGAGGGTGCCACACTCCCCACAAACCGGGGCAGGCCGCGTGAGCGGAGTGGGGGGGCAGGTTGGTGAGCATCAGCCCGCTGGGCCTCAGTCCCGGGGCCGGAGCTGGGCCGCGAACCCCCGGGCCCTCCCTGCTTTAGTTGCCACCGGTCAGCTGGGGTCTGGGGAGGGGCCGACAGCAACAGCTGGCGTCCAGGGCTCAGGCCTCAGGTGCCCGCCGGGCCCCTGGGAGAGGTGGATCTCACGGTCCCCTAACTCAGGAGGGTGGTCCAGCGAGGGTGGCAGCGACGGGCTCACTGCCTCCCTCCGCACCGGGGGCCTTGGCCCTCCCCAGGGCAGCTCGGGTGCCTGTTCTGGGCTTGTGACACTGCTGGAGGTGCTAGCTTCCTCTGAGCCCTTGGGACTGGGGCCAGGAGCATGCTCTGTGCCAGGCACTGTGGTAGGCACTGGGGAGGCCCAGGGAACGAAGCAGACAGAAACCCTGCCCCCAGGAAGCTGAATCTCTGCAGGGGCAAGGGTGCCCTCACCCATGCTACTACAGCGTGGGGCCGGAGCGGACACACCCCTGTGACCCCGGACGGGCCCTGTCAGTCCTGGGCAGACAGGCTCTGGGGACGAGGCTGAGAGCCGTGCCCTGGCCAAGCAGGGATCTGCAGGGGCCTTCCCTCGGCCACAGCACGGTGACAAAGTGCTCTCTCTCCCCAGTTCTCATGCCCTCTCTCCAGACACGGTGTCCGCACCTTTGCTCTGAGCCTTGACCCCTCAAGTAAATAGACACGGCATCCGGACTGACTCATCTGGCCGGACGCTCCAGTTTTCCCCCCAAAGCTGCCGCAGAGGCATTTAACCGTGTCTGATGTTCACAAGCAGTTGCGCAGGGAGGCACGGACGGGCCGGGTCTGTGCGCTCAGAGCGGGGCACCTGCTGGTGTGCCGCGGGCGGGACCGTGGTGGCTCTGAGCCGGACGGGCCGAGCGCCCGTTCCCTGCGGCTCCACACCATCCTCAGGCCTCGCCCGGACCCGCAGGAGCCCCGTCAGCCCCACAGACCCCCACCTTCCCGCTCCTTTTGTCCGACGCAGGTTCACGGAGAAGCTGGAGCAGGAGGCCCGTTTTCTCGGCGGCGGTGGCTGCATGCAGGGGTGGCCGGTGAGTGGGCAGACCTTCTGGCTTGGAGCGGGCATCTTGCCTCCCGAGAACAAGAGCGAGCCAGCCACCTTCTCGGAACCGGAGCTCCGTTTCCTTGTCTGCAGAATGGGACGCTAATCTTACCCCATTGGCTTGTCGAAAACACCGGAGCAGGAGCCCGGCTCCAAGTAAATGCCCCAGGGCGTGGCTCCTTGCGCTGGGTGTCCCCATCAGAGCGACCCGGGTGAGGTTTCAGTTTTTCTCCGGCAAAGCAGGAGGCTGGAGGGGACAGCGTGGTGCTGAGGGGCCAGCACCCACGGGTGGCCGGGAGCTGCTGGTGGGGGGTGCCGTGGCCTTGCCTTACCCGTTCTCTGTTGAGGCCTGGAAAAGGCTGGGTGGGTTTTAGTTGTGAGCCCCCCGCCCGGGCATCTGGTCATTCGGGGACCCAGGAGAACTTTGCTCACCGGTCAGTGCCTCCTATGGCCAGTGGCAGGTAAGGGGCAAGCAACGTGTCCGGGGCCAAAGTGCCCTGAACTCCCGTGTGTGCAGACCCGCTCACTCCCTGCTTCCGTGCAGGTCTGAGTGCATGTGGGGAGGGGGGGTTGGGGGAGGTGCAGGGTTGTGTGTGTGCCTTACAATGTACCCCATAAGCTCCTGTCACCAAGGGGCTTGTGGTGTGAATTACACACAGGGAAAAGACATGCACAGAGACAGCTACGGCACAAGGCGTGAGGTGAAGGCGTCCCCAGAAAGACACAAGCAAGGTGCTAAGGGAATTCAGGAGGGGATGGTGTCACGCTGGGGGAAGGGGCAGAGGAGGGGAGGTCTGGGACGGCTTTGCGTGCTCGCCTTAAATTCCAGTAGGACCAGATACGGAGTGGGGTGGGGGTGGCATTCCCGGCGGCACGAGTGGGAAAGAGCGGGAGTCTAGGGTCAGAGGGGTCCAGGTCCAAATCCCCGACTAACTGGTGACCCAAGCGAGTCACTTAAACCTTCCTAACTATTAGTTTACAGAGTGACGGCATAAAGGATGGGCACTAGAGCCTTCCTGACCTGCCTTTCGGGGCTGCTGGGAGGTGGGATGGAGTAGTTCATGTGCGAGTGCTGTTCGGACCCTGGAGTTGCTTTTATTATTAAAATAATAAGGCTTCTAGATAAGAACATGGTAATGGCCGCACCTGGATGGGCTAGTAAGCTGTTTGGTCCGATGCCCCAACCGTCCAGGGTCTGAGGGAGGGTGTGGTTGACTTTCTGATACTGTCTCTCCTTGGAAGGTTAAGGATATCCCTTAAATGCCAAGCCTTGTTATTTTATTTCTCTCTCTCTCTCTCTCTAATGTGTATTTATTTAGTTGGGGGGGGGGGAGAGAGAGAGAGAGAGAGAGACAGAGGGAGAGAGGGAGAGAGAATGCCAAGCAGCCTCCACACTCAGTGTAGAGCCTGACGCGGGGCTCAATCACAAACTGAGATCATGACCTGAGCCAAAATCTAGTCAGATGCTCAACCAACTGAGCCACCCAAGCCCTCCTCATGGGATTTTCTAAAAACTATTATTTATCCTATATCTAAATTCCATCCGTCTATCCCATCCATCCACCCACCCTCTGTCCACCCATCCCTCATCCATCCATCCATCCATCCATCCAATAAACCTTTATTGAGTAGATCCTTGCTTAGCTCTGGGGATACAGAAAAAAATGAGGCGCCTTCTCTGTGCTCATTGAGTTCGCAGTCTAGTGGGAAAGACAGCCATATAAGCCACAAATCATCACTTTCCTTAACCCCGTTTTCAGACAGTTCTACCTTTGGCAGCAACAGTTTCCACAGAGCATGGATTATGGGACTTCAAGGTCAGTGATCTTAGGTATCATCTCTTCTATGTCATTCATTTCACCGACGGGGAAATCGTGGTGGTTATTTGTTGTGGAAAATGCTACAACGTCCTCTTGTTTGCTTCTGAATGACCTCTCCTGGATTTTAATTTCAGTTCAGTTCACCTTTATGAAACATCTACTATGGGCAAGATCTGCAGTTACAGTGATGGACAAGACACCATTTCTGTCCTCAAGAAGGTCACAGTCAAGGGGGAAAAGGACACACAAACAGGTAACAGCCACACTGCTTGATAAAGACGGGGGTAGAGCACAGGGCGTGAAAGTATAGAAGAAGGGCCCCTGATCTGGATTTGGGGAGCTCAGGGGAGGCTTTCTAGAAGGAAGACCTGTGAGTCATCTCTTGAAGGGCAAAGAGAAACCTGTTAGATGAAGAGGACAGAAGGGCATGCCAGGCAGAAGGAAGCTTGGCTTGTTGGAGGACCCGGAGGCGGGTATTATTGGGGCTTAAGGAGGGAGGCGGTGGGGCGCGAGCGGAGAGGAGGTGGGGCGAGGGGCAGCGTGGTGTGGGGCTGGTGGCCAAAGGCCGTCTCTTCCTCCCCGGGCTTGATGAGCGCAACCTCACTCGCTTCCCCCGAGCCCAGAAGCCCCACCGCACCCGCTGGCCTTCGTCCCTGAACAGGTGCCCCTCTATCTGTTGTCCCTTGCTTTATTGAGCTTTGCAGATACTCCATGTTTTTACTTTGCAAATGGAAGGTTTGTGGCCACCCTGGGTCGAGCAAGTCTATCGGTGTCATTTTTGTGACAGCATTTGCGCCCTCTGTGTCTCCGTGTCCTATTTTGGTAATTTTTGCAACATTTCAAACTTCTTCATTATTATATTTGTTATGGTGATCCGTCATCAGCGAGTACGACTTGTTGAAAGTTCGGATGATGGTTAGCAGTTTTTAGCGATAAAGCCTTTTTCAAAAAGATTTCAAGTAATCTCTGTACCCAGCATGGGGCTTGAACTCACAACCCCGAGATCGAGAGTCAGTACCCCCTGACGGACTCAGCCAGGTGCCCCTCGATAAGGTATTTTTAAATTAAGGTACATACGTTGGTTTTTGTAGATAATGCTATTGCATACTTAGTAAACTATAGCGTAGTGTAAACATAACTTTTTAAAAATAAAGTTTATTTATTTTTGATAGAGAGAGAGAGAGAGATGGAGAGAGCGAGCGTGCAGGACAGAGCATCCCAAGCAGGCTCCGTGCTGACAGCACAGAGCCTGACGTGGAGCCCGGACTCACAAACTTGGAGATCATGACCTGAGCCGAAATCGAGAGTCAGACACCTAACCGACTGAGCCCCCCGGGCGCCCGGAGTGAACAGAACTTTTGTGTGCAGGGGGAAACCGGAAAATTCATTGGCTTGCTTTCTTGCGATATTTACTTTCCTGCAGGGGGCTGGGACCGAGCCCGAGGCGTCTCTGAGGTGCCTGAGGAGGCCGATTCGCCTGAAGGAAGAGCCCATCGTGTGGCTCAAGCGCCACCACCCCCACGAAGCCTCAGTGTGCTACCTCCGCCTTCAATGAGCCGTCCTGTCTCCACCACACTTGGGATCTGGGTCGCGGCTCCTTTTCATCCATGAAAGTATAGCCTCTGTGGTGAGACCATAAGCTCCTGAGGGCTGCCTGTGATTACGTTTAGTTTAATAAATACCAAGAAGACCGAGCCCTACTGATGTGGATTTCGGGACACGTGGAAAGTGCTGGGGCTTTGGGGTTGGATTTGATTCTGGCCATGCCACTAGGTCCCCGTTAGTAACTGCGGGCAAATTTTAACACCCGCCTGCTGCCTCAGTTTCCTCCTCTGTAAAATGGCTGATGGCTCCAAGTCACCGGTTGTTCTGAGGACCTGGGTGTAGCTGGGGGCTGGGGGACGGGCTGGGGCTTCCCAGCAGGGGGGCTTCAGCCCGCAGCAGTGGAGGGCAGGCGAGGCGGCAGGCCAGGGTGGGGGAGCTGATGCCATCCGGGCCGGGCTGAGCAGCTCCCAGTGTGGTCCGGTGGGCTGGCCCGCGAATACCCGCTCGCATCTGTCCCTCCCCCCAACCCCGAGAGGCGGGGACCCTACTTTTATCTTGTTTTTTCGGGGGGGAAGCTGAACATCAGAAGGTAGTTAGCTGCCTGTGGTCGCGTGGCCACCGTGTGGCAGAGGGGACTCCAGCCTGGGCTCTCGGCCACGAAAGCCCGGGCTCTGCGCTCTCCCCACTCCAACAGGGCGGCCGCGTGGAGGAGCCGATTCCGTGGCTCCGCTGTCCAGCTCCAGCCATTTCCAGAAGAGTCTGCAGTGGACCTTCGGCTCTGGCACAGTTTGGTCCCCCCACGCTGTCCGTGACAGCAGGACATAGTGTAACAGTCCTTGTCTGGATCCAGAGGGCACAGCCGGGAGACTCGGAGGCGGGAGGCTGGCCCAGAAGGGTCAGCTGAAGCGGGAGGCAGGTCACGGTGCCGGAGGGGCACAGAAATGCCCAGGAGCCTGGCCCTGAACAATGATTCTCACAGCCCAGATGCTGTATCTGGCACTGAGAACCGATGCTAACGGCACGTTGGGCTACTAACAACTAATTTATTAGGAAATCATTAAGCCTAACAGGTGCTTTGTCTGGGGATGGGGGTGGGGGGAGAAGAGCAAGAAGACAGAGGGGAAAGGGAGGGAGGGCAGGGCATGCGGAGGGCGGGTGGGCTCTGGAGGGCCTGCACGGCCACGGGCAAGCACGGGAGACGCCAGGCTCGGGTCTGACCCGGGCGCTATGACTGGTGCCGGCGGGGTGGGGGTGCAGGGGGAACGACCACGTCGCTGGTGAGAACAACCACCATCGGGATTATTGTGTGCAGCCGTACTCAGGTTTCTGGGGTTGTGGCTTAGATTACAAGTAATATTTAGCTCTTAATCGCAGCCAACAGGGATTGCAGAGGTGAGGCTGGCACGCAGAGGGCTCTCTGGCCCGTTTGTTGGGAGCTCTGTCCACTTGCAGCTCGGCATTCAAGAGAGCTGCTTTAGAAACCCACTGTGTGTGTGTGCATGTGTGTGCGCGTGCACACGTGTGTGCACACGAGCATGCTTGTGGGCCAGTGCTCGCTCACCTAGGTACACACATGTGTGCACATACCGGGGTGTATGGCTCTCCTGCCTTTCCCCTTCCTGGACAGAAAAATCATTTCTCCCTCTGAAACCCCGGCTGTGCCTGGGGATCCCGTCACCTCCCCTTCCTCACTGATCCCTAAATCAGCTGCGGTTAGAAGGGGAAATGAATTCTGCTCTGCTCCCTTCTCTTTGGAACTCCCTTTGCACACAGTGGGAGCTTAATAAATACTTGATGATGGCTCTGAACCTGGGAAGCGGGCAGCTGTTCCCAGCTCTGACTCTCAGGGCCCCACAGGGCAGATCAGGTGGGGGAGTGGCCACGGCGGGGGGGGGGGGGGGGGATGGGGGGGGTTTCAGTCTTCCTCCCAGACGCTGTGGTGACGCCGCAGCGCCCGGGAGCTGGTCTGTTTCACACGCCCTGCTGTGGGAAGGCCGGTTTTCCTGCAAGCCTTCTCTGGGTCCTTCCCAGCACGCGGGCCACTTCATGGAGGACCCGCTTTGCCCTGAGCAGCACAGTGGAAAGGCCTCCGGGCGGACGGGATAGCAGCTGTGGGTCCCGCTGACCTGGGTTCAAATCCCAGCACCCTCCACCGGCCCGGTGACATCTGGCAATTTACTTACCTGTGCTTGTGTGATCTGTTCTTCAGTTTTCATCTGTAAAAGGAGAATGATGACATCATTTGCATAGGGTTGAAGTGGGGGGTGGAAGTAACAAAGCGGCGCCTGCACGCTTACTGCCGGCGTTCAGTAGGTGAGCTTACCCACCTGGGGTCGGGAGACTGGGGGGCCCGTCTGCTCTGTGACCCCTGGAGCTGTAGCTCAACGTCTCGGAGCATCAGGCTGTGAACTGGGGACACCAGGCCCACGTCCCCGGGCGTCTGGGGTCGACCTGCGGTAGACCCTGGCCGGTAACGACCGGCGGCCTGCCCGCCCCACCCCCGCGTCAGGGTGCGCAGCCCCCTCCTTGCGAGGCCCCGCTCCTCCTCCCCAGCGCGCCGCGCGCGCGCACGTCCCCGTCGCCTCGCGGGCTTGTGCCACACCTGTCGCAGCCGAGAGGGCCGGCCCGGGGTGGGGGGGTGGGGGGTGGGGGTGGGAGGGGCGGCGGAAACTACAGCTCCCAGCCCTCGCCGCGCGGCCCGGGCCGGGGGGTGGGGGGTGGGGGGTGGGGGGTGGGGTGGGGGCGGCGGGCCCCTCCCCCGGGGAGGAGCCCGCGCGGGGGCGGAGTCAGGAGGCGGTGGCGCCCCGAGCCGAGCCAATGAGCCCCGCTGCCACCAAGTGGGCTGGGCCTGCAGCGGAGCGCTGGCCGCGGGAGGGGAGAGCAGAGCTGTTGAGCCCGCGAGGAGCGAGGCTGAGCCTGGCCGTGCGCGCTCCCAGAGGGCCGCCTCCTGAGACGGAGTTCCTTCCCCGCTTCTTCTTGCCCCAGGCCCCTCCTGCCCAGGGCCATGCACCCCTGAGTGGCGGCGTCTGGACCCCGGGCAGCCCCAGAGAACCGGAGCCGGAGAACGAAGACGGGGCCAGGACACCTGCTGGGGGCTTGGATGCCCGGCTGCCTCTGAGGACATCTTTGGAGCGAGAGTGGCTTTGGGGTGGGGGGTTGTGCCGCAGGGAATCCAGCCAGGCCCCAAGATGGACACTTCTGGGCACTTCCATGACTCGGGGGTGGGGGACCTGGATGAAGACCCCAAGGGTCCCTGCCCGTCGTCCGGGGATGAGCAGCCGCCGCCGCCGCCGCCGCCGCCGCCGCCCCCAGCAGCCCCCCAGCAGCCCCCGGGACCCCTGCTGCAGCCTCCGCAGCAGCCCCAGCAGCAGCCAGCGCGTCCCCTGTCTCTGCTCGCCCAGGTCCAGAGCCAGCCCGTCCAGCCCGGCCTGCCGCACTCCTCACCCACGACGCTCAGGGGCCCCCCTTCGGCCAACTCCACCGCTGCCCTCCGCCCCTCCTCCAGGCAAGGCAGCCAGTTCAATCTCAATGACCACTTGCTCGGCCACTCTCCAAGCTCCACAGCCACAAGTGGGCCCGCTGGCGGCGGCCGGCACCGGCAGGCCAGCCCCCTGGCGCACCGGCGGGACAGCAACCCCTTCACGGAGATCGCCATGAGCTCCTGCAAGTACAGCGGGGGGGTCATGAAGCCCCTGAGCCGGCTGAGCGCCTCCCGGAGGAACCTCATCGAGGCCGAGCCCGAAGGCCAGCCCCTCCAGCTCTTCAGCCCCAGCAACCCCCCCGAGATCATCATCTCCTCCCGGGAGGACAACCATACCCACCAGACCCTGCTCCACCCCCCCAACGCCACCCACAACCACCAGCACGCCGGCCCCGGCCCCGGCCCCGGCCAGGCCACCTCCGCCGGCAGCGCCACCTTCCCCAAAGCCAACAAACGGAAAAACCAAAACATTGGCTATAAGCTGGGACACAGGAGGGCCCTGTTCGAAAAGAGGAAGCGTCTCAGTGACTATGCTCTGATTTTTGGGATGTTTGGAATTGTTGTCATGGTGATAGAGACCGAGCTCTCTTGGGGTTTGTACTCAAAGGTAGGGCTGCAGTTTCTCTTTATACCTTGAACAAAAGGAATATGTAGGTAGCAACAGAGAGAGAGAGAGAGAGAGAGAGAGAGAGAGATGGATGGAGAGGAAAGGGAGAGAAGATTGATGGAGGGCGGTGGTGGGGAGAGGCGTTTGCTCAATTAGATGGAGCGCTCGAACTTGGCTTGCTTTCCCAACCCCGGGAGAATTCATTCCTCGCCTTCTGGGGGGAGCACCCCCCGTGCACTGTGTCTGTTGCAGACTCTGTGCCGGGGAGGTTGAAAGAGTCCCTTCTGAGAAACCGTTTTCCTCCTGGCTCACGCGAACCAAAGCGGAGCCCAGCGGCTTCACGCACCAATTAATTACACTCTGCCTTGATGTGCCTGCCAGTCCCCGCGACTCCCCCTCCGCTCCCGCCCTGCTCCACTCCATTTTCCCCAGGATGGAAGAGAAATAAATGTCTGGGTGGGGGGTGGGGACTCCATGCCTGTCCCTTCTCTGCGGCTTCTCCCCCTCTTCCCAAGTTTCTCTTTTCCTCCTCGTCCCCGACAGACTTTTGGGCAAAATAGAAACGCACCCGTGACCCGAGTCTCCCGGGGGAGGGGGGGCACGGGTGAAAACAGGGGCGGAGGGAACCCGCGGCCCTTTCCCTCGGGAGAGAGCACTCAGAATAAAGCTGCTGCCGCCTGACGAAAATGGCTACAGGTGTCCCCAGCAGAGCAGGTGGGTGCCGCCGTGGCCTGAGCCCCGGGGAGCACCTCTCCCTCAGATGGGCTG
Organism: Panthera onca; assembly: GCF_046562875.1. Taxonomy (NCBI): domain Eukaryota; kingdom Metazoa; phylum Chordata; class Mammalia; order Carnivora; family Felidae; genus Panthera; species Panthera onca. The sequence continues at coordinate 70,961,740 of NC_138355.1, forward strand.
ACAGGGCTCCCGGATCAGTCAGGTGGAGCGTGTGCACAGCCGGGGCGGCTGGTGGCTGGGCTTCAGCCTCAGGCTTGGAGATCACGGCCTTTGGCGGGGGCGGGGGTGGGGGGGGTGGTGGTGATTCCCGGCAGGTGGGTTCCTGCCACGCTCGGCCTGCTGGGGGCCCTCGTGCTGCGGGCTGGAGGGCTCGGGGGACCCGGGCACTCATTGGACAAGCGGATTTCTTCCCACTCTACCCCTCACCCCCGATTTGTTGTTGGGGAGGAGGGTGTGTGAGTGCATGTGTGCGTGCTGGCCTGTCCCTTGGATTTCTCTTCCTATTTGTCATTTCGGGCAGGGGGTGGCTGGGAGGGGTTCAGCTGTTGGAGGTTTCAAATAGAGCCTGTTTCAGGCTGGGCCCAGCTGCTGTGGGGCTGTCACATTCCTTGTTGAGATCCAGCCGCAAAAACCTAGGAGGTGCTGATCGGATTTCCCTGTCCCCAGCCTCTCTCTCCAGCAGGGCACGGGCAGAACCGTCAAGCCACCTGAGTAGCCAGGACCTAGACTTCCTTCTGTGCAGAGGGTCCCCCAGGGCCCCAGCTGCTCAGAGGGGGCTGCCCCAGCTGGCTGCATGTCCGTAGCATGGGGTTTGAGCCCCTCAGAGAGCAGAAGTGAGTGGGGTTCCCGGCCGAAACAGCTCACTTAGTCATGCCCGAAGGCTGCAGCTCTCAGGGCCGCCTGGGGGGGGGGGGGGGCAGGGCGCTGGTGGGGGGGGGAGGGGCTGTCCCCCTCGGCGGGGCTCTGGCTCCTTCCAGCCACCCGTGGGGACCAGGAGCCGTCACCGAGGGAGAATGATGAAGGCCCCGGGACTAGGAGGTGGGGGGAAGGGGAGAGACCAGCACCCCAGTGACCCCGGGGGTCGGAGCTCTTCGGAGGACCCGGCTTGGGGCAGGTCTGTGCGCGTGGTCTTCATGTCACAGGAGGGTTGCCACTGGCAGGAGAGGGGCCAGGGCAGGGAGAGGGCCTCACCCGGAGCCGGAGGAAGCGGGGTCCGGTGTGGAGCAAGGGTCAGGGGGCCAACGGGCTGGGTGTCCCCCGCTTCTAAACCGTTGGCGCTCAAGGCGGCACGAGGGGTTATGACCAGGAAGGTCCTGCTGGGCCCAGCTGGTGCGGTGGCTGCCTTGTGTGCCCCTGGGACAGCCCTGGCTGTAGAAACAAGGCTCCCTTTAACCCGCTCCCCTGCCTGCCAGCCTTCCCGTCTGCCGTCTATTCGGGAAGCAGCATTTCCTGGGGTCTCCCGTGTCAGGGCCCGTGGACCCAGGAGGAGGAAGGCGGCTACCCCTCTCGTCCCAGACACAAACAGGATCATTTTAGGGAATCAGAGTGAAGGTTGGATCCCAGCTCGGTCGCTTCCAGAGCTGGGATCTCGGACAAGCCATGTAACTTCTGCGAGCCGGTCCCCCAGCTGTCAGTGGGGAGAGCGAACTTGCTAAGTGTAAGGCTCCAACACGGGGCCTCATGTCATTGTTATTAATAGTGGTGATGAGGGCAGAGAGGTCTTTCCCACCAACTCTGGCTCCGGAATCAGCTGGGCCCTTGACAGACTGGGAGCTAACGCTCGTCAGTGGCGTGAGAAGTTGCGTCTTGTCGGGGAGAAGTTCTGAGAGGGGCTGGAAGCACCTCCGATCACGGGTGGGTGGTAGGGAGGGCACGTCTGCCCCCAGGCTCTACCGTGGCCAGCGGGTTTGGGGGAGGAAGGAGTGTCGCCAGCTGGGAAAGCTGGGCTGCCCTCTCTTTCGCTGGGGATCTCTGGGTGTCCGGGTGGCTTTGCTGACCCGTGTGGACGTAGTCCAGGCGGGCTGGTAGCCGTGCACTGGTGGGGGGCTTCCCGCTCACGGGCCCTCGGAGGGGTCCCCGCTGCTTCCCCGAGTGATTGAAGGCGGCTGACGGGTGCCAGACCTGCAGCTTTCTGGAGCTCTCTGTTTTCCTCCACGGGGCTGCGGACCCCCCTTTGCGTCTTTGGCCGATACTTGTTGCTGGGGGAGAATCTGCCACGTGGGGCTGGCTCTCTGGAGACGGAACCTGGCCCTGCCCTGAGGCTCAGAGTTCGTGCAAAAGGGAGCCAGAGTGAGGAGGTGAGAAGTCGGCCAGGGTGGTCCTCGGTCCCCTCCTCACAAGCCTGAGGTGACGCGGGGGGGGGGGTGGGAGGTGGGCCAAAGCAGGGTCCAGATGGCAGGAGGGGCGGGGCCATGAGTCCCCCCCACCCCGTAGCAGACAAGTGCCCGAGGCGGCCCTCGTGGGCTCCGACTGGTTCCGGGCTATCCCTGAACTGGACGAAGAGTCTAGGGTTAAAAAAACAAATAGGTGCTTTATGTCAAGGGCATAGACACCGTGGCAGGGCCGGGGTTAGAGGTCCCGCCGAGAGGTCCCAGGGATGTGGTCTGTCACGTCTGTGCCCGTCAGGACGGAGGCAGCGATGCTTTGGGGACGCCCTGGCATTCCGTGCTCCTCCAGACTTGGTCTGAGGCACACCTCCGGCTGTGCTGTGTGCACCGGGACCACAGGGCCCGGCCCCCTCCATCCCGGAGCCGAGGAGCCCCCGGCCCCGGCTGGCCGGTCCCGTGGGGGCCTCCTCGCAGGGACCTCTGGTGTCGGCTGTGACCACCGGAGGGGGGGGGGGCAGAAATGCTGCTGCCACAAGGCAGCCGTCTCCGTCCCCGTGTGTGCCCAACCTCCAGCCCCTACCCGCCCCCGGACTCACCTCCCTGGCAGAACTGACCGCTGCCGGGGGCCCCGCTGCTCTTCCCGCTGCCCCTGCCTGGCCTTGCTGTGGGGACCGCCGCGGCCACGGGTCCCCCTGGCCCGTCTCCTCCCACGCGTGGCCTCCCCCCCACCCCGGCTCCAGCGCTCTTCCTCCTTCAGAACACCCGGGGTGGGGGAGGCAGGCTTCTCCGCACGCCCAGGGGGGCCTGGGCTCCTGGCCGTCCGCGCTGCGAAGAAAACGGGGTCCCCTCGGGCCGACTTGTGGGGTGTCTTTGCTGACCTCACAGAGGTCAGGGGGTCCACCCTCGGCCTCCAGCCCGGATGACCGAGCAGGTTCGCGGGTCCCCGCGCGGGAAGCCCCTGTCTGCATAAGGGCAAAGTGGCAGCTGGGCTCGGCGGGGTGACCGGCCCGCGCCTCCTGCCAGACCCGGGAGCCGCGTTGGGCGGGTAGGCGGCGTGTTTGCGGACAGCGGCCTCGGGGTGCCCGTGCCTGTGGTTTCCGGTGTGTTGGCGTTGCTGAACGGGACGGAGCCCTCCGGGGACCCTCATGCGTCACGGCCTGCAGGGCACGGCGGCAGGAGGCGGGAGGGTCGGAGCCAGGGGTCTGTTTTGCGCCGAGGTCACGCTGAGTGTCTTGGCCCAGGGAGGACTCGTGAGCCGCCCTGAGAGCGTGGAAGCAAGGCCCTGCTCCCACCCAGGGTGGTGGCGACCTTATTTATGAGCTTCGCGACGGCCTACGGCTGAGTCAAACGTTTGTAACCCCAGAGGGGACGACTCAACAGTACCTGCTTCCCCTTAGGCATCGTCACGCTGTTTGTAACCGTCCGGGAGGGACTTCGGGGTGCCTGCCTCCCCCACCTGCCCCCCAAGCAGCGTCCATCGCTGGGCGTGTCTGCTGTGCAGGCTGATCGGAAAGCTGGGGGACCCCCTCGCCTGCCCCTCACAGAGCTTTCGGGGAGGGGCACTGGCGAGGCCGCGGTCCAAAGACCGCGAAGGTAACTTCAAAACATCGAAGGTAAAGCAACACAAACCGAAAGGAAATTCGAGTAACCGCCGTAGAGAAGCCGCGGCCTGGATGGCAATGTAAAATCAGAAGACAGAGCTTTGGTTCTGTGGCAGTTATTTGTAAAGCACATTTGGGGGAGAAAATGAGTACGTATGAGAGAGTGAGGTTGTGAGGGGGCAGCGTGGAGGCCCCGCTGTGCTGGCTCAGCGGCAGGCCCGCCCTTCATTCGGACCTGTTTTCCTTCTCTCTCTTTCCAAACCCCAAAGGGAGAGGGAAAGAATCAGTCATTCCTCTTTAAATAATGAGGGGGGGATTGGGAGGCCACGCTGTTCCCGGAGCCGTGGGGAGGAAGTTCTGGGCCTTTTCTTCTGCGGAGGAAAGTCTGCAGGAGGAGGCCAGGAGGAGGCCAGGGTTCCGCGGCGCCCCCGGGCTCCCCCCGGCCCCCCAGGGGCTCGGCTGCAGGCAAGGGTGCCGGAGGTGGGCTGGGGGCTGGCCCTGTGCCGGCCGCTGGGCGAGGGGGAGGCAGGGGCCGCTCTGTGCTCTGCCTCGATGGCTGTCCTCTGTCCTGGCTGGAGTGCTGGGAGGCGTGGGTGTGGTCCCGTCCCCTTATAGAGAAGTCCCCAGGCCGGACGCTGTCAGTGGGCTGTCAGTGGGCGGCGGTGCTGGGGTGAGAACCCGGGGCCCTCGGCCCATCTGACTCCCGAGTTGAGGCCTTTCCTCGCCTGCTGCTGCCGGAGAAACTGTTTATGATTCCGCAGAGAGACAGATCTAGGTGGCCAGGCCGGAGACCCGCGTGCCCCACACTGGGAGGGAGGGAACTGTACCGGGGAGGGGCGGGGAGAGCGGGGCAGGTGCAGCCTGGGTGCCGGGTGAGGTGGTGGACAGGCCCCGGGGCGGTGCTGGAGGCCTGGCCGTACTGCCCCCGGGTGATGATGGACAGGGCGGGTGTGGGGGTTATAGACAGAACGAGAGCTCTCTCTGTGAGGCTCCCCGCCCCCCAAACCTGGCTCCAGCCCCGGGCTCTGGCCCCTGCCCTTCCTCGGGAGGCCTCTTCCTCCGTACCGGCCACCCGGGTGCCCACTGGGGGTGACCGTGGGCTCGGCTTGTCCACTGCTCACGGTTTTTCCGTGCTTTCAGCTCCTCGCGACCCCACCGTGGCCCTGGGGTCGCTACAAGCCGCTCTGTTCGCAGGTGGGAAGTGGGGTGCACAGAGGTGCGTGGGCGTGCCAGGTGCCCCTCTCAGGAGAGATGGTTCTAGATCCAGAGCCCAGGGCCCCAGCACCTGCCGTCTCCCTGTGCTGAGCTGCCACAGGCCTCTGCTGGGGGTTTGAGGGAGGGAACCTCCAAAAGCTTCTCCGTCCTGGTTCTAGAATTGCCTTCCTCATTCACGCTGGAGGCTCAGCTTCCTACCTCGGCGGCGTGAGGCCGTGTTTGGCTCTGTGAGCGGCAGTGAGTGTTACAGAAAGGCTGGTCTGCTTCCCTCTTGCTTCTGACTCGCCGTGCAACTGCTGTCAGGGCCCTTCACCTCTCTGGGCCTCTGGTTCTCCGGCTCGGAAACGAGGGCAGGGCCCTGGCGCTGACCCCCCAACCCCGTCCCAGAGCTTTCTGACCCCACCGGATGTGCGTCTGTGATGTTCCACTGCTAAGACCACACAGGCCGCCGTCCTCCAGCTCTGTCCTCGGCCAGGCCCGCACCCAGGTGCCACCCACCCAGGCCGTCCGCAGCGTCTACTGGGGAGGCTCCCTGCGGACAGTCCCCGAGGGTTAACCAGACCAGAATGGGAGGGTCACGGGCAGGGGCCTTTCTGGGAACGAGGAGTCTCAGGAGCCGGGGCTGAGGGATGCAGAGGCCAGGAGGGGAGTGGAGCAGGGAGGCCCGGGAAGGTTGCTGGGGCCACGTGTCGTCCTAGAGGCTGGAAGCAGGGAGCGGGATGCCTGCACCAGGGACAAGGGCGTGGGGGCCGTTTCATGGCGAGTTGGCGGGGGCCCTGCCCGCTGCACTTCTGTCCCCAGAGTTGTGACGCATCGGCACGGCCGACCTCCCAGCGTGGTGGTCAAGGGCTCGGGCGCTGGGTTTGAGTTCCGACTTGGAATGTGGTGGTGGGTCCTCAGGGAGTTTCCTGGATCTGAAACTCACTTCTCAGACGGCAAGAGGGAATCTCGGCCCTGCCCGTAGCACGGCACCCGGTGCAGAACCGGGCGCGCACTCAGCCTTGACACGTGCCGCTGCTGCCCTGGGGAGCCCCGCGCCGACATGGCGCTCCCGCCGACCCACAGCCACTTGGAGGACCGTGGGCGCGCAGGTCGCCTCCCACACCGGTGGCTCTGGACCAGGTGAGCACGTGTGGCCTGTGCCCCCTTTCTGATGAAACCGACGGCCCCCCCTTGGACGACAAGCCCCGGTCATGTTCCCGGACGGGTCTGCACGGGCGCATCTGGGCCGTGAGAGGAAGCAGGACGTTCCCCGGGAGGAGGGGCCGCAGCGCTAGCCTGGCCTGGGCTTCTGGCCTCGTCTCGTGGGACCCAGTTCTCCTGCTCACGGTCAGCAAGCTGCGGCCCGGGCACAGCTGACCGGGTGTGGCCGTGCAAACGGGACAGGTGGAGAGGGAACAAAAATAAGCCTATGGAGTCAGGCCAGAGGCCGAGCGTCCAGGAGGAAGGTCAGGGGGGACACACGATGACCAGGCAGAACGAGGCCGAGAGCAGGGGCGGCAGGGAGAGGGCCAGCAGGGGGGGCCGCCTGGGACAGAGCCAGGGGACCAAGGAAGCGCTGGGGCTTTCTCGTGTGACTTCGAGATGACGGGCTCTCCTCTGAGACCCGTGACAGGGAATTCGGGGATGTGGGGCCTGTGGGTTGAGGCTTTCTGGGCTCTGTGCTGCGGCGGGCGGGGAGGTCGTGCCGGGGTCAGCGCCTGCCCCGTGTGGGGCACGTTTCCCCCCACGGGGCTACTTGGTGGCGAGGTAACAAGAGTTGTATTCTGAGCGGGGCCCCGGCAGTGCTAAATGAACAACACGCAAGTGATGTGCGAAATAACACGCACGTTGGCACCTCCTATTTTGAGGCCGCTTGCCGGGCCTTTTCCTTAAGGGACGGGCGTGATACTGTGTCAAGCAAGCGGGCAGGTGCCTGAAAGGTCGCTCCCCCGGGGGCTGGACTGGCTGGTGTCGGCCCTGGAGAGCGCCCGGGCCCTGGGCCGGCGGGCGGCACCCGTGGGAATCGTGGTCTGGTTCGGCTTGAACTCTTAGGCCTTAGGCCTTGGCAGGCTGGCCGGCCTGGGGCAGCCCCTCGCTGCCGGGTGACCGTGAGGCCGGCGCCTCAGACTCTGCCAGCCTCGCGTTCCCCGTGTGCACGTGGGGCGAGCGTGCTCGTGGCCCGGCGGCCTCGTGGCCCGCACCCCCGCCCCCCCGCCCCCGGTGGCCCGCGAGGGGAGTCCTTCCTGGCCGGGCGCCTGCTTGGCTGCATCCTCGCAGGGATTCGTGTAGAGCTGTTCTCCTTCGTGAGAAGGTTCCTGCTTTTGACGAACTGGGGCTTGGCCATGTTTTCTCTTTTCTGGCTCTACTGGGTCGGGGGTCGGCTTGCTCAGCCAGTGCCCGAACAGGCCCCCACGTGGCAGTGCCGGGAGCCGCTGACCGAGGTGATGTCGCCTTCCTCCAAGATGAGGGCTCGGGCGGGGTGCGCCACCCTCGGTCGGGCCTTTGGTCGGGCCTTTGGAGGGGCTCCGAGCGGCGGTGTTGTTGGTGGCGTGAAGGGGGGGCCCGGGGGAGCCGGTGGCTACCTGGCCGGGGTGGAGCCTGTAAGCCGGGCAGCCACGTGCCACGGCCCTGCAGGTGTGCTGGCCTGGGTGGCTGTGGCCCCTGCCCACCTCCGTGAGGGGGGCAGAGCAGGGGCCACGGGCCTCCTCGCAGGACGGCGAGGCCCAGGGAAGTTGTGCGACTTGTCCGAGGCCTCTCGGCGTGGCCAGCGGCCAGGGCGAGGCTGGGGCCCAGTACGCCTGCTACGGGGAGGCCCCGTTCCAGCTCCCAGGACTGCGGGGGTCCGCGCCCGTAAGCACCGCGTGAGCCACGGGGGACTCTCCTCTGGAATGTGTTGCTCTCCCCCCGCTCCTCCCGAAACAGCTCAGCCTTCCACCACGGATCTGTCCAGCTGTGTGGCCTTGATCGGTGGCCTCTGTCTGGAAAGTGGGACTGTAATTCCTTTTGCTGAGGCTGGAGGTGGGCGATTCAGCATGGCTTAGACCTGGCCCCAGGGGGCTCCTAGGCCCGCGCGGGTCTCCGAGGCCTGCTTTTTCTTCCCGGAGACCAGTGGCCACGGGATCCCACGGGATCCCTCAGCTGGTCCCGAGACTCCCTGCCCTCCTGCTCTGGGCTGGACCAGACGTTGTCACTGCTCCCGGAGTGTGGCGGTGCTGAGCCGGAAGGAAGGACGTTCGGCGTGAGACACAGACCCACAGACCGGGTCCGCCCTGCCCGCCGGCGAGGGGCAGGTGCCCCAGGGGGAGATGGAATGTCTGGAGCCGAGTGCAAGTCCGGGGTGGAGGCTGGGTCCCGAGGGTCTCCTTGTGGCCGGGCAGGGCCGCCTGTAACGCTCCTGTCCAGCAGCTCGGAGGAACACGCTGCTCTCATGAAGGGGAAACGTCTTCTCTTTCCATAAAAACGACAACAAAGCAACGCAGTCTTATTCGGGAGTGAAGACGAGGCCAGACTGGGACATGACTCAGGGCTTTCCTGCCTCTTGTCTCATTCAGTCCTCATAACAGCCCCCTCGAGTGACAGATGGCCCGCCCGAGGCTCAGAGAGGTCAGGAGGCTCGCCCCGGGCCTCGCAGCCAGGAGGGAGTGGAGTTGTGGTCTGAACCCACGAGTGCCCTCAAAGCCCACCCCCCTGTGTGGCCACCTTGTGGCCTGGCCCTCTCAAGCCAAAGTGCTTCTCCTGGAGGCGTCCACCCTGCCAGCCTCGCCGCCCCCCCTCCCACCCCCCCCTGCTCCGGCCCAGGCCCTCCCATGGGTGATTGGAGCTCGGGGGAGGGGGAGTGCCTCGGGTTTGGGAGGAGGGATTTGTTCACTTTCCAGGAGCCCCGGGAGGCTGGCAGGGCAGGCTGGGCTCTGGGGCCGAGGTCCCCCAGGGGGACAGTGTGTTCTTTCCCCGCATTCCCATCCCCTCTCTTGGGCTTCCTGGCTGTGCGTCCGTGTGGGGGAGGGGGGGTGGTCAGCCTCTGGAACCTCGGCCTCCAGACCTGGGGGTGGGGGTGCCGTGACTCCACCCTCGCCCGGAGGGGAAGTGCCCAACACTGTCATCGTGTGATCGGAAACGTCCAGACGCATGTGCTCACCAGAACCCAAATTGCGGGGCCGCCCCCGACCCCCTGCTGTCTCTGCGCAGCCACCCCCCTGCCTCGTCCCGTTCGTGGAGCCCCAGTTCATGGCTCGCTCTCCTCTGTCCGTCCTGCTCATGTCTGTCCCAGGAACCCAGCCGCTCCCTGCCCTCTGCTCCCCGACCCTCGGTCTCCAGTTGTAGCTGGCTCAGGAGGCCGACAGGTGCTGGTGTCCTGCCGGGCTGTGGGGTCCAGGACTGACCGAGCAAGACGTGGGGCTCACGGGCGGGCTGGGCGGGGCAGAAGCAGGTGCACGAGGCCTGCTGGGTCTCCGTTGCTGCCTGTCCTCCCCCTACCTCCCCGTCTCTCATGTGCCCGCAGCCGCCTCCCAGCCGGCCCTGCTGCATACGTTGTCCAGGAGAGCCTGGCCCTGAACAGCCTGCCTCCGTCACTGCCTGCGTGCGTGGCTTTGGGCGAGTTGTCTTGGTGTTTCTATTCTTACCCTTGGGGGTTAATCAGAAACCCTCTTTCTGGGGCAACTGTGAGGATTGAATGGCACACCCCACAGGCAGAGCACGTGATGTGGTTTGGGCCCGCGCTGAGTGCCAGTCGGGAGTGCAGGTGCAGAGGACGTCCCTGCGCTGGGGTGGGGAGGCTTGTCTCCCGGCCTCGGTTTTGTCATCTGGCAAATGGGAGAGGTGAGGATGGGGCTGGAACAGCCACTCCGGTGGGGAGGTGAGGCCCAGGGAGTGAGCCGGGGAGGCTGGGGTTCCCCGAGCTGGTCCTCTTCCGAGGCCCCCTGTCCCGGGAGTGAAAGCCTGCGAAGGCATTGTGGCTAAGTGGATTTTGTCACTCGGGAAGCAGCTGAGAGAGACAGGCCCTTCTGGCCAGCCTCCCTCCCTGCTGCCTCCTCCCTGCAGGCCAGCCCTTGGCGTGAGGCCTGCTCACTCCTGAGCTCTCCTAGCAGCAGGGATTTAATTACTATAATGTAAGTAGCCGTGGCTTGAGGCCTTTTGGCGGAAGGGAAACAGATTTGTCTTCTCACTGGGAGAATAAAAATCGATGGGAAGGAAAGGACATGTACCTTCCTGGGGCGGTGGGGGGGGGGGGGGCACGTGTGCGGTTCAAGGACCCTTGCTACTTGGTTTTTGCCTTCCGTGGCGGCCAGGCCGCCTCTGTTTCCCCCGTGATCCTGGGAACAGATCAGCCTACCACACGAGAGCCTACTATGTGCTAGCACTGCCCCTGAGAAATTTGCAGCTGAGTAGGCACCCCAGCAGGAAAACAGATAACTCTGTGCATTTGGCGGATGTGGTTGAACGTCTATCATGGGCCAGATTGTTGGAGGCTCTGCAGACAGAGCGGGGAAACCACAGCAGACAGAAACCCCAGCCTCCAGGAACTTACGTTTCAGTAGGTGAAACTGACAGTAGACTTTGTAATATACCTACGAGCTCCGTTAGATGGTGTTAAATGCCCTGAAGAAACACAAAGCTGGGTGGGGAGGCAGAGAGGGCCTCCCCAGAGGTGACATGTGATGAGGGGGTTTTCCGGAGCTGAAAGAGGAGGAGGAAAGAGGCCGGGTCGGGGCCACATCTGAGCGTCTGACGGCCACGCCCGTATAGACCGAAGTCGGGCCACGTCTGGAACTTCACACCGTCCGGGAGCCGTGTTAGAGAAGGTGAAAGGGAAATGTGAAATTCACGTTAATGTTTTTTTATTTAACCCGATATAGTAAAAATATTACCACTTCAACACATAATCAATGGAAGGAATTGCTGAGACAGTTAATTTCTGCTTTTCCTACCGTGTCTTTGAAATCCGGTGTGCGTCTCACAGCACCCTCAGTGGGGCACAGATCTTCAGAGGAGTCCCAGATCTGCCTTTAGAGTTCAAAATTTGTGGCTAAAACAGTGGACTTGGACACCCAAGTTGTTGCAAATAGGTCTACAGCTTTCCCAATAAATGAACGGACCATCGATTTTCAATGTAAATTATCGGAAATGAAATATACTTAGAAATCCTGTTGCACGGGCCACGTTGCCAGGCTCAGTGGTCTTGTGGCCGGTGTCCATCTTGCGGGAATTGGCTCTTCCCCCGGGTGAGGTGGGGTCTCTGAGGGGCGTCGTGAGGTCTGACATACATTTTAATAGGATCCCTCTGGCCACAGAGTTGGGAACAGAGGGGGGGGTGGGGCAAAGGGACCCAGGTAAGGCCGCTGACCAGGTGAGGGTCATGGTGCTTTGGATGGGGCGGGACCAGCGGGAGGGTGAGACACGGTTGGATCCTTGGGAAGTTGGGGATTGGATGTGGGGTGTGGTAGTGCTGGGGAAGGGGCGGCGGGGAGACAGAGGGGAGTCAGGAGAGGGCCAAACAAATGTGAGAGGACTGGGGGGAAGGTGGGATTTGGGGCTGGACTGAGGTTTGAGGTGCGTCAGGGGGTGGCAGCCCCAGAGGTGGTGGGAGGTCACAGGACGTGCCCGGGGCGTGGAAGGCTCTGCCTGGGCCCCCGCGCCGAGACGGATGGATGGCTCCTGCTGTTCATTCCAGGGGACGGTTCGTGGCCACTGGCCACATTTCAACAGCATTCACGTCAGTTCTCTGTTCCTCCAACACCACCACGATCACGGGTCGGAGGCCGTGGGAGGTCGCTGGGGTCTTTCTGGGCCAGAACCATGCTTCAAGGTCAGGTTTCCCTGCCCTAGGCTGACCCCAGAGCAGTTCGATGAATGAAAAGGGTCCTGAGCGGTGGAAAGCACCCCTAGCATGGCCGAGATCTGCGTTTCTAATTTTCCCGAGCATCACCTGACCAGGGCGTGGGGCGGGATTAGGGAGAGGCCTCGCCTCGGCAGGGCCTGCCAGCCTCACGCTCACCGCCGTGTAGCCCAGTGTCCAGGGCTCTCTGGGACCATGCACGGGGCCGCCGTACCTGCCCCCTGACGGCTGGGTGGGTGGGGGGGACTCGGGAAAGGGTCCACCCCTCCTCGCTCCTAAGACCTCCTCCGTTGGTCTACGCGTGCTGGGACCTGGGCCTGGAGGGCGAGGGTCTCAGGACCTGCGGACCGGGGCCACTCTGCTCCGGCAGCCCAGGCCCGCTGGGACCCTGAGCCTTGTCGGGACTTTGGTGATTTAATGTTGGGGTCTGTCCACGTGGAGAAGGGGGTGACGGTGCCTGTCTTGCCGTTTTGTGAGGTGGTGTTGATGCGGGACCTGACTCGGTGACCGGACACTTAGGAAGGACTGGCCCTCGGCCCTTCCTCCTTCCAGGGCGGCAGGTTTGTTCCCCATCGATGGGGAGAGTGAATAGCGCCCCCCCCCCCCATGACACCTGGGACCCAACCCCTTGCCTCTAGGTCAGGGCTGCCCAACTGCGGTGACTTTGCTCCCCGGGGGCACCCTCAGCGGTGCCTGCTGACATCATCGGTTGCTGCGAGTCGGGGAGGGGTGTTACATCTCGAGGGGCGGTGGCTGGTGGACACCCCACCACATGCCACACCGTCCCCACAACAAGAATCGCCCGGCCCCACATGTCACAGAGGTTGGGAGACCCTGCTTTGGGGGACTGGCCCTCCCCGGCTCTCAGGCGAGAACCGGTCGATGCTGCGTCAGACCCTCACAACACCCTCTGCTCAGTGGCTCTGGCCGGGGCGGGAAGGCCCGGGTCAACACTGGCCTCAGTGGGCGTTTCCTTGTTCCTAGCGTCTCGCGGTCCCCCCACAGGCCAGGTCAGGTCCGTAAATGGGACAGCGGTGTCTCTGAAGCCACCTGGGGCCAGGGGCCGCTCGGCCAGCTGCGACGTGCTGACCAGAGGCCATGGGACTGACTATAGACTTTCTGCCCCAGCCCTGAATGACGCTTCGGGGGAGGGAGAGCCCAGGACGCCCCTGCCCCTGCAAGGCTGCACGGTGTCCTCCCAGACCTGCTCCATCCGGCCTCTTGTTTCGCATTTCCTTGAGCACGTGGGGCTGGTCTCCATCTGGGACGCGGAGTTTGCAGGAAAACGCAGGGCCATTATTTCTGCACCGCGTGAGCGGGAGACAGAGCTGGGTGAGCAGACCTCGCAGGGGGAGAGTAGGGTGCGCCGGCCCGGGCATTGCTAGGATCCTTCTGGGTTCCCCCGTGGCCACGACGGGAGACGAGTGTTGCTCTGAGCTCAAGACCCCCGGGAGAGGCAGGGCTTGCAGCCGGGGAAGGGTCCGCACCAACATGTTGAGGGGCTGAGGACCCTCTACCGGGCAGCCTTTCACTGATGCCCGCTCTCTGCTGGGCACTGGTCTCGGAGGGGGACACAGGCGGACAGCACGTGGTCTGGGGTGGTCAGGCCACAGCCGGCGGGCACCGGTGGCAGGTACAGCTTCGTGCTGGGGCCACGCCCGTGCCTCTTCGTGTCTGGAGGCTTCTCGGAGGAGGTGAGGGCTGGGCTGGGCTGGGCTGTGAAGGAAGGTAAGGCTTTGTGGGACAAAGGAGAAGGGACAGTCTGGCTGAGGCCCGAAGCCGGAGAGTTCCGGGTGTTCTCAGGGAGGGGCGGAGGACGTGGGTTTTTCCAGAAGTGTTGGGAACAGAAGGCTGGAAAGGGGCGTGGAAGCCGGTCACGGGGCCTTGCCCAGCAGGCACTCGGGTCTAAAGGCTCAGAGAGGGAGGGAAGGCCTTTGAGCGGCACAGCAGTGTGGCCAAGCCACGGCAGGCTCGTAGGAGGGCCGAAGCAGGAGGCTGGCCAGGAGGGCCCTGCCAAGGTTCCAGGGAGGAAGTCGGGGCCGAAGCAGGCTGCGGTGGGGGCAGGCGGTGTGGGCTCCCTCCCCACCCCCCCCGTCTCCGCCCCGAGTACCCCGGTTGTACGTGCAGGTCGCTGCGGGCTGTCCCGTCCCTGCTCAGAGCCCGCCCGGCCCAGAGAGCAGCCGCCAGCCCGGCGTCGCCCCCTCCTGCTTGTTTTCACAGCCCCGGGCGTGCCAGGTCGCAGCCCGGCTGGTGGGCTGTGAGGCCGGGCCAGCACCTCAGTCCCTGTGCCTGTGAAATGGGGTAGTGATGCCCACAGGGTGGTCGTGGAGAACGCAGGTGCAACGTTCTTCGCCCAACAAACGGCCACCATGTTTCATCCGTGAGAGGTGGTGACAGACTGGCCGTGATGAGGTGGGTGGGGCAGGACTGTGTCGCCTTTATTGTTTTTAATTTCTTTTTAAATTTTTTTTGAGAGAGAGAGAGAGAGAGAGAGGGAAAAGTGGGGCTCACCTGAAGCGGGGCTCAAACTCACAAACTGTGACCTGATCGTGACCTGAGCCGAAGTCAGATGGTTAACAAGTGAGCCCCCAGGTGCCCTGGACCGTGTCGCCTTTAAAACAGACACACGTCGGGGAAGGGGTTGCGATACGGAGTTTTGTCTTGGATGTGTGGGCTCTGAGGGGCTGGGGGATCCCAGGAGGATGTCGGCAGGAATCGGGCCACGCCGGGGTCTTCTGCTGGCGTGGTTCACTTCCCTCGGAGTCAGCGCTCCAGAACCCCAGCCACACCGCCGGCCAGCCCAGCGTGGTGCCCGGGAGCGGGGGCGACACGGCCAGCCCGGGCTGAGTCCCGAGGGGCAAGGGCCCTGGCTTTGGGATCGATAGCCTGATATCCACGCCGGTTCCGCCCCTCTCTGCCTGTGCGACCCGGACAGACACGCGGGTTCTCTGCAGGGCAGTGTGGGCGTCACGGGGATCCCCCGGGGTGAGGGGTGTCGGTCGCCCCACGGTGCCCGACACAGAGGTGGGGCGGGGGCAGGGAGGGGTGGCCCGTGAGGAGAACCCAGGGCACGGGTGGGGGGGGGGGCCGGGGGGCGTGAAGGTGTCAGGCAAACCGGGCCTCGCCTCGGGCTCTGCCCTTATTACCAGGATGGCTTTGCGCCTCTGTGTCTCCACCTGTGTGTGGGGGCGGGGCCAAGGACCGGGTTGGGTCTGGGGGCCACTGTGATGCCTGCCTCTGGGCACGGTGACAGTGATGGGTCTGGGTGGATAAGCGCCGGGACGAACTGAGGCCTAGTTCACACGCATCCCTCCTATGGGGCCTACAGTGGGCAGATCGGGCAGGACCGCCCTGAGGGGTGGCCTGGGGACTGCGGGGGCCTGAACCACCTGCCAGTGCTGGGCTGGGGGAGGCGGTGCCTCTTGGGCTGGGCTTCCTCTCTGCTCTTCTCCTTGGCTGCCTCTTCAGAGATGAGACCTGGCCCGTGTGGACAGGTTGCATGGGCAGGGGTGGGGCGGGGGTGGGGCAGTGCAGACGGCCAGGGGGAACGTCTTCTGCAGAGAGGGTGAAAAATGGGGGTGCCTGGGCAGCTCAGGTCATGATCTCACGGTCTGTGAGTTCGAGCCCCGCCTCGGGCTCTGTGCTGACAGCTCGGAGCCCGGAGCCCGCTTCGGATTCTGTGTCTCCTTCTCTCTCTGCCCCTCCCCCGCTCATGCTCTGTCTCTCTATCAAAAATAAATAAACATTAAAAAAATTTAAAAAAAACAAAACAACTAAGTCAAAGTCAGTCTGCCTTTTATTGTTACCAAGTTCCAACTCTTCTAGATAAGGTCGGTGATAAAATTCTCCCGGAGAATTCTCCCTCCTCCCGCGCTGTCTGTGTGGAGATAGTCCAGGAGAGGGAAACTGGCGGGGCGGCAGGGGCAGTGGAGGTGATATGGAGACTGGGCGTTCACGACCCCGCAGGGAGGAGGGCAGGGCAGGGGTGAGGCATGTGGGGTGCGGGTGGCTGCCGTGAGCTGGGGCCACACGGGCCCTCAGACGTGGCCAGGACTTGGGACAAGGGTGTGTCCCACCTGCCGGCTTCCAGAAGGAAAGCCCCAGCTGGGCGGCCGCTGTCTCCCGAGGAGGGGGGACAGGAGACAGGCTGGGGCCCACATTTTCCCACCTTGCATAACAGGGCGTGCGTGAAGATCTAAATGAGCACTTTCAGAGTCTTATTACCGTGATTTAAACAGCGTTGTGGGAGGGACCACGTGGAAGGATTGTGGGAGCTTCTCTCTAGACTGGATAGGCTCAGCGGACGTGGGGGGTGGGGTGGGGAGGGTGTCCCCGGGCTGGCGAGGCGCTGGGCCCCAGGACCGTGTGCTCGGCCTCTCTTCCGCCTGAACCCTCGGCTCTTTGTCAGAGACAGCAAGGCGTGGTCTGCTCTGGAGCCTGACACCGCGGGCCCCGCTGTGCCTGAGGCACACGTGTGTCAGTCACTGGGGGCCTCAGTGCACCTGTGTGACTGCCTGAGGGGGGTGAGACCCCCCTTCTGGGCCTGCTCCCCAATGCAGGTGCATCTGGTTCCATTTGGAGCCCATTTGAAGCCAGTGGGTGGGTGAGCGGCCAGGCTGCACTGAGACCGTAGGCCCTTCCCAGAAGCTCGTGGCGCATGGCGACATGGGCAGGATGTGGAGGAGAGGGTGGGGTGTGGTGTAGGAAGGGGCAAGCGGGTTCCATCAGGGGTCTGCCCTGAACGATTGGCACTAACTGCCCGAAGGGCTGTGTTGAGAAGGATTCCAAGGTGTGAGCTTGGTGGGGAGAGTGTGGTGATTGATTTGTGATGTCTGTCCTGGGCAAGGAGGGATGCAGGGGTGGGAAGGGGTCCGCTCCCTACCCCTGTGCAGTGGAAACAGCGTGAGGGGCCCGTGTTTGATCCTGGTGAGCAGCTGCCCCTCTCTTGGGCCAGCCTCCTGAGCCCCAGGGAGGGGTAAGGACGAGCTGCAGAGTGGGATAGGGAGGAGCCGCAGGGTGGAGTGAGGACGAGCAGCAGAGTGGGGTAAGAACAGTCTGCAGGGTGGGGTAGGGAGGAGCCGCAGGGTGGGGTAAGGAGGTTGCCCTTCCAACATGACGGGGGACCAACGGAGAGGGCGGAGTGAGAGCAATTTGCGAAGAATAAGCAGCGATTCAAGCCCAGGCTGGGGCCCCCATTGTCGCCCAACCACCCAGGGACCCAAGATGACCTGATGATGGTCCCATCCGCCCTCTCTGCCTTCTCTGCCCCCTGGGACCAGACTGCTCTCTGGCGGAGTGAGAGGCACACCTGACGCGGGGCCCTTCCTACCTCCGCCGAGGTGTCAACAGAGTGGCCGTCCCGAGACCCCAGGAAAACCCCCCCAACTTCACATTCTGGGACTTCACGTTGAATGAGGAAAGGACAGGAGATCTCTCGCCGTGATTCTTACTCTCCGTTAAAGGTAGCAAAATTGCTTTATAGGCTCCAAAACCTGACGAGACTGTAAGTTTAATATGCATGATTATGCAAATCTGTGCCGGCACCTGATTTGCATCCTGGGGGGCCTGGAGGAGCGTGGGGAGCGTGAGGGTGGGGGGCTGTGTGTCTCTCGGCCCCTGTGCCTTCCCTGCTGGCCTCTCTGTCCCCCTGCCCTCAACCCAGCGGTCCTCTCACGTGCAGGGGCTTCATGGACCCCCAGCACCCCCTCACGCACACACAGCTTTCCCTGAGAGTCCCCGGGGGCCACCGCGTCTCTGAGCGGCCGTGTCTGCCGTCTGCATCATAGGCTTTCCTGGGGCGCTGAGGGCAGTGTGGCCGAGAGCCCCTCGTGGATGTCCCCGGCTGTCCCCCGGGCACCTCCGGGCATCGCTTCCCAGGGTCTCTGCCCCTGGCTGCGAAGCGGGCCCTGCCACCTGCTCCTCCCGCCCTGGGCCCTCGCCCAGCCCCGGGCTGCAGGCTTGCTGGCACCGGGAGGGCAGCTCCGTGTCCCGGAGAAGGGGGTCTGCACGGCGGCCACAGGGCGAGCCCAGCCGGGGAGCGGGCATCTAGCTCCCGCAGAGGCTGAGCAGCTTGTCGGGGCCACGTACACAGTAGGCGCCGAGCTTTGCGGGCCGGGGCTCCTGCTCGGCGTGCCGACCACGGACACGGAACGGGGCTCGTGGCCCCATTTACCGACCTCCCCGTGGAGCAGCCGGCCCTGTGCAGAGCCCCTCTCTACACACACCATCGCATTTACAGTCACCGCGCTTCACGCCGTGTAGACTGTAAGCGCCAGCGGGGATCCCCCCCCCCGCGATGACCGGGGGGGGGGCATCCTGACCCTGGTGCTTTGCTGCCTCTGCTGACACCAGACCCTTCCCTTGAGGGTCTTCATGGTGAAAGAGGCGTGAGCACGTGGTGGGTGACGCGTGCCAGGAGAGAGGTTTGCACCAGGAACTGAGGGGCACAGACAGGAAGTCACGGAGGCCCAGGGAAGGTCACAGAGGGTGGCCCTGAGCCCCGTGGGGATACCAGACGCTGTGTGGCACCTGGGAAGAAGCCAGCACAGGGCGCGGGTCGGCGGCCTGGAGGGGGAGTGGGGGGCTTTCAGGCAGGTGGGGTGACTCCAGATGTCGGGTCCATTCGGCCCCACGCGGGGGGCAGTACTTGGTGGGGTGGAGCCGGCCTCCTGCCACCAGCCCTGCTCAGGGGGTCAGTCTGGGCAGGAGTGGGGTGTGACCCCCAGGGGCTCCTCTCCTGGGGTCATAGGGTCAGCAGGTGCACTGGGCTCCCCAGCCTGGCCAGGCCCCCCTGAGGGCCGGGGGTTTGCCTGCAGGAGGCCACACGTGTTCCTATATCTACACCTGCTCAGACCCAGGAGTGGGGGACCTGGGGTTCAGAGAGGGAAGTGATGTGCCCCGAGAAACACAGCCAGTGGAGAGGCCGACTGACCCCGGGCTTCTGGTCTGAGCCTTCCGGTCCCTCCCTCACTTACTGGCTCCCCAGCCTCCCTTCTCCTCCTCACCTGCCTCCCTGCCCTCCTCCTTCTCCTCACCTGCCTCCCTGCCCTCCTCCTTCTCCTCACCTGCCTCCCTGCCCTCCTCCTCCTCACCTGCCTCCCTCCTCCTCCTCACCTGCCTCCCTGCCCTCCTCCTCCTCACCTGCCTCCCTCCTCCTCCTCACCTGCCTCCCTGCCTCCCTCCTCCTCCTCACCTGCCTCCCTGCCCTCCTCCTTCTCCTCACCTGCCTCCCTGCCCTCCTCCTTCTCCTCACCTGCCTCCCTGCCCTCCTCCTCCTCACCTGCCTCCCTGCCCTCCTCCTCCTCACCTGCCTCCCTGCCCTCCTCCTCCTCACCTGCCTCCCTCCTCCTCCTCACCTGCCTCCCTGCCCTCCTCCTTCTCCTCACCTGCCTCCCTGCCCTCCTCCTCCTCACCTGCCTCCCTCCTCCTCCTCACCTGCCTCCCTGCCCTCCTCCTCCTCACCTGCCTCCCTCCTCCTCCTCACCTGCCTCCCTGCCCTCCTCCTCCTCACCTGCCTGGGACTCACCCACACACTTACTTTTCAGTGTTTCCCTCCCACATCCCCCTGCTCTCAGGCCAGGCTTTGTTCTGGAGAGAACTGAAGTGGGCTGCCCCACACCCCCAGGGCCGCCCGCAGGGTCCTGGTCCTGGGGAAGCCTGGATGGGTGGGAGGGGTGGGGGCGGAGGCGGGACAGTGCCTGCAGAAATTTGGAGTTTGGGGGGCCCCGCGCTGGAGTCACAGACGTGCGCACCGGATCCCGACTCCATCAGTACCGGCTGTGTGACCTGAGACTTAACTTCCCTGAGTATCAGTTTCCTTGTTCAGCGGGGGTAACAGTCACACCCCCCTCGGTGGGTCCCAGACGGCTACATTTTGGAATCACCCGGATCTTTCCGGTGCTGACGCTTCCAGCTCCTTCCAGCTCCTGCCCTGTTTATGGGTCGGGGTGCAACCCCGGGTGTCAGGGTTTTTAGAAGCCCCGCCCCCGACACGAACGTCAGCTGCCGGCGCAGGTGTGCGGGGTTGAGGGCGGTAACGCGGCCCCGGGGAGGACCCAGCCAGGGGAGGGGATTATTTTTTCATTCTTCCCCCTGCCTCTCATTCTGCTTGGCGTGGGGTCTGGAGGGAGAGGAAGCGTTTGCCCCGAGGGCTGACCCTGAGGTGTCTGTCCAGGGCCGCCGTTACTAGACGAGTCCTTCCAGGGTGACTTAGCCCGGTGTCCCCGTGAGTCTCCTCCTGGTGGCTTTGGGGATGGGACGCTGGTCCCCACAAGGCCTGCGGCGTACCTGGTCTGGCACCGGGCAGGGCGTCAGGGGGACACAGTGGGGGCGGGGCTCGGGCGGTGTGAGGCTCTGCGGGCCCGAGGGAGCGCGGACCCTCAGCCGTCCCTCAGCCCCGGGACGTGTGTCCGCTGCTTCGGGAGCAAGAGGGGGCCTGCAGCCAGCCCGGGCTCTCGTCCCTCAGACAGCTCCTCGCTCAGCTTCCCTCGGGTGACAAACACTGGGTTTAGCACTGGGGCCCCTGAGGGGGCAGTCGGGGTTCCCTGCCTCGGGTGGCTCCTCCGTGATGTCACCCACCACGTCCCCGCCTTCTCGCCTGGCCACAAACCCTACTTGGCAAATGCCTTTGATCTGTTTCTTTTTGCCCCCCCCCACCCCCCCAACAGCGGGGCTTTTAATAGCAAGGCCTTTTGGGTCTCTAACCAATCGGTCACCAAATCCTATCCAAAGTGCACTCAGTATGAACGCTTTCATAAAATACACCACCTTTAAGCCAGTGTAAACCCGTGGAATTTGCACACTTCTTTTGCAGCATCTCTCCAAACTTTGCGATATTGAAATCGCCACCCGGTGACCTTTTGGGAAATGCTAGATAAATTACAAGAGACCAAGAGGCCGACCAAACAGGGAAACACAGTCTCCAGTGCCGTTCCCTCCGACCGGCAGGCTGACTCCCGGGGCGCCTCCCGCAGGAGCAGCCGGCGGTCTGAGGGGCAGGTCTGGACGTGGCCGTCCGCACGGCGTGCTGTCTGCTCTCCGCCACCCAAACACTCCCGCTGGCGGCCGGGACCGCGGAGGAAAGGCTCAGATGCGCGGCTGTGGGTCTGCCCCAGGCACTTTGCCAGGTGACAGCGGAGCCTGGCTGAGCACAGTGACCCTCCCGCGGAGCTGTGGGGTCTGGGCCAGCCCGTGGCCGCCCGTGCGTGGGCCACCCTCTTTGTGCGCAGGCCGGGTGCTGGGCACCGTCCTCCCTCCCAGTGGGTGGTGGCGGGGACGCACAGCAGGTGTAACGCCCGGTTCCTACCTCGCGTAGGGACACGGGACGTGGAAGGGAAAAGGTGTGCGATCACAGCTGAGGGCCCCCAAGGGGTCTCCTTTCGGTCATGGGGGCCCGCTCCTGTTCCGGCGCCGGCTCCCGGAGCCTGGGAACAGGGTGGGCGGGTGCGCACGTCACCACCCGGCCTCCGGAGGGCGCCGATCGTGGTTCCCTCTGTGGCAGTAGCCGCGTGCTGGCGGGCTCATCTCGGGGACAAGTGGACTCGGCAGCCAGCGCACCTGCTCGGCCACCGCCCTCTGTGACCTGCGCCTGTCCCAGCCGAGGGGCCCCTGGGCCTTGCTGCCGTTTTCCCCGCGGGGGTACCACCTTGCTGGCCCCTTGGCTGTGGCCGGAGACCCCGCCGCGGTCACGCACACGGAGGGCGGGGGAGGGGGACTGAGAGTGCTCCTGTCTGTCCTCTCTCGGGCTGCCCGGGCGCTCGCTCGCTTCTTAATTGGAAAATTAATTCCATGAACATTAATGGAGTTTTTCTCACACACCGGGCGCTGTGCTAAGTGCTGGAGGCCGGGGTGAAACCGAAAGATGAGAAGAGTTCTGGTTCCTGCACTCGAAGAGCTCACGGCCCGCTCCGCGGTCGTTAATGTGCTCAGATGGGCTCCCCGGGAGGAGGCGGACAAGAGGAGGCCTCTTGGGAGGGTCGGGCGGCGGGGGCAGCGAGCCCGCAGCTGGGTCTTGAAGGCCGGGAGGGGAAGGTCCGTGGCCCGAGCGAGGTGAGCAGGGGTCACGTCATGCAGGTGCCGTGCTCAGGGGATCCAGCTTTCTCCCGGAGGCCCCGGGGAGCCACGGAGGGATTTGGGCCGAGGGGCGGCACGTGAGTGTTTGCCATGAACGACGTGGAGCGTGTGTGGTTCACAGAAGGAGCGCAGGGGTCTCTGGAGCTGGATTCCAGATCTAGACCCAGCAGCTCGGGGACCTTGGCCAAGTCCTGGCTCGTAAGACCGGCCAGCTCCAGCGAGGACATTCTCCAGAGCCGTGACCCTTTGTTCCGTACGTGTCCGTCCACCTCTGGCCACCTGGCCCGTGTCTCCCGGCTGTCCCACACACTCCCAGCTGGTGGCAGCTGGACGCAGCCGGGTGACTTCCCCCAACCCCGTGGCTCACGTCACCTGGCCCCTTACGGTTCCGCAGGGACGCTCCCCACACTCACAGCCCAGGGCCCGGCTGGGCTCTGCAGGGAGACATTTGGTTCCCCTGGGCCCCCCGGCCCCCGGCCCCAGTGACACAACAGTGGACTGGGAGGGGCCGCCCGGAAGCTAGGGACACCTCGGAGTGACCTCGGTGCCTCTGGAGAGCCATCCTGCTCCTCCACGCCGACCTGGTTAAGGCTTGTCACCGTCGGCACTGGGTGCCGGGCCCCAGCCTCCGGTCCTCCTGCCCGGCCCCGAGCACCGTGCGGGGAGGACGGCTGTGGGGGAGGACGGGCTCTCCTCCACGAGCATCATCCCTCTGCTGTTTGTTAGCCTTGGCACTGGCCCCACAGCTTCCCCAGGGCAAGGAGCCGGGTGGGGGCTGCTTGGGGTCTCTGCTCACAGGTTATGCTTAGCGGCTGAGATGATGGGTTCAGAACAAGTGAGTATCTGTTTAGTCAGTGAGATGAGGAAAGTAAAGGTGGCTCGGGACGCCCGCCCCCACCCCACCCTCCTGTCCCTGGACCCCCACCCCACCTGCTGACCCAGGACCCCCCCAACCCCTGTCCCTGGACCCCCACCCCACCCCCTGACCCAGGACCCCCCCACCCCGCCTGCTGCCCCAGGACCCTCCAACCCCCATCCCTGGACCCCCCACCCCACCCCTCTGCCCCAGGACCCCCTACCCCCTGTCCCTGGACCCCCACCCCACCCCTCTGCCCCAGGACCCCCTACCTCCTGTCCCTGGACCCCCACCCCACCCGCTGACCCAGGATGCCCCCACCCCGCCTGCTGCCCCAGGACCCTCCAACCCCCATCCCTGGACCCCCCACCCCACCCCTCTGCCCCAGGACCCCCTACCCCCTGTCCCTGGACCCCCACCCCACCCCTCTGCCCCAGGACCCCCTACCCCCTGTCCCTGGACCCCCACCCCACCCGCTGACCCAGGATGCCCCCACCCCGCCTGCTGCCCCAGGACTCCCCACCCCACCCCTCTGCCCCAGGACCCCCTACCCCCTGTCCCTGGACCCCCACCCCACCCGCTGACCCAGGACCCCCCCACCCCCCTATCCCTGGGCTCCCACCCCACCCCTCTGCCCCAGGACCCCCTACCCCCTGTCCCTGGACCCCCACCCCACCCGCTGACCCAGGACCCCCCCACCCCCCTATCCCTGGGCTCCCACCCCACCCCTCTGCCCCAGGACCCCCTACCCCCTGTCCCTGGACCCCCACCCCACCCCTCTGCCCCAGGACCCCCCACTCCACCCTGTTCCCACCCCACCCCAGCCCCACCATAAGTGCACTTTACCACCTGGATGCTCAGACCTGTGATGGGGTAGTTCAGCTTGATTCTGCCTCCTTGGGAATTTGGCATGATATTTCATTCATTCATTCACTCATTCATTCATTCATTCATTCACTCACCAAGTACTTGAGTACCTACTCCTACGTGCCAGGCCCTGTGTGAGGTAATGGGACAGAGAGACAAATGGGATGCAGACCCTGCACAGAAGAGTCTAGGGTCTGGGGTGACCACCCACGGGAGCCCCGGGGCTGTGGAGCCTGGGGAGCTTGTTCAGACCAGGAACCCTGAGCTGACGATCGTCACCTCTGTTCTTGGGACACAGGGAAATGGACACAGCGCAGGGGGGAGGCCACGTGGGTACGGAGAGCAAGGCGGGGCGGGGGAGGGGCACGTGGCAGGGAGGAGGCGGCAAGCGCTCCAAGACTGCCCCACTCAGCACCCCAGACCCCGCTGTGGCTCATAGCCGTGGCCACCCAGAAC
Source organism: Panthera onca (assembly GCF_046562875.1). Taxonomy (NCBI): domain Eukaryota; kingdom Metazoa; phylum Chordata; class Mammalia; order Carnivora; family Felidae; genus Panthera; species Panthera onca. The sequence continues at coordinate 70,985,767 of NC_138355.1, forward strand.
CCACAGAAGGACAGGCCCACGTGGTGGCTCAGCCCCGCCCTGGCAAGTCGGCCATAGACCGCTCACTTCCTGCTTGGTGCCTCAGTTTCCCATCTGTAAAATGAGGCCCCTGGAGGGGGATCTTGGCGATCAGCTCGGGACTAACATCCTGGGCCCGGTGCAGGGCGCGGTAGACACGGGGCAGGGGGTCCTCGAGCGGATGGCACCGTGTCCCCGTCCCCATGTGAGCGACACCTCGAAGGGGCTGTGGGAGGCCTGCCGTCTCCTCGCTCTCCCAGCCCAACACCGGAGGCAGGGGTCTGGCCTCTACGTTTGCCTGTTTTTCTGGTGTGGACATATTCTTCTCCGAGTTTCTGGTTTTGCTTTTTCTTTCTGTCAGTGAGAGATGCTCAAGGTACAGGATGAGTCTGCGCGGCAGACGTGACTGCTCCCGGGCAGACCTGCCTCCAAGCGCCCGCACACGCTGTTCTGCCTGCCTGGTGGCCGGCTGCCCGCCCGCTGAAGCCCGGGGGTCACGTTCCCAAGGGTCCCACGCAGGTCATACTCACGGGCTTGTACAGAAAACAACGTTGGGAGATTTGGGGCCCCCGCCTGTGTGACCTTGGGGAATTGTGCAAATATCCCAAGCCTCAGTTTTCCCATCTCTGAGATGGGAGTGGCTCTCCCTGCCTCCCCGAAATCAAATAGGAAACCTGGCCAAAAAATGCTTTGTAAGCAGGAGAAACCTAAGCAGATACCCAGGATGCAAGTACTCGGTAGCAGATGCGTTCTGATACTCGGTCCTCTCCAGAGTTACAGCCTCCTGGGTGCTGAGAAATTCAAGTCACCGAGGGCTCAGGCAGGCGTGAGATTGTCCGTAACAGATGGGGTCACCCAAAAGGGAGGCCGGGTAATCGAGGTTAACGCAGGTGCCGTGACACTGCCTCGCTGAAAACTGTGTCCGCTGATGATGCCGTGATCCAGACACGAGGCCTGTGCGGAGCCTGAGCAGGGGCCCTGGCCGAGGTCTGCGAATCCCAGCCCCCCCCTCTGTGTGGTGGGTGTGGAGGCTGGGAGGCGTGGGCCGGAGGGGCAGGGCTGGCCCCCACGTCTCTCAGACCCTGTGGCGGTGGATCGCACGATTCACTGTCTACACAGGGAAACTTTGGTATCACGTTAATTGTTACTGTTCCTGTTGATGGCGGCGGGTGACGGGCGCACACCGGCCCCCAGCCCCGGGGTGCACGCTCACCCCTCGCGCAGACCGTAAACGCCGGGGCCCGGGAGCAGAGTGTTTCCACGTGCACTCTCTGGTCTTCTCACGGGAAGTCTGGAAGGAAGAGAGGACTCTTCCTCTGCCTGGTGGGTGTTAAGGACAGTGACGGAACCGTACGGACGGCGTGGCCTGGCTTCCCGGGGGCCGGCCCCACGCGGAGGCGTCCGCTGGCTGGAGTCGGGGGCTCCGTGCCTGCAGAGACAATGAGCCGGCAGCCGTGGCTTCAGGTGAGTGGCGGCCAAGGGGCCACGGCCACGGGCAGCACGGAATCAGAAGGCTCTCCGCTTACCTCGTGATCTCAGCAAACTGCAATCACCCCGAGCCTCCTGTGTCCTCATTTGTCAAGTGGGGACCACAGTTGTGCTGAGGCTCGAGTGACGCCTGTGTGACAACGGTAGCCTCAGGCCTGACGCGTACATCCTTGTAGAGTTTGAATCTGGGGTCAGTCCCTGGAAGAGCGCCCTGCGGGGACCGCGGGGTCCCCCCGCAGCAGCTCTGATGCGAACCCGCTGGGGCGGGTGAGCGCCTGCCTGAGGTCCGGGCTGCAAGTCCCTGCAGGAAGGAAGCGGATGCGATAACTACCTAGAGGGGCGGAGACCCCCGGCTCCCCGAGGTGTGGCAGGCCGTCCGGGCGGCGGGACCCCGGCTCTGCACACACGGGCGGGAGGCTCTGGGCTGAGGGTCCCTCCGACCACGTTGGTGCCAGAGAGAGGGGGCAGGAGGACGCGGGCAAGTCGGTGGGTGCCGCCTCCGTCCGCGCCGGCCTGCACACGCAATCGCTGGGACCCACGCGGCCCAGCCGGTCCCTGCACGGCCATCCCTCCACGTCCGTGCGGCGTCCCGCGCGCAGGAAGAAGAACCCAGAAGAGGGGTCTCTATGTTGGGGACTAGAGCTTGTTTTAGTCCCCTCGGCCACCGTATGGTGCAGAACTTTACTTATTTTCCAGAAGTTATTTCTCTGATTCGCCCCGGAACAGCCTCGGCAGGAACACCTGCTCCCCAGACGGGGTCGGTCCCCGCGGACGGATGGCAGTGAGTCACACAGGGTCCTGCCCGACAGGCGGGTGGGGCAAACACTGGCCCAGCTTCTGGAGACTTAGGGCCAGGTTAGCGCTTTCTGCTACGGCTGTGTGGCCTTGGGCGGGACAGAGTCCCTCTCTGGGCCTCACTTTCCTGGCCTGGAGTGGGGTGGGGGGCAGCTCGCCTAGAAGGCCCCTCCAGCTGAGTCCCAGCATCTGGCCGAGGACCTGCTGCCTTCGTGCCCCGCGGGGGACATGGCCGTGGAGGTGCCCTCAGCGTCCTGCTCCCGGCTGCCTGGGTGCTCAGGGGGCGCACGGACAGGCTCTTCCTTAGCTGGGAGGCTCCAGAACGGCCTTCAGGCAGCCCGCGGAGCCTGCGGGCGGTTGTTTTTCTCACCATATGGGATTCCTGGGCGTCTTAAAATTTTCATTCGGCCCAGACATTGCTAGGCTCGGGATGGTTCTGCCCCGTGTGGGGGCGGAGATGGTTCGCCTCCGGGCATCAGGCTGGCAGTGGGGTTCCCGGATGGGACTGGAAGGGGATGGGGGCCTCTGGTGTAGGCAGAGGCAAGATCGCAGGGCAGAGGAGGGACGAGATGGCAGGGAGGTGAGGCTGAGGTGAGGGGCACAGGCGGGTCCGTAGGCCTCACTTGGCATTTTTGAAACCAAAGCCCGCTCCCGTGCCTGCCGGGAGACGCGGCCCGTCCAGCGGAGGTGAACTGACTGGTTCACTGCAACTGGCTGCCAGAGCCGCTGTGGAGGGGCCGCGAATCTGGCCCGCTACCTGGGTGGACGGGAGGCGACAGGCCCGGCCCGGGCACGCTCGGTTCGAGCTGGGAGCCCAGCACGCACGCAGCTTCCTGCAGGGCAAGGTGCTTGCTTGCTGTTTTATTGGTTTGGGGCCAGACAGGTTTTAATAAGAGCAAATAAAACGACTTCAAAGCCAGCCACACAGAATGCACAGTTATTTGTTTCACACATTCTGGAACACGTAAGAAGAGAGGGGCTCCTGCTGGCCAGAAGAAACACGGGGACCACGGCCTTGGTGGGGGCGCCGTGGCCGTCTGCAGGGGAAGCCCTCGCGGTGACAGGGACGGGAGACAGAGTGGGGCTCTGCCGCACGCCGGCGCGGAAGGGTCAGGTGGCTGTCTGTAACTCAGGGCCCGGGGCTGCCGGGACCAACCGGGCACATGTGCCCCTCCCGACAGGCCTTCCCAAGACGCCCCTGGTGGCGGATGAGCACCTGTCAACGCGGGAGGAGGCTGTCACGGCCCGGAGCGCTCGCCTCCTCACGGGCAGCGGGGAAGGAAGGGTAACGAGGGGCAGTGTTTATGGGAGAAGGAGGCAGAGCCGCCGGGTGAGAAAGCGGGAGGTGGTGTCCAGGATGGGGTGGCCCGGGAGGCCCCAGCACCCAGGTTCTGAGCTCAACACAGGCTGGTGTTTGATGGGGGCTGAGCCGGCCTCTTGGGCCTCTGTGTCCTCACACAGAGCGAAGTGTGGCGACTAGCTGATCTCCCAGGATGCCTCCAGGCGCGGCATTCTGTGTTACAAGTGTGTGTCTAGGGGAGGGTGTTGAGGGTGAGGACTTTTGGCACGGGCGTCTGCGACGCCACAGTCAGAGCAAGGCTTCACCCAAGGACAGCACTCCAGAAGGCCGAATCCAGGTCTCTGAAACAATCGGAGCCTTCCAAAGTAGAGATGGGCGGCCTGATAGGGAGTGAGTTCCCTGTCCCTGGAGGTAGTCAAGCCGACTGAATGACCACGTGCTGGGACTCTTACAGAGAGGCCTGGGCTATTTAACTAGATGGCTTTTAAGTTTCCTTTTCACTCTTAGGTTCTGGGCCTCCACTACTTATGTGTGCAGGTGCCCACTTGGCAGTGTCTCCTGCAGGCTGTGATGGTGGCCCCGGCTTTCCGGAATGTTCTTGTGCACCTGGCGCAGCAGCTCTCATCCCTGGCTGCACATCAGAATCACCAAAATATTCAAAATTTAACATGTCAGTGTCCAGGCCTCACCAGCAGACACTCTGATTTAATTGTTCTGGAGTGAGTCCATGGGCCCCTCGGGCCTAGATGGGTAGGGACTGTGGTGCCTGGCGGGTGAGCTTTCCCCCACCCCCTACTGCCTGATGGGGGGTGGGGGACAGAAGCCCCGGGTTTCACTCTGCCTTGCTGGAGGGCTCCAGTCTGAGCCGTCTGGGCCCCTCCACACCCAGCCCCCCAGCAAACATCGGTGAGGTGCCGACTGTGTGTCTGGATGAGTCGGGCCGTCCTCGGAGCGGTTGGAAAGACCCCGTCGTGCGCGTTTCCACCGGCCATGTGGCAAGCACGTAATCTAAAATTTGATTGAATTGCACGGAATCTTTGCCAATGTTGTAAGTGGGGCAGGGAAATAAATTCCAGACAAGCGGGCGGGAGAGAATTCATGATATGCCAGTTCCCCTGTGCTCAGACCTTGTAAAGGAAAGTATCTCCTTAATTGGAATTATGTTTGTGGCCTTGGGGGGTGACCCGTCTGACTTGATATTTTGGTGCCATAGTCTCCCAAGTGACCTTTTTCCCTTCCTTGGGGCGTCAGGCAGCGGGAGAGCCAGGGCCCGGGGTGGGTCATTTCCTCCTAATTGGTGTCTTGGCCGTCACGCCGGCTTCGCTGAGCATCACACGGCCCCCTCCGCTCAGCCCCGAGTGTCCTTGTTGTCAACCGCGTGGTGTCCCTTACACGCCAGGTTCCATCCCCTTCTGGGAATGACAAGGCTGAGGCCACGGAGAAACGCTCCAGGCCAACTTGACTCGGTGGGTTTTATTCGAGGACGGCTGGCTTCCCTCACTGGCCACGTCCCCGCCTGCCCGCCCCACACCAGGTGGGGCCCGGCTGCGCTTGCTGGGCTGGTGCAGAACCCCGCCTGACCTGAGGCCGCTGGGGTCTGTTGTTCCAGAAGGTGACCGAGGCTCAGCGGTGACGTGGCTGGGGCCCCATCAGGGCAGGTGACACGGGGCTAACCCCCGCGGGAAGGCCTGGAAGGCGCCTTCTCATCCCTGCCGTCCTCCAGTCCCAGCGCTCCCCGGGGGGGAGCCAGCACAGACCTTTGGTTCCTGCTTCCCACGCTGGAATCCAGCCTCCTCCTCCTCAGTCAGGGCTGCTGGGCAAGCGTCCCGGGCTCCAGGGGGTCGCTCGGAGTCGCCCCAGCACCTGGCGTGCAGCGCACAGTCAGCGTCAGCCGCCGCCCTCCCCTGCGCCCTGCTTCCTGTGTCCGGAAAGTCAGGGTGCAAGTGTCTCCTGCCTGACGCACCTCGCCACGTGCCCCTTTCCTTCGAATACGCCACGTTCGGCTGACACTAGTTGGCCTGCCGCGTGCCCGACCACACCCTCCACGCGCGGAGGTGGACCGATCGGAAACTCCGCCTCCCCCCCCCCCCCCCCCCCCCCCCCCAGGCTGGGGCATCCACCTTGACGGTCGAGCCAGCGCACATCGGTGGGCAAACTGGGCTTCCCAGCGGAGGTGCGGCTGACCTGGCGACACGGGCGGTTCTGGGGCCCAGGCGGGCTGGGGGACTGCTCGGTGCAGGGATCACCCCGCATGGCATCTGGGTCGTGAACCGAGCAACACCCCAAGATTGAGGACGGGCGAGGAGCCGTCTTCCCGCCCGGCCCCCGTCAGCTGGCCCACAGCGTCCCTGCGGCATCTGGGTCCGAGAGGAGGGTGACCTGTGTGGCCTCGGCTCTGTGCTCCCGGGGAATATGTCTCACGCACCCGAGCCGCGGTGGGGGACCCGGAACAGGGAAGCGAGGGAGGCCTCAGGGGCTGAGCCCCCCATCCGGCCCCGGGGTCTGGTCAGACACGCCTCAGCCACCCCAGGACTCCCGGCGCAGGGCCGGCCCGGGGCCTGTGTCCTCGGCGAGTCGCATCTCCGGGGAGAAGGTGCCGTGGGCACTCCTCGCCCCACGTTCAGGACATCGGCTCAGGGTCACGCCCCTGGTCACGCCCCTCGTTCAGGGCGTGGGCTCAGGGTCACGTCCCCTGGTCACGCCCCACGTTCAGGACGTCGGCTCACGCTCACGTCCCCTGGTCACGCCCCACGTTCAGGGCGTGAGCTCAGGGTCACGCCCCGGTCGCTAGAGGGGCCGCCTGTAGGTGTTTGTCCCGCCCCCCCCGGCTTCTGCCCGTTTCTGACCGTCCCAGCCCAGCGTCTCCAGGCCCGGCTCACCTGCCCCTTCCTCGGCCGGGTGGGATCCAGGCTCAGCAGGCGGGGGCGGCGGGCTGAGTACCCTGCACGGGGCCCGGCCGCGGCCAGGTGCTCAGCACGCGTGCCCAGTGTGACCGGAGGGCACGCATGTTCGGCCCTTTCTGAGCTGCCGGTGCCGGGGGCGCGTCCGGCTTCCGTTGGCGAAGAAGGAGTCTGTCCCCGTGGCTCCCCTCGCTTCGCCCCATGCGTGCGGGTGCAGGTGAGACCCGGCCTGCAGAGGAGGAGGCCAGAGAGCTTACGCGACAGGTCCAGTGTCCCACGGCCGGGGGACGGCAGAGCCGGGACTTGAATTCTGGTCTTTCGAACTTTCGGAGGCTCGTGAGGACCTTCTCTGTCCGCGGCCTTGTTCTGTCGAGAAGACGGCGCGGGCGACGTTACTGCTGACCGCTGCTCACCGTCGGGTCAGGTACAGAGGTGGGAAAAGGGACGAGGGCAGACGTGCTGGGGGTGCCCCGTGACCCGCGTGCTCGGCCGAAGGCCGTCAGGCCCAAAGTGAATCACAACATGGGGGCTCCAGCCGGCGACACAAGCCATCAGCGGACCACATACGTATGAGGGCGCACACGCTGGCACACGCGCTCGCACACTCCGCGCACGCACGGCCGCACGCGCACACCCATGCGCGCGCGCACACACACACACACACACACACACACACACTTTGGGGCCGTCAGCTTGCTTGGGGAGGTGCCCGCACACCCTTGTCCTGGTTAGGCTGATATTTGTGCCCCGGGACTCTGTTTTTCTGTCATTTTCAAGTGTCCTAAATGATCAAGGACATTTAGAACTTCAGCGTCTCTGGGAAGATGTGCTGTAATCGTGACGATTCTGGCAGGCGACGAGGCGGCTCGGAAGCCGGGGAACACAGGCCCCCACGCTCCACCCAGCCTTGGGGCAGGCGGTTGGGCAGCCCCGAGGGTCCTCACGGCAGAGACTGGAGGCCAGCAGGGCCCGACTGCGGGGCAGACAGGGTACCGGGCCCGGCAGGACTCGGAGTCTGGAGGAATCCTGGCTTCTTGAAGCCTGCTCACCCGGTGAGCTGACTTCTCCGAGCCTCAGTTTCCTCCGCCACAAAAGCGGGTTGATGATACTGCCGAGGGTACCGCTGTAGCACAGGCGGGTGTCGTAACGAGGGGTCGCAGGTCTGGGAAGGGCTGGCTGGTGGTTGGGGGTGGCTTGCGGGCATTTGGCACACGTTCCCACTCTGCCACGAGTCCCTCTGTGGCCCCTGATGGCGGTGGCTGGCCTGTGCAAGGATGGCTGGAGCTAACTCACGTGGTGGGGCAAAGAATAGAAACATCTGGAATCCTGGGGGGCTCAGGTCATGACCTCATGGTTCCTGGGTTCGAGCCCCGCGTCGGGCTCCGTGCTGACGGCTCGGAGCCTGGAGCCTGTTTCGGATTCTGTGTCTCCCTCTCTCTCTGCCCCTCCCCTGCTCTGTCTCTGTGTCTCTGTGTCTCTGTCTCTCTCTGTCTCTGTCTCTCTCTGTCAAGAATAAATAAATAAACATTAAAAAAGAAAGAATAGGGGTGCCTGGGTGGCTCAGTCGGTTAAGCGTCCGACTTCGGCTCAGGTCATGATCTCACGGTTTGTGAGTTCGAGCCCCGCGTCGGGCTCCGTGCTGACAGCTCAGAGCCTGGAGCCTACTTTGGATGCTGTGTCTCCCTCTCTCTCGGCCCCTCCCCTGCTCATGCTTTGTGTCTCTCTGTCTCAAAAATAAATAAAAACATTTAAAAAAATTATTAAAAAAGAAAGAAAGAATAATCTGGTGTGTAGATAAAATCTGGGTTAGTTGTGTGACCTTGGAAAAGTCTCTCTTATTCTCTGTTTTTTGTTTTTTGTGTTTTTTTTTAATCAGTAAATGGAGACATTGTGGAGTTGTCTGTAGGGTGAGGATGTGAGGTAATTTGTGTAGAAGCTTAGTCTGGGACCTGGCACGCAGTCGGTACTCAGTAAGTGTCAGGGAAAAGTAAAAGTTCTGTTTAGTAATTTCAAGAAGCACTTATTAAGCACCTGTTGTGGTCAGAGGTCGGAGGTCACACAGCATGGACACAGTGTCCCTGGTTCTCAGGCTCTCCCCGAGCTTGTGAGCCTCATGCCGTGGTTGTGTACTCTGATGCTTTATATAGCGTGGTCCTGCATTTGCGGTCTTTTTCACATTAAAAAAGTAAAACATTTAAAAATAATTGGAAATACCGTATATGCAGCTTTGTGGTCTGAGTTTTTCACTTGATGTTGTACCATGAGCTTTTCCTCTTCAAACGTTCTCTGCAGAAGTGGTTTTCGGTGGCTGCCTAGTGGTCTATCACTGGCTATTCCCAAATGTATTTAACCACTCTGATAGTGTTGGGCATTTAGGAATAAATGGCTTAAAAATGGCTCATCTGTTGGGATTTAGTCCCTAAGAATTCTGTGTATGAAGGGTCACTACTGTGTCGTTGAACAGCTCTGAGTTGCAGAGTCGCCCAGCTGATGGGCCCCCCACCCCCCCGTGGCCTGTCAGTCCCTGTGGCCCCTCAGCAGGGAGGCGAGTACCCCCACGTGCCGTCCGGCCGCCACCTCGCTGGCTGCCGTCGCCGGAAGAACCGTATTAATCTCAGGCCTCGCTGGATGGAGTTCAGGCAGCCAAGAAAAGATGACAATTCAACATTTGACAAGTAGGAAACATATCTAGTCCAGCCATTCTGATGTATTTTCCGGCTGGTAAACATGTCGACGGTTTCCTTTTTGTGGACGCGTGATAGAGAATGCGAGGAAATCTGCAGAGTCGCGAGGGTCCCGCTGCTCCGGGGCTGGGTGAACCCAAGGGGCGGGGGCGGGGGGGGAGTCGCCTCTTATGTGAAGGTTCTGAGTTTGAGAGCGAAAGGAAGAGGCTCGAAGGAGGAGACCCCTCCCTCCACCTCTTCCGCTAGACGCAAATAGACTTGGATTCTGATTTTAGTGATTTCTGCCAAAAGAAATAAATTAGAGGGTGAAATGTGCTGCTGACCGCAAACCCTTCCCAGCCAAGGCCCGATGTTCCCCAGATGCCCTCAGACCCCTTGGAGGGAGAAGCGAGGGTCATTTCTGAGTCGAGAGCGCTGCGCGCTGTCCCCGCCGGCCCCTGTAGGCTGGTTTGTCTTCTAACGCAGTCTGAGTTCAGTGCCCGCTCCCTTCAGCCCTCCGGAGGCCCGGCCCGTGGGCTTGGCCGGCGTCTCAGGCACCGGGTCGCGGTTTCGAAGGTAGGACCCTTCCTGAGGGCTGTCCCTGTGCCCCGCGTGCTCCGTGCCCTCCCTGCAGCCGTGGACGCGTGTGTGGGCCCGTGAGTGCGGGCTGCTCTTGGGTACGCCGTGGAGCGTGGAGGCTCAGTGACCGAGCGGGGGACTTCCCGCAGCGGGCGCACGGACCCGCCCGGCGTCCGCCGCTGGAGCTTGTGCGTAAGCCGCGTGGGAAGGCCTGGCGTGCAGGGCACTCCCCGGACACCCTGCGGCCCTGGCGCGGTGTCACTCGTGCAGCGGGCGCTCAAGAAATGAGACGTGGTGGAAACCGTCACGAATGAATGCATGAACTATTTCGTGAGTCCTCCCTTGAGTCTCCAGCGCCAGCTTGTGCCTGGCACAAAGTGGGCCCCCATAGTTGTATCGAGTAAACGAGCGGTGGGTCGACGGGCCCCGGGAGAGGTTCCCTCCGTCAGCCTGCGGGGGTGGGGTGAGAGCGTGGCTTTGGGTGCCTGCTGGCACAGGCCCTCCGCTCGCCCCAGTGCTTCCGTCCCGGACGACACCGTCTGACCCCGCAGACCCGAGCCCCCTGTCTGCCCCTGAAGCTCTCTGGGGCGGTGAGGTCTCCTCCCTCGAGCCCACTAGGCCGTGGGGTTGGCAGTCCGTCACACCCTGCCTTCGAAATACCTCCGTTCCCGTCGAGCCGTTGTTTAGATCTGCTTAAGTGGGTCCGGCCTTCCCTTCCGCCGATTCTTGTCACGGGGACGGCCCAAAGGCCGCGGGCAGGGCTCTGGGCTCGAGCCCGAGACCTTGGCTCTGAACTCTGGCACGAGGCACTCCCCCTGCGCCTCTACCTGTAACGTCTGTACAGTCGGGAGAGAGGCCAGGGGTGTCGCGGTGATGGCCAAGAGCGGACGCATGAAGCCGCCTTGTGAACCGTAGCGTGCTTTAGGGAAATCAGGCGTGGTGATGCGCCGTGGCCGGTGAGCACAGGGCGTTTGTTCATGGTGTGCGTCTCTCGGCAGTGAGTGCCGCCCGGCTCTCGTCCGCTACCTGCTCGGGCTGTGTTCCCATCCTCCCTTGGGACCGGAGTCCTCCCTACTTCCTGGCTCCCAAACGCCCAGGAGGGCGGTGAGTCCCAGCCTGGACGCCCCAAATTTGCAGGGGATGTGACGTGAATGACAGAAGTAGCCCAGCCGTCCGCAGCCAGCGCTCGTCTAGGACCGTTCACAAACTGCTTTACTCTTCCCAGAGGCCCCTAGGCGGGTCCTAATGTCTTCCCCATCAGACGCTTGAGACCACTGAGGCAGAGGTGGGGTAAGAGGCCCGAAGCCACAGAGCCAGGAGGGGCCGTGTCTAGGGCACATGCTGCCAGCCCTGGGGCTCTCTACGCGCCCTGGGGCTGGGAGACGGGGTGCACAAAGGGGACCCGCCCGTGTCTGCCCCACCCTCCACGGGGACCCTCTCTGCTCCGCGCTCAGCCCCTTTCGCCCTCCAGCAGCCCCCCTGCCTCCCTCCCTGCTCTGAGCCTAGTTTGGGGGTGAGAACAGCTGCTGGGACGCTCTGATCCGTCCCGGAGGGAACTCTGCATCATCAGAAACGGAAGGAACCTCGGGGATTGTCTGAGGTTTGTTCTGAGAGAAGAGAGGCCTAAGCTGGCCAGCACCGATGCCCAAACCACACGGCAGCACGAAAAGGAACTGTGCTCATGTGACTTACGAGCGTGGACGCACAGTTCTGAGCCACACAGCAGCAAACTGAGCCACGGATGGCAAATGTCTTGCCGGCTCCTTCCAGGAGAGCAGACGGGACTTCACCCTAGAAAACAGGGGCTGGGGGTAGCTGCTTGGCCCCAGCGGCTCGCGGCCCAGCCCAAAGGGCTCCCTGTGTGCCGTGGCCTGCACTCCCCGTCCCCGGAGCCCCCTTCCTGGCTGCCCTAATTCTGTCTCCATTTCTCCTGCAGGATTCCATGTTTTCGCTGGCCCTGAAATGCCTTATCAGCCTGTCTACCATCATCCTCTTGGGCTTGATCGTCGCCTACCACACGCGAGAAGTCCAGGTAGGTGCCGTCCTCTCCCCTCCGCGAGCAGCGCCCGTCCCCACCCCAAAGCCCACCCCGTGCAGCCGCCTGGTGGTGTTGCACGCTGTGGCTCTTCCCCTCCCGTCTGGACCCTCAGAGCGAGGGAACTGGGGCTTCAGCAGCTGTGACGCCGTCTTATTTGGGGGTCCCAGAGGCGAATGTGGCTTCACGATTTGGGGGAGGCTCTTTAACGCCAGTGCACTGAGAACCGCTTTCCTTCTCTCGCTGGGCCTTTCAGAACCTTGGCCACCGAATTCCCCAGGGAGGCAGACCTATCTCCCGTCCCCTTGCACACGCACGTACACGCGCACACACTCGAATTGCACTGAATCCCTCCGGGACTCTGTATCTCTGAGTGGTGTAGACTTTACCCGCCGCAGACCCTGAAGGCTGGGAGGGGTCATTTTCTAGACGGAATACCCGTCAGATGTGGGGAGGGGCTGCTCGGAAGTGACTGTGCCAGAGAAACGTCGGCTGGGCCTCCGGGCCCAGCTTCCAGCCTGGCCGACAGGGGTCCCATGCGGGCCAGGAAGGGTAGACGGCGAGAGGGTCTGTGGCATCTTCCCAGGACACCGGGGCGCCCGCACTGCCCGGCCCTGCAGGCTGACCGGCCCCGCTGGAGACCTGGGTAGTTCTGAAACCTCCAGATGCTTTTTCTCCCACGTATGCGAGTCTGGAGATAATCCCGGTCCCTGGGCTGGAGGAACACAGTTCGATTCGCGTCTGGGCTGCAGGCAACACATTGACAAAGACCAGAGCTCGCGGTCAGAGAGACCAGCTGGGTCTCGGCCGGGACCCCTTCCTACAGGACGTTTTTGTTTGGCCCCGCAACCTTTCTCGGGCTGCTGTGAGGACAGGATGTGCTCTGGGAGCCGGGAAACACCGTGCCAACCTCGTCCCCGTTACGGGGCATTCTGGGCAGGGTGGGCCCGTCTGCCTTCCTGGCAGTGTCTGGGGGCCCCCGGCCGGCCTGGATGGGCAAGCCTTGGCTCCCGGCCACCCTGGCGGGGCTCCAGGCAGCTGAGGACCAGAGGACACGGATCTAGGAGCTGCGACTCTAGTCTCCGGGGGCTGCGGTACTCAGACAGGCGTGTGCCCTCAGGGCATTCAGACACTGCCACCAGCTTCCCTCCTGGAGCCTGAACTGCCCGACCCAGACCACTGTCCTGTCAACCCCAGGCAGGAGCCAGCACCGGCCGGGGGGTGTGGGGGTTAGGGACCGAGACAGGGCTGGGGGTCACCGTCTGGGCCCCAAACCAGCCGTGGCGCCCGGGGCTTCCCTCAACCCCACCAAACCCTCACGTCCTCATCTGGAGGGAGCCCCTTGGCGCGTATCGCCCTGATCTGCGCGAGATGTCACCCGGGCCCAAGAGAAAAGGCGGAATCGTGGGAATCGTGACGCTCAGCCACGCGTCCCTCCCTCCCGTACTCTCGTGGCCCTGGTTCCCTCCTGCGGGCCTGTGGCCTCAGCGCCGGCCTGGGGCGGGGACACCACCTCGCCCGGCGCCCTCTGTCCCAGCCCCAGCTCGCGGCCAGGCTTTGCTTCGTCCTGATTACGGGCAGTAGAGGACACTGTCTCCGCCGTTAGGGCCTGGCGCTCAGCACTTGCAGAAACAAAGTGAAGCCAGTGTCATTGAGTCCTGGCTCAGACACTTCAGTCTGCACGACCTGGGCCAGTAACAGCGCCTCCAGGCCTCAGTTTCCCCGGGTGAAGTATAGGAGTCACATCACCCACTTTGGGTCGGGAACAGTGGAGTCCAGGGTGGGCGGTCATGGCACGGGACCCCTCTGCCCCACTCTTCCAGCTGGGCCTCGCCCGTCCGTGTGCCAGCTGGGCCCACGAGGTGGCCCCCTGCTGACCGCCGGCACCGGCAGCCGGCTGGGCTTCCTCCCGCACCCCCGCCAGCCCCGCCTGGCTCTCAGCTGCCCTGGCTGTGCCCGTAGCCTACCTGGCCTCCGTCACGGGGGCAGTCACCGGCACGTGGCTCCCTCTGGAAGCTTACCCTTCCAGTAAAATTCTCCCTGCGCCGACCTTCTCCTGCCACGGGGAGGTGGGATGGCGTGGGCCCAGATGGCGTGGGGAGGGCCGGCTCCTGCAGGGCCCCTTGTACGCACCTCGGTGGACCCTACCGTTCTCTGTTCTGTGTCTTTCTCCCCAGACTTCGGGATGGTAAGGTCACTATCTTTACGTTTCCAGGGACCCATGGTGTCTGACGAGCAGGTTATCTGCGGTGCACGTCCTGAGGGAAAGGGTGCTGGATTCTAGACACCCGGTTTCCAAAGCAATTTAGATCATCCCTCCGTTCTGTGGTCTTGGGCCTCATCTATTAATTGGGAATCGAAGCCTTCTAATTCTGTAATTGTCCGGTGCAGGTCTGGGCACAGCCGGGGACCTGCTTCCTGAGGGCGGAGGCGGGCTGCCCCAGAGCCTGGACGCTGGCCAGCGTCCAGGGCCCCCGCCCCCCCTTGGGCCGGGAACACCCTCAGGGGGAGCAGGGCAGGGTGTGGCCCATCACCTCCCTGGGGTGGTGTCAGGGGCTTGTGTGAAGGACGTGCTCCCAGACTCCCCACTGCCCACGGGTTGCTGTTGACTTGGCTCAATTTTAGCAGGGACCAGATGACCGTGTCTGCGCCCCCTCCCCCCCGGTGCGCAGAAGCCTGGGGCACCTTCTAGAATGGTATTCCTAGTGTCAGTCTGGATGACTTGTGTTCTCGAGGCAGAATTCTGAAACGGGGTGGCTTTCTGTTGTGGAGCCGCAGGTGTGGATGTCTCCCAGAGGTGACCAGGTGCCCACCCCCACCCGTGCAGGAGCCTCTGTACCTCTGTGACCTGTACCGCCTGTGACAGGGACGCTTGCCCGTGGGCAAAGGCCTCCGGTGGGCGAGGGGGGTCTCTGGTGAGTGAGGGGGGTCTCCTGTGGACGAGGCGTCTCCTCTGGGTGAGGGGGATCTCATGTGGGTGCAGGGGTCTCCTGTGGACAAGGGACACTCTCCCGTGATAGGCAGCGTGGGTTTTTGGCAAGTCCGCCCCTCTGCGGACAGGAAGGGGTCTCCCGGAACGTGCACTCAGCCCGACTGCGCTTCTGAGCCACAAAGGCAGGTGTCCCACAAGGCGGCCCCTGCCACGTTTCTCCTCGGGTTTTGTCCTTGGCTGTTTAGAGGGTGGAGCTTTCAAAGGCTCAGGCGTCTGTTATCCTCAGGCCAGTGTGACCTGGAAGGAAGTGAAGACACAAAACCCAACGCATTTTTGTTTATTTACCAAAACTTTGAAAACGCCGCCGACCTCGCACGGTGTACGGACCGTGCGGTTTGGCGTCACCGGGCCCCGTGGCGGTGCCGGCCGCCTCTCCCCGGGCTGCAGACCCGCGTGTGGTGTCGGGGCCCCTGGCGCGGCCCCCCTCTCGCACTCACCACGCGTGACAGGGTCCACTCCGTGCAGAGCCCGGCGCAGGGGCCCAGCGCTCTCCACTGACCGCCCTGAGCGGAGCCACGGCTGGGCCGACGCCCCTGGTGCTGTCCCGGAAGGCGGGTCGCCAGAGAACAGACTTCAGAGTAGCGAGCTCGGGTTCGAACCGTGGTGGTTGTCACATTTTAGTGTGTCTGGCAGCCGTTAGCAAGTTACTCGATCGATCCCTCCGATCCCTCCTCGTCAATCTCCTTCCGCAGGGTGGGGCTGAGACCGGTACCCTGTTGTGGAGCTGGGGACACTGGTCATTTGCATGAGGCGTGGCGGGATCCGTCGCAGGGCAGAGTGGGGGCGAGGTGGTGAGTGCGGGCCAGTCTCCTGGGACGTCGCCTGCGAATGCGGGGACACCAGGATAGCAGCTGGAGCAGACACAGTGCGGAGGGAGGGTCCTCGTCCACTTTTCCAGGGACTGCTGTCCTCCGGCTGCCAGAAAGGGGCCGGGTTCTGGTCCGGGAGCGCGCAGGAGGGGGAGGGGAAGTGCCCTGGCTCAGAGCCCGGCCGGGGTGGGCGTGCACACACCCCTCTGGGGGCAGGAGCGGAGCCGGGTGAAGCCGTCGGGCACACAGCAGGGGCGGGAAGTTCGCCACGGAGCTGTGGAGGGAGCTGACGTGAGCGTGCTCACGGGTCGCGTGCACAGTGAGGCTGAGGTTCCCGCTCTTGTTTGGGGGCCTCCCGTCTAGTGCGGACCCGACGGGAGTGTGACGCTGACCAGCTGGGGGCCTCCAAGCGCGTGGACTGAAACGGGACGCCGGTGATCTATCAGGTGTGTGTTAAGTGGGTGTTTTTATTAAATGCCACCAAGTCCTCAGCCGACGGGGAAATTCCTCCAAATTACAGGACGTAAATCGCATTCAGCAGACAGCTCACATTGTAGACGGGCTCACCCCCACGGCACGACGGGTCCGTGGGTCGGAGCGCCCTCCTGGATTTGCGACACGGGCGTCGGTTCGCAGGAGGCGGACGGGCCAGAGGCTCCGGGGCCCCGTGCTGGCTGAGCCGGGGTGTCGTCCCACTGGGGAAGGGAGGACCCCTCAGGCCAAGTCTGGTTCTGGGCCCTCGCCCTTCCTCTCCCCTGAGGACCGCGGGTGTCAGGCGCTCGGCCCCTGGAGGCTGCTTGTCCAAGACCTTGATGCGCTGGGACCAGGTTCAGCGCCGTGATGTGAGGCGTGTGTGAAACCGTGTGGCCACGGGGGCGAGTTTCACAGGGAGATGAGGCTTTAGCCGAGCCCCATCTTTGTCGGGAGCGGAGACCTTGTACGTCCGGACAGAACTGGCCTGGGGCACCTCAGGGCGGCGGAGAAGGAAGGAAGGGCCGTCTGTCCTCCACGTGGCGGCTGCCTGACCCCGGTGGGGCTGGGCCTGTGTCCTCGAAGACATCTGGTGACGTTTCCTACGGGCCGGTGTCTGGCTGGGCGAGGCAGTCCCTTTGGGCTGACCGGATGGGGGACCCCAGAGATCCCAAGACCTCCAGGAGCCTCCCCGGTCACCACGGTCCACAGGCGGGGAGCTGGCTTGGCCCTGGCCCTGACCCCTGAATCAAGCGTCTGTTTCCTGCCCCACCGGCTCCCCGCTGTGCGGTGGGGACGACGTGACTCACTGTTGTGTCCCAGAGCCGAGCGCCCAGCAGAGCAGGTGGGGGCAGGCGGGCCGAGGTCTCCCCTCACTGGGCAGGAGAGCCTCTGTGCAGGCTGAGCCTGCCGCTCTGCCCGCTGGGCCTCCCTCCCTGTGCAGCTGGCAGTCGATTGCCATGGTTACCAGGCTACCCTGGCGGTCTCGTGTGACATTTGGGGTTTAACCCTTTCTGCTGCAGAGGGCTTTCCCGCCTGCTGTGCTCCCTGAGCCTGTGGGGCCCAGGTGCGGCCTCTCGGCCGCCTGTGTGGACCTTCTGTTCTGTCGCTTGGAAATGTCATGCTGTCTCATGCTGCTCGACAGGCGTGTGGAGCGACTGTTAACAGGTGTGCACAGCGCTGCCCTGGGCGCGTTGAGACCTGCCCGGCGGGACGGACAGTCCGGGCCGCAGACTCGGCCCTGGGAGCTCTTGGACTCGTATGCAAATGCCTCTTGCCGGGGCCTCCAGAAGCTTCCTCAGCTCCAGGGGTCTGAGAGGTTAGGGCTGCCCTCTGCCCTCGAACACCAGCAGCAGGATGGAAGGGAAGCCGGTCTCGGGAGGAGGGGGAAGGCGGCCCCCCTGCTGGCTCAGGACCTGGTAGCACTCCCCCCCTCCCCCCCAGGCCCTGCGTCGCCTCGGAAACCACACAGTGTCAGTGAAGTGCCTGTGAAGTGAGGGGTAGAGACACGCTTCTCAAGAAGCTTCCGCTGAAATTCCAGGGTGCAAGACATCACCGTCCATCCCAGTTCGGGGGGCTGAGTGGACCGAGGGGTCTGCAGACAGCCGCCCACGCTGCTGCCCCAGCCGGGGGCCTCCCTGTCGCTGGCCTCGGTCACCTCTACGAGGTTCGAGGGGCCTGATCTCCGTGTGAGCTCGGGCGAGAGCAGGAGGGGGCCCTCCGTCCTCGCCGTGCTGTCCTCTGTGGAGGGAGCAGACGGGGTCAGATGGCCTCCCGGGCCTGTGATCGTATCAGGATTCTGTGTCCGAAGGGCCCGAGGGGAGGATGGCGGGAAGGAGCCGTGAGCGGGCCCGGTAACAGGGACCCAGACTGGTGGCACTCCTGCCCTTCCCCTGAGCGCCTGGCCTCTGCCCAACGGGGGCCTGGCCGTCCCCTCCACGTAGCCTCCTGGGGACTGGCCGTCCCCTCTTCGCATCTGAAACGGGAAAAGTCACAAAGACAGTTCTTTGGCTCCAACATCTTAGTTTAAAGGCGACTCTTACAAGTCTTACGAGGATGAACCGGTCAGACATCTGAAAGCTTTTAGGGTAATTAAAGCCTGTAACCGACCTCCCTTCCTCCCGGTGCCAAGTCCCGGCCTCTTTCCATGAGGACAGACTGCCCCTCGCCACAGCCCCGGGTCGCATTCTGTGACCCTGAGAGGGCCCACGTGTGCCGTCCACGACCTGCCCAGACCCTGTTTGTCTCCTTTAGTATTGTGCTTGCTACTGTCTTTAGCTGCTGATCTTTTCTGCCCATGTGGTGGGTCTCCGTCGGGGGCGGCACCAGACCCCCTGAGCTCTGCCTGGGCCCCAAGGCCAGTGAACACCACTGCCGCGTGTTTGGAGAGCCCCCCTCCCCCCGGGCACAGCCCACGTGGCCATCCCCGCCGCAGGAAGTGGTAGGAACACAGTGATTGTGAAGAGACCCCTCCCTGAGGACTTGGGGGTTGGACGGCAGCCTGGAGTTAACGGTGTCGTTGCCGCGCCTGACGACCAGCAGTCTGAGCGTGGTCGTGTCCTTCGTGGCGGGAATGACGTCGTCCTGTTTTTAGGAGGAACGATGGCAAAGTCACCACTGGCCGTGTTCTCCAAAACCCAATAACCGGAGGAGACCTGGGCTCTCCTTGGTCAGCCTGTGAGTTAGACAACTCAGTACGATTCGCCTTTTTCCCAACACGACACTGGCACAAACCTGCGGGGTTGCGGGAAGGATGCTGGGCCTGTGGCCAGTAGACCCGGGGCCAAGCTGTGACTTTGCCATTTAAAAGCGCTTTTTAAAAACCGTGGTAAAGCATGCATAACAAAATTTACCGTTTTAGCTGTTTCTAAGTGAGTTCCTTCACGTTGCTGTACAGCTGGCCGTCCCCGTCTGGCCCCAGGGCAGACCGTTGCCTTGTGTGTAACCTTATGCCCCCCCGATGGCCCGTGGGTGTGGACACTCCTCCGGGAGGTGACCTTCTCCAGGCTCCCGCCTCCGCCATCAGGCCCTACTCCAGACCCTGAACCTGCGTCCCCGGCCCAGCGTCACAGGCCCCAGGGTGCGACCCCGAGCTTAGATTTGGAAAGTGGTTTGTGAACCCACCGACGATGGCGGTGGCCCCTCCGCGTGCTGATCTCTGTGTGCCGGGCTCGTGCCCTCTACGACCTCAGGGAAGCCTCACGACAGTCGCGGGACTGGATTCTGTTATCATCCCTGTTTTACAGGTAAGGCGGCTGAGGCCTAGAGGTGAGACACACGGCCAGTGTCGTGTGGCAAGGGGACACTGGGCTGGGCTCCAGCCCGGCCAGCTGTCCGCAGGCCCACTAGGCTTCCTGCCTCGGGGACGCAGCTCTCCCCTCGACCGTGCCTCCTCTCCTGGCCCCACAGGGCCTGAAAAGCAGCCCGGAGGTCGGGCTGAGCCACGGGGCTCCACTCCCCAGACGGCAGGTGTTACCACAGCAGAGTCCGGCGTGGGACAGACAGCAAGCAGACCCCGCGGCAGCCCCTCCAGGGGGGACCCCAGCCTCTGCCCTGCTCTGTGGTGCTTCTCCTACTCATTGGAAACCCTATCCTTCCCCTGGTTTCCCTGCCGTCCTCCCCTCGGGCCCCAGGGCCGCCCCAAGATGGGGTCCGGTACGTTCAGGGCAGCAATCCCGGCCGCCTGAACACTCCCCGCCTGGCCCCCGGCCCTCAGAGCCGCCTCCACCCTGAGCTGCGTGCCCGGGTTGCATCTGGCCTTCCCTTTAGACGCTGACTCTGGGCTGTGAGTGGCCTGGGCGGGTCAGGCCGGCAGCTTCCTGTCTCCCCGCCCACATTCCCTCCTCCTTCTGGCTGTGCTGTACTGAGGGGGCTGGCAGCCTCACCCCCAGCCTCCCTGGTCGGACCTCCGGGGTCCTCTGCCCTGCACACGGAGCATCCCCGACGGTTGGGGCGCTGTGTCCGCCCTGCCCCTGCTGCTCTGCTCTGGGCCCCCTTGGTCTGTGCCTGCCGAGGGGTGTGAGCTGGGCAGCATAGAGGGCCACACGCCTGCTTTCCCGTTCCGTTCCCGCAGCCACAGCCAGTGCCGTTGCCTGGCTTCCGGCCTCTAGTTCACCCTGAATCTAATGTTCTCGCAGACGCTCTGTCGCAGAGCCGCTAAGCCCCTGGCTCCCCACCCCTGGCCCAGGCTCCTACCCTTGCCACACAGTTGGCTCTCTGGGGCGGAGGCCTCCTCCGTCCCCGGCCTTTCTCGGCCTGTGCCTCTGGCCTGTCCGGGTCTCGTCTGTGCGTCTGGTGGCCTCCTTCTTGTCCTCCCACATTCCGTGGGCCTGACTGTGGCAGCTTCATCCAAACCATTGATACAAATGTGGAGCCAGGAATGGAATCTGGGGAGAGAATCCTCTCGTTGGGTTAAAGACAGAAGGAACGGAGAAAAAGGAATTCAAGTATTTGCAGATCTTTCTTATTCTGAGCATTTCGTGGCCTCCCGTGGGCTGTGGTTTTATGCCCCTCCCCCAACAAGCCCGGCTCTGCGTTCACGTGGCCGGTGTCGACAGGGCCGTGCTCAGTGCGGCGCGGAGCTGCGAGCCACCGGGCGGACGCCTTCTCTGTGCGACCACCGTCCGTGAACTTGGCCACCAGCAGACTGGGTCATCACGGTGTTGCCCCAACGGGCTGTGTCACGGCAGCTGGGCTCGGCCGCGACTGCTGACCCATGGTTCCGCTGGCCACGGCCACACACCAGGGATCAGTGGCCAGCCACGGTGGAGCCGTCCGCCCGGTGCAGAGCGGCCCCGGCCCCTGGGTCAGCGCCGCAAGGCCGCTCCGCCCAGCCAGCACTGTTCCGCCCTCAGCCCCCGCCTCTGCCCAGCCAGGCCAGGGACTAAATGCTCCCAAGGTTCCTCCCAGCCCTCTCTGGTGCCTCTTGCTAGAATGTGCCAGAAACCTTACTGGTTTGAGAGCACTGAGAAATGGCCACCACCGTGTGTGGAAATGGGGGGAGGCGGTGGGCAGGGTGGTTTTTGTCTTCCCGCCTCTGTTAGAAATTGCCACCGCTCTCCGCCTCTGCTGAGGCCTGGGCAGAAGCTGACGATGGCACTCGACGCGGGGCTACTGAAGGTCCACTCCGAGCCAGGCGCCGCAGGGACGGCCCGGTCCCTGCCCCGAACGGGCTTATGATCGAATGGGGAGGTCGGCACTCCAGTCCCACCGCTGCCTTGGCTGCCCGCTGCTGGGGCACCTACAGAGTGAGGGAGCGGTGGGCACCGCGCGACCCCCGGCTGCCGTTTGGGACGGGCCTCGAGGGCTGGGGCTCGGCGGGGGCGAGGGTGCCGTGGGGAAGGGACGTGCTCGGGCAGCCGTGGCACAGGGACGGGGTGCAGGTCCTGCGCGGCAGCGGTGAGAGGTGGGCTGGAGGGAGGCCGGAGAGCAGGAGTGGGGGGTCGGCACCTGCTTGTACAGCGGTGGCCCTCGTCTCTCAGAAGGGGCTCCGGGGCCAGGAGGCCAGGGAGCTCGTCCCGCAGCTGCGTCAGTGGAGTGTCGTCCGTGAGCTGGGGAGCCTCACTCAGTGCTGAGCCCACGGGGTGGGGGAGATGGGTGGAGGTGACGGGCCCGCCTCTGGCCCCCAGCTGGCATCGGCGCCACTAGGGGAAGCGTGGACCCGTCTCCCTCCTGGGGAACAAAGATGGTGGCCACCGGGTGGGGGAGAGCAGGGTCCTCGCTGGCGGGACATGACCCCCAGGCAGCCGGGGCCTCGCGGGGCTCGCTCTGTTGGGTCTTTTTAGACGTGGAGCGGGCTGGGCTGGTGCCTTTACAAGAACCTTGGGGTTTTGCAATTTTGTTCTTTCCCTTATTGCTCCCAGACTCAGCCGCTGCCTAAAAACACACGGTTCCCGAGCAGCCTGGAGCCCCAGCTTCCCCTGCAGCAGGCGTTTGCTCTGCCCGCGGCCTGCCACCCGCAGGCGTGGGGACGCACAGAGGCCGGGCCACCCTCCAGAGTGCTGGCAAACGGGGCCCCTGTCCCCGAGGCCTGGGCTGGCGGTGGCCCTCAGGGTCAGTGTCGTCACCCAGGGCTGCCGTGGGGGCTTCTCAGTTCACAGCGGGCTCAGGAGGCGCGAGCGCAGGGGAGACGAAGGCTGAGACTGTCACGTGCGGCCCCTGCTGCTGGTGGCGCGTCCAGCGCGGGAGCCGGCCGCCCAGAGGTTTCCCTGTACCCTCCTCTGAGCGCTGTCGACACCGGCCTCGCTCCCCGGGTCCCGCCGCCGTCCTGTGTCACTTGCGCCAGCCTTCCCCCCTTTCACGTGGGACACGCGGTGCCTGTCACTGTGGGCTGGCTTCGTGCGCATGGCTCTCGAGCGGAGCTGACAGGGCTGAGCTTTACGGCTGGAGGCTGCCCGGCTCCGGACACAGGGCGAGGGCGCCGGGGGCAGGATCGTGCGGCGGAGAACATTCTGATCCGGGTGTCCCTTCAGGGTAAATTTAGTTCCTGGGGCTGGTGCAACATTCCAGTGCGGTGGGAATCCTGGTCGGCCTCAGGGGGGAGGGGACGCACCCTCCGTCACCTGCCCGGTCCACGCGGGGGCCTGGGAAACCCCAGCATGTGGCCGTATTTCGGCCACTCAGAGCTCACACAACATTTATTCATTTGGCCCCGACTTCCCTTCGGGCCCGTTTCTCATCTAGTTTGTGGTTCTCGAAGCTTCCACGTTTTCATGGCTGGCGCCTTTCAAGGTGGAAATACAGATTGATAGACCGAGCTGTCACGCTGCCGGGATTCAATCAATAATGGCTGAAATATTAACGGGGCCTTTATGAAAAGAAAATGTAGCACGTGGACGGCGCGTTCTGGGTTTGGATCCAGGAGTTTCCCTCTAAGCTCTGCTGCTAACGGCACCCCAGGCGGATCGCAGTGGCCACGCAGGAGCGCCGTGAGCCCCGGCCACGCCACGGGGGAAGGGTGCACGAGAGCCTGGCCTGGACGAGAGCTTGATGACGGTGTGGCTTCGGACCCTCCGTGCCAGTGACGGCGTGCCTGTGAACCCGAGCCCCCGGCCCTCGGGCAGGGGACACGCCCCGCAAGTGAGGGGCCCTCACCACCGCCCGGGACGGGGCCAGCCGTGCACACGTGGGAAGTTTGTGCCGTGAATTTGTGGGAGAGGAGGCGGCCCACTCGTCGGGGGGAGGGGCGCTTTGCAGAGGAGCCCTTGGGTCCCCTCCACCCGCTGCTCGGCTCACAGACCCGCCAGCTGTGCGAACAGCTGTGCTCGGGCTGCCTTGCCCCCCACCCCCACCATCACTTCCTGTCCCCATTTGGTCGAACACGCTTGGAAACAGGACTCAACACCCCTTTGGGTCCAAGCGTAAAACATGCGTTCAGAGAAGGAAGCTCCTGTCTGCCCGACAGGCTTGGAGGTTTTCTGCTTCTGAAGACAATCACCCGGGTGATGAGAGTGCTTATAAGGGCCGTGAGGTGAGCTGGTAATGATACCGGGTCGTTACCGAAATGACAGGTGTCGATCCTGACCCACCGCCCGGAGGGTTTTCCTATCGGAAGCAGTTAGAGCCGCCTGTGTGGGCGCAGCCTGACTTCAGCTGCAGCCGTCATGTGACTCGTGTCGTGTTTGCAGGAAGCCCTGCGCCACACAGGTGGGGTCCCTTCTTCCCGGCCGGTCCCGGGGAGCCTGCACGGGGAGAAGAGCTCAGGTCAGGGGAGGGAGAGCCTCGCCTTCGGTGACTTCTAGGTAAAGCCACTTCCCTGAGCCGGACGACCAGCCCTGTGGTCACTAGACGCAGACCGGCTCCTGCCTGCCCCCTCCCTGCGTTTATGCAAAGTCCTGAGCAGAGATCGAGCCCCGAGCCCCGGACGCGGCAGGGCATGTGCTGCCGGTCTGGGTGACAGTGCGGCCCGGAGGCGGCCCAGAGGGTCTCTAGAGCCAGGGGCTCCTGGCTTCAGCCTCTCTGCCTCCGTGTCCTCCTCTGTAGAGGCAGGGTCGTTTCAGCGCCATCATGAAGGGTCGTGACCGGTCCAGGAAGTGGTGCTCAGTGGGTACTCCGCTCAGCGTCTGTGCCAGTGTGTGACTCAGGGCAGTCACCTGCCCCCACTCCTTACCCTCACCCCCCCGCTGCCCCTGTCTGCCTCCCCACTGAGTACCCCTCCCCCAGCCGACATAGGGCCCCGAAGGCTGGGCACTCAGTGTGCACACCCTCAGGGGGCGCCCCCTCGGGCCCTTCTCAGGAGCTTCCCCCCCCAACCTGGGCCGTTTGGGGGGGCTGACCCCTTCCCGGGGTTTGCTCCCCACTCGAAGGCAAGTGCACTTAAAAATAAGTCCCGAAAGTGGCAATCATTTGAAGCGCGAGAGAGGTCAGAGAGAGGTTTTGTTCCTCCGTGGAAAAGAGAAGAAGTAGGTGTCTGTTGAGAGAACTTTTTCGGTCAGCTCTCCTTTCAGGGGGCAGGAGCGTGTGGCCTCTGTCCTCTTGGCCTAGCTCGCTCTCTGATCTCCGTCCCTCCGGTGAGTGGGTTCTACAGAAGCTGCAGGGAGGTTGCCCCTAGTGATCGTGCGTAGAAAGGACTAAAAAGCGATTCCAGGGGCATCTTGGGACCATAAGTGGTCACTGCGTGCTGACACGTCGTCTCAGAACACAAAGGGCCTTCTCCCGTTCTCCGAGACGAACCGTTTTCTTTAGTCAGGGACAGTGAGAGAAGAAGCGGGGCTCCCCACCTAAGACTGGAGGGCCGCCCCTGGGTGTGGGGGGGTCTTCCCCCTCCCTCTCCCCCTGGTCTGCCCCAGAGTCTCAAACAGAGGAGGCTGGAGGCTGGAGACCCCCGGCCAGCTCAGTGTAGAGTTTTTATGTGTTTCCTCCTAGCAGGTGTCTCTTGGGGAAGCCTGGATTCTAGGGAAGAAGGAATGCTGCTCCCTGGGCGCCCGGGAAGACCCCTCCTCAGGCCGGCTGGCACCACTGGTGCCCAGGGAGGAGGCGCCAGCGGGGTCTGCAAAGGGCTGCGTGCTGTTTGCTCTCCCTGCGGGTCCCGCATTCTGGCCGGGTGTCACCAGGCCAGCTCTGGAGCTGCCCACAGGGACCCCACCGCAAACCCAGGCCCGTAGCATCATCTCCTCGGTGAGAGTTTGGCTCAGGAGAACCCCGAGCCAGCCCTGGCTTCCTCGTGCGTGTCCTGCCGTGGGGCCGCCGCGCTCTGAGACTGACGGAGGCCGCCACGGTGTCCAGCAGGAGCCCTGGGCCCTGCCCCAGCAGGGATTCGACAGTTTGGATGGTCAAGGAAGGAACGTACAGCTTCTTCTCTGGCAGGGGTGGGTGGTCACTCGTGGTTCCAGGCGGTGGGCGATCCGCCGGCTGGGGCACAGGGAGGGACAAGGCCGTCCTTTTATTTCAGAGTGAGCTGCTCATGTGATCTGTTCCGTATGAACACGGCCAGCGACACCATCCGAAACAGCACAGTGATGAAATAGTAAAGTCAGAGTCCCTTATGTTTGTTCAGGACTCTACGCTTCTGCAAAGCTGTCTCCCACACGTGAGACGCACGACTAGACCGGTATTTAGGCCCTGGGGCAGCCGGGGGGGGCCAAGAGGTCAAGGGACATGCCCAGGACTGTCCAGAGAGTGAAGGGCAGGGCAGCTATCTCCTGACCTGGGGTGCAGAGCCCCAGATACCCCAGCACTCAAAGCCACTTTAAGTCCAGCTGCAGAAGGGATCTCGGTGACCGTCCTAGGGTCCTGCACTCTGCCTGGTGCAGGTCAGGGCCAGCTTGCAGCCAGCCGCTGACTCCCTGTCCCCAGGGCACCTGTCCCCAGGGGGGTCTCTCCCGGCTATCCTGGGAGCTAAGCCCCACCCACCTGCCAGTCTTTGGGGCATGTTCAGCTGAATTCCTCCGTAATCCCGTGCAGGGGAGGGGACAGGACCCCTGGCAGCTTCAGGTTGTGGGCCTGGAGGCTCTGACCAGGGCGGGGCCGTTTGCACTGGGCCCTGACTGGGACAGGCAAATGCGGGGGACCGCCAGGCATTCACCCAGTGAGTAGCAGTGATCCTGAACTTTGGCCCCGTCACAGAGAGTGACCCTGGCCGTCTGGTGACAGTGCTGACTGAGACCGGAGGGCATGTGCCTCTGTTCGTCTCCGTTGGATGGCGTTCGCGGTCTCGTGACAGTAAAAATCATTACACGCAGTGTGCTTTCTGTGTGCCAAACATTATATTAACATAAGAGAAGCACGGTGCGTGTGAGGGTCGTATAACGCGCCGCCCGCCTGCGTGGCCTCGGCAAGAATGGTGCCTCGCGGGGCCCAGCTCTTCTCCTCGTGTGGGGTCCGAGCTGCTCACCAGTGGTGAGGACGGAGCCACAGGTGCACAGGCAGGTGCTCCCCCTCCCCCCCCCCCCCCCGGAGCCCTTGGGCACGTCAGCGCTTCTCAACCTGTCACTCCCTCGGAGGGGACGACGCCTCCTCCAGAAGCAGCCTTGATTTACGCTTGGCGTGAACCCTGATGAACAGTCCTGAGTGCTGGGCTGGGGGTGAATGCCCACCATGGTGCTCCGCGTGGGGAGCGTCCAGGTGAAGGCTCGGCTGTGTTTCCTGCTTTGTCACTGGCCGCTTCCGGGTGTTACCAGTGCCCCCTGGGCTGTGAATGGGGGGTAATGATACCGCCAGGCTGCCGTGAGGACCCCACCAGCTAGCTCATGCCCACCTGTTTCCTGCCCTCCTCCCCTCCTCGCCTCCCCACTTCCTTCCTGGGTTTTCAAGCCAGGTCTAAGGCTAAGAGGTGAGCTTCCCTCTCCTGGTAAGTCTTGGTGACCCTCCAGGCCTGATGCTGGGCCGTGAGGCTGAGGGAGTGGGGGAGGGGGCTTCCGGCGGCTGCTGGCTCCTCCCACACCCACCTCTTCCCAGCAGCCATACCCAGGCCTCTGGTTTCTCCTGCATGGGGATTGCAGAGCTGAGGGTCACACATGCGCCGGGGCCGGCTGTTCCCAGGGTCCTGTCCTGTCCAGAGCCCGTGTGTGGCCAGGGAATGCTGGAGGGTCCCCAACGGTCATCTTCAGACCGCCCTCCTCCTTGAACAGATGAGGAAACTGAGGCCCCAAGGGGGAGGAGACTCACCCAAGTCCACACAGCGAGTTATGGACTCGACCCTGGCCAGAGCTGGCTGCCGGCTCCACGCGCTGGGCCGCCCAGGTGTCCGGGTCGGACTGACCACCAGCCCTTGGGCTCCCACTGTGTGCCCGGCGCTGTCTTCCCCGTCCAAGTTCAGGTACTAGAACTCGGAAGGGTGCTCGCTCGTTCCCAGGCACTGGGGACACGACGATGAACGTGACGGGTACGACCCCTGCCCTCCAGCTTCTGTCCGGTGGGGAAGGTGTGCCACCACAAGGATCGGGTGGGCCCCTGTCAGTGGAGACGAGGACAGAGAACAAAGTGGGGTGGCGATGGAGGCTGATGGGGCCCCAGGGAGGGTGGGGTGTCCAGGAAGACCTCTTTGGGCTGGTGGTTTCGGTGACACGATGTTTATTTCTACCAATATCCATCCCTCCTTCCCCGCGGACTGCGACATTGCCTCCTCGGGACACTGAGTCTCAGATGGGTTAATTAGCTCTCCCAGACCGCACAGCTGGTGTGTGGACGAGGATTTGAACCCCACTCTGTCTGTCCCACCGTCTTTGCTTGTCTCCAGGAGTCAGCACAGCCCTGCCCGAAGCGTGCATGGTGATATGGTACCATGAATACGGGCACTGAAAGACCCCAAGGGAGGATGTGTCTGCCTCCTGCTCTTGGGAGAGATGAGGTGAGAACCCGGGCGGCCTTCCTCCCTTTTCTCGTGGGACTGGCCGCGTTGGCAGCCAGCGGGCTCTGTCGAAGACCAGCTTTTTAAGGTCACAGTTTGTCCGGGGTGCGTCACGAGGCAGGCAGAACAGCCCCTGCTTCCGCACGCACGGTCAGCTCACGCCTGGGTCCCAGCTCCCAAACGCCCTTTTCATTTCCTGGTTTAATGGCTGTTTCGATCCCACCAGCTTCATTTGAAAAACCCGACCATTCATCACAAAAGCAAACCATACGATCAGACAAGCTGGGTCCGTGCCTCTGGACACCACGTCCTGTCCTGCCCTGGATGACAAGCAGCTCGCACACCTGCGCGAGTCTGTGCAGCGTCCCGGGGGGGGGGCGTCCCGGGGGGGGGGGCGGGCACGTTCCTCCCCCGGGGCCCCCGCCTCACACACCTCTGAACCCACGGCTTTATGGACACAGCAGGTCTCGAGTCGTGACTCGTCCCCCAAACTGCGAATTTGCACTCAGTTCGCTGAGTCTTTGTGGACAGATGAATTGTAGCCGGGCAGTGGCTGCACCTAAATTGTTGACGCAATTAAAAATTACACCTGCACATCTGTGTGTGCACAAAAGCACGCGTGTGTGTGGTTGGGTGTCAGCGGCATGGCGGGCACCAGGCCTGGCAGGTGGAATTTAGAGCAGTGTGCAAGGCGGGTGCTGCCCTCGGCCGATCGCAGACAGGGGGCGGGGAGGACGCTCCTCACGTAATGCGTCGCAGACCGACCAACAACAAAGAGCAGTGGAGGCCGGCAGGGGGGAGGATCAGATACCGGTGGAGGCCTGGGGGTGGAGGCCGGAGGGGGTGTGGAGGTGGGGGGGTGGGGGGTGGTGGAGGCGGGGGCAGGGTTGGAGGCGTGGGGGGGGATGCGGAGATGGGAGGGGGGATGGAGGGCGGGGGTGGGGTGGAGGCTGGAGGGGGGGTGTGGAGGCAGGGGAGTGTGGAGGCCGCGGGGGGGCGGTGTGTGTGTGGAGGTGGGGGGGTGCGGAGACGGGAGGGGGGTGGAGGTGGGGGGTGGTGGAGGCTGGGGGTGGGGGGTGGGTGGAGGCGGGGGGCGGGGTGGAGGCCAGGGAAAGCGTCCTGGGGGCACTCAAGCGTACATGAGCTCTCTGTCATTGCTGAGTGAGCATCTTCTAAGAGAAAATACTTTTTGACGGGGGTCGTTCACGACGTCCGCCCGTCGTCTCCCCGTTGCTGGCACCCCGCCTCCTCGCCTCCCTCCCACCCCCAGCCCCCCTGCGTCGCCGCGAGGAATCCGACAGACACACGCGTCTGACCTCAGCAGCGCCTCGCTGTCCTTGGACCACCATCTCCCAGCGAGGCGGCCGCGGCCTGGCCCTGCCCTGCTCCGCAGTCACGTCCGGCCGTGCCCTTCCCTCCCTGAACGCAGTGCCGGCCCCCCCACGTCCCCGGCCCTGCTGCGCCCCGGCTCTGCACCTTTGCTCCCACCGCCCCTCCTCGCCTGGCTCACTCTCCAGCCTGCCCTCCCCCTTGCAGAGCCCGGGCCTCCCGCAAACACACCCCCTGTGCCTCTTGGGTGCGATGCTTGTGTCTGGGTGACTGTCCCTCGAGGCTCCGGCCTCCCTGAGCCGCACACCTCCCCCCCAGTGCCTTATCCAGTGTCTCAGAGAAGACGCGTGTCGCCGAATGTTTGGCAATCGAGTAAATTATATACAGCTTCCTTCCAGATGTCAGCTGGGAGGGCCCGGCCTCTTTCCAGTGTGGTCAGTAGACGGGGCCTCACCACCGTCACCACAGAGGTGGTTCTGCCGTGTCCCCTTTCTCACACATCCCCGTGCGTGTACCCGGGACGCCCTCTCGGGGGGTCAGGGGGTCAGCCTGGGGCGGCCACCTCTTCCGGCCGACGCCGGTCAGGGAGGGGACGGAGCTCCCAGATTTCGAAGGTGACTGTTCAGGGGCTTCCGCGTTTGTTCAGCCGAGAGCTGCACAGGCCCCGAGGCCCCAGGGATGCGGTGCCCTGTCCCCCGGACACGTTGGCATGTCCTTCTCCCGAAGTCCACGGGCGGCGTTTCAGAGAGTGTTCTACGAGTGACCCGAGGTGGTGTCCACCTCAGCCACTGCCGTAAGGGCTCCTTGCAGAGCTGTGGGCTGCGGGGACCCGGCCGCGGCTGTGTCCCCAGAGGGGGCTGGTGACACACGACAGGCCGCGGGCCTGGTACTCGCAGAGCCGACGTGCCTAAGTGACGCCGGTGTTCCTTCCACAGGAGCTCAGGTGTCTTCCCAGAGTCCTCGCGGGGCCACGCGGGAGCAGGGCCGGCTGTGGGGTCCCGCGCCACCGGGCCCGGTTCCACAGGACGGAGTGTCCTTCCCGCCGGGCAGCCCCCGAAGGCGCTTTCTCGTCCATCGACTTCTTCACGAAGCACCTGGCGTCGCGGACAGGCTCTGGGGGGGGGGGGGGACCCCGGAGGCAGGTTCGGCTGTGGGCCCCGCCCGCCAGCGGCTGACGGCCTCCTGGCCTCCGTCTCGTAGCTGCACAAATAACCAGGAGACTGCAAGCGCGCACGTGCCACGAGCAGCCGGGTGGCCCTGGCTGGCGGGGACAGAGAGCCACCGACCTGGCGCGGAGTGAAGGGAAGGGCGTTCTCAGCTGAGGGGGCAGCACGCGCAGACCCCGCGTGTCCGGGGGAAAGCTCGCCGGCCTGAGAGGCGGCCAGTGTGGCAAAGTGGAGGGAGCGAGGAGGGACGGGACCGGCAGGGGGCGGGGGTGGCTGCGGAGGAAGAGGGCCGGCCCCGGTCGGCAGGCCGTGAGCGGGCCACCTGTGGTCACCTGCACCGCGGAAGGCCCTGAGCAGCACCGAGCTCCGCGTCTGCAGCTCCTGGCACTGTGCCCCCTCCGTGCCCGGGGGGCGGGGGTGGGGGCACCGAAGCCTCGTGGGGCCCCCGGGCGGAGCTGGGGTCTGGCGCTGGCCGGCCGTTCCTCTGGATTGTGTCTCAGCCCCCGCCCTTTAACCCTCGGGGGTAGTTCCCAGCCTCTTGAATAAGTTACAAGACTGAGTACTGATTTGGTGCATTCTTCCTTTACTTCAAGTATCATTAACGAGTAATTGAAAAGTCGGGGTCTACGCTAGTAACTGCTGACCCAGTCACGTGGTTTCTGCCTTTCACAGGGGTCTGCCAATCCCAGCCTGTAAGCCTCACACCCTCAGGTGCCTTTCCCGCCCCAGCCCCCACGGCCCTCTCCCTTCCCCTCTGCTGCAGGGGCAGGGATGGGGATCCAGGTGGATCCCCTCTGTAAGCGGCAGACAGGCGGGACCCCGGCCGCGGGGGCGCACTGCTTGGCGCGGCCCTGGGCCTGTGCTGAGGCCAGAAGGAACCGGGCGGCTGCTGGTGGCTGAAAACCCGGCTTCTCTTGCAATTCTGACTTTGCGTTCGCTGGTTTGCATGTCTGACACCTCACGGGGCACATGATTTATTACAGCTTTTAAACAGCCCTTTCTTCTGGAACCGTCCGTCTCCGTTTGGAATGGGCAGACTGGCTTCGGGGTGCTTGCTCCCTCGTGGGATGGTCTGGGGTTGGGGGCTTCCTGCTCTTGGTGCGGGGCCGAGGAGCTGCCCTTGATCCGGTGTGTGTGTGTGTGTGTGCACGCGCGAGTGCTCACGTGCACGCAGAGACCCCTTCAGGGATAGAGAAACGTCAAACTTCTCCCTGGATCACAGGCAAGAGAAGGCGACTCCATCAAAACAGACCGGAGAGGACTTCCTTTCCCAGATGGATGGGTCGGGATTCTGCTTAGAAAATACTTCCCTGGGGGGCGGATTTCTTCAACCCCCCCTTCCCTCCCCACCCCGGGCTCCCCTTCCTGTGCAAGGTTTGGCCATCTCTGTGACCAAAATCCCTCTTGCTGTAGTTAAAGCCTCTCAGGGACCAGTTAAAACGGAATGAAGGATGGGAATAACAAAACATGCAGATTTCCTTCCCTTTAAAGAGAACTATGTCTCACGGATATCACCTGAATAAACTCACCAGCTTGCCATTGCCTTTCTGGGACTGTAATTGGGAAAGACGTGCACAGAAATCCCTGTGAAAATCTTCCGTGCTCTGTGTGGGGAGGGCGAGGCATGCCGGTTTCCTGTGGAACATTCTGGTTCCTATTGTTACCCTATATTTATAGACTGGGCTCCACTGAGAGCCCACCTCCTTCTGTCGCTGGATGAAAGGCCACTTAACACAACTCCCTGGTAAGGGGAGAGGATGTGGCGTGGCTGCAGAAGCAGGGCAGGGGCGCAGGGAGGGGACGAGCTGGGCCTCAGAGGGACACCCGTCAGCCATGTCGCGGCCCTTTGTTCCCCTTCCAGATCCCTGCAGTGAGGACACCTATTCATACCACAGCGCAGACGGGACTTACCGTCATGCCCCTGTGCCTCCGCCCCGTTTGGGGCTGACCTCCGGTACCCCCCTAGCCCCCACTGGTCCTTCCCCTCTGCCCCGCTCAGCGCTGACCCCCGGTACCCCCCCCACCCCCGCTGGTCGTTCCCCTCCACCTGCCGCGCTGGCACGGATTTTCTTGCATCTCGCTGTTTCCCATGCTGCCCCCTGGCCCCGTGGAAGGATGCTTCCCCGGACAGGATGTTCTTAGACAGGCTGGCAGGTGGGTTGCTATCCGAGAGGCTGGCCCGGTGCCCGAGGGGACGTGAGTCTTGGAGCGGGTCTGGCTCTTCCTTCTGGATTCCTGCAAACAGCAGAGAAGTTTTAAAAAATCCTCAGGTATCTCATGACCCCACTCACTTGGCGGCGGGGACAGCACTGCCCAGCGCCGTGTGCGTGGCCGCGGGAGGGCCGTGCGTGGCGTGGTCGCTACCAAGTCAGAGGGCCTTCGGGTTCTTGGCAAAATGCGCATGGGCGCCCGCGCTCCCTTCAGAGGTTCCTGTGAACCATTCTCTGCCACGTGAGCAGCTGGACGCTCGTCCTGCCGCCTCCTCCTGCCTGTCCTCGGTGCTTTCACCGTGCTTGTTTCTGACTGCACTTGGGCTGGCTGTTCGATCTCCAGGCTGCGGGGCTTCTAGAGGGGCCAGCGGTCAGCAGCGACAGGCGCAGGGCCGTGGAGCCCCCTCCTCCCACCAGCCACAGGAGGGACAGACGTGACCGCTCCCCGCGTGGACGCTCGGATTAAGCAAGCGTTCCTTTTTAAAACACTGTGGTAAACACGCAACACAGAATTTCCCGTCCTAAGTGCACACTTCAGGGCTGTTAGGTACGTTTTCGTGTGTTGTACAGCCGGCACCGCCGTCCGTCTCCAGAACCTTCTTCCTGCAAAACCGAAACTCCGTCCCCCTCCTCCCACCCCCGGGACCGCCACCTACTTTCCGTCTCTACGAGTTGCACGACTCTACGGGCCTCACGTAAGTGGCGTGGTGGGGTTTGTCTTTCTGTGGCAGGCGTGTCTGGCTTAGCACAGTGTCCTCGGGCCCACGCGTGCTGTGGCACGGGTCAGAGTCGGCGCCTTCCTCATACAGCTGAGTGATCTTCTGTACGCAGCCCGTTTTCCTCGTCCGCTTGTCCGCTGACACGGGCCCTGGGGCCACCCCTTCCATCTTTGGCCGCTGGGAGTAAACTACAGTGAACACGGGGCGCAAATACCTCTCCGAGATCTTGCTTTCGAGAGCGAGGGTTCTCGACCCGGTGCCCGCGAACCCCGGAGAGGATCCGCAAACGGTGGAGTGTCCGCGCATCTCGTGGGTTCGGCGGATCGAGGGCCCTCGTCAGGTTTCCGGGGGCAACAAAAACAGCACCTGCTCGGAGCCCCCAGGGGCCTGTGCGCCCCGAGCCCCCCAGCGGCAGACGCAGGCCCCGCTTGTGTTGTGGCTGTGACCTTTGCCATCTGGGTGACCCCTGCCGGCTCACTGACTTCTCAGAGACTCGGCCTTCTGATCTCTAGAATAGGGTTAACGGCAACACCCTCCCAGAATTGTTTAGGAAATTAGGCTGGTGTAGCACAGTGGCTGAAAGCATGGTGTGACAGGCTGAATACGGCCCCCCAGAATATCGGGGCCCTGGTCCCCGGGGTCGGCGAATATCACCTTGTGTGGCAGAAGGACTTTGCAGATGGGGCCAAACTCGGGATCTCGAGGCAGGGAGATAAATGCCGCATTTTCCGGGGGGACCCTGAACATAATCATACGTGTCCTCATAAAAGGAGGAGAACCGGTGACGGGAGAGGAAGCGAGGGGTGGGGGACATCCCCTGGGGGTGCGGAGCCCAGCAGAAGCCAGCCCTGCCCACGGCCGTGGCTTCCGTCCAGCGAGGCCGATTTCAGGCTTCCGGCCTCCAGAACCAGAAGAGCAGAACATGTTTTAAGTCATGAACTTTGTGCTAATTTGTTACGGCAGCAGGTGGAAAGCTAATCCACCTGGACCCTGGAGCCAGACGGCTTAGAAGCCCCACCACTTTCCGGCTGTGTGACCTTGGGCGTGTCGCTAACTCAGGCCTCAGTTTCCTCATCTTTAATTCGATGATAATGGGGCCCGTCCCACGGGGTTGTCCCGGGGGTTGGAGAAGCTGGTGTCCGTGGAGCGGCCAGAGCGGTGCCTGCCGCTGAGTGAGCGCCCGGTGCCGCTTTGAGTAGAATTCCTCAGAGCCCGTGGACGTGCCTGGCTGACGGGAGGGCGGACGGAGGCCCCGGCGAGCTCGCGGCCGCGCTGTCCCGGGCCACGCGAGTGTGGGTGTCTGGGGGCGCCCCTCAGCACCTGCACCCCGCCTTTCCAAGTCCATCTTGAGCACCACTCCCCCCAAACCAGAGTCACGGTCACATAGGTGGGAAACCACCGCTCAAAGCTGAGCAGGTTTCTTTAGAGTCTCAGAAACTTTCGTATGCAAATAAGCACAGTGAATCTCCAGGAGACCTTCCCAAACATTGGCCCCTGGACCCCTTCTCACGGCTGTTGCCTGCAGAAACCCCTTCAGAGCAAGTCTGGAGGCCTGGGGCTGCCATAGAAGGTGGGCGGAGGTAGGACAGACCAGCTGAGACAATGGAGTGGCAGGGTCCTGTTGGCCTAACCTGGGGACAATCCAGAAAACACAGCCGCTGCTGCCGTAGATACATGCCCCAGACAGGACTGTGGACAGACCCCTAGCTTTCGGGCCCGGGGTGGCCTCGGCACAGGCACCAGCCCCGGCCCTGAGCCCCTCGAACGCCCCTCGCCGCCCTCCCCGATGCCCCAGCCGGAGGACTCTCGTGGATGCCTCAACCCCCTCCCCTACCGCTACCCTAAACAGCTCTGAGTTGATCTCTTCCCCATATTGGACTTATATGAAAAATCTCATTGGAAGAAACGGCTCCATGTCTGGGAGAAAATGGAAAATCACAAATGGACCCACCCGTCCGTGTCACAGAGGAGGGATCCGAGGACCAGAGAGGGAAGAGGACGTGCATGGATAGTCAGTGACTAAATGCTCATCCCCAGTGGTATCGTGTCGGGGGTGAAGACGTTCTCGTTGTGTGAGTGAAGATTACTTGTGCCCTCAAATGCTGGGACTGGCTTTCATTCTCTGAGAACTGGGGACAGGAAGGATTCATGGTGACCACCGGTCTCGGACCGTCCCAAGCAAACTTCAGGCTCAGGAGTCCCCGTGGGCTCTCATGCACCTGGCAGGAGACCGGGGGTAGACTCTGCCCCATGGAGCGGCACCAGGGGCGACCCTGGCCCGGCAGGGCTGGAGAGCCACCGTGGGACTTCACACGTGGCCCGGCATCCCTTGACTCAGTCGGTCACGACGGTGTCAGATGGGGAGGATTCCTTCTTCGACGCAGAGCCGCCTAGGGCGTCCCCCGGCCACTGAATCTTGGTGGCAGTGGGGGCAGACCTTTCTGGCCATCCCCGAACGAGCTGGCCTCTCTCAGAGGTACATTTGATATGCCTTCGCTCCCCTCGTCCCTTTCTTCGGCAGGTCCGCGGCACGTTTACTGAAGGGAGGTTTATGTTAACCATCCCTGCAAACCCGGACATGCATTTCACCCCTGGCAATCAGTTCTTGTCCTTGGGGAAACCTAATTAGGTATTACAGGACTTGTGATGTTGTTTCCATGGAAACCCCCATAGTACTGGTATATGTGCATAATATATGCTCTAGAATTTAAAAAATATATATATATATTTTTTACATAATATATTATTATTACTAGATTTTAAGAAAATTTTTAGTTTCTTTCTTTTGCTTTTGTTCTGCATATATTTTTTTAAATGGTGAAAATCTCCATGGAGTTTTTCTTCTAGAGAGAGAACAGCAGAGAACACAAAAAGCCTTTTGTGCTTTCTCTCCTTTAATTAAAAAAAATTCAGGGGCGCCTGGGTGGCTCAGTCAGTTAAACATCCGACTTCAGCTCAGGTCACGATCTCGCGGTCTGTGAGTTCGAGCCCCGCGTCGGGCTCTGTGCTGACAGCTGGGAGCCTGGAGCCTGCTTCGGCTTCTGTGTCTCCCCCGTCTCTGCCCCTCCCTCGCTCATGCTGTCTCCCTCTCTCTCTCTCTCTCATAAATAAACATGAAAATATTAAAAAATAAATAAATAAAAATAAAAAAAAATTCATACTTGCACGAGAATCAAAGTTTGCCAGGTTAGTAAGAAAACGTCTCAGCAGGATCTCCCCCAATAGCTGAGAGCATTTTGATGAAAGGTGTTGCTCACATAAAGCAACTGAAAGACCTCGGCCTTTCCGAGTAGAATGGGGGAGCTGGTGAATCCGGTGAATCACCTCCAAACACAACAGGCTGGTCCCCTGTGTGCCTTGGAGGGAAGGGCAGGGGCTCCCGGGCCTGGCTGGCGGGGTCCTGCTGTGTCGGGGAGACTCCGGAGCCTCTGGGATCCGCCGCTTGTCCAGACCGCCCGTCCGGGCCCTGCGGCCAGAAGCACCTGTGGGTTCGGGCGCCGCAGGGACTGGGGTCCTGGGGTGACCGGACGGCCCTGCAGAGTCGGGCTGCCGGAGCCAGTGAGCGGCCTGGCGACTCTGGGAGCGGCTCTCAGAGGGAAGCGTGGGGATGGTCTCGCCGAGGCAGGGCTGCGTCCGGGAGGATCCCGCCGGCTTCGCAGACACAGCTGTCTGTGCTGCACCGAGAGCCACAGCTAAAATGCGAGTGTTTCTGGAGAATCATAAACAATGGAGATAGGGCGTTTTCTTTTTTTTATGAAAAGAAATTTTTTTTAATGTTTATTTTTTGAGAGAGAGCAAGCGAGCGCGGGGGAGGGGCAGAGCAGGAGACACAGAATCCAAAACAGGCTCCCGGCTCCCAGCTGTCAGCACAGAGCTCGACAAGGGGCTCGAACTCACGAACTGTGAGATCATGACCTGAGCCGAAGTCAGATGCTTAACCGACTGAGCCCCCCAGGCGCCCCCATAAACAACATAGATTGGGTGTTTCCTACGTCTAACTGGCCGTTCAGTGCAAGAACGCTCACACTGACCTCTTTGCTCGTTGCCCGCTAATCGGTTTACCCCCCAGATTTGCCGGCAAGAGTCACTGTCCCCAAGCTGCCTGCACTTTTTCTCCCCTGCACACCCGGTAAGTTCCGATTTGCCCTTGTTCTTTGACTCAGGCTCGCACGTGGG
This sequence comes from Panthera onca, assembly GCF_046562875.1. Taxonomy (NCBI): domain Eukaryota; kingdom Metazoa; phylum Chordata; class Mammalia; order Carnivora; family Felidae; genus Panthera; species Panthera onca. Next base: position 71,023,202 of record NC_138355.1, read on the forward strand.
AAGTACTTAGCAGGCGGGATCCTGCACCACGTACACAGCAGCTTCCTGAAGGTTCTGAGCTACTGTCGGATACGTGACCTGCCGCGTCCGCGGGATGGGGTAGAGGTGCGGGAAGCGGGAGTGCCCTCGTCAGGGTCCCCTCCCCGGAGAGGCGCCCAGATGCTCGACAGGCCAGGCCGGCATGCAGGGCGGGAGGGGTGCGGCGGTGCCTTCTGGGCCGTGGCAGGAGGAGGCAAGTGTTGGGCGGGCGGGCGAGTTGCGGGACCCTTCCGTCCAGCCGGCTGAGTGAGGCACGGTTCAGCAGTCTGGACGGGCTTCCCTGCAGGCGGTGCCCCGCTGCGCCCCTTCTCCCTCCGCTGCTGCGTCTAATGTCCCGAGGCCACAGCAAGGCTGCGGCCCAGCTGGGATTCCCTCCGGGCTGGGGAACAGCCACCTCCCTCTGGGAGGAGAGGCAGAGCCCTGTGTGAGGATGCAGGCTGGGGGTGGGGGGGGCTGGTGGTACGAGGGGGACGGGAGGAATGTGGCCATCCCGGGTTTGCCTGACACAGGCCTTCCAGGCTCTGCCAGGCCTGCCTCGCTCCAGAAGCTTCTGCAGAGGCTCCCCATCCTGCCTGTCTGTGCTGGGGCTGTCTGAGGTCACAAGCCGGTTCCTGGGCGAATGTCGGACCCATATTTAGGTGCCCGCTGTGTCCTCGCCTGCCTGGCTCTTTTGTGTTGAGGAATGATTGACAAATAAAATCACACACGTTTCACATCTACGTTGTGAAATGGTTGCCACCGGCCGGGTCGTGACCGCACCGCCGCCCGGCATCCCCTTCTCCGTGTGGGAAAGCGTTTGCCGTCGCTCTCTGAGCATGTGCCTGCTGTGCCCGAGGTCACGCGCGCACTGGTCTGACTTCACCGTGCCGTGAAGGTCCCGTGCATTCGGTAGAAATCATACTGGGAATTTTGAGTGTGGGTCGTTTCTTGGGCTGGGAGTGTGTGAGACGGCCCCCCTCGTGATGCGTGGCCAGAGGCCGTGGCGCTCAGCCACGAGGCCACGAGGGTCAGCAGACGACGCACTGGCAACCGCCTCTCCCCACGCGGCCGCTCTGTCTGTCACTCGCCATACGGCGTCCAGAACATTACGGGACAGCGTCCACATCTCGTTAGCAAACGGGCTTCACGGGAGATGGTTCGGGCCCGCTGGAGGCTCCGCGAGTGCCCCGCGCTCGGCCGCGGTCACCGGCTCAGGGGCCCCGCTGCACGTCTGTGGTCGGCTCTCACTAACTGCTCCGTGTTGTCGGGGTTGTACTGAAGGTGTCGGGGTGGCAGGAACGGCTGCGTGTCCTCCGGGCTCTAGATCCGCTGCTCGGGTGGCAGAGGGTCACGTGTGGAGCGGACTCGAGTCAGGGAGCTGCTCGCTGGTCCCAGGTCACCCTTACCTCGGGGACAGGAGCTCTCAGCATCTGGGACAACGTGGCCGGTGTTTGGGGCGACCGTGGGAGGGCGCTCACAGTCAGCCTGGACGGGCCTCCGAGGCCTCTGCCCCATGGCTGCCCAGAGCAGACCTCGAGGGCCCCCACGTCCGCATCCTCGGGGCACAGAGGCTGCCCCGGAACCAGGGTGCGTGGCTGGGGCTCAGGGGAGGAGGGTCCTCACCCCTCTGGTCCATGCTGCTTGAGATCCTGGTTCCAGATTGGCTCCAGAACTTTCTGGGCTTGAAGTTCACCTGGGACACTTTGTTCCAGATTGGACCACCCCTGGGCATCGGCGGGTGTCCTTCCCACGGCGTCGGATGAATCGTTAGGTATTTCATTGGTCTCAGGCTTAGGAGTGAGTTTCTCGTGGGGACTTCCGCTCTGGGTGGTCAGGGAGAGACATTGCGCTTTTCCATTCGACATGGTCTGTCCCCCCACCCCCCCACACACACACCCTTCAGTCACCGAAGTCCCAGTGACCACCCACCCAGGTGCTGGAGACACGGTCCCCTCCCTGCACACCCTTCGCCCCAGTGACCGTCTCCCCAGGCTCTGGAGGAGAGAGAGGTGGGAGGGCCAAGCCAGACGGGGGACCATCTGACCTGCCCCTCAGTCCTCAGAGGAGGAGACCCAGCCTGAGGGGAGAGCTCAGCCACGCCGGCCCCCACGGAAAGCAGTCATCAAACACCTGGTCTATGTGAGGAGCTGGGCTGGGCACAGAGGCGTCACAGGGAACACGGAGGACACAGCCCCTGTCCCTCTGGAGTTCCCGCTGTGATCGCCGGACCCCCGGCCCGGTGACACTCCGGTCGGCTGGGGAGCTCGAAGAAAACACCCAATGCCGGGGCCTCACACTCAGAGCTCCGGATCTGCTTGGTCTGGATGGCCCCGGGCAGGGGTGTCCTTAGCAAACTGTCCGAGCAGTTCTAGCGTCCCAGGGGGAGAGACCCACAAGGACCGAGGAAACATGACGGGTACATACTGAGATCTGCAATTTGTTATTTTATTTAAGTTTATGTATTTATTTTGAGAGAGAGCACGCGCGAGCAGGGGAAGGGCAGGGTCCCAAGCAGGCTCCATGCTGTCAGCACAGCGTTCGACGTGGGGCTCGATCCCACAGACCGTGAGATCATGACCTCAGCCGAGATCAGGAGTCAGATGCTTAACTGACTGAGCCCCCCGCGCGCCCCAAGATCTGCAGTTTGTAAGGGCCGTGGAGGAAGTTGAGGGAGAACGTGGCAGGGTGGGGTCCTTCCTAAGTCTGGGAGCAGCGAGGCCGTCCTGGGGCTCCAGGGGTCAGATGGGAGTGGGCGTGAGGGTGTCCTCATGGGGGACAGCAGTGGGATCTCCTGGGACACACTGGCCACCCTGCAGCCTGTGGGTCCCTGCACTGGAGCCCCATCTGGCAGAGGCTCTCAGTCTGCAGCTGGGAATGGCCGTCCGTCCATCCGTCCATCGCTCCCCCAGGCCGTGTGTGAGTGCCCCTCCCACCCCCCCCAACCCCCGGGCCGGCCGCCTGGATGCCTCACGTATGTGGAGAGGTTGCTGATGCACACTTCCTCGTATCATCCGTCTTACTGGATCCCGACGCTGGCCCCCCGAGGCGGGCAGGGTCAACACTAACAGTCCCGGGACAAACGTGGAGACAGGCTCAGAGAAGCGGTCTGACCTGCCTGAGGTCACACAGCTAATAACTGGGTGTAGACACTCCAGTGCCGCTCACTGGCCTCGACCCCCACGGCCCACCCCCCCGGGAAACTGACACCAGCAGGCCCTTGAGGGGCACGTGGTACCCCCCGGTGGGGGGGCCGGCACCTTCCTGTCAAGCCGGGCAGAGCCTTCCCGTCTCCCTCCCCACCGGGGAGTCTGGGAGGTCTGCCACTCACTGCCTCAGCTCCTGCCCACGGTGAACCCAGTTTCTATAGTAACCCGACGCTGGTTGTCACAGGTGGATGGTTTTCGTTGTGTGTGGGAAGAGTCCGGCCAGCAGTCACACGGCCATGGCGTGGCCTGTCGGTGGCACTTAGGAGCAGAGGACACCCACGGAGCAGCCACTAGGGCCTTTCTGTGTCTGGGGACGGTGGAAACCTGCGTCCGGGCCCCCTGCTCGGCTGCCCTGGGGGAGGCGGGAGGGGAGTCCCGGCTGGCGGCTGGGCTCAGCGCCCTCTCCCGGTGCCCCTTGCGGAGGCTGCGCTCCGTCCGAGCTGTTCTGTTTAACCTCGCATCCTCAGGCGGGACGGTCCTTGAGAACGGGGCCAGGGCCATCCCCATATGTGACATCCCCACATGTGAACCCCAGCGCCAGCCAGGCCCGGCCACACGGCAGCAGGAATCTCCGCTTCGAGCCGGGGGAGGGCCCCAAGGTCCGCAGCCATCACTGGGCCCAACCCTCATTTTACAGAAAGGCGGGACCCCGTCCGTCTGTGGTGCCCGGAGTCCTAACCGCTAACGCTTCCTGGGTGCCGGCTCGGGGCCAAGCCTGTCGCGTAGGCTAATCCATCACAGCCTCCCAGTGGTGGCTGCATAGCAGGTGCTGTCTGGTCCCCGGATGAGGAAACTGAGGCACAGTGAGGCTCACTAACGTCCCCAGGATCCCAGTGCTGGTTAGTGTTGGGCTCAGGGTCCGGACCCAGCCAGTTTGGCTCTAGGGCCCCCACGCGAACACTCTGCTGCGTCGTGGGGACAAGGTGCTGGCTGCCCTTGGCATCCCTCCTCTGCCGGGGACGGGCGTCTACACCAGCCTTGGGAGTTCGCTCGCGTAGGAAACACCTTTTCCTCTCCGCGTCCCCTCGAGGGCCTGGCGGGGGCCCAGCGTCCTGTTGTGAATATAAACGAGAGCCTCTTCTTCCCCTTCGCGGCCCTTCCCCGGAGGCCCCAGGCGAGCCCTGGCCCCTCTAACGCGCTCTCTGCCCCCCCCAGCTCTTCGTGATTGACAATGGCGCGGACGACTGGCGGATAGCCATGACCTGCGAGCGCGTCCTGCGCATCAGCCTGGAGATGCTGGTGTGCGCCATCCACCCCGTCCCCGGCGAGTACAAGTTCTTCTGGACGGCGCGCCTGGCCTTCTCCTACACGCCGTCGCGGGCGGAGGCCGACGTGGACATCATCCTGTCCATCCCCATGTTCCTGCGCCTGTACCTGATTGCCCGCGTCATGCTGCTGCACAGCAAGCTGTTCACGGACGCCTCGTCCCGCAGCATCGGGGCGCTCAACAAAATCAACTTCAACACCCGCTTCGTCATGAAGACCCTCATGACCATCTGCCCCGGCACCGTGCTGCTGGTGTTCAGCATCTCGCTGTGGATCATCGCCGCCTGGACCGTGCGTGTCTGCGAAAGGTACACGCGTGCGCTCCGCGGCGGCTGGGGCGGCAGCGAGGCCGGGGGATCGGGGTGGTGGGGGGCGGGGAGCGGGCGGGGCCGGACCACAGGCTGGGTAAGCTAGGTGCCGCGTGCATTGTCCTCGGTGTCCCCCTGTAAACCCGCGTGGAATCCGGTGCGTTCCTCGCCCGTCCTCGCGGCTAACACCTTGCAGTTACGTATTGTCTCTTCCTCTTGGATGTTGACGATGCCTCACCGGCATTTTCAAGGCTTTGGGAAGTCCCGCCATAAGGAAACTGGTTTCATTTTGTTGAGTCCAGACTTTCTCAAAGGTATTCACCCAGAAACCCTTTTCACTGTGCACTGTGGGAGCCTCGCTACGCGGCGAGCGGTCCGCAGACCAGCAGCCTCGCGTCACCGGGAACCTGTTAGACGTGGAGGCTCAGGCCTCACCCAGAGCCACTAGACAGGATTTGCATGTTAACAAGCTCGCCTGGTGGGGGGGGACGCGCGTCCTGCGGGGAGGGCTTGGGTCCAGCCCTGAAGTCCTGATCGTACTCCTGGCTGTACATTGTGCGGGTCACGGTACCTCTCTGGGCCTCAGGTCTGTCACCTGCAAGCGGGGGTCATAACACCTACTTTCCAGGCCTTGTCGTCGGTGCTGAGTGGGGCCCATGCACTGCCTCACCGCGAGAGTGGAAATCAATCGTAACGGGGATCTTTCGGTAACTCCTGGGAATTTCGTGGCCTCTTCGTATAATTAGAAGCAAGCAGCTCCTACCACACATGGACCCATGCTTCCCTGTTTTCTTTCCTACTTGATCTGAGCCGAGCCTTCCGACACCTGTAATTGAGTTCGCCAAGCCCTTTAAGGTGTCTGAAACCTCCCACACCCTTGCATCAGCCCTGCGTGCGTGTGATGCTCACTGTGGCTTTTAGACGAGCAAATGGGCTGAACCGGGACCAAGACGTCTGCAAGTGAGTTTCATTGCAACTTGAACCTGCCACGGGTCCATGACTATTTTTGACTCAAAAATAAGCACGTAGTTTGCAAAGTACTCTGTTGCCTTTTATTTGACGTTGAACGGCCCACCGAGGCTTCTGAGCCCGGGCCGGGCTCCCCTGGCTTCGTGCCCGCAGACGTGCTGAGGTCCCAGCAAAGGCACGGAGTTACAGTGAGCAAGTCCCAAGTCCTCCTAAAGGGCCCCCTCCTCTTGTGAAAAGGCCCTTTGCCCAGACGGCTTCCTCTCGATGGCACCTGAGGCACAGCCCAGCCTTGGCAGCTGCTCCTGGCTCCGAGCTCTGCCGCCAGCTCTCTGTGTGTCGTCTCCGTGGTCTCGGCTTGTTGAGCATCCCCACTTTAGAGCTGAGGAAGCTGGGGGAAAGCGCCGGCCTGGGGTGGCGGTGTGGGAGAGCTGGCAAGTGTGGGCCCAGAGTGTGAACCCGGCCCACGTATGTCTCCCACCCCAGGCGACTCTCGCCCTCGCAAGGAACCTGTGGCCTGGCCTCTCCCGGGGACCAGGAGACCCGACCCCAGAGGGTCACGGCCATTCAGCTGGAGCTCAGACCCCAGGCCTCTGCTGTCTGCGCTCCTGCCCCTGTACCGTGGTCCTGGCTGGGGTGGGGGTGAAGGGGGGTGAGGAGGGACTTCTGGGTAAATTCAGGCCGAGTGGAGGTGCCACCCACACGCCCAGTCCTTCCCCCCAGGGGGTTGTCAGGCCTTGCCCCTCCCCCACAGCTGCCCTGGCTGAAGGGAGCTGCCTGGCCCAAGTTAAAGCCCCAGCGGAGACCTGTCAGCATAGGCCTGTAAAGGCCCAGCGCCTTTACCCGGGGCCGTCCGGGCTCCAGGGCTCCCCGAGGGGTCGCCCGAGGCGCCCTTTGACCCCTGGCACCTCACGGCCGCCGTTGGCCTGCGCCCTGCACCCTGGGTGCCGATACCCGGAGCAGCCCCGGGAGAGCCCTGCGGGAAGCCTGCCCGAGTCCGGCCTTCGGGACTGTGACAACATGTACAAACGAGTGCACTTTTTCCTACTCGGGGAAACACTCCTCTTGCCGTGACCAAGCAGTTTCTTTCAGGGTCCAGCTTAAGTGACCATGGCCCTTCCCGGTGTCGGGTCATAGATAAGGGGCAGGAGCCAGTCAGTCAGAGCCTGGCCCGAAGCTGGGCTGCCCTGGGGGCTGTGGCATCGGGCCGCCGGCAGGTGACCTCCATCTGGCCCAGCTGACCTGGGGACGCCTCTGTCCCCGCGGACAGCAGGGGGCCCACGGCTTGCCCGAGGTCACAGAGCAGCGTGGCGGTCCTAGAGAATCGCGCATGTGCCGATGCCCGGGGCAGGCTCCGCACCCCGGCGCTGTTGTCGGCCCGGACCCCTGCTCGTCATGGACACACACTCCCGGGTTGCTATGGAGACCCCTCTCCGGCAAGACGCGTTTCAAAAGACGTTTCTTGTGTCTCAGGTTGGCTTTTATGTGACAAGGACGGGTTTGCACATTTGCTCCTTCTGAGGAAGGAGACGGAGGTGGCCCTCGCCCAGGGCGGGCTGCCCCTGGCTGCCGGCAGGGCAGTGACAACAGCTTGTTTTCCTTGGACCCGGAGCCGCCTTCCATCACGGCTGCGGGCCTGACAGCTGTGGCCTGGGCGTTCTCCGGGATTCTCCTGGCCGCCTGCCCGCCTCCCACAGCCCTCCCCCGAGCCTGTCGTGGGAACCTCCTCATTAAGCTCTGTCGCCGCCAGCAGCCCGGCTGGGGGAGAGCCCGGCCTCAGGGGCCGCAGGCTCAGGAAGTGGGCTTTCCTGCCCCCCCTCCCCCCCCCCCCCCGGGCGTCCCCAGCGTCCTGGGGACGGCAACAAGGACCCTTCAACATTGATGAAGTGCAGAGAGTCTTGTGATCGAGCAGAGGATGACGTGGGCGGGATCTGTAAAGTTTGGCAAACGACCTCCAGCCTCTTGAACGGATTCCCTGTGGACCTTCCCTCCCGGCTCTGAGTTCTGCACACAGCCAGCCTGTCGGCAGGGCTTTGCTGGTGACGGTGTGAACGTTCATCTCTTTCCACACATTTGTGCTTCAGCGAGAAATGGGATTCTGGAGGCCCTGCCCCTGGAACCGGACGGAAACCACCAGTGGCCCGTTCTTTCTCTCGTTCACACAGAGCCAACCTTCCCATGCCTGGGTCTCAGGTCTGGTCTGATCCCTGGGTCTGGTCTGCGCCAGCCAGAAGCCAAGAAGCGAGGACAGCCCCCTCCTTGGCCTCTCCCTCCCACAGACCCCTGCCACTACGGGCAGGGGGCTTCAAGGCTGAGAAACGAGTGGGGACGCGGTCTAGGGGGCCCCCTGGGTGGGGCTGACACAGCCCCAGGCCAAGCCCTTGTGGGCAGAGCTGAGAAGGGGCTGTGGGTTCTGATGGGCCCCCAGGGGTTTGCGGTGCGGCCGCCAGCGTGGGATGCACACTGATACCCACGGGGACGATGGGAAAGACTTCTGTCCAGTCATTTTTACTACAAAACTTCAGCCTTTAAGTACTCACCATGAGAGTGGATGGTAACTCTTGTGCGCAACGTACGATAAATACACACACAGTAGAGGGGTTCGCGCCCAGAATCTTTGTGCCAACGGGAGTCCACGACTTCGAAACCTTGCAAACCACTGGTTGGAGGGTCAGAGGGCTAGTCAGTGAGGACAGGAGAGCACCTGCCACTTTGGAAGAAGCCTGCCCTCCAGCTGGAGGAGGGAGAGGCCAGTGTCCCTGGGGGCAGAGAAGAGCCCAAGGCAGGCAGGTGCCGGGTCTGGACAGTCACCCCAAAACTGAGGCAAGTTCACGGCAGAGCATGTGGGGGGGATCCTCCCCGAGGCCCTGGAAACAAACCTGCTGCATTAAGAACGGGGAAATAATCCTGCAGGTGCAGAAGAACGTTGTTATGAGAGAGACGGAGAGGAGAGAGCAACATTAGAAGGTTCTGGGGCTTCTCTAATGGTGCAAGAGGCTGTGATTTCTGTGCCAGAGAAGAGGGAGCAGATATGAAAGGAAACCGTATTTGGTTCACATAGGCACAGAGTTACAGAAAACTAAAATTGTCTGAGCAAAAAGAAAATTCACATTGGAGGCACTGAGTTTTTAAAAGATGTGGGATGTGGAAGACAAACTTAAAAGTTCTTCCAGAATGTAGAACAGAACAAAGAGATGAGAGATGGTGAATCGTGGGTCAGAATTGGAGGTTCTAGAATCAAGGCCAAACCCAAGAACCAGCATAATTTGGAGAAAAAAGCGTCATCAAAGATGTACACCAAGAAAACTTTTCCAGAACTGGCGGCCTGAGGGGTGGGGTGGGGGAGAGGACCAGGCAGATCGGGGGCACCTGGTGGTCCAGTCAGTTCAGCGTCCGACTCTCGGTTTTGGCTCAGGTCATGATCTCACGGTTGGTGAGTTTGAGCCTCGTGTCGGACTCTGTGCTGAGTGTGGAGGCTGCTTGGGATTCTGTCTCTCCCTTGCTACCTGCCCCTGCTCTCTCACTCTCTCTCTCTTTCCCAAAAAAATATTAAAATTTTTTGAAAAAGATGAGACAGATGGACACATAGAAGGACAGGGAAATGAAGGTATACCTACACGTTTGCAAATAAACTCCTTCTGGAAAACTGCCTGAACTTGAAGGTTCAGCCATCCCAGGACACATGGGCTGCACAGAGCACGCTTCTCCTCTGGAGCCCTACATTTCAGACATTAGTGTCATTCCCGCAAGGACACAGGAACAGAAGTCCTGCTTGGAGTTCTGTGGGCTCAGAAGTTTCGGGGAATGAATCCCAGTAAAGGTCTTGATGGGGTGATGTGAGAGCAAGAGAGGTGGGCAACACCGTGGCTGCAAAACCCAACCCCAATGTCAGGCAAACAGCAGACTCTGGGAAGACGAGGAGAAAAAAACGCGTAATAGGTAGAGGCTGCAAACCCTCAGATTAGAAAGTGGAGAGAAGACAAAGAAGGATGAGTCAGAGCGGACTACCTTCGTCCTCTCAGGTAGGAAAGAATTTTAAAGCCGTATCACTCAATTTTGATAATTAGAGAGATACAGTTTAAATAATTTTTAGATCTAAAGGTAACCACAGGTGGAGTTTGGAAGTGTGACAACGAGGACAGCAGTGGCACCAGCCACGTGTTATGTCACTTAACCACAGCTCCGTGGGGTGTGGGGGCTGCTGCCACTCATCTCTACCCTCCATGTGAGAAAACTGAGGCACAGGGCGGTCCAAACAACGTGTCGTGTCGGCCCCAGGGCTGGGGAGTGGCCGACCTGAGATCCGCAAACCCCGCCCCAGAGGCCCACCTCTCCCCTCTTTGAGAACGTGCCCCCTCCACACCCCTGCACGAGACACAAACAGCGTCAGGAGCAGAAGGACAAAAGAAGTAGGAAGAATTTAAAACCACAGAAAGCGTGAAGCCAGGTGAGAAAAAAAAAAAAAACCTCACAGTTTAGAACAGTCAACATAATTGAGTTTCCCTCCGCTGTTCGAAAGCAGTGTCTCCTAGATGGGATTTAAAAGCAAAATTTGATTTCATGCTGTTTACAGAAGAGGTTCCTAAAGCAGAAAGACCTGGAAAAACAAATGAATACCCGAGATTTATTAGGTAAGTACAAACCAAAGGGCAATTGAAGAGAAATCCTCATTTTAAACCAACTAGAATTCAAAGCAAAAAAGCATTAAATGGTCTAGAAGGACCATTTAATATGGATAAAAGTAGCATACACTGTGAAATTTCATGCAAAAATAAATAAGGAGATTGAGACCTGAATCACTGACTGCTTTAATAACTGATAAATATTGAACTTTGTAGCCTGTAAACAAATAATACATCTTCTTTTTAAGCATCCATTGACAAAAATGTCATGGTGTGACCAAAGTTGTATGTGGAGGGAAAACATCCCTAAAGTTTTTTATTAAGGGGCACCTGGACAGCTCAGTTGGTCGGGCGTCCGACTCTTGGTTTCGGCTCAGGTCACCATCTCACGATTTGTGACTTTGAGGCCTGCATCGGGCTCTGTGCTGATGTCGTGGAGCCTGCTTGGGATTCTCCCTCTCCCTCTCTCAGAATAAACATATGAACTTTAAAAACATTTTTAAAAAGGGTTTTATTAAAAGAAAATTAGGGGGGCGCCTGGGTGGCTCGGTCGGTTAAGCGTCCGACTTTGGCTCAGGTCACGATCTCGCGGTCCGTGAGTTCGAGCCCCGCGTCGGGCTCTGTGCTGACAGCTCAGAGCCTGGAGCCTGTTTCAGATTCTGTGTCTCCCTCTCTCTCTGACCCTCCCCTGTTCATGCTCTGTCTCTCTCTGTCTCAAAAATAAATAAACGTTAAAAAAAAAAAAATTAAAAATAAATAAATAAAAAATAAAAGAAAATTAGGAATTTTAAGGGGGAGTAAGTACTGATTTTGTGATGTTTTAATAAATAAACGATAATAGCTTAACTTGTTTTGAAAGAAGATCATTGAGAGGGACTTTGCTAGATATTAAAATGTATTATAGGGGCGCCTGGGTGGCGCAGTCGGTTAAGCGTCCGACTTCAGCCAGGTCACGATCTCGCGGTCCGTGAGTTCGAGCCCCGCGTCAGGCTCTGGGCTGATGGCTCGGAGCCTGGAGCCTGTTTCCGATTCTGTGTCTCCCTCTCTCTCTGCCCCTCCCCCCTTCATGCTCTGTCTCTCTCTGTCCCAAAAATAAATAAAAAACGTTGAAAAAAAAAATTAAAAAAAAAAAATAAATAAAATGTATTATAAAACTAAGTCCCGGTGGTGTTACTTCAGGATCAGTAGTGATAGATCAGTGAACCCTAAGGGGAAGCCCTGAAATAATCCCTACTATGTAAGAACCCAGTAGATGAGGAAGAAAACCACAGTTGATCTCAGTCAAGGGCTGAGAAGCGATAAGAGAAAGAAAACCAAATAGGAAGCAGTAGGTTCTTCAGTGAATGTTAACGGGGAGATTGGAGATTAGATCCCTGGATGAAAAATCAAATTAGAGCCCGCCTCTCACCAGCCATCGACATAAATTCCAGGCGGATTAAAGAGTCAGATGTGAAAGAAGAAACCACGAGTAAGCTCCAGAAAACAAAGTGAATATTTAATCAATCCTGAGATGGGAAGGAACCTCGGAAGAGAACATGGAGAGAGAGACTGTCGCCTCTGTGCACGGCCTGTGCGCAACTTTAGATTTCCACCCTTCAAAAAATACATGCCTACTTAAAAAAGCAAATGTTACACGAGGGAAAATATTTGCAGCAAATGTGACAAGAAGTAAACATCCCTGTTACACAAAGCAGTCTCAGAACCCCATCAGAAAAACTCCTCTCAGAAAGCAAAAAACAATGCCAAAAGTAAAAACGGACAACCACCGCAGAAGAGATACAAAGGCCAGTGAGAACACACTCCTTCAGCCTTGCTAACCAGAGAACCACACATAGAAACGACACGCAGAATGACTTTTTCTCCTCTGGAGTTGACAAAAATTTAAATAAGCGTAATGAGGGCTGGAGAAAGCTGTTTTTGTTGGTGGGGGGGTGGTTCCTCCGGGTGGGGGGACCACGGGAGACCTCCCTCCGGGTGGGGGGACCACGGGAGACTCCCGCTGGTGCTTCAGCACGGCACCCTCTCCAGTGGTGGAGAGTCAGACACCAAATTAAAGGCCAGGGTTTGAGCAGGTAAGTAAATCACAGCGCGTCCTTAAGATGGGCAGTTGGGTGACGATGTAAAAATCAGCCTGTTGAGGCCTGTAAGGCAGGAGAATAGTCGTGACACAGGGCTTGCCTCGTATGGGGGTTGCGATCTGAAATCGGTACCAGACGTGTGGAAGGTGGTTGGCAACACAGAAACCCTAAGTGCCCTCCGCGGGGTGTTAGGTGTGATTCCCCCTCCGTTTTATCGTGTTTTCTGCACCCATGTCCTGCCCTCGTGTTCATGCCTCGATGGAATGGAGGGGGGGGCGGCTTCTCCCTCCGCAAGACCCCTCTTTTCATTCTGGGCAGGAGCTCGGGTGTCGTGTCAACAGGGCTTGGACGGTCAAGTTGAAGGGCTGGGGTTTTACACACAGTTGTTCTCAGGTGAAGTTCCTCCTGGAGGCCGCGGCCTTGTCCCCGACCCGGGGCAGGTGTGGGAGCGCGAACAGTGGGCGGGGGGGGGGGGGGGGGGGGGCGGGGTCTGCAGGGTAGGACGGGGTCTCCACGGAGTAGGAAGAGCTAACAGTGAGGCCGGAGGGCGGGGTCTGCAGGGGCGGGGCCGGGAGTGCGAACTCGGGGGCTGGTAGGCGGGGCCGACAGGGGCGGGGCGGGGAGCGGTAACAGGTGGGGCTAGGGGGCGGGGCCGGGAGTGCGAACTCGGGGGCTGGTAGGCGGGGCCGACAGGGGCGGGGCGGGGAGCGGTAACAGGTGGGGCTAGGGGGCGGGGTCTGCAGGGGCGGGGCCGGGAGTGCGAACCGGCGGGCGGGGTCTCAGTGGCCGCGGGATTCAGGTTCAACGGTGAGGTCGGCCGGCAGGGGCTTGGGGCTGGGTCTCTGCTCCAGGGTTGTCCCCCATTCCCGGTCCTAGCAGCCCCCCTTCTGGTTTCAGGGGCCTGTCTGACATTTTTCCGCATCTTTACTCCTCTACACTTTCTCTTTCTCGGTGGTTTGTGATTCAGCAAGGCTTCTCCACATTTGCGGCGATTTTGTGCTCTTTGACACTTCAGCACGTAACGGTTCACTTGTGACTATCGTATTCGCCTTTTATGTTAAATAATAGTAGATGACCCCTCTCAGGAGGGTCAAGAATTGGAGAAATGACGAATTTCCGTAAAGCCAGCATTCCTAAGCGCTACGTTTGGGGCCGTGCAGGTGTGAGGTGAGCTCCGTCTTGCACTCAGGAGAAACCATCCGATCTTTTCAGCAAGTCGGTCCCCAAATTACGCCAGCCTGTGTCGAACCTAAAGTCTGGGTTTCCCTAACTGCTCTCTGCTGGGAAGGGGCCAGTGTCTGCCTCCAGGATTTTGCCTTGAGGTAGGCCCCGCTGAGCACCAGCCTTCTCCCTGTGGCTGGGTCTGGGCGAGAACCAAGCTCCACAGCAGGGGGCTGGATGGAATGACCACCGTGTGTGGGAAGGAAGGAAGCTCTTCTTACCAGGTAGCCCAAGGCCCCAGGGTTTAATTCTTATCCCGGGACGGTGGAAAAGGGCTTCAGGGCTGGGAGGTGACCGTTACCGAAAATCCTATGAGAGTTGGAACCCTCTGAGGGAGCTAAGGTGAGGAAAGGGAGGGGCTCCTGTAGGCCACGTCAGCCACAGCTACTCGTGGGCTGGCCTTAGTCAAGACCGGAAAACCACATTCTATCAGGCTTTCCACGTGTGGCTGTTTTGTGTGACCCTGGTGACCGCCTGGTGCCTTGCACCCGAGGGCAGGCACCCCCCAGCAAGGGCCCCAGGCCCTCGCCCGTAGGCCTTCTCTGCGTGCTTGTGGCCCAGGGTCAGCACGCCCTCACCGCTTCCATGCCGGTGTGGACCCCTGTGGTCCCCATGTCACCGTGCCGCCCCTGGGGGATCTTTTCATGAGACTTTCTCCTCCCGTTTAATGCAGACTCCCCACCCCCGACACTGGGCCACAGGCACCCAGGGGCTGAGCTAAGAAGGGAAATGGGGGAGGACACATCATGTCCCAAATGGCAGCTCATTGCGTGCCCCCCGGACACCCCCCGTTACCTAGACACCTACTTGCCCGCTGTGCACGGCCTACGGCTTTTGGCCCCACCACGGTCCCCTGCTGACTGGATCACCAGCCCTGACACCGGTCAGACTCTCCCAGGACGCTCGTGGGAGCTGCCTGCCATCGGGGCTCCTGTGGGCCGGCCCACACGGGCCACGTGGGCCTGGCACCCCACAGGAGAGGGCCCAGGGCCCAGGTAGCAAAACTCCTTTTGGAAACTTTAAACATGTCTCGGCTGAGCCAACATACGCTCAGTGGGTGTCGGTGCACAGAGGCCGAGTCCCGTGATGGACACGACCCGGCTGAAGTCAGAGGACGGCCTGGCTCCTGGTTCTACTGTCTGCCTTGCGCACCGTTCATGTACTTACCCTGACCGGAGTCCTACAGCCTCTGCTGGACTCACCCTGGGACCAGGAAGTCACCAGTCTAAAGACCGTTCCTTCTGGGGCGCCTGGGTGGCGCAGTCGGTTAAGCGTCCGACTTCAGCCAGGTCACGATCTCGCGGTCCGTGAGTTCGAGCCCCGCGTCAGGCTCTGGGCTGATGGCTCGGAGCCTGGAGCCTGTTTCCGATTCTGTGTCTCTCTCTCTCTCTGCCCCTCCCCCGTTCATGCTCTGTCTCTCTCTGTCCCAAAAATAAATAAAAAAACGTTGATAAAGACCGTTCCTTCTGAGCAGACAGTTCCGACAGAAACACTTCCTGATGCTGGTTATAATTAGCCTTCTCCTAGTTTGTGACTTGGGTCCTGACTCTGTTTTCTGTATCAACACAAAAGAAACTCAAGCAACACAGGTTGGTGTTCCAAGCACCTCCATCTGGCCAGAGATGGTTTCGGGCTCCTACTGGCGGTGACCGTGGGCGAGCTAGCCACGGGACAGCAGGACCTCTGATTCCCAGAAAGCCCTCGGCAGGGGGAGAGCATTTAGCTCACTGCGGGCCTGCACTGCAGCGGGCTGGTGTTCCTTCTTCCACCAAAGGCCCCTTAGATATTCAAGAACCCGTCTCATCTTCTTGAAACTGATGGTCTCTGCTCCTTGGACTCCGTTCTGACCTGACCTCTCCCTCCTGCTCGTCCGAGCCCCCACCGGGTGGAGGCCCCAGACCGAATCCAGCGCCCTAATGTTACACCACCCCCTCTCTTCTTGGCATCCTTCTCCTTCTGACGCAGCTTGAGAGTGGCCGGGCAGGCACGTGGGCTGGGACGGAGGAGTGAGACCCGGGACAGCACGCAGCCCCGTGCTCTCCCCTTGACCTGTCCCCAGCGCATGCGGACGCCCCGCTTGGCCTGAGTCCTGAGGTGAGCGTCCAGCACCCTGGCCCCGGGAGGCACCACCGGACAGGAACCACAGCTGAGGTCAGGCCAGGAGGCCGCTAAGCTACGTGGGGATCCGGTGGGGCTCACGGCGTCCAGAGGCCCGTGTCCTGCTCCCAGCCTTAGCAGGGGCGGGCGTCCAGCCTGGGGTCCGTCGCTCCCCCTTGGTCGTCTCCGTGACGAAAGCCGTAGTTGTCCGGCCAGCGGCCTGAGTGCCGAGGGTCGGGGTCTCTTCCCCTGCTTTCTGGACCGTCTCTTCCAGTTTTTCCTCTGCCAGATCTGCTTCCCTGGACTGGACATCGTCTGTCGTGCCCACCGTCGTGCCCGCCCCAGAGACCCGGCTACCAGCTCAGGAATGCCCCGGCCTCCCAGAGCAGGATGCTTTAATATGAACAGCTTGCTAAATAATGGTGTTATTCGTCATATTGGGTCCAGCTACTCACCAGGCACTGTGTTAGGGGTTAAATATACCTTAGAAGACAAAACACACGGTTTTCCCCCTCACGGGGCTTATAGTTTACCAGGGAAAGCCGGTAACGGGGACCAAATGAGTGATTTCACATCTAGGCTACGTGCTGTGAAGAAGTTAAACACAAGGTTGCAATATTTTTTTTTTTTTTTTAAGTAATGGGGTTGGACAGCCACATCCTGCTCAGCCGGGACGTGCCTGGAAGGTTGCTCTGGAGAGGTCATGCGTCAGCAGAGAACGGCTGAGCCGTTTACAGACCAAGCGGGCAGGCCGTCCAAGAAGAGGGAACAGCACGTACAGAGACTCTGCGCCGGCAAAGGGCGCGGTGCGCGGAGTCACCAGAAGGACAGAAGATGGACGGACGTGTGGCCGTGGCCTGAGCTACAGAGGGGCGGGACGCCCACGGTGGGGGCCTTGGGCGGTGCTAGGGCATGGAAGCCAAGGACGGAGGGAAGCCTCTGAAGATTCTTACCTAGAAGAGTAACACGGTCTGGTTCGTTCTAAGAGCATGGGTCTGGCACCTGCCTGGAGAGGAAGCCGGAAGTAGGGAGGGAGCCACTTTGCTGTGGCCGGGAGGGGAGGTGGGGCCCTGGCAGGAGAGCTCTCAGACGCCCCGTGTGCATCCAGGCCGATTCACATGCGTTTTCTCACAAGCCAGTGTCCCGTACATCAAGTCCATGTTCAGAATCAGCGTATAGCCTGTTATTGCTTTCTGCTTCTCTGTTTCTGTCTTCTTTTTCTCAGGAGCTTTGTCAGTGAGCACTAGCTTTTGACTGCAAGTGACAGGAAACTCAAAATAATAGCAGCTTAAACAAAATAGAAGTTTCTTTGTTATGCAAAAGAAGACTTGGAAAGGTCAGTCCAGAGCAGGTATGGTGCTCCATAGCATCAGCGACCCAGGCTCCTTCTGTCTTGTGGCCCTGCCAGCCCTCGGGCATGGTTTCTTCCTCATAGTTCAAGAAGGCTGCTGGAGCTCCAGCCATCCCACTTGCCTTCTAGCCTGCAGGAGGGAGGAAGGGACAAAATAAGATGTGTGCTCTCCCTTTAAAGACTTGTCCTGGAAGGAACACTTGTCGTTTTCATTCACATCCAGTGGTCGGTTACACGGATGGAAAAACATAGTCTTTATTATTGATAGTCCTTGCTCATCCCTGGGTTCTTTTACTGACGAAGAAGGGGAGAAGGGCTGCTGGGTCATAAGTTTCTCCGGGGCTCAAAACCACTCACGCTGCCCGCACCCTCGCTCTGTATTCAGGCATCGGACTGCTATTCCTACTCTGTAACGTCTCTCAGATCCTCTCTGCCCGCCACCTCGCCCGGCCACAGCCCTGCCGCCTTGCACGCAGCCGTAGGGGTAGCGTGTCTGGCGTCAGCCTGTCCTCCCACGGGGACGTCTCTTGCCCCTGAAAACCTTTCACTGCTCCCTCGGGATCGCAGTCCCTGCTGCACCCTTTAGTGTCCAGGGCCCTTGCAGTCCCACCTAGACCACCTGTGATGAAACCAGCTTGGTTCAAGTTCAGTAACATTAGCAAAGATTGTAATAGCACCTCGCATTCCTACATGTAAGTCTATTGCGTCCAGAATCGAAAGCGGTGGCAGAAAGTCAGAGAGCCCAGACTCAAAGCCGAGCCCTGATAGGGGACTGGCTGTGCCACCTTGGACGAGTCACTTGCCCTTCGTGAAGTCAGACCCCAGCCAGTCCCCTTCCTTCCCCGGGCCTCGTTCTGACCTGCAGGTTGGAGCTTCAAGCTGTCTTGCCTCCTTCGCGGGGTTATGAAGCTCCGAGAGGAGGAGGTGACGAGCCGGGAGACCATAAAATCCAGGACCCGGGTCTGCTGCTTCCGGGCCGCCCTGGGAAGGGAGCAGACAGGTAGAGCCCCAGTCCCCTTTCGGGGCATTAGGGCCCGACAGCTCAGCCGGGCTCAGTGACCCGTCCCGTCCCCCGACTTGCGGGGCGGGGAGGCCTGGCGCCCTGGGGTCCTGACTGCCTGCTGCAGGGCTCTCGGGGTGTTAAATGGGGAGGGGTGTCTTACGTGAGTGTGTTGGGGCCAAGGGAGAAAGAGAAAAATGGGCGAAGCGCATGTAGTCTTTCTTCAGTTCGGGCTGTGAAGTCCTCTGATCGTCTGGGGACGTGCCGTCTGGCTCCTAGGCTGACGCTGACGGTGCCATGAAGAGCGCCGAAGCCACTTCCCGCTCTCAGGTACGTGGCCCTCGGGGCCACGCCTCCGCGTGGGGCGGGGGGCAGACGGTCTTCGGGAAAGTGTAGGTCAGAAGTAATGACGTGAACACTATGTCGTCAAGCTTACAGAGTTAAGGAAACGTGAGTCTGGGGAGCTGGGTCCAGCTTTGTAATTACCGTGTCAAGCTTCGTGCGTGCGAGCGCTCCCCTCAGTTACCAGCACCCGTCATTCGTTCTGTTCTTTCGTGTAATTTAAAGTGCGGGTTTTATTTAGGGAGCAGCGTGTCTCGAGGCTTTCGTCATTTCGGAAATTAGACGGTGCCCTCCTGAGCTCGCCAGACGGTCGCTGTGGCCAAGTTAGGCCCAAGGGCCGGTGGGGCTCTGGGCCGGGGTCTCGGAAGCCCCAGGCGAGGGTCACCTCGAGCCCGGGGGAGGGAGGGAGCCGTTTGTCACGTGCTGGTTATGTGCACGCATCCTCCCCATCGCCCTCGCGGTAATCTCTTCCAGTGTTTTCTCCAGCACTGAGAGAAACGGGCCCAGGGCGGCGGGGGCCTCGGCCGCCGTGTGAGCTTCCTCGATTGCTTCTCCCCCAGCGGAAGGCGAGTCCCTAAGAGAGCGTCCACCTGAGTGCCGGCACTTGTAGGAGGCGAGCGCACGGGGAACCTGTCTTCCCGTTCACAGCCGTGTAGGTACCCGCCCCGAGAGGCCGATGCACCCACGGGCCCCCCTCCGGGGTCCTCCGGCTCCCGGGTGCCTCCCAGCCCGGGCATTTCCAGCCTGGCCCTCCCTGACCCATCAGAGCTCCGAGACCCCAGGGCCCAAGGCCCCGCGAGCTAACGGCCCGACAAACCTGTGTTTGGGTGAGCGGGTGACGACGTCGGCAGTGGGGTCCTTCTGTCTCCTGCAGGCTCTGGACGGCGGTTCCGTTGCTCAGGATGCGTTTCATGAAACCACTCGCCAGGTAAAAGCAGATATGTGCTCACCCCAGGGGCCATCACCATCCCTTTCATTACCGCCAGCAGCCCCGAAGCTAATCAGGACAGATCTGACCCAAAAATAAATTCGGGAGGCCTTCCCTCCGCGCCTCCTGTGTCTCCCTCCTTTGGGTGGGCCAGACTTTCCTCCGCATCTGTTTGCTTCCTGGCACTCAGACAGCTGTGTGGCCTTGTCTGCAGTTCCTGGGCTCTGCCTGTCCCCAGCTTCTTGTCTGCTTCGGACGCTCCCTCCTCTGGGGTCTTGGCCAGTGAAGGGGCAGAGGTGGGCTGTAGTTTCCGGGCAGGCTTGCTTCCTGGCAACGCGTCATGAGCATCTTCTGTGACGCTACTTCCTGTAAAGCAGAGCGGGGCTGGGTGCCGGGGTACAGGGGCCGGGGGCTCGCTGGGCGACAGGCGGAGGAAGGGGCCCGCGTGGCGGCCCGAGCCCAGCCGTGGCACCGGCCCACCCTCTCCTGTCCCGTTGCCGGGACCTCCTGTATTCAGGGGTCTGAGGTCTCGGCCGGGGGCCGGCAGAGGCTCCGTGGAACTCGGAGCCCCTTGGTTTGCAGAGGGGGCGGTGCTGGGGCAAGGCTGCTTGCGTCTGTGGTCCGTGCCCAGCCGCAGGCTCCCCAGAGACTGGGCAGGGGCGGGGTGGGGGGTCGGGTGCGATCAAAGAAACCTCCACCGTTGGGCTGGAAGGGGTTCTGGGCTCGTTTGGCCAAATGCTCCCATTTACGGATAAGGAAGCCCAGGCCCAGGGTCCCACAGCAAACTGGAGTCTGAGCCCCCAGCTGGGTCCTCTCCTGGGGTAACCACCGCGGTGCCCACGTGGCTGGTGGCTCAGGCCGAAAGAGGCGGCCGGGGGGTGAGGGCACAGGCCCCAGCGTGCCCCCTCTGGCCTCCGTCACTTTACCTAGAAGGAAGGGGTTCGCTGCGTTAGGGGTAACCCCAAGACTGTGACTCCCAGGGGCAAAGTCCCCTGCCCAGGTCCTGACCGTACGTCTGTGTGTGCCTTCCTGAGACAGTCCTGGCCTCTGGGCTAACGTGCCCTTGGAGGAGCCTGTTCCGTGGGCAGAGACCCTCAGAGCAGCCACCTCCGTGCTCCTTGGGACACTCGTCACCACTGGGTCAGTTTAGGGCAAGCCTCCTGCGTATCTGTGTCTCCCCACGCGGCCCCTTGAGGCAGCCGGGGAAGGAGCTGGCTGGGCCCGTTCTCAGAGGTCAGCGACAGGGTGACCTGACACCATGCCCTGCGGACCCTGCAAGCGAGAAGGGGTCTCCCGGGGCCGTCTCGTGCCCCTCGCCCTCCTCCAGCAAGAATGTCTCAGTTCGAGAGGCGGGAAAAAGGAGCCGGGATGCGGAGGGTGGTCTGGCCCCAGCTGTGTCCCCTTCTGCTCCCGGGACCGGGAGATGAGTCAGGAGGGCGTGAGCCCCTCGGCCCAGGCCCCGGCTGGGAGCCTTTCCTTCCGGCTGCTGCTGTCCAGGATGCTGGGGCACGCCAGCCACGGAGACTCACAAATTCCTCCGGTAGGAAAGCGCCCCGCCACCCCCACCCCCCGCCATCCCGGCAGGGAAAGTTGGGTGCGTGCTGGCTCTCTCCATTCTTCCTCACGTGGTACTGAGCTTCTGGATTAGCATGACTTCTGATGTGTTCCAGAATTTTCCATGTAGTCATGTGAACCACGGTCTGGGTGGTTTGGCTGTGGGACAGATGGGCCTGGAGCAGCCCCTGGGACCCGGCCTCCCCAGACTTGTCACTCTTCACCTGGTCAGAGCCCACCCCCCGCAGTCGGGGACACGTGCCCCCCGGGTGCCCAGGCCTGTGGGAAGAGGCCAGAGACAGCCACACTCCATGTGCAGAGACCGCTAATGGTCAGGGAAGGCCCCGCAGCCACGCCGCCCCCTCCCGGGGGCCCACTCTTCCCGTGGCAGGGGGAGGCTGTGCACACAGGGCTCTACGCCCTGACCAGGAAGCCTCACTGCGCTGGGAAACCGCAAGGAGAAAACTTCTTTCCGGGACTTTCTTCCATCTTCTTCCTCTTTGTTTTTGGTCCCAGGGTGGTCCCCACCTCCCTCCCACCCAACCCTGCCCAGGCACGGCCACGGCGTCTGTTCACCTGGGGAGCTGCCTGCCTTTAGTTCTCTTTGGAAGTCATAAGTGAGAGGACAAAGCCTCCCTTCTTCCCTCTGAGGCTCCAGCCAGGACTCCCGCCTACGGGGCATTGCCCTCCAGGGGGCCGCGTGCACACTGAAGTCTCCGGGAACGGCATTCCGTGGAGTTGCACAGTGTGCAGCCTAGCCAGCTGAGCAGGGCGGCCCTGGCGTTGGCTCACCCCCTGTGAAGGCAGCTCACGCGGATCCAGGATGAGATGCCTGAGAAAGGCCGGATCCCCACAGTGTCTCCAATCAAGCCCTCTGAGCCTCCCCTTCCTCAGAGGCATGAAACGGCCAAGAGGGGCCAGACCCAAGCTCACACGGGGGCTCTGTCGCGTGGCGGGTGTTTTATTCTGCGCGAGTTCCCTAGCGCGGCTGAGCCTGGGTTTCCAGTTCAAGACCACAGCAAGTGGCCATCCTAATCTTGTTGCCGTGAACACGATGCGCGCCAAGGCTGGCCCACGTGGTGCGCGGTAAAGGCCGTTGTTACCTTGTGAAGCCGAGTGGACGTGCAGCCTGCCCACCTGGCAGAGAGAGTCCCAGAGACACTGCGAGATGAGCGGTCTCTGAGGAGACCCTCCCCAAGAACCCCAGCCACTGGGCCGCTCTGTCTGTACGTGGAAAGCTGAGAACGTGGCCCCCAGGTCAGCTCCACGACGGAGGGCGGATGGCGGGAACAGGCCGGACCGGGAGGAGAACAGTTTACTCATGGCGCCGGGGTCCGTGGTGCTGAACAAAAGCCAAGGGTAGCAGCTGTGAGAGGGGGGAGGGCGGGGAGGCCATGCAGGAGGGCAAGCCCAGGGGTGAGCACACCGTCAGCTCCCGTCACGGAGAAGTGGGGGGTGGGGGGGAGGCAGCTCTGTGGAGGGCACCTGATCCGGGACGGCTTTCTGGAGGAGGCGACTTCCTGGGCCCAAGGGGCCAGAGTGAGTGAAGCCCAGCACGGGAGGGGTCCAGTATGAGGTGGGAGAGGGGCCCAGCAGTGGCGGGGGGGCCAGTATGGGATGGGAGAGGGGCCCAGCAGTGGGGGTGGAGGACGGTATGGGGTGGGAGAGGGGCCCAGCACGGGAGGGGTCCAGTATGGGGTGGGAGAGGGGCCCAGCAGTGGCGGGGGGGCCGGTATGGGGTGGGAGAGGGGCCCAGCAGTGGGGGTGGAGGGCGGTATGGGGTGGGAGAGGGGTCCAGCAGTGGAGGGGGCTGGTATGGGATAGGAGACGGGCCTGGTATGGGGTGGGAGAGGGGCCCAGCAGTGGAGGTGGAGGGCGGTATGGGGTGGGAGAGGGGTCCAGCAGTGGGGGTAGAGGGCGGTATGGGGTGGGAGAGGGGTCCAGCAGTGGGGGTGGAGGGCGGTATGGGGTGGGAGAGGGATCCAGTGGTGGCCGGGGGGGTGGGTATGGGGTGGAGGGGGCCCAGCAGATGCTTGCCAGGGCATCCGCGAGAGGCTCAGAGCGTCGGTGGGGCCCAGCCTCTTTCGCCGGGCGGAGTTCCGACTCAATCCTGTACCAAAGCCACTGCTCCCAACCCTGTTTGTGTCTCTTACTCCAGCGACACAGGGGAAACCCAACCTAGGCGGTCCCCGGTTTATAGGGTCCCCCCGCTTCCTTGCCCAAGGACAAGGCGAATCAGAGCACGAGAGAGCAAAGCGAGCTTGTCATAGGGGCAAGCTTTGTACGTTCCCCGACGCAAAACGTGGGCTGTTCACGAGCATCAGGTGTTCAGCCACTGCTGGTTCCGGACCGACGGTTGTTGTAGCCCAGAGCGTGCGCGCCGAGGTCACCCTCCTCCCCACCCTCGGCCGGTGGGAGCCACGGCGGGTACGAAGCAGGGAGGATCTTGTGTTTGGGGAAGACTTGCCTGGCAACCGAGTGGGGCACGGGTTGGAGCAAGGAGGCCGGCTGGGGACACTGAGGCAGTGGTGCAGGTGGGTGCCACTGGGGGCGTGGCTGGGAAGGGCAGCGAGTGCGGGGTGTGGGGGAGCCAGCGGAGGCCAGGTGTCCCCGTGTGGCCGGGTGGTGGCATTTACTGCCCGCAGGTGGGAGATGGCAGGAGGAGGAGGAGGAGGAGGGCCCCGGGGCGGGGCGGGCGGGCAAGTCAGCTGACCTGCCCTTTCCCTCGGCGAAGCCCCAGGCTGGGACCGGGCTGGTGTCAGAGGGTGGGAGGTGCCCGCTGAGTCCGTGGACACAAGATGGCCGGGGGAACAGACCTGTGTCCGCTGGTTGCGGGCCCTCGGTGTCCGGCCGCCCCGTAGGGACACAGTCCAGGTTTGCAGCGTAAGTGCAGCTGAGCTGAACGAAACGAAGTGGGCCTCCCGGCAGGGGGAGGGCGAGAGAGCGACTGAGTCAGTGACCGGGGAAGAGGAGAGGAGAGACTGGGGGTGCGGGTCAAAGGAGGGGGAGACGGGGGACGAGGGAGAAGGCCGAGCGCAGAGGCTCCGGAAGGAACGACGGAAGTGGGGGGGGGGGACCCAGGGCCTGGCCCGCGGCCACCGCCTCCCCACACCGCCAAACGCACACTTGCCGCGGTCCACACGGTCCAGTGCCTCTTCCAAACATACTGTTTTTCTCCGGTTTCGTGCTTTTTATTAAACATTTCCAAATCAGGAAACACGGAAATATTTTTTAACACAAAGAAAGAAAACATTGCGAGTAGAGAAACTGACTCAGAAGGGTTTGCCAGATGAGCCAGCTGGTTTCCCGTTTCAGAGCCGTTCAGAGAGGGTGACGGCACCCGTCGTGAAGAAAGGGGACTGGCGGCTGGGTCCCCCGGCTGCCGCCTCCGTGGGCAAACCGGACGCCTCGGCACCACGGGGGAGGAGGAGACCGGACGGAGGAGAGCTGCTCGCCCAGGAAGGCTGAGCTGGGCCTTCTCGCCTGAGTCCCTCCCGCCTGTCAGCGAGGCCACGTCCACGTGCGACCCCAGGCCCGCGTCCCGAACCTTCCACGTTTGGCCAAAGTCCGCCCAGAAAACCGCCGGCGGAGACGTGCGTGCCACCGCCTCTGCGAGAGGGTCCGCGGGAACTGCGTCCGCAGAAGGGAACGGCCACATCTGCTAGGTGGCGGGTTGCAGCTGGTTCGGTGGGCGTGGTGGCGGTGATGGCTTTCTCCCCTTTCGGAAACGACCGGAGGCCCTGTCCCCCACGCTGCGAGCTCTTAGAAATAAAGCACGAGAGCTGCCTCGGAGAGACCCTCGGCCGTGGCCTTGCGTCGCCCGGCGGGAGGGAGCCCCCTCACTCTCCTCAACTCAAAGCCAGCCCTTACAACTCAGGACGCCGGCCACAAAAATAACGCGGGGGGCCTCTGTGCACACGCCGCCTGGGCCTGGGGTCCCCGTGGGCAGCCTGGCTCCCCACGGCCGTGCATCTCACATTTCCAGATGCTTACCGGGAAAAGGCTTTTTAGGCGGGAAAGGACTTCATTGGTTTTGTTTGCCCTGACGTGAACTCGCCTGTGGCTGCGACCACCAGCCTGGCCCATCGGCCGCTCGGGGTCCCCGACTTCCGAGGCCGGCGGCTCTCACCGGCCGCAAGTGGCTCCAGACGCCCCTGAACTTAGGCTGACGGGACACCCTTGGGGGAGTGGCAGCGATTTCCCCGAAGCTGGCATTCCGAGGGCACCCGGTCATTCCTTGATTATAGGGACGCGGCAGAGGCAGGGGCGGGAAGAGGCCCCAGCGCTCGTGAGCGGCTCCCCTCAGTGGGAGCTGGCCAGGCTCGCCAACCCCCCCCCCCCCCCCCCCCCCCCGCTCCCTCCTGGCCACCATCCTGCTGCTCACGGCAGCTCTGTGTAGAATCAGCCTTTTCGCTTACTTGGGGTAAGAGCCCCTGTGCTGCCGGCTTGCGATAGAGACAAAATGAGTCATTCGCTCATTCATTCAACCCATGTGAACCGACTAGTGGAGACAGCGCAGCAGACGGGACACAACGTCCTGCCCTTGAGACTTACGCTCTAACGGGGCCGACAGAGCATATATCATATCAGGTGGCGGTATGTTCGTGGGGCAAAGGGGGGCGGGATGGCCCGTGTAAACAGGGTGACCAGGGAGCCCCTTACGGAGACACTGACGTTTGAGCAAAGACCCGAAATCGTCTGAGGCAAGTGCTTTCTGGGTAAGCGGGTACCAAAGTCGGGGGTGAGGCTGGGCTGTTGTGGGGCCTGCAGACACGCTGATCGCAGCAGAGCAATGAAGAGCCACGGATGGACTGTGGGCCACAGGAGCCCTGGGGTGGGGGTGGGGCCACAGGGAGAGGGGTCCGGTGGGAGGGGCCCAGGGTGGGAGGGGCTGGGGGGGTCCCAGAGGGAGGGGGAGGGATGAGGGGGCAGAGTCCCAGGAAGAGGGGGTCCTGGTGGGAGGGGCCCCAGGGAAAGGAGTCCCAGTGGGAGGACTCCAGAGTGGGAGAGGCTGGGGTGGGGGGTCCCGTTGGGAGGGGCCCGGGTGGGAGGGGAAAAGGCAGTCCACAGGAGTTCACCGTATCAGTTATCTGTCGCTGCATAACAAGTTGCCCCATAATTCAGCAGCTTGAGACGGCAGATGTTGCCGACGTCACAGTTGCTAAGGGTCAGGAATTCAGGGGCAGCCTGAGCGGGCACCTTGGCTCGGGTTTCTCGTGAGATTGCAGTCAAGCTGCCCCCCAGGCTGCGGTCTCCTCTCAAGGCTCAGGTTAGAGGGTCTCTGCTTCCAAGTTGGCTCACCCCGTTGTGGGCATGCTGTGGCCCCTCACCAGGCGGGCCTCTCCATAGGGTCACCTCATGGCATCGCCAGTGTCTTCCCCCGGACGGGAGCGATCCCAAAGAGAACAAGGTTCGGGTCGCTCGGCACAGAGGCTGTGGTGTTTTTATAGCTGGATTTCAGAGCTGATGGCCCATCGCTTCCGCCGTGTTCTGTCTGTCAGAGACAAGTCGCCAGGGCCAGCCCACTCTCGGAGGAGGGGATTACAGAAGTACGTGGAGGAGGCAGGGGACCGTGTCTGAGGCTGTGACCACACTCCTGGGGTGCGATTTCATCCCTGTGGCACCCGGAAGCAGGCCCAGCTAGACCACACGCTGTCCAAGTGTCTGTACCTGTGCGGAAAGACGCAGGAAGCTTGTGCCCTGGCGGCTGCGGTGCCCAAACACAAAGAGCACATGAGGCCATCCAGCAGGCAGGTTGCAGTGAGCTCAGGGACGCTTATTTTGTTTCTAGGCTTCCCAACTGATTTTTACATTAACGTATTTTTGGGGTCTTTTTCTTAGGTTTGGTTCTGTGTTCAATATTATGCAAGTTATGCAAGGATACGCTTAGAGTCCGTTGTTCTGTGCTATTTGCTGCCCTGCCCCCGATCTTCCCATTTACCCTTCTCCAGAGAGAGCACTCTTCCGGAGGGAGCATCTCTCCAGAGGGAGCACTCCCCCCAAGGGAGCATCTCTCCAGAGGGAGCACTCCCCCCGAGGTAGCATCTCTCCAGAGGGAGCACCTCTCCAGAGGGAGCACCCCTCAGAGGGAGCACTCCCCCCAAGGGAGCATCTCTCCAGAGGGAGCATCTCTCCGGAGGGAGCACTCCCTCGAGGGAGCATCTTCCAGGGGGAGCACTCCCCCGGAGGGAGCATCTCTCCAGAGGGAGCACCCCTCAGAGGGAGCACTCCTCCTGAGGGAGCATCTCTCCAGAGGGAGCACTCCCCCAGGGAGCACTCCTCTAGAGGGAGCATTCCTCCCAAGGGAGCATCTCTCCAGAGGGAGCACCTATCCAGAGGGAGCATCTCTCCAGAGGGGCACTCCTCCCGAGGGAGCATCTCTCCAGAGGGAGCCCTCTGCCCTCCTGTGCTCCTTCGTGCCAGGGCGGGCCTCCACGTCTGCGGGTAACATGCGTGTGCTGCTGCTTTCCCAAACTTCAGTTGTGCGCCCCACTGGCCCCCCAGGTGGAGGATGAGGACACAGCCCCTCGCCCGCCACACCCCCTCCTGCGCAGCCTTCTGCACGTCCGGCCAGCACTCCCCAGACTCTTCATAGCTGGGCCTTCAGCGGAGGATGGCGGCTCCTTTCCTGCAGATCTTTTTGTTTCTCCTGGGCAACTGCCACGTTAGTCCATTTGCCCCGCTCCTTATGTGTGTTTATCACTAAGTCAGCTCCACATTCTGGCAGCCGTCCAACTTCCCAGGACGTTCGGGCACGTTCGGTTTTCCATCGATTTTAACTTCTTGGGCAGCGTCTTGGAGAGGTGTCTCCCAGAGCCTCTGGCCTGCTCTAGCCCGGGCGGGTGGCCCTCCAGGCCTGGCGCTCGGCCGCGTCCAAGGACCACCCGCCACCGGCCCCCTGGGCCTCCCTCCTGGAGGGTCTCGCTTCCTCGGTCCGGGGGTTCCTCCTTTCTTCGGGTGACACGCAGCTTCCTGTGGCCTCCGGTGAGAGGTGCAGAGGAGACATGTTGGAGGCTCTTGCACATCTGAAAATGTCCTCCCTCCACCTTCTGACTTAACTGACACCCTGGCTGCTTCGGAAATAATTTCCCTTTGGAATTTTGAAGCCTTGATTTCATGGACTGCTGGCTCCCAGGGTTGCTGTCAGAGTCCAAAGTTACTCTGATTTCTGATCTGTCACATTTGACCTCTCCCTCCTCTCTCCCTCCCTCCCTCCCTCTCTCCCTCCCTCCCTCTCTCTCTGCCTCCTTCTCTCTCCCTCTCTCTCTCTCTCTCCCTCCCTCCCTCCCTCCCTCTCTCTTCTTCTCTCTGCCTCCCTCTCTCTCTTAACTCTGGAAGCTCCATAGCCTCTCTCCTTTCCCCTGGTTTTATCAAATTCCACAATAATGCCCCTGAATGTGAGTCTTTTCGTGTACTGTGCTGGGGACAGGGGGCCCTTGATCTAGAAACTTATGTTCTTTGATTCTGGAAAAAAATTATTTTAATTTCCTTAATGATGACTTCTCTCCTCCTTCTCTTTTTTTTCCCAGTTCTTTTTCTGAAACTATTCTTACCTGAATTGGTAGACAGACTCCGTGATTTTCTCGTATTTTCATCTCTGTCTTTTCCTGCCTTTTGGGAGACCCCTCCATTGACCCCCAGCCCTTCCAGAAAGACCCCCTTGTGTGGCACTGACCCGTGTCTCCTGGGGCCAGAGTCTGGCTCCCTCACCTTGATTATAGGGTTTTCCCCACGAGCTCTTCTCCGCCACGGTCTGTATGTGGTCGAGAGTCCTGCTTCTCTGTCAACTGATTCGGTCTGTGTCTTTCATGTTCACAACTGTCCTTAGATTTCTGGGGACCCCGGTCATCTGCCTGCGTGGAGGGTCTACGGAGGGCAACAGTGTGTGCATTTAAGTTGCAACCAGCTGTTACATGGCCCCTGTATCTGTCACCCGTTTCATAGTAGGAGAAAGGGAAAACCATAGCACACCCTGACGGTAAACTGATAACTATAATAACTGTCCTTAAAAAAAAAGACACCTTTTTCTCCCCAGCCTTTAGAGCAAAACACGGCTCTGAAAAATTCTCTGTTGCAAACACTGGCAAGACATGACTATGCAGGCTGGTGACAGGCGTAAGCCACTGTGAGATGGTGAGTGGGTTTCCAGACGGCTTGGTCCCCACACCCACCGCCCTCAGGCCCCACCCACGGCCTCCCGCCTGCTGAGCCGCGGGGGGCAGTGGGACGTCCTTGTGCCCCCCCCCGCCCCTGGAGGGAACAGCACTCCAGTCTGGCAGGCGGTGTGTGAATGGCGCCCTCAAGACCTGCTTCCCTCTGCAGCACACACGGCCAGCTCCCATGCGACTGTATTTGTGAATGAAGAAGAAACCCACAAGAACATAAAGAGAGTGTAGAGACAAAACAGTAAGTCAGACATCAAGGTGACAAAAAGACAGCTACCTGTTGCTAATACTGAGTCCCAACCTGGACTCTGATTTCTTTCTCTCGTAACCACTCGTGTGCGGGTAGAAAGGCCCGGGTCCCGAGGCCGCCGAGCAGCCAGCAACACTAGTTGAAGCATCGGATTTGCAGAGAGGCGGGCTGTGAAGACCCAGGGGCCAGTAACACGCTCGGGAGACAGGCTACAAATCCAGTCCAGACCCGCGGTTGGCGGTGGAGGCTCTCCGCTGCTCCTCCCCGGCCACCTGCACACTTTCCAGCGGGTCTCGTGTCCGGGGCTTGCTGTCTTTCCTCAGGCTTGCGGGCGGCTGCTGGAACAGTCCTCCTTGGACACCAGTGTCTTGTGTCCCTTCTGTGTCCAAGAACTCGCAGCAGATGCCTTCCTGTGTCAATTACGTCTGCAGCCCAAACTTCAAGACTCTCACAAAGGTCTCCTCGCTCCCCTGCTGTCCTAGTCCCTGCCTCTGTCGTGCTGTGGATAGTTTCTCAGGGTGACGACACCTGTCCCCCGCCCCCCCCCGACAGTGGCCATTGCCCACACTGAGTGCCCGCGTCCTGGGACGAGCCCTGGGCTGCTGGTGCTCCTGGTCACTGGCCCCCCTGTCAGCAGATAGGGAAACGGGGTCACAGAGGTTAAGTCGCTTGCCCACAGCACAGAGCCTCTTGATGTGGAGGTGGGGCTTGAAGCCAGGTGAGCCAAGCCCAAGGCCGCCGGCTCACCTCCTCTCCACCCTGCGCCCCAACCTTGCCATCAAGTCTCAGACCTGACCCGAGACTTCTTCAGGACGGACTGGTGACCCCAGGACAGGCCCTGAGAGCCGGGGTCTGCCTCCACGGCTCCCCCGAGAGCAGCATGCAGGAGTGGAAGGGACAGAGGGGACGCGAGGGGGAGCCCGACTGGGGGTGGGGTGGCACCTGGGGCGGGGGAATATCTTCACCTGCCCCGCCTCCCCAGGTGCACCTGCTGCGCCCCAGCCGAGCCCCGTCTTTCATAAGGGCGCTCCCTCCGCCTGAACCCCTCTCCTCCCTGCCTGCCTGGGGGCTCCGTCCTCTGACTAACCTGCCGGTGTTGGGGTCAAGGTCACTGCCCTTTCCCTCCTGTCACTCAAGCGCCCTGTCTACCTAGTTCTGCGAAAGTCTTCACCGGCCTGTCCCCTGAGCCAAGAGCCCTGAGGGCAGGCCATGTCCCGCTCTCTCATCTTTGTGTTTCCGTACTTGTCCGTACTTGTCACGGAGCCAGCACACAGGGGCTCCGGTGTCTGGGGGTGAGAGCAGGGAGGGAGAGGGTGGGGCGCCCTCGGCACCGGGCAGGGGGGTGGTGGCCGCGTCCTTCCAGCCGGTTCCTCCCCGGGCAGGGGAGCCAAGAGCCCCGTCCAGCCCAGAAGAGAGACCGTCCCTCTGCGGGGACCCCAGTGTCCCCTGGAAACAGCCCCCGGGGCGCCCCTCCCGACAGCGGTGACGGGACGGTTCTTCAGGACCGTCAGCCTTACGGGAGATTGCTAAATGTGTTTGGTGGGTTTGACATTCTCCCCTGCTCGGGAGCCATCATTTCGGATCAGTCACGTCCACGTCCGCTCAGGCTGTCGACTTGTAAGGGAACGTCTGAATTTCATTGTCGCGTGATTTCATGCGAAGCTATTTTACCAACACTCGAAGGGCGTCTACAGTGCACTCACGGCCAACGCGGCCTCTGGGACCAAGCTGGGGCGGGGGACAGGGTCAGGGCCGGGGCGGGGGGCGGGGGCGGGGTCCGGGCTGGCAGAGTCGTGGCACCTGCCGTCACCAGCACCGCTGGGTCCACCTCAGCAAACACCCAGTCCGTCCCCGTCCGGGTTCGCGCGCGGCCTCTGCGTCCGGGGCTGGCAGTTCCTTCCACTAAGTGCTGTCTCCCCCCCGCCCCCGCCCCCGGCAGGTACCACGACCAGCAGGACGTGACCAGTAACTTCCTGGGTGCCATGTGGCTCATCTCCATCACCTTCCTCTCCATCGGTTACGGGGACATGGTCCCACACACGTACTGTGGGAAGGGCGTCTGTCTCCTCACCGGCATCATGGTGAGTACCTGGCCCGCCCGTCGCCCTCCCCACCTGCGAACGCCGTGAGGGCGCAAGAGGGGTCCCCCGGGCAGGACGGCTGCTGGGCGCCCCCTCCCCGCACACCGCCAGGAAGGTGCTTCTCGGCTCAGTTTCCTTTTCCAACACAGTCAGAGCTCCTCGTCCCGGGCCGCCGTGGCCTCTCCACGGCCCCCCAGGTGGGCTGGGCTGGGCTGGCCTGGGTCTGGCCCCCACCCCCGTGCCCCCACCGGCACCACCCCGCGGCCACAAGCGACAGGGCCCTCGGGCCCCACAGACTCAGCGCCACGTCCGAGGGACCGTCACTGGAACTCCCAGAGCGGGGATCCGGGGCGGGCGCTGACCTGGCCACGAGAGGCCCGTGTCCTGGGTCGGTGTGCGGCCAGCTGTGGCCCAGGACCGCCGCTCAGTGACCTCTCTTCAGGAGAGGACCCCCAAGGCTCCGAGGAGAAGGCTGCAGGGAAGCCTGGGGTGGCCTCGGGGGTGTGAGCGCGCACAGGCCTGCAGTTCTAGGTGCCCGGGGCCCCCCCACAACCCCCACACGGTGGGGGGGGGGGGCTTCCCTCTTGGTGCTCCTCAGACTTCATTCATCCCCGTTTGCAGCGTAAAGGCCGCTAAATTCTCACCAGGGTGGGGGCCGCCCCACCCCCCCTGACCTGACCTTCTGGCACCCATCTCGGACACCAGGCCGCTGAGTTCGGGCCCCTCGGAGCAGAGGAGGGTCTAGGGTCAGGGGCCCCGAGCGGCCGCGCCTGCCTGGACACGCCGTGCCCCTGCAGCTCCTTCCCATGGAGGCCTGGCGGGGGCGCACATTAGCAAGTTGGCCCACGGCCCCTCCTGGGGGCGGGAGGGGGGGGGGGGCTTAGCACCTGCTGTGTGAATCCCCGGTGAGCGAGGCCTCAGAACGATCCCCTCCCGTCCCCTCCTGTCCATCGGGCGGTAGGAGTCTGTCTGGCCGAACTCCAGCTGCCATCAGAAACCAGGCGAGGGCCTCCCTCCAGCACCTAGTGACACGCGGCCCGAAGGCCGAAGCCTTGGCATCTTAGAGGCTCGGCTGGGGTGGGGGGGGGGGGTTGGGGGGGCGGGGCTCTGCGTGGCTGTGCCCCCGGAGCGCATCGTGGGCAGCTTCCCCCCCAGGCTCCAGGAGTGTGCTCCCCAGGACCCTGGGCCCCTGCCGGCAGCCTCCTCCTCGGGGCGGGGTCCTCGGCTCCTGGGGCGCAGGGTTGTGTCCCCGTGCAGGGAGGGGTGGTTGAAGCCGGGGCAGCAAGCGGGTGAGGGGAGCCCGTATCCCCTCCCGCATGAACAACACGGCTCAGGCCCTTCATCTTCTCTTGTGTTCAAAACGTCTCCCTCTCCGGGTGCAGGGGCGGGGGGTGGGGGCTGTATGGTCAAGGGCCGTGGCCCCCGTTAACGTCCACCACCTCCCTCTGGGGTCAGACGAGGGAGCCCTAGTGGCCCTTTTCTAGCTGAGTCATTCTTGCTGGGGTTTCTGAGCCGCCCTCCCTCCCCTCCCCCAGCCTCCCAGCACCCCCGCCCCTCGGGTACTTCCCAAGGACAGGTAGGGCTTCCCGCCTGGTTACCATGGACACTGCGGGGCCTGGGGGGGAGGGGGGAGGATGGGTTTGTGTGCTGCGGCTGTAAATAGTCTTAATCATTGTTTTCTCTTGGCGATCCTAGAAAGGGGGTGATTATCACCCATTAAGCCAGGTGCTCGGTGGTCTGAACGACCTGCCGACCTGCCCTGCCGTGGTTGGCACGACCCGGCGTGTTTGAGGGGCTTCAGCCACAGAAGCAGGTCTGTCAAAGTCCAGCATCTCTCCTCCAAGAACGTCACGAGCTGGTGACAGTGCAGACAGAAAGCTGTCGGTACTTAGCCACCAGAACTGGAAATGGCAACACCCGGGAGGCGGTGCTTTGGAAGCCTCTCGGCTGCGGGGTGTGGGGTGTCGGGGGAGCCGGGGGCCCAGACCACCCCGCGGGAGCCCCATTTCGGTGCAGCCGAGCCACACGCGCCCCGTGGGCCCTTCCTGAGTTTGGGACACGGAGACAAAGCTGTGGGATGTCTGCTGGGGACGCTGAGTCTCCCCCCGGGCCTCAGGAGAGATGCTCTCTGAACCTGGGGGGGGCTCAGCGGCGCATCTGCCTCCCGTCAGTTTGAGAAGACGAGCCTCGCCCTGAGACACCTTGCTTCCAAACCAACTGCCGTGCTTTTAGTTGTCGGGCGGAGTCTGCTGTAGAGACGGCGTAAACCCTCCGGGCTGGACTCCCCCATTCGTCACCGTCACCGTAACTTACGCCTCGTTTTAGTTTATGCTTCGTTAGTTAAGGACGCTTCATCCTTTCCCCCTCGGACGCTTGTTTTTCCAGATTCTGAGGTTTTGCAGCTGGAAAGTGTTTCTTGGAATCAAGGAGAGGGAGGACCGGTGAGGAGGACTCCGGACTCCTGAGGGGGGACCGGTGCGGAGGACTCCGGTCTCCGGAGGGGGGACCGGTGAGGAGGACTCCGGTCTCCGGAGGGGGGACCGGTGAGGAGGAGTCCGGTCTCCGGGGGGGGGACCGGTGCGGAGGAGTCCGGTCTCCGGAGGGGGGACCGGTGAGGAGGACTCCGGTCTCCGGAGGGGGGACCGGTGAGGAGGACTCCGGTCTCCGGAGGGGGGACCGGTGAGGAGGACACTGGTCTCTGGGCCCAGATGTAGGGATGAGCTGGCAGTTTCACCCTCGCGGGCGGCTCCTGTGGGCCTGCTCACCGCACACCGTCCGGGTGGACCCTGCCCTCCCGCCCCTCCCTCGGGGGTAGGAGCTGGCCCGGGGAGACCCAGGAGCCCAGCCGTGTCACCTGTGACTCTGGACTTGGCACGTCTGAAGGCGAGGTCTCAGTCATGGGTTTGCTCCCCAGGGTGACCCTGTGGAGGTCACGCCAGCAGCCACTTCGTCCTCTCCATCCCACGCCACCCTGCCCCTCCATCTCCCCACGCGGCCCCGCCCCCGGGCACCTGGCCTGGAGAAGGGCTCACTGCCCCGGCGGGAACATAGGTGATCACTAGACAGCTTACTGGCAGACACGGCGTCAGGAGGGGCTCCCGTCACCAGAGAGCCAACCGACCGTTACCTCCTGACTCCAGCCTCACCTCCCTGTCCCTCCTGCTCCTCACTCACCCCCGTCGTCGTCTCTCCCTCTTCTTTCCTCTTCCCTGTCCCTTCCCTCCTTCCGCTCCCCCCCCACTCCGCCCCCGCCCCCGCCCCCTGCCCCCCGCCAGCTGCTTCAGGATGCAGCTCCAGTGTTCCCTGTCTGGTCTCTGCTCCAGCAACCTCTCTCTCTGCACCCCTCCCCTCCCCTCCCCTCCCTTCCCTCTCTGCTCCCCCTCTGCCCCTTCCTCCTCCCTCTTCCCCTCCTCCTCTCTGTCTGTCTCTCCATCTCTCTCTCACACACACTGCGCAGAGGACCAGCAGTCTGCATTTCGGCTCTCAGCCCTCCACTCTCCAGAGGTTGCTGATGTCTGACCCCATCTTCACAGGTTGTCTTTTCATGGAAATGATCAAGTGAGGCTTCATGATTAGCGACTTCCCTGATTACATCCAGATGATGGGTTTTCCAAAAGAAAAAATAAAGTTGAGAGTATTCTCTGCTTATGTACTCAGGTTAGAATTAGAGGTTAAGAACCTAGCATTCTCCAGAGAAATATCCACAAGGAAGTCTTGGCATCTTTAAGTGAAAAGAAATTGAAAATGCAATACAATCCACCTTGCTGTCTCCATGCAGAAATTTATCTTAGTTGTATAAAATAGATGGTTCCTGGGGCGCCTGAGTGGCTCAATCGGTTAAGCGGCCGACTTCAGCTCAGGTCGTGATCTCGCGGTCCGTGAGTTCGAGCCCCGCATCGGGCTCTGTGCTGACAGCTCGGAGCCTGGAGCCTGTTTCGGATTCTGTGTCTCCCTCTCTCTGACCCTCCCCTGTTCATGCTCTGTCTCTCTCTGTCTCAAAAATAATTAAACGTTAAAAAAAAATTAAAAAAAAAATAGATGGTTCCTTAGTTAAAACACTCTAACTTCTAACTAGAAGCCCCTGCATTTAGCCAGCTAGGCTGTGGGCCACGGCGAGAGCTGGGCCCTCTTTTCGGACCCTGTAAATCCAGGACGGTGCTTGAGTGATTGTTTTAATGAAATCCCCAAAGCGACATGATGAGTGGGGGACCCCCTCCTCAGGCATCTTCTGCCCCCAGCTCTCAGGGGCGATTTAAGCAGAGCTGACCCCGGGAGGTGAGGGAGAACGGAGCCTAGGGAGAGTCCTCTCCATCTAATGTCCATTTTTAACGCTGTGATAAGTCCCTGTGTTTGGACTGTCAGCCCAGAGTACGTTTGGAACCCCGTATAAAGGAGCAGGATTATACGCGGTCTGGTTGAAGGGAGTGGAGCACAGCTTCCCCCCAGGACAGCTTCTTTCAAGCTATTTTTTGCTTTTGGAGGCTTGGTTAAATCAATTACAGCATTAGACCAGGCTGCCCAAGTGCCCATACACGTCCTTTGAAAAGTGGGCACGGTCTTCTGCAAGTCACAGATGCCAAGAACACACAGCCATCCCTGAACAAAAGGAAAACGAGGTCAGAAAGGAGGGTTCACAGACCCAGGCCTTTCCAGTTGGTCGTGCTCAAAATGGTGGTTCCAAATGTACCGAGAAACATGAGACCATCCGATGGGGACACTGAAAAGCCAGGGAACGCACTGGTCCTTCAGCCAAAGCCTCGCACAGGCCTCGCTGCCCACGGAGGGGAGGGGCCTCGCCACGGACACCCCTCCCAGCTGCAGTACTGGGTACGTGCCTTCTAAAGCGCTCATTTCTATTTCTAACTCATCCCGTTAGTCTGATGAGCCGAAAACATCAAGGATGGAGCCTTTCAGTCCTG
This sequence comes from Panthera onca, assembly GCF_046562875.1. Taxonomy (NCBI): domain Eukaryota; kingdom Metazoa; phylum Chordata; class Mammalia; order Carnivora; family Felidae; genus Panthera; species Panthera onca. The sequence goes on from NC_138355.1 coordinate 71,059,574, forward strand.
CCACCTCTAAGTGCTAAACCGGGCTTGTGGCAAACAGTGTGGCACCTAGAGGGCCAGACTGCTCCTCTCTTCCCATGAGGCCATTGTGCGGATAGAGCAGGGGCAGGGCTGGGGCAGGGCAGGGGCAGGGGCAGGGGCAAGGCTGAGGTAGGGCATGAGCAGGGCAGGGCTGGAGCAGGGCAGGGCAGAAGGATGAGCAGAGGATAAACCTCCCTGTCCCCGAGCTGGCAGGTGGGTTGGGACAGACACTGCACAGGACTCAGATTCACCAGGAGGACAAGGGAGGGCACCAGGGTGTGCTCATTCCCCAGACTGTCACTTACGCGGCCGAGGGCTCGAGGAGGGGGCTCTGGGACCCCCCCGTCCGCCCCGCAGAGTGAGAACATTGCTCCGGGAAGGACTGAGGGCGTCTGGGGGTTCCCTTAAGCCCTGGTCGGAGCAGGAGTGTTGCTCTGTCTCCACAGCATGGGCCCGAGGAGCCTCTGGTGGGAGGGAGACAGGGCCAGTCCCGGGGCCGCGTCGCAGCCAGGGCCTCTGGGCAGAAGGACCCCAGTGCGGGCAGAGCACAGCCGTGGGGTGCCGCCTGGGGCTGCGCTGTCTCTTTGTTGGATGGTTCCAGGGAAAGTCTCCAGGGCAGTGAAGCTGGTCCCCCTCTGGTGTAGGCGTGGTCTTCTCCCATGGCCCCAGTCTGGGGCTGGCGCTGGGCGTGCGCAAGCAAGCCGGAGAGCGGGCCTGGTGTCCGCAAAGCCTTGCATGACCGGGGACTGTCCCCGGAGCCTCAGCCCCGCCCTGCTCCGTTAGGAACTGGCTGGTTGTGGGAAGATTCGGGCACCCGGAGGTGAGCCCTTCGGCCAAGCCAAGAGGCTGGCGGGCCCCTCCCGAGGGTGGCAGTCGGGGCCCCGGAAGGCTCCAGGTGCCCATCCACTCCCAGGACCCCCGCAGTGGGCGCGAAGGGGGGTCCCTCCCGTCTCCTGCCTGCACTTGCCTTGTGCTCACGTGCCCTCCCCCGCCCCTTGCTGTCCCCCACAGGGTGCGGGCTGCACTGCCCTCGTGGTGGCCGTGGTGGCCCGGAAGTTGGAGCTCACCAAGGCGGAGAAGCACGTGCACAACTTCATGATGGACACTCAGCTCACCAAACGGGTAAAACAGCGCCGTCCGCGACTCGGGGGGACTCTGACCCGCGTGGCAGCGAGCCGCAGGCAAACGGTCCTGCGATGTAGGTCGGGGCACACTCTCCACAGGGGGTCGGGGGAGCCCAGAGCCCGGCCCGCGGCCTCCACACAGGGGCTCCCGTCTCCCAGCGGGTCACGATGCGCGGTGCAGGCACGGTTGACTCTGCGGCACCCGGTGGTGTCGCCCGCGCCCTCTCCCGGCGGCGCCGAACTAACCGCTCAGCACGAGGCAGCGTTTTCGTTCAGGCTCAGATGTTTTCACAGTAGGAAGGGCAGTTGGGTCTTAAAAATGATACTGGAAATGTATCTAAATCCACAAAATCATTAAAGACGATCATCACAGCAGAGCCCACGTTTCTAAGTGTCATCATCCAGCCCCCTTCTGGGGTTTCTGGGCAATCTCCTCACTGGCGGTTAAGGAGGAGGAAAACTGGAGGCGGGAATGGGGAGAGGGGTCGGCCACAGAAGGCCCGCCAGATCGTCAGGCAAGGGGAGGGCCCCGTGGGAGGGACAAGATGGGTCCTTCCCGGACAACCGCCACACAAGCAAGGTGGGAGCCGTTTCCTAACGACAGCTTTTATGGAGAACTCTCTAGAACTCTCTAGAGCTGCAGGCAAGACACAGGTCAGCAAGAGGATGTCTTGTGAGGCTGTCCTGTCCCTGAGCCGAGAGGGCATCAGAGCCTGCGCTGGGGACCTGGCCGCTGTGGCAGGCCTTCCCCAGGACCCTGTGATGACAGCCACAGCAGTGAAAGTGTGAGGGACCCAGCCGGCCACTGGACGGCCAGTGCTGGGGGGGCCGCGGGAGCACACGAGGGTGCTGAGGCGTCTGCATGCTCAGCAGAACTACTGATGGGGTTTGACTGTTTGGTCTTTGATTACATGTATCGGATTCTTCAAAGAGCCTCCACAGGTGTGGAAAGGAACGGGTCCGGGCAAATAGCCTAGCGTTGACATGCGGATGGTTGAACGTGGCACAGCATGGCCCAGACTGTCCACTGCACAAGAGAAAACACAGTTTACCTTCAAGACGGCAGCGCTGAGGGCCGTTCCCGGTGGGTTTCTGAGTGGGTTTCCCAGATGCCAGCCCCAGCACGTGCACACAAGGCCCGGCTGGGTGCTGACTGAGCAGGTCACCTAAGCCACTGGAGCACCTGGCCACAGGCGCCCTGGCGGCTCCCCTACGAACGATCCGGTGCGCGAGAGAGGGGCAGCACAGCCGGCCTCGAACCCTTCTCAGGAGCTGCTTCCTTACCGTCTCGTCTCCTCTGGTCTGCTCCGTGCTCCTTGTCTCAGGCTACTCAGAGGGCCAGCACCTTCATACGGCGGGAAAATAAACGACCGTCCTGCGGTCTGAGTGTGCGAGCGCAGACTGTGGTGGCCAGCTTCCTCCCTTCCAAGACGCTCCGTAAATCCTCCTCGAGGCCACTTACTTTTTGAAGAGTAGGGCTGAAAACCAAATCAACAAGTATTTGTGGCTCGCTTCTCTGAGAACACTTAAGTCCGTTGAAATGTCCCTTGAACGTCTAATCTCTTCCCAGAGAAGCAAACACAGCGAAGGGGCCCCTCTTTCAGAGCGAGGATTTTCAAAGCTGGAGGCACCAGGCCTTCCGGAGGCTCTTCTCCAAACCTCGCTTGGCAGGAAGGTGCCGGTGCGCTTGGCCAGCCCTGGCCTCTGCTCACCTTGACCCACTTTCGGAGAGCCCAGCTCCCCTCCTCTGACACCTGCCTGAGCCTCAGAGCAAGACGCAGAGGTGGGAGGAGCCAATGGCAGCACGGGGTAGGAACCCAGTTTCTGGTTTGCCTGAATCCATGGCTGTTCAGTCATTTGTATAACTTGTCAACTCTGGTGGCAATGTCTTCCTGCATTTAGTGCAGTCAGACCTTCTCGGGGCGCCTGGGTGGCTCAGTCAGTTAAGTGTCCGACTTCGGCTCAGGTCATGATTTCGTGGTTTGTGGGTTCGGGCCCCGCATCAGGCTCTGTGTTGACGGCTCAGAGCCTGGAGCCTGCTTCGGATTCTGTGTCTTCCTTCTCTCTGCCCCTCCCCTGCTCGCACTCTGTCTCTCTCTCTCTCAAAAATAAATATTTTAAAAAGTCAAAGGGAAACAAAAGCAAAAATGAACTCCTGGGACCTTATCAAAATAAAAAGCTTCTGCACAGCGAAGGAAACAATCAGCAAAACTAAAAGGCAACTGACAGAATGGGAGAAGATATCTGCAAACGACATATAAGATAAAGGGTTAGAATCCAAAATCTATAAAGAACTTATCAAACTCAACACCTGAAAAACAAATAATCCAGTGAAGAAATGGGCAAAAGACATGAATAGACTTCTCCAAAGAAGACATCCAGATGGCCAACCGACACATGAAAAAATGCTCAACATCACTCGTCATCAGGGAAACACAAATCAAAACCACAATGAGATACCACCTTACACCTGTCAGAATGGCTCACATTAACAACTCAGGCAACAACAGATGTTGGTGAGGGTGTGGACTGCTGGTGGGAATGCAAACTGGTGCAGCCACTCTGGAAAACAGCATGGAGGTTCCTCAAAAAACTAAAACTAGAACTACCCCACGACCCAGCAATTGCACTGCCAGGCATTTCTCCACGGGATACAGGTGGGCTGTTTCGAAGGGACACATGCACCCCCATGTTTACAGCAGCACTGTCGACAACAGCCAAAGGACGGAAAGAGCCCAAATGTCCATCGATGGATGAGTGGATAAAGAAGATGTGGTCTATATACACAATGGAGTATTACTCGGCGATCAAAAAGAATGAAATCTTGCCGTTTGCAGCTACGTGGATGGAACTGGAGGCTATTATTAGTGAAATTAGCTAAGTGAAATTAGAGAAAGACAAAAATCATAGGACTTCACTCATAGGAGGACTTTAAGAGCCAAAACAGAGGAACATAAGGGAAGGGAAACAAATATAAAAACAGGGAGGGGGACAAAACAGAAGAGACTCTTAAATACGGAGAACAAACTGAGGGTTACGGGAGGGCTTGGGGAAGGGGGGTGGGCTAAATGGGGGAGGGGCACTAAGGAATCTACTCCTGAAATCACCGTTGCACCATATGCTAACTAACTTGGATGTAAATTAAAAACAAAAAAATCAGACCTGCCCACAGCGACCTTGCTGCAGGAGCCCTCGGCTGCCAGACAATATACGTGTGATGCACACAGAGACACGCAAAAGATACCAGATGCCCAGCTTTCCTCCTACTCAGTGCTACGAGTCCCCGTCTCTCTGTTCCGTGCGACTGAACATACCTGTCATCAGTCACCCGTGGGCCACCACCCTCCGTGCTCCGGGGACACCACAGTGGGTAACAGGCGGTCCCCGCCCACCCTCAAAGAGCACCTCTGCTCATTGGGCACATTCCCTGGGGACACACGGCTTGAGGAGCACCGTGGGCAGGAGGCGTCCTGTCTGCACGTCGGACTGTCCACGTCGGACCACGGCGTGTGCCACTGGCTGAGGACTGTGTCTCCCTGCCCTTGCTGTGACAGATAATTTGTCTAAATACATTTCCCCACGAAGTCGACGAGTAAGATCAAAACCAAGCCCTTATCTTTCCTGGGCTAGTTCCTTCTCCTGACCACCCTGGTCTCCAGGCCTGGAAACTTAGCAGTGTCTCTGCCTCTCTGCCCTGGACCCCACAGGGCTTCCCGAGCCTGGATTCCATCTGGCCACGGCTGTCCCCGCACACTGGCCCCCGGGCACCCCACGCACCACGCTCAGAACTGGCACAGGTCCTTGCTGCCCTCCCTGCTTCGTGAACCTTCTGGCTCCGGGCTTCCTGCGCTGTGTGGGTCCCCTTAGGCTCCAAGACTCAGCTCTGAACATATCACCCCCACCCCCGCTCAAAACCCTGAGTAACCCCGGTATCTACTGATCGGTGCTAAAGAAAACTCTTTGTTCATTATGAGCATATGTAAAAGTTTTATCACAATCCTGCTGGAAAAACCTTTTTCTTCCAGCAGGTTAATTCAAAAGTTTACTCATAACAGGTCTTAATCTCTTAAAACCTTACCAAGTAATCAATTGACCAGTTATGAGAATACTAACCCTCCCCAGAAAGGGCCTGTGGATTACCTGCAGCTTGCAGGGCCTTAACTAGGGCTGCAGGCCATAACCCGTGGGCTTCTCAGAGCAGTCAGTTACCGGCCACCTGGCACGGCGGTTAGGGCCCAGGCCTGCGGGAGAGAAAGCCCGTGTGCCTGCACCCAGGCCGAGCGCCACGCTGAAGTCCCTGTGGAATTAAGCACCATCCACCACCCTGGCACTCGGACCAAGGAGCTTCAGACTAACTTGGAACCACAGGACCACCCGCCCCCCGCTCCTGCCAGCCGAGGGGCCGAGCCGAGCCGCCTTCCCAGCACTGAGGCTGGCCCCTGGGTGCGGACCGTGAAGCCTGGCAAGGACTCGGGGCAGGACTGGGCGGGTGGACAGAGGAAAGGAAGCCGGCGGGGAGGCTGTGGGGGTGAGGGCGAGGGAGGGGAGGGGGTTGGCAGGTGGGGAGGGCGAGACCCTCTCCTCCAGTGCTGACAGAGGCCTTCGACAAGTGCCTGAAGACGGGGCCGACCCGTGATGTCCTCTGTTCATCTAAATCCAACCTGGGCAGCTCCTCGAACGCGTCTGCCAGGCCTGCCCTGTTTCCTCTCCCGTCCCCTCTCCAGCCTCAGGTGGACCACCCTCCCCACCGGGGACCATTCCGGCAGCTAATGGGCTGGCGATTCCTTCCCTGGAGGGTCACTGGGGGCTCCCCGAGGCTGCTGGAGGCACGGGGGCCAGGAAAGGTGCCTGTCCGAGGCTGTCCCCTTGTCCTCCTGCAGCTGACAACCCTCTGAGGGGCTGAGCGGCAGGCAGCCCGGGTATTGGTGGGGGGTGGGGGGTGCGGGGAGCAAGCCCCTGGCCCAGGTGATGCAGCCAAGAGCTCAGGGAACAGACAAGTGTGTTTGGTGACGTTTCCTTGGGTTGGGGGTGGAGGTGGGGGCGGGGAGGGAGCTCACATTCAGTGGGTGGACAGTGGGTGGGCAGAGGCAGAGCCACTGTGCGTTGAAGGGCCCTGTGGCCCGGTGGCTCCCCGTGTGCTGGACACAGACCCACAGCACCGCCGTCACCCTCTGAGCGCTGCCCCGTGTGCCCCTCGAGGGCAGGACCCCGGTGTCCTCGCCGCCAGGACAGGCGCTCATCGCATGTTGTGTGAAGGACACTCGGCAGCACGGCCAAAGAGCACACGGTAACTCCAGGCACCGGCGAGGCTTTCCTGAGGGTGAAGGAAACCGTGTAAACACGAGGTGCTTAGCACAGAGCCTGGCACACAGTGAGCTGGGTAAACATCAGCTGTGCTACTCTCTGCGAGACCTTCCTGGCCCAGGGCCCGGTGGCCTCAGAGCCGCCCCTGAAGCTCATAGGTCACCGAGTCCGTCCTCTGGGGTAGACCGCGTGTGGCCTCCCAGCCAGCTTGTGTGTTCGTCCGTTTGGAGCCAGCCTGCCGCGTGCGGGCAGGCCTCCGCTACCCAGCCCTGGGCCCCTGATGGCGGCCGACCTTGCCCGGTCCTCCTCGGGTCCCTGACCCTTCCCGCCCCCACCCCCAGCCCCAGCCCCAGGCGACCTTCCGGCCCTCCTGGCGGCCCTGCCCGCCAGGAGAGCTCAGAGGGTCCCCGGTCCCCCCTTCCCAGCAGCGCAGCGGACCCCAGGAGGGGCACACGACCTCGACCGCTCACACCCCGGTGGCGTCGGCAGTGCTCAACCGGGTGACCGGGGGGGCCCTGGTCGAGTAGCATTGACCGTCAGCCTGGGAGGGCGCGGTGCGGCTAAGAGCCCGGTTCTCCTTTCGCAGATATCGAGGCGCTTAGCTTTGTGCCAGGCTTTTTGCTGGCAGTTAATTTCAGGGCCGGCACCAAGGCTTACATTTCACGTCCCCTTCCCGAGTGCACCGGGGGCCCCTGCTCACACGGCGTGACCGCGTGCTCGGCTGCCCGGGCGGTGCTGTGCTTGTCCGGCCGAGACCTGGGCTGAAGTGAGGCGCGGGCCTGACCCCCTGCTCTGTTATGTGGCTTAAGCGAGGGCCCCGAGGAGTAGAAACAATACAATAAAGGTGCAAAGGCTTTTCCAATCCCGTGATCCTGGAAAACGGGAACTAGGGTTGTCTGTGTGGAGACGAAGTCTGGTCCGGTCTTTTCCTCAGACCACGTGGAACCTCACGTCCTCCTCGGGCCTGGCTGTGCCGCCAGCCGGCCGTGTGACTCCAGCCCTCACGCCCTGTGTCCCACGCCGCGTCCTGGGGTCTGGGCAAGCTGACGGTAACTATCATCTGTGCGTGTAGAGTCTGGCGACACTTCAATCTGGGACGACTCAGTTTAGCACCCATGACTCCGTGGTGTTGGGCTGTGTCTCTTCCTTCGTCTGTCGCACGGGGGTCGCACTAGCCCCCGCCGATGACTTGGTGCGCGAGGCGCTCGGACCTGGGCCCGACACCCCGTCCACACCACCATAGCCGCCTCCTTGGGGCCTCACAACAGCCTCAGCGTAAGGACTGATGTTTCCCACCTGCGAGGTGATTAAGCATCTTCTCCTAAACGCCCCGGAACTTCGGGAACGAGGATGAGCCCGCAGCCTTTCCGGTCTCACCCGTCCGCTCCACTTCAATGCCGACACACGTGTCGAGGGCCCGCGGCGGTGTTCCGGGGCTCGGCCGGCCCCCCACGGGGGACAGGGTGCAGCCTGGCTCGGCCGATCGTCCTAAACGCAGGGCGAGGGTTTTTCTCCTGTTTGGCCGTGGGGCCTCCCTCGGAGGCTAAGCGCCCGGGCAAACCGGAGGGTGCACGTGTCTGATGGGCCTCCCCCCGCGCAAGTCGCGGGGGTGCGCCTTCTGCCTTGTCCAGGGGACTCCGGGCTCCCCCCCGCCGCTCACCTGGGCGCCCGCCGGTGTGAGCTCCTGCTCACCAACACCTGCTTCCTCTCGGGGAAGGAAGGTGCCAGAAGCAGGCAATTAAGCCACTTAAAACCATTTTCCCAGTGGATTTTTACCGAACAAAAAAGCAGTGTTTATGTCACTTAGACATTTCTGAGAAGACTTAGCTGTTCTTTTAAAAACATCCCTTCAGCACCAATGAAAAATAGGCTCCAGCCTCGGTCATAAATTTTCCCAACAGACGCACACAGAAGTTCTCAGCCTGCAGAACAGTGCCTCCCGGGCCCTCGCACACGCCTCGGCGTCTTGACAGCATCCCGTCCGGGACGGCCGTCCGAAGAAGCGGGCCCGGGCGCTCCGCTTCCCCCAGAGTCCCTCTGGCCGGGGGCTCCATGTGCACCGGGCCGGCTCCCGCGGCTCCCGGAAACGGGGGCGGCCCCTCCAGACTCCGCTTGGCTCGCGCTCCGTGCGGGAGTGTCCCTTGCTCGCCACTAATTGCTGAAGACGTCTGTGTTTGGATTAACACCTCGTCCCCTGCCCTCTGGATGTCACTGACGCGTCCCTGCTCAGTCGGGAGCCGGGCAGATCGGCGCTTTCCACGTCGACAGCCGACGGCGTGGAGCGCCGAGCGCCCCCCCGAAGGAGCCAGCCTTGGCCGAGACGCGGTGCGGTCCTCACGCCCGAACGTCTTCGCCGATTTTCAGACGCCGCCTTGAGATCGTTTCAGCCTCACGCCGGCTGCGCTTACGTGCAGAACCGCCGTCTAAACGCCTTTGGCCGTTTGGGAAAGAACGCGGTGGACTTTGCCGGGGCCCCTGGTTCCGTTTGCGGGAAAGACGTTGCCTCTCCTCCGAGGGCCTTTCAGAATCGCCCGCCGTTAAGAAACCCGCTTGCTCTCGGAATCCCAGAGAGGTGCCGGGTGCCCCAGACGGAGGTCCCAGGCAGAGCCGGGAGCGGTGGCCCGCGTGTCTCTGCCCACGGGGGCCCCCGGGGCCGCCCGGCCCGGGGCGGGGGGGGGCTGCAGCCTGACTAAATGTAGCACCGGGAGCAGCGGTCGAGAGGCGGCCTGAAGTAATCGAGAGACAAGAAACGCCCTCGACCGCAGGCTCGTCCGCTGTGTCCGAGACAGGAGTGGCAGGAGGTGAACCGGCACCCTCTCCGTCAGGGCGCGCGAGTCGCTGAAGGCGAGGGGTCTTTGCAGAGCCGGGTCCCCAGAGGCGGCCAAAGTAGCAAACAGACGACGTGAACCTCGGAAGACTAACCCGACCGCCTGCCTTGTCGGTTTTTCCTCAGATCAAGAACGCCGCGGCCAACGTCCTTCGGGAAACGTGGCTGATCTACAAGCACACGAAGCTGCTGAAGAAGATCGACCACGCCAAGGTCCGGAAGCACCAGAGAAAGTTCCTGCAAGCGATCCACCAGTGAGTGTGTGCCGGGACCCCCTGACCGGGAAGCACGGGGCAGACCCGCGCGGTCCCCGCTCCGCACGCCCGGGGGGCGCCTGTCACGTCCGCAGCCCCCAAGCACCAGGCCGGGCGCTGCGGAAGGGGAAGGAGGGGGAGGCTCCACGGGCGCGCACCTCACACGGACACGCGCTCACGCACACTCAGTCACTCGCACACACACACCTGCACCTCCGAGACCCGCACATCACGCGCTCACGCACACTCGCACAGTCACTCGCACACACACACCTGCACCTCCGCGGACCCGCACATCACGCGGACACACACACACACTCACAGTCACACGCACATCACACACACTCGCACGCACACACCTGCACCTCCGCGGACCCGCACACCACGCGACACACACACTCACACTTTCACACACATCACACACACACCTGCACCTCCGCGGACCCCCACATCACGCGGACACACACACTCACACACACACACCAGCACCTCCGCGGACCCGCACATCACGTGGACACACACACTCGCACACACTCACACACACACACCTGCACCTCCACGGACCCACACATCACGCGGACACACACACACACACCTGCACCTCCGCAGACCCACACATCACACGGACACACACACTCACACTCACTCTCACACACACTCGCACACTCACTCGCACACACACACCTGCACCTCCACGGACCCGCACACCACGCGAACACACACACACCACACACACACACACACACTCACACACACACCTGCACCTCCACGGACCCGCACATCACGCGGACACACACACTCACACACACACCTGCACTTCCGCAGACCCGCACATCACACGGACACACACACACACACAGTCACACGCACATCACACACACTAGTACACACACACCTACACCTCCATGGACCCCCACATCACGCGGACACACACACTCTCACACATGCTCACACTCGCACACTCACTCTCTCACTCTCACACACACACCTGTGCCTCCACGGACCCCCACATCACGCAGGCACACACACTCACACACAGTCACACGCACATCACACACACTCGCACACACACCTGCACCTCCGCGGACCCCATCACACGCTCACACACACACACTCTCACACGCATACCTGCACCTCCACAGACTCGCACATCACGCGACACACACACTCACACACACACACATCACACACACTCGCACACACTCACACACACCCCTGCACCTCCGCGGACCCGCACATCACGCAGACACACACACTCTCACACACATCACACACACATCACACACACTCGCACACACTCACACACACACCTGCACCTCCGCAGACCTGCACATCACACGGACACACACAGTCACACGCACATCACACACGCACACACACACCTCCACCTCCACGGACCCCCACATCACGTGGACACACACACACACACACACACACACACTCACTCACTGTCACATACCTGCACCTCCACGGACCCCCACATCACGCGGACACACACACTCACACACACACCTGCACCTCCGCGGACCCGCACATCACACGACACACACACTCACAGTCGCACGCACACAGTCACATGCACATCACACACACTTGCACACACACACCTGCACCTCCACGGACCCCCACATCACGTGGACACACACACTCACTCTCACACACATCACACACACACACACACACACACACACACACCTGCACCTCCACGGACCCGCACATCACACGGACACACACTCACACACACATCACACACACACTCGCACACACACACCTGCACCTCCGCGGACCCCCACATCACGCGGACACACACACTCACTCTCACATCACAGACACACACACACACACACACACCTGCACCTCCGCGGACCCCCACATCACACGGACACACACACACAGACACACTCACACACACATCACACACACTCGCACACACACACCTGCACCTCCGCAGACCCCCACATCACGCGCTCACATACACACACACACACACACACAGTCACACACACACGGTCACACTCACACACCTGCACCTCCGCGGATGCCCACAGAGAGGTACTTTAAACACAGTGGAGGAGCAGGGGTGAAGCCTTTCGCTCTCACTGGAGGCTGGGGGTGGGGGTGGGGGGTGGGGGCGGGGGGGGGCAGAGATGACCTGAGAGTGGCCGGGGGGTGGAAGCCACCGAGGGCCAGCGTGCACGGAGACCAGACCTTGCTTTCTCGGGGACCTGAGCAGCCGCGACTCTGGTCAGTTGTCACCCGTGCTCGAGGTCCCCACGCCGGGTCCAGAACGAGGGGGACGGGCGTGGACGTGGGGGCCGCACGGGGAGCTCGGTGCCGCGCGCGCTCGGAGAGCACGGCTGTCGGTGACTCTTTCCCGCAGACTGAGGAGCGTCAAGATGGAGCAGAGGAAGCTTAGCGACCAGGCCAACACCCTGGTGGACCTCTCCAAGGTGAGTGGCGGGACGTGGCGGGACGTGGGGACGCCCTCTCCGAGGTGACGCGCCGCCAGAGTTCCCGGGTGCGGCCGTGAGGACCCGGCCGGGAGCCGGCCGCTCGGTGCTCGGGGACGGCACGGGACCGGACCGCAGATGACGTCCGCGTGTCTGTCAGCTGCACGGCCAGGGCCCAGGGCGACGCACACCGACGGGACGCCCGAGACGCCGGTGGCCACGCGCCAGGTCACACGGCTACGACCGGGAATTCGTTTTCCTGCCTCCTCGAATCCCCCCAGACCAGCCTTTCTGGCCCCAGACGGGGGGCGAGGGGGTCTCTTTATTTCTCAAGAGGCGGACCGCTCACGACAAGCATGAAGCTGCCGGGGACCCGCCCAGCGCCACGCGGGAAGGGCCCGACAGCGTCACCCAAGAGGTCCTCCCGCGAGCAGCAAGGTCTCCGGCCCCACCCGTCGCCTGGCAGACACAGTGGCGGATAACCCCCTGGGAACAGCAGACCAGCCGACCTTCACGCCCGCGCTGGTTGAAGGCCGCCCGCCGCGTCTCCGGGAGCCGGGCCCAGGGAGGGGCAGGCCCGGGGAGGGAAGCCCCTCGGGGAGCTAAACCGTCAGTGACGGAACGAGTTACCTGGAAGGACCGGTGTGCGGGGAGGGGCTGAGGGAGGCCTCGGCAGGGCTGCGTGGGGCAGGGGTGAGGCTGGGAGAGAGGGGCTCTGGCTCCCCCCTCCCCCCCCCCCCCCAGGAGACCCACCCCGGGCCCCGGCAGCAGCAGCCAGTCACCGGAGCCGGGGGCACCGTAGCGCCGCGTCCTCTCAGCTGGCCGCCTTCCCACCCCTGCCCTCTGGTCCCCTCGAGATGAAGAAAAGGGGCACGTGGCCTCGGGACGTGATGGGCTGGCTGCCGGAGGACCTGGGTCTTTGTTCGTTGGCTTTGCTTTCTTCAATCAACGCGTGCAGATAATTCCTAACGTCTGAGGCTCAAGCGATCAGATGAGATGCTGTCTGTGCGGATGCTTCGTGAACTGTCGGCGGGGTTTGCAGAAGGCCGTTCTCATTCTGTCGCAGAGGGGAGGCCGAGACTCAAAGGAGGCTCATCGGGCCCTGCAGGCAAATGAACGTGACGGAAACAGCGTGCATCTCCAGGAGGTTCTGGATTGTTCATTGGTGACGTCCCGTCTCCTCTGGGGGCTCCCGGGCTGGGCTGCCTTCGTCCCGCCTCTGCACCGGCTCCTCCGGGGACCCTCAGCGTCCCCTTCCCCATCGCCTCTCCGGCCCTCAGACTTGACCACCTGCCATTACTCTGCTTTTCCCTTGGTCCCCGCCCCCGTGGCCCAGGCACCAGGGTCTCTGCGTCTTGCTGGCCTAACTTGGAGTTTGAGACGAATGAGATCAGGACGTTACTGGCAGATGACCAAGGGCCACATCGCCTGGGGGCAACCGCCAACCTGGCCCTCGGCCACGGCCACCATGGGGACTGGGAGCCACAGGGGCCGAGGGCTCTTGTGGCTCTCACTCCCAAGCCTGGTGTCACTTGTTCTGTTTTGTTTGTTTTTTTAATTTTTTAAGTTTATTTATTTTGAGAGAGAGAGAGAGAGAGTGTGTGTGTGTGAGAGAGCAGGGGAGGGGCAGAGGGAGGGAGGGGCAGAGAGAGAATCCCAAGCAGACTCCTCACTGTCAGCGCAGAGCCCGACGTGGGGCTCCAGCTCCCAAAACTGAGATCATGACCTGAGCCGAGATCAAGAGTGAAACACTTAACCGACAGAGCCATCCAGACGCCCCTGTCACTTGTTAATTTACTAAGAAATGTCGCTGTCTCATAGAGGAGTGTGTGACAGGCCCACTCAGGAAGCCACATTATGATCAGAAAGTGGCCTGATGAGGGAGATGTCGGGACGTCGGGGCATGACCGTGGGGCATGACCGTGGCTCGGGCTGGGGGCCACGTGGTTCGGGTGCAATGATGGGCTGGACTGGAGAGGGTAGGCGGGCCGGGTGGGACTTTGTGCTGGGGCGGCAGCACCCAGGTCTGTGGTCAGGCAGCTGGAGGGCGCGGTGGGGCTCCTGGGGGACACGGGGTCTCTGGCACACGCCTGACGCAGGAGGGAAAGGGTTGTCCGGCCTGAGCCCCGTTTGTTAGCTCTGCTCTGACCGTCTTACGACTTCCCTCTGAGGAGCAAGCTTATTTGATGGCTCTTGAGTTTCACTTGATTTTCAGCTCCCTGGGGGCTCCCCTCTTTGCCCCTGTTCCCACGGCCTCCTTCGGGGTTCGTTCACAGGCAGCCCCGGGCTGGAGCCCTCGCGGTCTTCTTCCCTTGCTTCCACTCAGGTCTCGGTGGTAAACGCTGAGGAAACTTCTAGGTACGCGGGGATAATCTGCTGTGAACTGTGTCCCCCACCACGTGCCCCGGACATCCACCCCCCACCCCGTCCACGACTGTTCGTGGAGCTTCTCCCACGTGCCAGGGTCTGTTTTAGGCCCTTGAGACACATCAGGGAGCCCACCAAGGAAGGGTCCCTGCCCTGAAGGAGTCCCCCTCCCAGTGGGTGACACAGTGGGTGACGCAGACAAGGACAGACACTCAGGGGTAAGAAGTGGGCTAGCGCCACAGAAGGTGGTACGAAAGGGGACGGGAGCAGGTGGGCAGGACCTGGAGCGGGCGTGGGGCGGGGCTGCGCCGCGAAGCGGGCGCGGGACACAGGGCAGGTCGACGGGCTCCGGGAGACGGCAGTGAGGCGGGAGGCTTCCTGGGGGGGCCCGATCGCGAGTAAAGGAGACAGGACAGGACGGAGGCGGACTTTGAACCGTGGCAGACGGACAAAGGCCTCAGCCGGCCCTTGGGGGTGGGAGGGGGGGCCGGACGAGGCGGCACCCCTCCCCACTGCCCGGGCAGGGGAGGGGCTGCGACCCCATGAGGAACTCCGCGTGGCCGCGGGCCACCCGGGGAGGGGTTAGGTCCCTCACCGACACCCACCACTCTGCGGGCCGCGGTGCTGGGAGCAGCCGGGGGCCAAGGTGCCGGGGCCACGTGCAGTTATTATTAACTCCTGCTCGATAAGGAGCCCACCGTTCAGAGGGGCCCAGGGCCTGCCGCCCGGCTGCAGACGCTTGCTTGGACCGCGGCCCCGCCCACTGCCCTGTCTTTGACCGTCAGGCTCCCGCAGCCTCTGAGCGGAGCCGTCGGGTCAGCGAGGGCCCGAAGACGGTCCGGAGACTCCCCGCTCTGAGAAACAGTAGCTCTTTCCCCATTAAACGCATTTCCTAACGGGCCGTCGCCGTTCCCACGCGGCGCGTCGGTACTCGGCGCGCCCGCACCTCCAGGTCCCCGGAAGGTAAGCCCTTGTCCGTGGTCGGCCGGACCGGACGCGCTGGTGCGGGCGTTGCCCCCGCGCCACCTGGGAGCGTTGGTTCTGCCGCAGCCCCGGGGCCGGCCGACCCGTGCCGACCCGTGCCCGTCTCTCCGTCCAGATGCAGAACGTCATGTACGACCTGATCACGGAGCTCAACGACCGCAGCGAAGACCTGGAGAAGCAGATCGCCAGCCTGGAGTCCAAGCTGGAGCACCTGGCGGCCGGCTTCAGCTCCCTGCCCCTCCTCATCGCCGACGCGCTCCGCCAGCAGCAGCAGCTCCTGTCTGCCCTCGCCGAGGCCCGGGTGGGCGCGGCGGGCACCCCGCACACGCCCCCGCCCTCCGACAGCCCCCTCGGGGTCAGCTCCGCCTCCTTCCCGACCCCGTACACGAGCTCCAGCAGCTGCTAAATGAACGCCCGCTCCGGAAGCGGAACCCATAGGTCTTAAGATGCAAATCGACTCTGTCCTGGTCACTGCGCCATCAAGGAACGATCGGACCAGGGAGCGCAAAGAAGAGAGACCGGCTAATTAAGTAGCTCCCGTTCGTTCGGCGTGCTTGGTTGGATACGCCTCGAAACCGGAAATCTAATCTCTGTTTAGGTGCCTCCACTTGGGAGCGGGAAGACGGGGGGACAGGAAGCGGTGGCGCAGAACAGAAATCCACGCGCGATCTCCGGTCTCGCGCGGGAGCGGGGGTGGGGGGGGGGCAGACAGGTGCACGGAAGGGGCCAACGGGGAAGGAGCCCAGAGGAGGGTCCCCCGGGGGCGGTGTCAGGCTTGGGCGTGGGCTCCTCACCGGGTTCCTGGGCACACCCCTCTCCTTGCCTCTGGATGACACCGGCCAAAACAGGCGCTGTCTCCTCTCATGCCGGAGTCATAAAACCCAATTTAGACCAAAAAAAAAAAGTAAAAAGCCAGATTTTCCATCCAATATTAATACCCATATAAACCTGTGTGTTTGCACATCTGTGCACGCACACACCCCACATTCAACCCAGGTCTTTTCTCGTTTGAACTTGACCCACTAGAAAGGGACCCGGTACCTTACTGTGCACACAGTAGGCGCTCTGTAATGCACGTGGAGTTGGCTTGAATCTGAATGTGGGTGCTTTCAGCTCAGGGGGTTTGCTAGTGTCGGGCATATCCTGAGCTTCCCTAAAGACGCAGGCTAGAGAGGGCACCTCCCCCTGGGGGCGCACCCCGCTTGCTTGGCTAGAGATGAACGCCCAGCCAGACTTGTTGGCATTCCGGAGGGATGAGCAGTCTTCTAGAAATAACAGCCCCACAGAGTTTCCTCCGTATATCTGAGCCAGCCGTGTTCCCATGGAGCACGTGAGGGCAGGGCACGGGGTCCCTGCACGTGGGCGCACGCACGCGCCAGCAGGTGCAGCCCAGTGACACCTGAGTGAGGACCAGCACGTCCGGGGCTTTGCTCAGCTGCGTTCACGCAGCTGCAGGGCTCCAGCCCCAGGTGTTAGGAGCGCAAAGGGGCCCAAGTCCCTACCTGGGGGCCACCGAGCTGGAAGAAGTGGAGGGGGGGGCCGTGGTCCCTTCTACCTGGCCTGAGACCGCCTCAAAGCGAAAGATTCCGAGAATAACGGGACCCTCAGGGAGCCCTGTGGGCCGGGACAGATGACGCGGGCTTGTCAGCAGCCTGTTCTGCGCCACGGTGATCTTGGTGCGAAAACTACTCGAATGTGTCTCAAACTCCAAGAAACTTGAGAAGCGTGAAGACCCAGTGTCGTGACAGGCGCTGGGAGGCGAGGCGCGTGGACGCGGTCCCTTACTACTCTGTGTCTGGCCACCACCCGTGTGCTGTGACGCAGCCGTCACGTGCCCCGTCACCGCTCCCGTCGTGAGGTCCTCGACTTCGGCTGCGGGGCGGCGAACGACACCGTTCGCGGTATCCCGTCTGTTCAGGGAAGGGTGTCATTTGCAAACGGTCGGCCTCCCTTTGCGCAGGACATTGTCACGTCTCTGACGTCCTGACATCAACTGGGCCGGGCCTTCTAGGGACAAGGGAGTCACTAGATGGCAGGAGGCGGGTGACCCTGGAACCGGGCAAGATCGGGCGTCTTGCTAACCTTCCCCTTTTCTCTCTTTCTGTTGCTGCCATTTTCCCTAAGCGGGCTTGTTCTCCTCGTGGTAACCAGAGAACACGTCCGTTGGGTGTTTTGCGTATCACACCCGCCGCCCCTGCTGTTGGCTCTTTCTTTTTCTACTTGTTCTTTTAACTGTCAGTCATCTGACAGATCACCCTCCTTTTTCGTGTCCCAAGAATGGTGCTCCTGTTCTCAGTGGCAGTGCAGCCGAGCATATAAACGGATGTGGAGGCAGATGAGATAACCATGCGGTTTCTTTACGGCGTTAATTCCACTCACAAGGCGGAGACCGCGTCCGGCACGCTGCGCCCTCCAGCCCCGGTCGCGGACCGACGGTCCCCGCCCGTTACCTCCTGCTCGCCCTTTCCATTCCGCTGTGACCCATGACGTGTGTGGGCACGTTCCCGCTCACAGGGGGTTAGTCTTAATTTCAGATAAATGGCACGCAAGATTCCACTGCCACCCCCCTGCACAGGCCACCGTTGAGCCATTGAGGTCTGCGGGTAATTCTTCAACCCCTCACTGACGCGGTGCGCCGAAATGAACGCCGAAGACCAAGCTGGCGACACTGGTAAAGAGGGGCTGGAGTCTTCTCCGGAAGCGGAGGCCACCGGCCCCCCGGAAACCCGGGGGCGTCTGCGGCAGGACTCGAGCTCACGGCAGTGCAGTAGCTGTGTGGAGTTTTCTTCCTCGGCACCGTGCCCAGTCTTCAAAGTGATCCAGCCTTTGCCAATCTTGTGACCGTAAACGGGAGGGCACGTCCCTGACGGAGCCCCTCAGCTTCATGTGGGGAAGTCATCCGCTCTCCTGCGAGTGCAATCGACCTTGATGACCTCAGTATTGATCATCCAAAGTGTAGTCCCCCCCCCCCCCGGTTTCCTCCCCGTAGCCTGCCTTGTGGCTAATCCCGCTGTGCCTCAGCGTCACAGACAGATGGGGACCAGGTAGCGGGTGATTGCTGTGCCTTCTCGTTCCCTCGTTCCGAGTCTGGTGGCGGTGGAGATTTAATTGTCTGCTGGAGAATCGGCTGTGTGAACTAACGTAAAACTCTCACTCACAATGACCTCACTCTAATGCTGAACTGAGTTCTGCCCACTCGCGGAAGGCCGACCCAATGGCAGAGCCCTCCTATACCTTTTCTGATAACTCAGTGCCAGATAAGATACCTACGAGTCCCTAAAATATCCAGACACTTGAATTAAAACTCCAGAGCCACCCCCCCCGTCACTTAAGCCATATTGTAGCCTCATGTGCTGTAAAGTCAGGGATGGACTGTGATACTCTAAGACCGCTGGTCTCTGTGGAATTTCGGGACGTGGCGTCAGTTGGCAAATTCAACCAGACTCGGGGCTCGCTCCTCCTTAGACTGAAGTCCCAATAAAAACCTGCCCCTTTTGGATCGAAGGCCACGACATCAATAAATTGTCATAAAGTGTCTGAACTGCTCTTACCATCCTCACGACGTGCAACGTCATGACGTGATATCTCTAAAAATGCTTAACGCCACTCGAGAGAACGAGGGGGGTGAGGCCCTGGGTCGTGGCTACCTTCCAGCCTCAGCGGGTGCCGGGCGCGTAGCGGCGACTTCATAAATTAGGCACAGAGGACGCCCTCGCCAGCCAGTCTCGAGTGAGCCAGGACAGCTGCCGCTTAAAGGCCAAGAAGGAACAGCGTTGAAGAAATAATGATTCTGATACATTTGAGGAATCCCCCCTCAGAGTTCCAGTGATTTCCACGTGGATGAAGGAGAGGAACAGGAAGAAAGCTAGAGATACAGAATCAGAGTAATGAAGTTCCAATGCTGGACCCGTGCCTTTGGCCAATTAATGTCACCACCTCACACCTCGGTTTCTCTGTGCTTAAAGGGAAGCCGATAGGTAGCTCCCCTAAGTACAAAGTACTCCGTAGATTTTACGACAGAGTCGCGCTGGCCTTCAACAGCAGCCACGCCGGGTCCCGTCGAGCCCACGCTTGGGAGTTGCGTGTGAATGTGCACGAGAGTCACCAGAAAGCAATGAGGACACCTCACCTGGGAAGGGAAATCAGCAGGAGGGACCCGGGACTGCCACACGGGCCCCGGCTCCTCCCCCACCCAGGACCAGTGTTTCACCCCAGACCACAGGCGTCGCAGCCAAGATTCCGGGAAGTCCTTGCACCACCCGTAAGTTACTGCTTTAAATCCCGGCGTGCGTCCCCACTCCCGGGCACTCATCCCGCTTCCCCAACAGTGGCTCCGAAGCGGAGTCAGGCTGGCTGGTGGCCATGATGCCGCCCCAGGAACTCGACGACACTGCCCCCGCACCTCACGCGGCCGTCCGGTGGCCTCCAGCGTGGCGGCCGGCGCAGTGATGCCCTAGACATCGTCCCTTCCTTCTCTGCTGCCACCAAAGGAAACCCCGAGTGAGATTGGGGCCATCGATGGCGCCGGGCGAGGGCGTCCCAGGGGCCCGGCTGGACCGCCAGCCCCCGGCCGGCTAGTAGAGGCGAGTGTGCTTCGCCTGGGCTGCACGGGTGGAAGTTAACGTTAAGTTCCCGTCAGACGGCTGACACGTAGGGTTTTTGCCGAGATAGGTGGAAACGGCACTCCGCTCAGGGCAGTGTGAGCGCACACAGGGAGGAGAGGCGCTGTGCCTATCCCTGGAAACGCCCCGCATGGGCTGGAGTCCTTCTGAACAAAACCGTCCTCGAAGCTCCAACGTCTGACCTCCACGCCCAGGTGCCAACTGTCGAGTGACGGTTGTTTACGTGCCTGAGAAGCGCATTCTGGAAGCCGCATTTGGGCCGGACCGTGTGTTGAAACTAAAGAAGTGTCGTGACCAATCAAGCTGATGGAGGAAAAGCACAAAATTTAACACCAACCCGTAGTTAGGATCCCAAAGAAATGCTGAATTATAGCCAAAAAAAAAAAAAAAAAAAAAAAAAAAAATCAGTGACAAATCCAGTATGACTGTGACGGGAGCAGCCGTGTTCCCAGAGGAAGGACAGCCTCCGGCCGTGTCGAACAGTCCCAGCCAGGACCCAGCCACCTTCGTCAGAGGTTTTAATGGCGCCACTACTCACTCCGGTCCCAGACTCCGCGTTGTGCAGCGAACAGAAGAGGAGACGAGAGAGCGGCAGGATTTAGCGGAGGGAACACGTTCGTGGCCGACTTAGAAAGCGGAGCGTTTGTGTTCAGAATCACGTGACCTTCAGTATGAATTTGCATCTTGCCTCTGTACTGCTTGCTATTTTTTAATGATAGGAGAAAGCATAAGTTTATTTTAAATATGAAATATATTGCTATATTATAAAATATATTGTAACTTTCAATTCACATTTTGTATCAAACTAGTCCTTGGCGGCCTGCGCGTCGCCCGCTCTCCCAACACCTGTTTCTGAGTGCACATCACTGTTAACGACCCCTGCCGACCCAGACCCACAGAGCCGTCACAGTCTGATTCTCCAAGACCTGCCCACTGGAGACAAAAGAACCCTGTTCCAAGCTTAGAGGAAAAATTCTACCCTAAATTCTATCAAGCCATTGCAGATGAGATTTTAAAAGCCATGACCCCCCTGGTAGCTGTGCCCGGCCAGTTCGAAAAATGCTCAGGTTCTTTCTGTGTAAACGCAAAGACCCTGCTACATAAATACGTAAACGATAGGGGTCTCAAACTCGGCCACCCGGCTTTGCCTTCAGGGACGTCAGAATCGGGTCCAGGAAGAGTCCTGTGCTCCTGTGACACAAGGCTGGAAATCTAGGCGCTGTGAGCTTATCTGTGTCAGCGTCAGACCAGACCTGGAGCTTCACTTCCGCAGGTGCAGTGAGACCCAGTGAGACCCAGTGAGGCCCAGTGAGGCCCAGTGAGGCCCAGTGAGACCCAGTGAGGCCCAGTGAGGCCCAGTGAGGCCCAGTGAGACCCAGCGTGCAGGCGCGAGCCCCTGGAGGAAGCAGGGGCTCCCCGTGTTTACCCCCACACGGGGCTTGGCCCAGAGGGAGGGAGGAAGCAGTGAACGGCTGGACCCAGCAGAGCCGGGCTCCCTTCCTGCCAGTGTAGCTGAGAGGAAGGGAGCCTCAACCGACTCTGTCTTCACTGGCAGAATTGGGGGAAATTCTCTCCTTACGCAACTCACGAATTCCGCGCCCCGCCCCCCCCCCCCCCCCCCCCACCGTCTGAATAGCTGAGACACATGTAGAATTTCTCACTTCCCTCCTCTGAATGACGGAGGGACTATTTCCAGATGAAAACAGGATGTGTTTGGTTACAGAACAAAGGTTTTCTAGAATCCGTGGGCCTCCCCCCAGGAGGCCCCTCTCTCGTTTTCCTCACTTCGGGCTAACACCGCACAGGTGCGAAGCGAGGAGCCCCAGGACCCCCGAGACCGTGTCTCCTTTCTCCCCAGACCGGAAGTTCTCGCAGACTTGCTCAGAGTGCAGGGCAACAGGCTTTCTCTGGGGCAGGGTGGGGCCCTCTCAAGCTCGCATGTAGAAGGCGCAGGCGTCAGTGACTCGGGCCGTCTGAAAGAGAAGTCTCCAAAGCCAGCTTCAGGCTGCTCGCGCTTTGTCTTTAGTGAAGGAAACTCTCCCGGTGTCCGCGCTGCCCTCCGTTACGCGTGAGGCTGGGCTCCGTCAGACTGCAGGACGCCTGTGTTTAGCACTGGGTAAAGGAAATTAGTTCTCAATTTTACAATTAACCGATGAATGTGCTGGTGGTAATTGATCTGTCCCTCACTGCTTTTCTGCTGCTAAACAGAACTGTCTTTTTTGGCTGTTTCTTCCAGAGCCTCTCAGACTAAGACTTTTACGTTCATAGAGAGCAGGTGCATTCTTGTTTACCCCTCAAAGTTACTCTTCGGTCTAGAGCAAGAAAACCAAATGCAAACTCTCGATTTGGGGAGAGCAGACCTTGCCAGGAATTCGGGTTTGTGGCTGGATGCACAGTGTGGCCCACAGACGCACCAGCAGCCCCTGGGAACTTAGAAATGCAGACTCTCGCCCCCCCCCCCACACTTAATGAAACTTGGCGTTTTCACAAGATCCCCAAGTGGTCCGTGTGCACGTTAAGCGGTAGCTGGAGAATTAAACCATTTGTTCTTTGACCCTCCTTTACAGAATCACCCGATGAGGTCAAGTCCCGTACGATCACGAGGACAAAAACAGTTCCACTCGAGGTCATGTAACGTGTACAAAACGGGCGGTCTTCTCCCAGTCTAATTCCTCTAAAACTTGCTTTGTAGCCTAGAGCCACCGCGAGGCCCCTTCCGGGTTTCTGGTTTTAGCCTGTGCCAGCGGGGCCGGCGGGAGGGTGGCCCGGCCCTGCTCAGGCGGGACAGAGCGAGAGAGCTGTGTGACTTCTGCGACGCCCATCAGTGGGCGCTCGCCTCCCCCGAGAGAACTAGCAAGGGGAGTTGGTTTAATCGCCTAGAGACACTCCCGGTCTCTCAGTCATGACACCCACCGGAGACACTCCGAGGTGAGCAACGGAAAACGAGACTTGCGATGTGGGCGCCACAAATCGATATGTACCCAGAAACGGTCGTGTTCTGAATTAATGGCTTTAACCTGTTCATTGTAAAAAGTGCCTTGGACTTCGATCTCAAGAGGTCAGTATAAATATGTGTGTGTGTGACGTATGTAGGCAAATATTTACATATTTATACACACATAGGTGCACACAGGCACCTGCACATTCACATACAATATACATAGACACGCATAAGCGCTTCATAATATGTTCTATTGCTCTTTGCAGCCCCATTTATTCTGTCTGGTCCTATGTTATTTGTTTAGTGACACCTTTACATAGAGAGGTTCTATTCAGGACATTGATGTATTTTTTTTGTTTTTTACTTTTTATTAAAAAGGTAAAGGATATTAAAAAAAAAAAAAAAAAAGTCAAGTGCCTGAAGGTGTTGAATGGAGCCGTGGTCAGTTTTCTCAGGTCACCGAAGAGGAAAGCCATCTTTCCCTTGGAAAATATTTTTCTGTTCTGGTGACTCTTGTTTTCCCTCGGTGGGAGTGCGTACATGCCGGCAGTTACAGAGATTCGGTAATTTTGTGACGGTCCACTCTGTGGTCTCTGAAGCCAGTGCCCCCTTTTCTTCACACGTCCGCATCGGAAGGGGTCCACGCGTGCCGTGCCCGGCTCGGGCGACGGGCAGACGAAACTGCAGGAGACAGGGTTGAGGTCAGTTCCAAACACTGCGTCCTTTCAGGGCCACACAGGAGCACAAGTGGGGAGTTCCGTCCCGAACGAGGCGGGAACCCGTCCCGGAAGGCCGGCAGAGGGGCCCCGGGGAACTTTCTAGGATCCCGTGCCCTGCCTTTCTACAACAAAACAGCCACCTGGATGGATCAGCTTCTCTACCTTAGCCACAGGTCTTGTCTTTCCACAGGGTGGCAGCTTGTGAGGGGCCGGCCCCCCTGGTTAGAAGCCCCCAGGGAGCCCGGGGAGGGTCACCAGGTTTCCATGAGCTCATGTGCTCGGGCAGGCACTTGACTTCTTTAAAAAAGTCAACTCAATCTCTCCAGCTCCCTGCCCAGGTGGTGAAAGCTCATGACAGCCCGGGCTGCCCCAGAGAGGTGATGGGCCACTCATAGTACCGATCAGAAGAGACGTCCCGATGGCAGAGGGGGCCAGGAAGACAACAGGGCTCTGCAGCTGTCCCCGCAGCTTCCCCTCAGCTGTCCCCTCAGCTGTCCCCTCAGCTGTCCCCACAGCTTCCCCCACAGATGCCCACAGCTGTCCCCACAGATGCCCCTCAGCTGTCCCCTCAGCTGTCCCGCAGCTGCAACCACATTTGTAGACTCATAACTAAGAAGTCTTGGTGGCCAGCGTCTGGAAAATCAGCCCCTGAACTGAAACCGCCAGACCCTCACTTTCCTCGCCAGGGATTTTTCTGTAGCTCTAGACAAAAATTAGAAGAACAGAATTTAGGCGCTTTCAGAAATAGTAGCGGTGCGCCCAGGGGGTCAGTCAGTTGAGCGCAGACTCTCGATTTGGGCTCAGGTCATGATCTCGCAGTTACGGGATTGAGCCCCAGCGGCCTCCATGCTGCCGGCTCAGGGCCTGCTTGGGATTCTCTGTCGCTCTCCCTCCGCCCTTCTCCCCGCACGTGCTCTCCCTCTCTCAAATAAATAAATTAAAAACAAAAACCTAGATTTCTAAGAAAAAAATCATACCTAATATGTGGGACTTTTTCTAAGCTAGTAGACATAAATCAGATCTTCGAATATGTATCCAGCCATGTTTCTGCTGCTGTCCCTTCCTTAAAGCTTTCTTCCAAAACTCCCTCACCAGTGAATCCATCACAACTCAGGGATTATAACCGGTGACTCCTCTGGGCCCAGGACCTCGAGTGTCAGTAAGGCACCTCCCTCCCCCCAGGGAACGGCTATCACCGCCAGTGTTGCACTGGGACCGGAGCTGGAGAAAAGCAGCGCGAGTGGCTGCTGTAAGGGGGGGGGGGGGGTCCCCCAAACTCGGCCCCGAGTTCTCGGCGCATCGGGAGTGAGCAGGAACCTGGAGGCTTGGGGTCCGGGCTGGGTGGCCCGAGGGTGGCATGCAGAGACCAGGCTAGCGGCCCCTGAAGCTGAGCGGCCGGGCGGGGGCTCCGAGGCCGGGGTGGGGGCTCACCACTGAGGCAGGGCTGAGCCTGTGGCCTTTGCCACCTCCTGTCAAACTGAGGCCCGAGAAAAAGGGCATCGACAGGGGAGCGGGCTCCAACCCAACACCCAACGTGCAGGCCGCCAAGTTCCTCGAATTGTCTCTGCTTCCTTCCCTTGGACCACACTTGCGAAAACAGGACTTTTTAAAGGAGGAAATCTTAATTTAGGTTGGGAGCAGAGGCCCCTGGAGAAGCCTGCCTGTTTTAGGCCCGGATCTTGCTGGTGCTGATGGAGGAGCCAGACTCAGGACACCGGGGGGCCGGCGTGCAGACACGCGGTCCCAAGCAGCCTGGAGCGGGGAGGGGAGTGTGCCCACGGGCGCGAGGACACGCGTGTGCAGCCCGCAAGCCTGGGTGTCACACAGGGGCCCGCAGGCTACACCCCACTCGCTCCACCGGCGTGAGCAGAGGTTGTCAGCCCTTGCTCCCCGGGGAATCTTTGGGAGGCAGCAAGCTCAGCGCCCCCAAGCCCTGCTGCTCCAGAACGCGAGACCCTGGAGCCCCCCAGGCGGTTCTACGAGGTGCCCAGAGTTGAGCACCGATCCGGAGCCTGGTGAGGTGACCAGCACCCGCCCGGCCGGCGCCCCCCGGGACCTGCGCCGCCCCCACACAGTTGGCGAGGAGCGTGGGCGTGACACCTGGACGAGGGCCGGGGCTCCCCCCGCCGCTCCGTTCCCTGTCGGCCTGCCTGGCTCCTGTCCCTTCTGCCCACGAAGCTCTCGGGGAGGCCAGGAGTGGTCCGGGCCCGGCCGCCGCGCCCTCTCCCTCCTCCGGGCAGGTGCTCCGTCCGGGCCACGCTGCGCAAGGCCCCTGGCGGGTCCAGCCGCGTCTTCCTTACCGGACACGGTCACGAGAAGTAACGTGCCCTCTCTAGCCGGTGACTCGGTAAACCCAACACAAGGCAGGTAGCCCGCCAAGTGACACTCACTGACCCCCTCCCAGCTACCTCTCGCCCTTAGATAAAACGCTGTCCTCTGTCTTAAGGAAGGTGGATGCGCAGCTGTGAAAGCTGGAAGCCGAAAGTGGGCCGGGTTCTCGGATCCGGACACTTCGGCGAAATTCCGGGCCCTCGAGGGACAGCGCCCCCTGCCGGCCAGCCGGGAGCACAGCGACCTGGGGCACAGGGGACCGCGGCGCCTCTGGGAGAAAGCTCCTCGGGGCGCGTCACACCCGCACCTCGCGGCCCAGAGAAGTGACCTGCCCCAAGGCAAACCTTAGCGCAGGGAACCGGCGCGTCGCGGGCACGTCGCGGGCGCCTTCCGTGCCGGTGCGGAAAGCCAGGCCTGCCCGGCGCCTCTCCACCGTCCGGCCTTCACCCCGGAGCCCCCATCCATCTCGCAAATGCCACGTGCACCCAGGGGGACCACACGGGACGCCCAGCGCCCGCATTACCGACCCCCTGCAAACAAGGGTACCCATATTCCAGGGGCAACGATCACTTTCAAATTCATCTGCCTTTCGTGTAAAGAATTTAGAGCTAACACTTGCAAATCTCCAAGGGCCCCCACTGGTTAGGAGACATTAAATGAGATTATTAAAATAATGCGATTCTATGCCCAGCCTTACGGTGGATTACGCTCGCGGTGGTCCAGGCCACTGACCCTTGTTTCAGTCACTGCTGCGTAGAGTCCATGAAGATGGGCCAGGGCTAGCTTAATCTCATTTTGGTAGCATGAATTTGAAACTTACACTTCATTTTTCCCAGGGATGAGTCACACCCAATAGCCTCTCTGGAAATGCTGCCCTGTCCCCTGGAAAACGGAAGTGGGAGACGAGGACACGGCGTTGCCTCTGCCTACGGGCAGTGTCCTCGCGGGAGAGGCTTCTTTCCAAACCTGTCCTGCCTCCGACTCTCCAACACTGGGTATCGCTTGGCAACAATCAGGTGTTCCTTGCGAGAGGACGTGAACGGCAGGGGCACCCACGCGCCGTCACTCATCGGGGGAAATACCGGGGCTTCTGTCCTTTCTTCAAACACCCTCCCCACCTTCTACCTCCTGACCTCTTGGAAGGAGAAGGTGGATACATAATTCTGCGGAGTTTCAGAATTCAGAAGTCCTAAACGTAGTTCTACTTCGGATGTCTTAGGGAATTTTTTCTGAGAATGGCAATGCAACGTTTACTTGACTCTCAAATTTGGGACCACAGGACCCTATTCGGTTTGGGTTCGGGTGCAGTGAGCAAATAACCCTCTGGCGTTGTCTGAACGTCAGGGAGGGGTGCTGACAGCCTCAGTCCTCTCTCCAGGAGCACGGTGAGGGACGTGCTCGTTCATTGCCTCTGGTGGGAGTGGAGCACCCTCTCTCCCGGTGCTCCAGCCAATAGCCACGGGTTTGGATGTGAACTCACCCCTCCCCCACCTCCACTATGCATTTGGGCGGGATTGAATCCCACTTCCGGACGTGGTGGGCCTGGGCAGGTTCCAGCCAACTATCTTACCTTACCGCCCTCGTTCAGGGATGGGCAGCTGGCTCAAATCAGGCCAACGTGGGCAAATGGGTCCCAGAGCCAGGCTTCCAGAGAAGATGGTCTTCCCCAGGAACCGATACAACCATTTGTGTCACGAGGGGGGAGGTGGGGTTGACGGGGGCCAATGTGTGGGGCATGAGGGTGAGCTAAAACCACACAGAAAGCAGAGGTGGAGAGCAACGGGGACCTTGGTGACATCCTCGGAGCCACTGACTGAATCTCCCAGTCACCTGAGCCAGTAACTTTGCTTTATAGCAAAGCCATTTAGAGGTGGATTTTTGGCCACATCCAACATAAAGAGTCCTGGTGGAGAAGAACCAAACTTCTGTGCACTTGTCTGATTTCCCAGAGGAGTAACCGGAATGAGAATTAAAGGAAAACGTGGGCACCTGGTGGTTCAGTCGGTTGAGCGTCCCACTCGGCTCAGATCACGATCTCAGAGTCATGGGATTGAGCCCCACGTCAGGCTCTGCGCTCAGCATGGAGCCTGCCTTAATTCTCTCTCTCCCTCTGCCCCCTGCCCTCTCCCCCACTCATGCACTCTCTCTCTCTAGAAGAAAGAAAGAAAGAAAGAAAGAAAGAAGGAAAGAAAGAAGGAAAGAAAGAGGAATAAAAGTTGAAAACACAAAAATCAAATCAGGCAACGAGGAAAGCGAGGGCGTCAGAATGGACTCTGGGGTGTACCTCTTCCGGCAAGGCGGAAGGGGTGGAGGGGGGGGGCCACGGAGGAGCGTGTTAAATGAAGCAGCCGGGTTCTACAAGAAGAGACCAAAGCAGGCAACGACCCATCACATCATGCCATGTCATATGATGTCACGGAGTGTGGTACCACGTCATGCCATGCCCTGTCATTTTGTGTCCTGTGTCCTGTCGGCTCACATCACATCATGTCGTCCGTGTCGTGTCGTGTCACCCCATATCACGCCGTGTCGTGTGTCATGTTATAACCGCAGTGATGAGCGCAGTAAGAGTCATCTTGGTATTATTTTAAAGGAAGGTAAATATTGGTAACTTCAGGATTTGATAAGAAAAATAACAAAGAGAAATAGAAATAGAGGGCACCTGGGTGACTCTGTCGGTTATGCATCCGACTTCAGCTCAGGTCGTGATCTCGTGGTTGGTGATCTCTGGGCTCTCCGCTATCAGCGAGAATCCTGTCTCCCTCTCTCTGACCTTTCCCTGCTCTCTCTCTCTCTCTCAAAAATAAATAAACATTAAAAAAAAAAGAAATAGAAATAAAGTTTATATTGAAATGAAGTTCAGGGTGCCTGACTGGTTCAGCCAGAAGAGCATGCGACTCTTGACCTCAGGGTTGTGAGTCAAGCCTCATGCTGGGTGTAGGTTTAGCTCCCAAATATGATTGCTTAATATTAGAAAAATAATAAAATCCACCATATTAACACATCAAGAGAGAAAAATCATTTAGTAATCAGGTTTTTAAAGATGAATCAAGTTCAGTATTGGTTAATTAAAAAAACACTGAGCAAACTGGGCACCCAACGTGTGGTACAATCACCCAGTGGCTCACACTCTAGAATAACCCCTCCTGTTGAGTGTGGGCAGGAATATGGCAAAGGTGAGGGGCTGTCAATCCTGTGATTAGGTCTCGTTACAGAAGACTCCACCTTAGCAGACACAAGAGATTCACGTAAGCAGACGTGCTGTGAGCCGCCCACGGAGAGGGCTGCGTGGCAGGAAGCCACGGGGCCGCCCACGGCCGGTAGGAAGCTAGGGCCCTCAGCCAGACAGCTGCGGGGGGGATGAATTCTGTCGACCATCTCATTGGGCTTGGGGAAAAGACTCGTCGAGGCTCCAGGTGGGACGGGAGCCTGGCCAGTACACTGGTTGCATTCCCATAGGGCTCGGAGCAAACCCCGCAGCTAGGCTGGCCCACGCAAACGGAGCTAACAGAGGTGTGTTGGGCACCATGGACATATGGTAACTTGTTACGCAGCAGCAGAAAATTAATACAAAAGACACCTTTCTTAACCCAATGAATGATATCTACAAAAGGTTATCTTCCTACAACACACATCATACGTCACGACACCATGAAATCAAGACACCTGCTCTTGCCACTTCTGCAGGAGGGCCCTGGCATCGCAATATGGCTAGAACAATCATGGGAAAGGATCAGAAAGGAAGAAAATCATCTGTCTACCCAAAAGCGTGTAGAGAAAAATCATTAGAATTAACAATAATATTATTAATTAATATATTATATAATACCACAATAAAATAATGTTTATAATATTTCTATAAACAGAGTTCGCATAGTTGCTAGATACGAATTTAACAGATAAAAATTAATTACATTTCTATACCCTATTAATAAGAAGCTAGGAAGTGAAACCAAAAATCTAAAAATGAAACCAAAAGTCTTAAAAATGTAGCAATAAACTAACAAAAGACGTACTGGAGTTTCACAGGGAAAATTATGGAACATTATTAAAGGACAATAGAGAAAGCTGACATAAACAGGAAAATATCCGTGTTCAGATTTATATAGATGCTTACTGTCCCCAAAATTAATCCATAAATTTAATGTAATGCCAGTCGAAATCCATGACACGTGTGAACCCTGACAGGCCGATTGTAAAACTGATACAAAAAGAAAAAAAAAGCCCGACATTTCTAAAGGAGAACAAGGTAGGAGGACTCACCGCGCATCAGGAAGGCTCGTCAGAAAGCTCTAGTAATCAAGGAGATGTGGTCTTTGAACAGGGGAAGGTACACAGACCGAACAACGGAAAATAGCAGACAGCTGACAGACTCGTCCATTTACGGAAAGTTGATTTATTCAAGGACGGGCCTTGCAGATCAGTTGGGGGAGAAGTGGACTTTTCAGTCAACAGCACTGAAACAATGATTATTTACATCTCTACACGAACATTAATTCTGGTTGGGTTAAAAACATAAACGTAAAGAAAACCTGTGACACTTTCGGAAGACAATGGAAATCTTTTCTGACACAAAACTCCAAAAGCTCGGGCCACAGGGGGATAATGGACAAATCTGAATATCGCAAGATTAAAACCTTCTATTCCCTTGCTGTTAAGTGAGAGGGTGAACCACAGACTGGGAGATGTTTACAACTTGTACAACTTACAAAATCCAGGAAGCCAGTCTGGGAAAAACGGGCACAAGAAGGAACAGGAATTTCACCGAGAAGGAATCACAACTGGCCAGGAACATGGCAGGATGGTCCACTTCACTAGCGATCAAGGAGATGCCACCGGAAATGACGACCTGCTATTTCGCAGCCGCGAGAGGGACAGAGAAGATCTGAAAATCAGAGAACGCCCAGCGTCAGGAGTACGGCCAGTGGGGATGCAACGGGCACAGCTACTCGGGACCCGATCTGGCATTAGTGAAGAAGCTGAGTGTGTGCATACCCAGTGACCCAGCGTTATTTGTAAAGCAAACAAGCAAAACGCTGGAAGCGACCCAAACGAGAGCAGAAGCAGATCGATGGTGCACACGGAGTGCTAGGCAGCGACTCAGGGCCTTCTTGCCACCATCCACAGGGTGAGGCCCGGCCCGGAGACCGGTGTCCCCTCCCCCTGTCATGCCTCCGTACCCCGTGCTGTGGAAATACCCTTCCTTCCTCCCTTTTCTTCCGAACTGAAGCCAGTGAAGTAATAGCCACTTCACGGCGCATTCAATTTTCAGCAATCTACTCTCTTCTCCACCGAAAGTGCTCTGATGTTTCTGGCTAAATTAATTGTAAATTGCTCTCTTCCTTTTCCCTCAATATGCCACAATTCTTGGAATCAAAGACGGGCTTCCAAATAAAGACCATCTACAGATCAGATGCCGTCGCGCCCACAGGACAGCTCCTCACGTGCTCTCCGGGATGAAGTCCACGTGCTTCCCCGTGATTCCTAATTCTGTCCCAGGGGGACCCCAGCCCACTTGCCAGCCTCCCCACATCCTGCCCCCCTCTCCTCATCCCTCCGCCTCTGCGGCTCTCTGGCTCATGCACACACACACACACACACACACACACACAAACAACTGGGGCCACAGTCTCACGTACTTGTAGTCCCGGGGGTTTGCATGTTCCCTCTGCCTGGAGAGCCCTTACCTACATTCTGCCAAGAAAATTCTGCCGCATCCCTCAAGACCCACTTGTGCAAAGCCCCCGCATCGCCCTCCCTCTGCTGATAACAACCACCGTTTACTTCAACCCCCACCGGTTCTCGGCACGTCGGGATCCCCCGGGGAGCTCCCCCAAACTACATGTTCCCGGACCTCATCCCAGACCTACCGAGTCAGAATCTGCCAGGGTGACAGCAAAGCACTCATCATTTCCAAAGCCCCACGGAGGACCCTGATGCGCGGCCAGGGCTGAGAAGCCGTGGGGGGCAGCCCCAGAGACCACGGGCGCCGGAGCCAAATCCGCGGTTTGAAGCCGGGCTGTGCCGCAGACCGGCTGGCTGACCCGGTGCGGGCGGCTCGGCACCTCTGGGCCTCTAGAAAACCGGCACCTGCCTCGTAGGGTCGTTGTGAGTCAGCGGGGCAAATGTGCCCGGCACAGAGCAAGTGCTCAGTGACGTTAACCGCCGTCGTGTCTCCCCGGCACCCGTTTCAGGTCATTTTCACAATCGCCCTGAAAAGCAGTTACTACTCATCACAGTTCGCAGCGAGGGATCTGAGGCCCCGACAGATAAAGCAAGCGGGCTCGGCACCCGGATCTGCCTGCCCTCAGAGCCCGCGTCTGTTCCCGTAAACCACGCTGCGCTTTATTTTTGTGGCGGGCGGGTCACGAGGCGGCCTTGGGTGGCCGCCTGACGCTGGGTGCCGGATGCCAGCAAGTGGGGTCCGTGTTTGGGGCGTCTCCGTATCCCAGCACCTGGTGCAATAAACGCCACGCGGCAGGCCCTCAACAAATATCGGCTGAAGCATGACGTCGGTAAAGGAAAGAAGGAAACGAGGGTGGGAGAGGAGCGGCCGGGAGGTGGCGGTCCCTGAGCTGCCCCCGATGCTGGGGTCCTGCCGTGAACCGCCCTCCGGAGAAGAGCTTCCCGAACGTGACCTCCTCCGGGTCACTGGAGTCCCGTGACCAGGATACCGTCACCCTGCTCTTAGGGATGACGGAGGCGCAGGGTGGTTGCGGTTCCCGAATCATCTGGTTTCCTATCTGTGTTTTATATATTCTACGGGTATTTGTTAAGTTATTTGTTTTGAGAGAGAGAGAAAGAGAGAGCGGGAGCGGGAGAGGGGCAGAGAGACGGAGTCACAAGCGGGCCCCAGGCCCGGCGCGGACCCCGACACGGTTCGTGAGGTCGTGACCTGAGCCAAAATCAAGGGTTGGCTGCTCAACCGACTGAACCGCCCGGGCGCCCCTGTGTGTGTTTTTACATCAGTTTTTGTTCAGGTATAATTGACATACAACGTATTAGTCTGAGGTGTTCAACATAGCAGTTGGCCATTCGTACACAGCGTGCAGTAGACACCGGTCTCCCCAACACCCCCACCGCGCACAGTTACAACTTTGTCTCTTGTGACGAGGACTTCCAGGACCCACTCTCGGCAACCTTGACACGCGCCAGGCGCTGTTGCTGGCCGTGGCCACTGCGCCGAGCGCCACGTCCTCGGGGCGTGTTTATTTCGTATTCCTTGCGTCTCTCTCCCACCTCGCCCGTGCCCCACACCCCCGGGCAGCTGCCCCCGGCCTGTTGCCCGTGCCCATGAGCTTGGTGGTCGGCGGGTTGGTCCCGTGTTTACACTCCACGGAGACGTGAGATCCCACCATATTGGTCCCTCTCCGGCTTCCTTCCCTAAGCGCGATGCCCCCCCGCGTCCTTCCACGTTGTCGCGAACGGTAGGACTTCCTTCTTTTTTACGTGAACAAAATTCCACCGCGTCTCTCGAATTCTCTTCATCCAGTCGTCCATCAGCGGACACTCAGGTTGCGTCTACGTCTTGGCGATTCTAAACAATGCCGCGGGAGCATGGGGCGCAGACGTCTCTTCAAGGTAACACTTTCATCTCCTTTGGGTAAATACCCAGAAGCGGAATGACTGGGTCACAAGGTAAGTCTACACGCTGTTCTCCACGGTGGCTGCACCAACTCCCGTTCCCACCAACACTCGTCACTTCTCGTCTTTGCGATAACAGCCATTCCGGCAGGCGTGACGTGGTATCTCGTTGTGACTGTCTACGTGCATTTTAATACAGTAAAGCCTCTTCCAAATCATCTATGAGAACAGTATGTAAATCGGCCAACAAAGTTTTGCTACTGATGCTGTTTTTACGCAGCTTGACCTCCTTGAGAAACAGGGTGGAAATCAGAAATTCTTATTTGCCGATGTCTTCTAATGAGCAGAAATGCAAACACCCGTGATGCACCCATCGTGGGTGCCTCTGGGCAGCCTACCTCCGGGAAGGCTTGGGGGATATGGCTGCTCGGGTTTGGTGGAAGGCGGACGTGCCCGACGGAGGAGGCGGGTGGGTGAGTCACCCGGGGGAGCCTGGAGGAGCGTGCGAGGAGGAACCAGCCGCCGGTGCGGGGAGCCCTGTGGCCGCAGCTCCGTCGCCTGGGTCCACCCGGACCTGGGACGAGCCCGGGACCCCGGCCCTAGCCCTGCAGCACAGCTGAGCCCCGAGCGGGGGCTCAGGCCACGGGAGAGCTCGGCTGGTAGGAAGAAGGACCGGGAGCCAAGACCACACCCTGCTGCCACAGCTGATGAAAGTCATGGCTCCCAACCTCCAGACCCAGGAATGTTCTCACGTGTCACTTTCACTTTGTCTCGTATAAGCTTTTCGGTTTGCGATCTTCCTTTCTAGCATTCTGTTCCTCCAAAGTCTCCATGTTGCCCAGTGAGCTCACGGGCCCTGGCAGGCGCCGTGTGGAAGGGTCAGCCCGTGACCTGAGGCCGTCCTGGTGAGCTGGGGGGGGCAGGGCAGGCTGGCGGAGGGGGGCGGGCAGTGGGTGATGCCTGCCCAGGTGACTGTGCTGCTCAGGGGGCCACTCTGTCCCCAGGCAGAGGCACTCGTTTCCGAGTGCTTGGTTGTAACTTTTTAAGGAAGGGGGGAAGAGGAAGCACTCAGTACCCCTCGGGTCTGGGGCAGGCTCCGAAGTTCAGAACAAACAGGTTATAATGACCCAGGTCCCAGGTGGCAGCCGAGACTCACCTGGGACCGGAAGTGGGCAGCAGGGCAGTGTCCTCCGAAAGTAAGAGACCCAGCTGGCCCCCCTCTGCCCGCCATGAACTATTAATGAGGCCTCTTCGACGGCATTTTATTTTATTTTATTTTTTGAGAGAGAGGGCGCAAGTGAGGGAGGTGCAGAGGGAAGGGGAGAGGGAGAGAAGGGGGGCTCACCTGATGGGGGGGCTCCGGCTCACCCATCGTGGGACTCGAACTCACGAACCGTGAGGTCGTGACTCCAGCAGAAGTCAGACGCCTAACGGACGGAGCCCCCCCGGGCGCCCTCTCTCCCACTGCACTTTAAAGCCCAGGGTGAGCAAGCCTGTCTGATTTGGACAACACGGGTGGCGCCTGACCGCAGACGAGAAACGGGAGCCGAGCAGTAGCCCGGCCAAAGGGAGGAGGCCGATCTCCTCCGTCAGACTGGAAACCTCGGCTGCAGCCAAGGTCACCTCCCTCCAACTCCTCCTCCACGTCCCAGCCCTTCCCCGATACTTAGAATGAAACCCACCCTGCCTCACATCAGGTTTAATTCGTTGTATGCAATGGGGAGCTGGGGGGTCGGAGGCAAGTTGTGCCTGAGTCATAAACGCAGAACAGGTTCTCATTCACCAGGGACTGGACTGTGGAGCCTGGAGCCGCGTTCATCTGCTGATTCACTGCTCGCGGGAGCCCACCAGCCTTTATTTTCTCCTTTATTTCCATAGACTGTGTCTTCTCTGTCTATGACAGGTTAATGGATTTTATAATTACTTACTTCTGCCTTATTTTCACGTCCTGTTCTAGTTCCAGAGGCGGGGTGTGGTGATTAAAACCCCCGTAACATCGATATTTCATTTCCAAAGACATTTTAATTTTCAGCGGGCAGCGCAAGGCCTCGCGTCCCTTCACGCTCAGGTGCACCTGCCCGGCCGCTTCCGCGCGGCCCCCGCTGCTCGCGCACCGGAGGAACCGCGAAACGCACCGCTGGTTTCGGGCTCTTAGGCCTGAAGAGCGTCGCACTGGAACTGGGCGCCGTCTCCTGTTTGGGGGGCACACGGTTCAGAAACGCCCCCAGCACAGGTCCGTCGCCTTTGTCGCTCAGAACGGCACAGCGGCCGCAGCGTTTGCGGCCCCGCGGCCCGGGCCGTCCGCGCCAGTCCTCCCGCTACCGGGGCGCGTCGCGGGCCACCCAGGCCCCCGAGCCCCCGCTCCTTCCCGCGCGACGTGGACACAGCAATCCCCGCGTCCCGTGCGGGGGCGGCCGGCTGCCGCGGCCCCGGGAACTTGTCGCCGCGCAAATCCTCAGGCCCCGTCCGGGACCTACCGAGTCCGAAGCCCCGGGGACGGGACGGGCCTGCGGCTCCGCCCACTCGCACGTGGGAGCCCCTGGCTTGGAGCAGCCGGCATACAGCAGGAGCCCAATGGTTGCGGTTCCCTCCTTCGTCCTGAAATAACAGCCCTTCGCACGGACGCCTTGGGCGCGAAACGAGCCGGGATTTCGGCCCGCCCGCTCGGCTTTAGCCGCTGCGAACTCCAGCCCCGTACGGTCGCTCGGGAGTGGGCGCCACCGCCCACGATCGTCTTGTACTTCACCGGAAAGACGTCAGCGTCCTGGAAGCACGTGGAGGAAGCGTGGACGGACGACAGAGGGCGTTACTTTATGGGGGGGAGTCTGGGGGGGGGGGGGGCACTGAGTGTGCAGGGTTCCTCACGGGGATACTTGACTATGGGGGTCTCTTCATGGGGGGTATTTGACTATGGGGGGGTCTCCTCACGAGAGGTACTCGAGTATGGGGGTCTCCTGGGGGGGGACTTGAGTACGGGGGGGGGGTCCTCACGGGGAAGTACTTGAATATGAGGGCCTCATGGGGGGTATTTGACTATGGGGGGGGTTTCCTCACGAGAGGTACTCAAGTATGGGGGTCTCCTGGGGGGGGGGGGACTTGAATACGGGGGGGGGGGTCCTCACGGGGAAGTACTTGAATATGAGGGTCTCCTCATGGGGGGGTATTTGACTATGGGGGGGTCTCCTCACGAGAGGTACTCGAGTATGGGGGTCTCCTGGGGGGGACTTGAGTACCGGGGGGGGGGGGGTTTGTCCTCACGGGGAAGTACTTGAATATGAGGGCCTCATGGGGGGTATTTGACTATGGGGGGGGTTTCCTTACCAGAGGTACTCAAGTATGGGGGTCTCCTGGGGGGGGGACTTGAGTACGGCGGGGGGGGTGCTCACGGGGAAGTACTTGAATATGAGGGCCTCCTCATGGGGGGGTATCTGACTATAGGGGGGTCTCCTCAGGAGAGGTACTCGAGTATGGGGGTCTCCTGGGGGGGACTTGAGTACCGGGGGGGGGGGGTTGTCCTCACGGGGAAGTACTTGAATATGAGGGTCTCCTCATGGGGGGGTATCTGACTATAGGGGGGTCTCCTCAGGAGAGGTACCCGAGTATGGGGGTCTCCTGGGGGGGGGGACTTGAATACGGGGGGGGGGTCCTCACGGGGAAGTACTTGAATATGAGGGTCTCCTCATGGGGGGGTATTTGACTATGGGGGGTCTCCTCAGGAGAGGTACTGAGTATGGGGGTCTCCTGGGAGGGACTTGAGTACCCGGGGGGGGGGGGTCCTCACGGGGAAGTACTTGAATATGAGGGTCTCCTCATGGGGGGGTATCTGACTATAGGGGGGTCTCCTCACGAGAGGTACTCGAGTATGGGGGTCTCCTGGGGGGGGACTTGAGTGCGGGGGGGGTTCCTCACGGGGAAGTCTTGACTATGGGGGGGGTCTCCTGGGGGGGGAGTGGTATTTGAGGGCTGTAATTTCAGGCACAAACCAGGTATTTGCAAATTCGCGAACAGCCAGGCCACTGGTGGGGCGAGGCCTTGACTAGATGCTGCCATCCTGTGGGGGAAGCGAGACGGAGCCATGACCACCCGGCCATCGCCCCCAGACCGGGTCCGGGCGGGTTCGAGGGGCAGACGTCGAAGCCCCTGCCCTCGCAAACGGCTGGCGGCCGCCATGAGCCTGTCAGCGGTCACTTCGGCGACGGTGCAGGAGCCCAGGGGAGGGCGGAGTCACCGTCCGGCCCGGGGAAGTGGCCTCAGTACACAGCCTGTCCCCTGAGGGCAGAAGCACCGAGGGAGCTCCACAGAACAACAGATACACCGACTTTTAAAAAGAAACTAAAAATTAAGAGGGACAAAAGCTGCTACTCAAAGCCTCCGTTTCCAGTCTCCTAACGGAGAGACCAAGGAACCTGCTCTCTCTCCCGACGCCCCAGGCGCCCTGCGAGCCTTCCCACCGACGAGCCGGTGCTCTCGTTTCTTTCTGCTCAAATTCTGGGAGGATGTTTGATTTTAACACAAAACACCACCCTCCGAGCAAATGCAGCTAACTGAAATTCTATACATACCTAATCCACGCTTTCAGAGAAGTAGAAGATACTTACCCACCCACCAAAACAAGAAGTTGCTGGAAAGA
Source organism: Panthera onca (assembly GCF_046562875.1). Taxonomy (NCBI): domain Eukaryota; kingdom Metazoa; phylum Chordata; class Mammalia; order Carnivora; family Felidae; genus Panthera; species Panthera onca. Next base: position 71,097,729 of record NC_138355.1, read on the forward strand.
ATGACGGAGCGGAGCGTGTCAACGGTATTTGGAAGGCATCTTGAACGCTCCCGGGGCCAAATCTAGAGAAATCGGGGCATCGAGATAAGTAGTGAATGGGGCTCCGTCCATTGTGCATCCGACTCTTGATTTCCGCTCAGGTCACGACCTCAAAGTGTGTGGGGTCGAGCCCCGCGTCGGGTCTGCGCCGACAGCGCGGGGCCTGCTTGGGATTCTCCCTCCCTCTCTCTCCGCCCCTCCCCCACTCTCTGTCTCTAAATAAATAAATAAGCAAATACATAAACGTCCGCTCCACAGAATGTATGTTGCTATAGTACAGAAAACAGTATGGAGGCTCCTCAAAAGGTTTAAAACGAGAAATAGCACAGGATTTAGCCATCCCGCTTCTGAGCTCACGTCCGAAGGAGACAATCTGTGCCGCAGGGAGATCCGCGCACCCGTGCTCACTGCAGCTTTACTTGCGACGGCCAAGAGAGCGTCCCTGACGGACGAGCGGGTAAGGGCGACGTGGTGTCTACACGTGCAGGGGCTGCCGGTCAGCCTCCAAGTCAGTCGTTTGTGCCAACGCGGGTGGGCCCAGGGGACGTGATACAAGCGTAATAAGCCGGACAGAGAAGGTCAAATAGTGCGTGCTCTCAGGAGACGTGGAGCCTGCGACAGAACCCACGGAAGCGGAGAGCGGCCCGGTGGTCACCGGGGCGGGGACGGAGGGGAGACGAGATGCTGGCCGGAGCGCTGGAGCCTCAGTTCTGCGGGCGGGATGAGGGCCGGAGACGGAAGTACACCAGCGACCGTACTTCCTCCCGTGCGTGCTTGAAACGTGAGAGCGGCTCGGGGTTTTTCTTTCACTTGTTCGACTTCCAGTAGGATGACTGCACAGTGTTGTGTGTTTCAGGCGTGTCATAGAGAGATTCGACAGCTCTGTGCACTGAGAGAGTAGCTCTGAACTGTCACGCGCACACACTCACACACACACACACAACGGTAACTGCGTGAGGTGAAGACTGCGGTCATCGTTTCACGATGTGTTCCTGTATCAGAGTAGATCGCATTGTACACCTGAGATTCATACGGTTTTTATTTGTCAGTTATACCTCAATAGAGCTCGGGGCAGGGTAAGAAGAAAGTCAGAAAAACAGCAGTAATCCAAAAGAAAAGAAAACACTGCCCCCCAAAATACTACAAACAGGAAAAGCATAACTTTATAGTGAAAACGCCTGGTAGACAGCATGTCGATCAAGTGATGGAAGCCCGTGCCACCATCACGGGGCAAATCAGCATCGTGTCCCGGTTGACGGGGTGCCCCGGGTGCCCGGCGCCACGTCCGCCGCGCGGAACCCGAACCCGACCCTGAGGAAACAGCAAACTCAAAGTGTGCGTTTCACAGAGTAACCAGTAATCTTCACCCGCGTCAAGGTCAGGACAGTCAAGGAAAGCCTGAAGTATTTCCATGTCTTTTTAACTTTTTTTAATGCTTACTTAAAAAAATGTTTTTAATGTTTTATTCATTTTTGAGAGAAAGAAGCCACACGAACAGGGGAGGGGCAGAGAGGGAGAGGGAGACACAGAATCCGAAGCAGGCTCCAGGCTCTGAGATGTCGGCACAGAGCCCGACGCGGGGCTCGAACCCACGAACATCGAGATCATGACCTGAGCCGATGTGGGGTGCTCCACCAACCGAGCCACCCGAGAGCCCCTGAAGAAGTGTTTCAGACGGAAGGAAAGTCAGGAGATGGAAGGACTGAATGCAAGGGGCAGTTCCGACCCAGAATCTTCTGCAATACTGATCTTCACGGAGGCCGCTGGCAAACCTCACGCGATCTGAGGGGAGACGGTGCTGGTGGCACCCTCCTGATTTCGACAGCTGTGTGGCTGTCGTGCAGAAGGTCCTTGTGCGTAGGACAAATGCTAAAGTTTGGGAGGTGACAGGACATCACACCGACGACTCATTCCCCAATGTCTGGGAAGGGCGGGAGTGCTTGTGCTATATTGTAACTTTTCTGTAAAAGGAAAACTAACGTTTTAAGAAAGAATGTCAGTTCTGGAGTCCTATGCCTTGGGTTGTAATCCTGTGTGTTACAGTAGCTGTGGGACCTTGGATAGATGACTGACCTGTGCCTTCATTGTTATGTCTGTTCAAGGCTAACTCACTAACCTACTTCGTGAGGTTATCAGAAGGATTAAGTGAGGGCAGTCAATGTTACATATTAACAGGGCAACACAATTTATAATAGGAATCATTTAACTTATCATCCACACTGGGATTCTTTTCAGAGTAATAGGGGTGCTGATGGCCGATTCCTCAAAGAGATCATCAAAATGACCTGTTAAGGAGCAGGGTTAAGTTCGTTGCTTAATGAGGGAAGGTGGGCCACCTCCTTCGGAGTGTCTCAGAAGAGGGCCGTCGTGGGTGCACATTCGGAAGATTTGAAGATCTCATTTCCAGCAGAACGATTGGGATTGACCAAAATCGTGAGTTCAGAGTCAGTGAACAGAGGGAGGCTGGGGTTTTGAACGGCGCCTCAAGAACTAAACAGGCACCAGATGAGCCAGTTGAGTGAACTGCAGCCCTGGGAAAGGGGCTCTTACCCCCACGAGGGCCGGCTGTCTAGATTGAGGTCAATGAACTTTCTAGAAGCTCCTGAAACAAACAGTGCCATTCTCCATCTCATCCTCCTGGGCACGACTTTCTTGGAGTTCGGGTCACGTTAATGCAGTCTTTGCTCTCAATCCTATTAAACTGTGGCCCGTAGCTGGTCTCCATCCTTGCTGACCCCTAACCACACACGACCTGGGACAACAGTCATAAACCAGGATATACGGAAACCTTACCGACCACCAGACAGATACCAAATCCATACGGTAAAGGGGTTATTATCCCCATTGGCAGAGGAGGAAACTCAAGCTTGTGGCCCTTGGGAAGGACAGCTCATTGAGCCTTGGCAGACGGAGGACAGCTTCCCAGAGGGGATCAGAGTCAAGTTGGTGGTGGACATTCAGCAGGAGCTCATCAGGTGACAGAGGGAGGGAGGAAGAAAGGAACTACAAACACCCGCTGTCAGGGCAGGCGGGCGGGGCGAGGGGGGGAGGGGCGCGGCCTGGCTACGAGGCCCGGGCTCCCTCCCAAGGGTGATGCCCAACCACCAGCTCGGGTCCGCGGGTACCGCGCCCAGGAACTTGAACGGCCGCACGGTGGGAAGACTGCAGACGAGCCACAGGGGTTCGGGAGAGACGCGGGGGCAGTGAGATGGCGAGTGGGAGAGGCCAGCAGACGAGGGGACGTGTGCGTGCAGCGGTGGCAGAGAACAGGAAGTAAACCAAAGGAAGACACAACTGCAATTTTTGCGCTAGCCCAGCGAAGCGTTACCCCACTTATTACAGGGCCATCTCAGGAGAGCTGACTGGCCCGAGAGGTGGGGGTGAGTGGCTTTCCTCGCCTGCCCGGCATCGTTGGCCAGTCGCGCCCTGAGCGGGGACCTCCAGCCAGCCTCCCTAGAGCCACACAAACGACTGCTCAGTCGGGGGGGCTCCTGTCTCGGCTGGGGGAGCCACGAACAGGTCACATTGCCACTGCCTAGCGTCCTTCATTCTCAGGCTGGGAAAACAGTGACACAGAGTGTGTTTTATTTTTATTAAAGATGTCATCAGGCATAAGATGGGTTCTTCCCCGCAGTAACTACATTACTTCCAGTAGAACGCCGACCAAATGGCTCTTCCTGGAATAAAATGCACGGGAGAATATCTGGTGCCAGCAGCCAAATTAGCTTAAATCTTCATCCAAAACTCCTGAAGATTCTCTAAGAAGAATTGTGTTTTTTAACCATTGGGACATTAAAAGAAATCGGATACAAAGAACACAATAAGAAGTGGCTTTAGTCTACACTGGCTGAGACAGGAGGGTGGGAGGGAACCCTCTCAATGACAGATAGGGATCATTCTGGTGGAGTGAGTTCACCCCAAATCTCTATCATTACGTCTCCTGTTTGAGGTTTTTATTTTTTCTGAAAAGTGACTTTTTTTTTTACACGCAAGACTATTCTGCTTATAGATTAGTCTCCTCTTTTTGAATTTCTCCCCCTAACAAGTTAAAGAGTGACCCTAAATGTAGACTTAGGGCTTACATTTTATTTTTTTAATTTTTATTTTATATAGAGAGAGTGCATGAGTGTGGGAGGGGGGCAGGGAGGACAGAGAGAGAGAGAGAGACAGAGAGAGAGAGAGAGCCCAGCACAAAACCTGACTCAGGGCTCCATCCCACGAACCATGAGATCATGACCTGAGCCGAAATCAAGAATCTGACTGAGCCACCCAGGCACCCCAGGGCTTACATTTTAAAAGACATTTTCTCTGCTTTAAAAAAAAAAAAAAAAAAAAAGGTGAGGGGACATGTTTGGTTGGTTGGTTGGTTGGTTGGTTGGTTGACTGGTTAGACCTCAGAGGTGGCCTTTAGTTTTTGAGACAATTGAGTAAATTGTTCTGGAAACTTCTGGAAACATAACCTTCTGTTCATCAAGAATCCTCGCATCAAACTACAGAGCGCACTTACCTTGGCCTGGAAATGTTTTCATTAAATGTTCTGTTTAACTTTAAAGGACCTTTTAGAAACTACTTCAAAGAAAGCTTTACCTCAAGGTCAGCCTTTCTTCCACTTCCAATCTTGCTGTTTTTGTTCAATTCCTATGAAGGTCAGGAGACCGCAGGAGCAGGCAGACGGTGCGGCTTCTCCCCCAGCGAGCACCTCCAGGGCTGTCCGGGCTCGCCGCGTCCCTCCCTGCCCTCCCCACAGCCCTCAAACCACCCACCGACCGACCCCCGAGCCCCCCGCAAAGTGTGGGGAGACTCCAGCCAGGACCAGCCTGCAGAGGGTGGCGGCCAGGCTGACCTCATCAGATGAGGGGGTCTTGTTTTGGGAGGGTCTGCTGGAGGAGGAGGCCCGGAGGCCCCTGGGACACGCTGAAACAGACACGCTGAAACAAACGGCCTCTCCGGTAGAACCAAATTAAGGGTTTGTTGTTTGTATTTGTCGAATTTTCAGGTAAGAGCATTATTTTCATGAACAACAAAAAGCGTGTTTCTTTTTTTTATTTTTAAAAAAATTTTTTAATGTTTTTTATTTATTTTTGAGACAGAGAGAGACACAGCATGAACGGGGGAGGGGCAGAGAGAGAGGGAGACACAGAATCGGAAGCAGGCTCCAGGCTCTGAGCCGTCAGCCCAGAGCCCGACGCGGGGCTCGAACTCACGGACCGTGAGATCGTGACCTGAGCCGAAGTCGGACGCTCAACTGACTGAGCCACCCAGGTGCCCCAAAGAGCGCATTTCTAAAGGTGGTGTAGAGCTGTATGGAAGTCTGGATGTTGAGGGAATGAAAGGTAAGTGGTAAGACGATGTCTATACCGTGACCCCATTTGTGGTAAGCGCCTCTGAGGGATAATAAAAAACTGGTTGGGAACGTTTACCCTGGAGGGGAGGCAGGAACAAGTTAAATGCATAGGAATAAAAACAATGTGGTCCAGGGGCGCCTGGGCGGCTCGGCCGGTTGAGTGTCCAACTCTGGATTTCGGCTCAGGTCATGATCTCACTGTCCATGAGATCCAGCCCCGTGTCGGGTTCTGCACTGGGCCTGGAGCCTGCTTGGGATTCTCTCTCTCTCTCTCTCTCTCTCTTTCTCTCTCTCCCTCTGCCCCTTCCCCACTCATGCGTGTGCTCTCTCTCTCTCTTTCAAATAGAAAAAAATTTTGTTTAATGTTTATATTTGAGAGAGACAGAGACAGAGACAGAGCGAGAGCAGGGAAGGAGCAGAGAGAGAGGGAATCCAAAGCAGGTTCCAGGCTCCGAGCTGTCAGCACAGAGCCCGACGTGGGCCTCGAACTCACGAACCGTGAGATCATGACCTGAGCCGACGTCAGACGCTTAACCGACTGAGCCACCCCGGCGCCCCTCAAATTAAAAAATTTAAACAAACAAACAAACACAGTGCAGTATTGGCACAGGAATCTACAAAAGTCAATGGAACTGAGATTTTAGAGTCAGTAGCAAGATAGAAGGACATGAAGAAGAATATTTCATAATGATAATGAAGTCAGTTCGCGAAGAGGAGATAGCCATATAAAATTAGTAAATACCTGATATCAAACATCAGAATATAGAAAACAAATACATTCAAACATTAAAATCTCCTTTATGTGATATTAGTATCATTATATCTGCTTTCTTTTGTTTTGTGTTTGCTAATCAACTGTTAAACCCGTCTGTTGTTAGTACCGGTTATGGCATTTTTTCAGTTCCAGAGTTTCCCTTTGGTACTTTTGCTATAGTCTCCAATTCTCTCCTCAAATTGTCCATCTTACACTTTAATTTCTAGAACACATGAATCACCGTTGTCTTAAAGTCTGGGTATGATGACTCCAATATCTGTATCTCCTGGGGGCCTCTTCCGTTATCCCTCTCGCCGAGGTTTTGGTAAAGGCTTCCCTGTTTTACATGCCTCGTCATCAGGTGCTAGACCTAATGTGGGAAACAATATAGAGATAATTTGAAGTAGTGGATAATATTATCTTCACCCAGAGAGGATTTATTCTTGTTTACAGGACAGATTAGGACAGGGCAAACCACCCGAATAAACCCACCACTGAGTTGATTCAAGCTGGATTTCAACCTCTGGGAGCGCTAGCCTGTTTTGGCTCATCCTTACTCCTGGGGACCCAACGGGAAGGCCTGGGATGTTTGCCAGGACCCCCCTCACTGATGAGCCCTTAACTCCGAGTATCATCTCCCTGGGAAACTTCCAGAAGCTCTGCTCACCTTCTTGCCCTATCAGACTCAACTCCAGAATTGGTAAAGAGGGGCGCCCGGGGGGGGGGGGGTGCGGTGGGAGGGGGCTCAGTCAGCTGAGCGTCTGACTCTCCATTTTGGCTCAGGTCGTGGTCTCACAGTTCGTGGGTTTGAGCCCCACATCGGGCTCTGTGCTCACAGCACAAACTTGCTTGGGGTTCTCTCTCTCCCTGTCTCTCTGCCCCTCCCCCACTTGCGCTCGCTTGCTCACGCTCTCTCTCTCTCTCAAAATAAATAAACATTTTTTTTTTTTAATTAGAAACAAAGAGCTCAAGTGGGGCCAAGTTCTGGCCTCACCCCATGGGGCTCTCTTGCAGTGTTTTGACCCGTTTTCTGTGCTCTCAGACATTCTAGGAATACCTTACCCAGCCTAATTGTTCTTTAAAACATTTTTTTCTTTTAACGTTTATTTATTTTTGAGACAGAGTGTGAGCAGGGGACGGGCAGAGAGAGAGGGAGACACAGAGTCCAAAGCAGGCTCCGGGCTCAGAGCTGTCAGCACAGAGCCTGACCTGGAACTCGAACTCGCCAACCGCGAGATCATGACCTGAGCCGAAGTCTGACGCTTAACTGACTGAGCCACCCAGGCGCCCCACACCTAATTGTTCTTGATGGGAGGCTTGATCTGACACAATCTGGTTTGAAACATCTTTGCGTGATTTTTATTTATTCTACCTACTTCAGTGAGTCTGAAAAAGGAAGTGCTTAACAGCGCCCAGAGGTATCTTTCCAACTTTCTCTCAAATGAAAAATTCTGCCAATAATAACTTCGAGAGCCCATCAGAAGATAACAGAACACTGTGATCCGGCTCTCGTACATGACCTGCCGTATTTAGTAACACTCCTGGAGGGACACGGAGACGGGCCATTTCAAAGACTTCCTTTGCCTTAGTTTTCTTTCTCTCCCAAACCCCACAGCCAAAGCCTCTGCACCCACACACCTCCCTGCCGCCCAGCGGCCTGTCCCTCCATTTCTAGTTACTCCCCACGCTAGGGGTCCACACTCGCGTGCGTCCCCCCGGAGCTTACAGAAAGGACGTGACGGCAAAACGGCGCGCACAAGGGTTCACACAAAGGGAGTCCGCACTTGGACTATTCCTGCACGTCTTCAAGGACGTCTTCAAGGGCGAGCGCGCCCCCACACCTGTGCCTCTAACGTGCCGTCCCTTCTCCCTCCCTGCTGGTCGTCATGTGCTCAGTCCCTCGGCCTCACCTGTCTCCAGAACACTGAATTTCAGCGCCAGCCACCGCTGCTGGGGCCCCCTGTGCACAGACGCCAAGCAGGTGCGCCGACGGCCGCGCCCCAGGCCGCCCTGCCCGCCCCGCCCCGCGGCTGCCCCGCTGACCCCCGCTGTCAGACAGCGGGGGACACGCGGCACAGGGACAGAAGGGCAGGGGAGTCGACGTTCACGACAGAAGGAAACGGGTCGGTAGGGAGATTCCTCTCTTCTCTCCCCAGGAGAGTTTATTGAGTGATTGAAGACACCTTTAAGATACTCCTGCTGGCCGACTTCCCTGAGACACGCTTTCTACGGCTTCTGGAAGGACAGTCCCCCAAGGCTGAGCTGTCCCAGTTGTACTAAGTGGCAGCTACTTGGTAAACACATCCTCGCATCGGCTCTCCTTTCTCTGTGTGTGAACCCAAACAAACATACGACAATGCCTGATCCGTGCAGTTAAAAAGACAGAAAAAAGAACGGAGACAACAGCTCTGTGCAAGTCAGAAGGAGAGCGCAAAGAGCCAAAGCTTTCAGAGCTCCTGTGCTGTCTAGAGGAGTGCCAACACTGCTTAAACCCTGGACCTTGTTCAATTAGAATGCGTGACAAATTAAAAAAAAAAAAAAAAAAAAAAAAAAAAACACTAGAAAAAGAGAAAGTAGGGGCGCCTGGGTGGCGCAGTCGGTTAAGCGTCCGACTTCAGCCAGGTCACGATCTCGCGGTCCGTGAGTTCGAGCCCCGCGTCGGGCTCTGGGCTGACGGCTCGGAGCCTGGAGCCTGTTTCCGATTCTGTGTCTCCCTCTCTCTCTGCCCCTCCCCCGTTCATGTTCTGTCTCTCTCTGTCCCAAAAATAAATAAAAAACGTTGAAAAAAAATTTTTAAAAAAAAGAAAAAGAGAAAGTATAATTCCAAATCTTTCAAAAGAAAAATGTGGAATAGGAAAAAAAAAAAAAGTTTCAGAAAGAACTCAGTTAATCCAAGAACAGGAACACAAGAAAGAAAAAGATCAGAAACAAAACACATAGAACAAGAAGAAATCAAAAAGTAAAATAGACTCAAAGTCTAAATATATTAGGAATTACAGGACGCCTGACCGGCTCAGTCGGTTAAACAACCGACTCTTGATTTCGGCTCAGGCCATGATCTCACAGTTTGTGAGTTCGAGCCCCATGTCCAGCTCTAGCCTGACAGTGTGGAGCCTGCTTGGGACCCTCTCTCTCCCTCTTTCTCTGCCCCTCCCCCACTTATTCTCTCTTTCTCTCTCTCTGTCAAAATAAGTAAAAATAAACTTTAAAAATATTTTTAATAAAATAAATATATATAAAAACAATTACAACAAATACATGTGACCAAAAATTGACAGTTACAAAACAGAGATTGCCAGTTAAGAATTTTCAAAAACGCGGCTATGTATAGGAGTACATCTAAAGCAAAAGAACTTAGGTTGAAAATAAAAGGATCAAAATGACATTCTAAGCAAATGCTCACTACAAGAAAGCTGATTTGACTATGTTAATATCAGACAAAAAATAGGCCTTAAGATAAAGAGCAGCAAAGAAATAGAAAGGGATAACTGTGTAATGACATAAGATTTAGTTAACCAAAAATTATACTAACGCAATTCTAAACATATAAGCACCTAATGAAACACGTTTAAAATATAGAGACTATAAACTGGTAAAAACTACAAGGAAAAATTGACAAAGGTACCACCGGTGGTAGTCATGTCATGAAACCTGTGTTTTCAGCATGACTTCATCTATGACTACTGATCCAAGCAGACAGAAAAGGGAAAAAAAAGACCAGCAAAGATACAGGATATTTGAACAACAAAAGTACCAAGCTTGCACCAATATATTAATTTTATACCCAATAGTGAAAGAAAGCAAACTTTCTTCAAGCACACATGGAACATTTATAAGATTAGAGCATATACTAGGCCAAAAAGCAACTATCCACAAATTCCAGAGAAAACTATCACAAAAACTATGTTCCGATCACAATGCAAGTATTTAGAATTAATTTAAAATTGTGATAGATTCTGAAATTTAAGAACATGTTTTTTAAATAACTCATGAGTCAAAGAAGAAACCATAATAAAAACTTAGATACATTTTACAACTTAATGATAATGAAAACAGTATCTATCAAAACTTGTGGGAGGGACATCTGGCTGGCTCAGTCGAAGGAGCATGCGATTCTTGATTTCAGCGTCATGAGCTCAAGCCCTACATTGGGCATGGAGCCTACTTTAAAAAAGAAAGAAGAAAGAAAGAAGGAAAGAAGGAAAAAGAAAGAAAGAAAGAAAGAAAGAAAGAAAGAAAGAAAGAAAGTGAGAAAGAAAGAAAGAAAGAAAGAAAGAAAGAAAAAAAGAAAGAAAGAAAAGAAAGAAAGAAAGATATGAAGTGGGAAAGTGGGAAAGAAAGTGGGACATGAAAAGTAGTCCTTCATGAGAAAATTATTGCTTTAGATGTTTTTTATATAAGGGGGGACAGGTTAAACATTAATAAAGTAAGCACAAAACTTAAGAAGCAGAAAACAAAATAAACCCAAAGAAAGTAGAAGGAAAGAGATGATAATTATAAGAGCAGAAACAACAATAGACAATGAAACAGGAAGCCAAGACACAGAGAAAATCCACGAGTTGGTTCTGTGAAAAGGCCAACAAAATAGCCTCTGCAGTGATTTATCACAGAGAAAAAATAACATAAGTAATTCATCAGTCAGTTTTGACTATAACCAGACTTGAAGCTGTGTTACGAAGCTGTCATCATCAAGACAGTATGGCACTGGCACAAAAACAGACACTCAGATCCATGGATCAGAATAGAGAACCCAGAAATGGACCCACAAACGTATGGCCAACTCATCTTCGACAAAGCAGGAAAGAATAGCCAATGAGAAAAGGACAATCTCTTCGACAAATGGTGCTGGGAACACTGGACAGCGACATGCAGAAGAATGAACCTGGACCACTTTCTTATACCAGACACAAAAATAAACTCAAAATGGGTGAAATACCTAAACATAAGACAGGAAACCATCAAGATCCCAGAGGAGAAAACAGGCAGCAACCTCTTTGACCTCGGCCACAGTAACTCCTTACTCAACATGTCTCCAGAGGCAAGGGAAACAAGCAAACGTGAACTATTGGGACCTCATGAGGATAAAAAGCTTCTGCACGGCAAAGGAAACAATCAGCAAAACTAAAAGGCAACCGACAGAATGGGAGAAGATATCTGCAAACGACCTATCAGATAAAGGGTTAGAATCCAAAATCTAGATAGAACTTATCAAACTCAACACCCCAAAAACAAATAATCCAGCGAAGAAATGGGCAAAAGACATGAATAGACACTTCTGCAAAGAAGACATCTAGATGGTGAACAGACACATGAAAAGATGCTCCACATCACTCGTCATCAGGGAAACACAAATCAAAACCACAATGAGACACCACCTCACACCTGACTAGTGCAGCCACTCTGGAAAACAGTATGGAGGTTTCTTAAAAAGTTAAAAATAAAAGGATCCTTCAATCCAGCAATTGCACCACTAGGTATTTCTCCACGGGATCCAGGTGGGCTGTTTCGAAGGGGCACATCACCCCAATGTTTATAGCAGCGCCATCGACAAGAGCCAAAGTATAGAAAGAGCCCAAATATCCATGGACAGGTGAGCGGATAAAGAAGATGTGAGATATATATACAATGGAGTATTGCTGGGCGATCAAAAAGAATGAAATCTTGCCATTTGCAACTATGTGGATGGAACTAGAGGGTATTATGCTAAGTGAAATCACTCAGAGAAAGAGAAATATTAAATGATTTAACTCACATGTAGAATTTAAGAAACAAAACAGATGAACATAGGGGAAAGGAAGAAAGAATAAGATAAAAAGAGAAAGGGAGGCGAACCATGAGAGACTCTTAAATACAGAGAACAAGCTGAGGGTTGCTGGAGAGGTGTTGGGTGGGGGATGGGCTGAATGGGTGATGCGTATTAAGGAGGGCACTTGTTGGGATGAGCACTGGATGTTATGTGTGAGTGATGAATCACTAAATTCTACTCTTGAAATCATCACTACGCTAAACGTTAACAAGCTTGGATGTAAATAAAATAAATTTTTTGACTATAATATGCCGTGGTAGCTGACAAAATTCCAAATTTCGTTTATTTTTTGCCTGCTGCATAGGCCAACTACAGAATCACCATCAGACTTTCCTCCACGTGTCCTCTCCATTTGGGGACCCCCAGGGACAGCCGTGCCACTCTCATGGCAGAGAAGAAAGAGCAAGAGAGCTAGGGCAGACACATACGATAGCCTCTAAAATGTCTGCTCAGATATGATGTCACTGTGACCAAAGCCATTGCCAGACGAGTGGGTGTCCATATTCCTCCCACAAGAGGCACTTCAAATCAGGTAACAGGTGTGAATGTGCAGTCCTCTTACAAGAAGGGGGGCAAATATTGGAGGAACAGTAACACAGTCTACCACAAGCAATATTATAGACGTGAAAGGAGAGGTAACTGCAAACACGGCAGGGACTGACAACACTACCAACAGCTTTGCGCCAATAAACTTTAAATCTTAGAGGAAGTGGAGAAGTTCTTTAAACCGCTTCAAGGAGAAATAAGATACCTAAACAGTCTCACAGTCTCATGAGTATTAATGAAATGAAAGCAGTATTTTAAAATCTTCTCACAGGGGTGCCTGGCTGGCTCAGTCAGTAGACCTGGTAACTCTTGGTCTTGAGGTGATGAGTTTGGGCCCCACCCTGGGTGTAGAGTTTACAAAAAAAAAAATAAATAAATAAATAAATAAATAAATAAATAAATCTCTTTCCACAAAGAAAATACCCAGCCCAGATAGTTTTATAGGTGAATTCTCCCAAAACTAGAAGGGAAAGATATTCCAGAGGATATCTAAACAGAAGGAATACTCCTTGTATCATTCTATGAGCCTTAAAACACAGATGAAGGCAGAATGAGAAAGGAAAATCACAAGCCCATGATGTTCATTAATACAAAAGTAAAAATCCTACATAGCATATAAGCTGAGTAAAACAGCATAGAAAATTGATCATAATTTATGGTCAAGTAGTTTATCGTAAGAGTGTAAGGACAATTTAATATTAGAAAGTCTATAAATGTCCTTTATCAATATATTAAAGGCAGAGAAAAATATGATCATCTCATTAGCTGTAGAAATTTTTTGATTAAATTCAATATCCATTCAAAATAAAAACTTTTCAGTAAATTAGGAACAAGAGGAACCTTCTCTGACAAAGGGGGTTTACAAAAAGCCTACCAAAATATCATTCTAAATTTATTTACCAAAAATAATTCTACAAAATAATTCAAAATTTACTTTTCAAAACTCAAAATCAAGTCCAGACTGCCCAAGTCAAGAACGTCAGGGAACATCACCATTTCTGTTAATTAACTAGTGTTATACTTTCAGAAAAATAAAAAGCAAAAATGACTGGAACTGACATTATTTTCATATAATGATTCTCTACATATTGTTTACAAATTATTAGAAAGAACAAATTATTAAAATCAAAGACTAAGTGTTGTATCCAGCTTGGTGGCCGGATACAACATCAATATACAAAACTCAAATTTATTTCTACTCCAGCAACAGACCATTACAAAGTGTAAATTTAAAGAATATCCCTTACAATAGCATCAAAAGCTACAAAGTATCTAAGAATAAACCCAAGAAAAAACGTGCAAGATCTGGATTCAGAAAATAATAAGGCTTTACTGAAAAGACATTAATGAAGACCTAGTAAAAAGATGGCTATTCCTTGTTTATGAATTGGAAGACTCAGAATCATAAAGATGTGAATTCTGTCCAAACTTATATGTATATTCAACGCAATGTCAATTAAAATCCCAACAGGTTTTGTGTATGTGTGTGGGTGTGTGTGCCCACGCAACTCGAGAAGCTCGTTCTAAAATATGTCTGGGAAAACGTAGGGCCAAGAATAGCCAAGATGGAAGATGAAGAAGAAAAATAAGGAAGATTTTCCCTCCTAAATAACCAAGACTTTTTATTTAACTATGGTAATTAAACAGTGTGGTGTGGACACTAAGACAAATTGTCCAGTAGAACAGAATAGACAGTTTAGAAATACGGCCACGCACAAATGGAACGGTAATATATGACCAAGTTGGCATGACAATCAGTTGGGAAAGGAGGGGCTAGTAAAAAAACAAACCTGGGGGGTGGAAAACTCATGTGCATGTAAAAAGTAAAACCATAAGCCAAAGTAAATTCCAGAGAGCATAAGAATTCAAACATCAAAAACAAAACTAAATATGTTTGGAAGTATAAGTTAATGTATATTGGGGTGCGGAAAAAAACAGAATAAACACTTATAAACTCAAAGTTAAGAACATGTATTTATCGGAGCGCCTGGATGGCTCAGTTGGTTAAGCATCCAATTCTTGATTTTGGTTCCAGTCATGATCTCACAGTTTGTGAGGTGGAAACCGGCGTCAGGCTTTGTGCTGGCAGTGCCGAGACTGCTTGGGATTCTTTCTTTCTCTCTCTCTCTCTCTGCCTCTCTCCTGCTCATTTTCTCTCTCAAAATAAGTAAATATTTATTTTTTTTTTTTAAATTTTTTCAACGTTTTTTATTTATTTTTGGGACAGAGAGACAGAGCATGAACTGGGGAGGGGCAGAGAGAGAGGGAGACACAGAATCGGAAACAGGCTCCAGGCTCCGAGCCATCAGCCCAGAGCCTGACGCGGGGCTCAAACTCACGGACCGCGAGATCGTGACCTGGCTGAAGTCGGACGCTTAACCGACTGCGCCACCCAGGCGCCCCAATATTTAAAAATTAAAAAGTAAAATTCTTAAGTAAATTTTTTTTAAAAAAAGAACACTTTTATCAAAGTAGGAAGTGAAAAGACAAGCAACACGACATGAGAAAAAATTTGCAACACATAAGTGACAAAGGAGTAGTGTTCAGTACAATCCACTAGAAAAAAAAAAAACCAGCGAGGAAAAGACATGAGTGGGTATCATAAAAGTGAGTCAAGGATGGCCCCCTAGGTTGTTTGTTTCCGTACAGCAGGCTGGCACCTATAAACTCAAAACCTGCCAGTAAGTACCAAGCTCAAATTTTTACACATCCGGTTGTTTTAAACACTGTTCCAACAAGCTGTTAGCCACTTAGAGCCACGTGCCTGTTTTGCATACTTCACGAAACTGCACCCAACATCCGCTGGTCACAGAGAAGATAAACCCTGTGGCTATAATGACCCCAACCTGCGGCTGCCCTTCAGAGCTTTCTGACCCAGCGACTCCCTGCTGGGCTGCAGAGCAACGGACACCTAACATCTGGTCACCTAACCTCTGCTCTCCTCTCCATCTAAATGCTCCGGAGTCTCTGGATTGTCTAGTTCTGAGGGCCTTCCCCACCTACCAATCTGTCAAAGGTGACCCAAAGAAAGCCTGTGTGTGTGTTACCGCCACCTCGTGGTCTTATCTTTTTTCTCGCTCTGCCTTGACATCCCTCCAGCCCCAGACGCTTGTATTTCACAGTCAAGAACTACAGATGGCCAACACACTATATGAGACGTTGAACCTCGGGGATATGCCGATAAAGCCAGGACAGGACACTATATAACTCCCCTTTCACCGCCCGAAATCAAGAAGCCTGCAGTGTGAGGGGAGATATGGTGCTGGTACAAGTGGAACTGGCGGCATAACCACTCTGGGTAAAGATACGGCACCATCATATAAAGTCGAACGTGACACACCCAAAGCCCATCAATTCTACTCGTAGGTAAATGTACCCAAGAGAAATTTTTGTACAGAAACACCAAAAGGCACTGCTCGTAACCACACTGTTGGAAATCGCAAAAACAAACAACAAAAGCAAAACTAAGCAAACAGACCTAGAGATTGCAT
Source organism: Panthera onca (assembly GCF_046562875.1). NCBI lineage: Eukaryota > Metazoa > Chordata > Mammalia > Carnivora > Felidae > Panthera > Panthera onca. Next base: position 71,113,709 of record NC_138355.1, read on the forward strand.
AAACGTTCAGCAGCTGGAGAATGGACAATGATACACTCACATAATGGACTATTATGTGGCGGTGGCAATGAATGCTGGTGTCCCCCCAGGATAAGCACGCTGAAGCCCTCGTACTGGGAAGCGCTAGCACTCGTGACTGGGATTGGGGGTGCAGGAAAGAGCCCCCACGGAGACCCCTAGGCCTTCGGCCACATCAGAAGTCTACCCCCAGGAAGGGGACCAGGCTGGCACCCTGCTTCCAGCCTTGAGAACCTGTTGTTTCTAAACCCGTGGTGGCTTGTTAAAGCAGCTTGAATGGGCCAAGACATTTAGCAACATCTTTGTGAAAAGTCCAGAACGCTAGACAAAAGTTAAAAAACGAAAGTAGTGCCATATCGCTTAATAATGAATATAAACGTGAAAGTCCGTTGCAGCGATGGAAGAGTTGCCGTAAACACAAATCAGGATGGAGACGAATTCCGAGGGGCGGCAGCGGTGAAGGATGGAGACTCATCCCCACACTGAAGTCAGTGGGTCGGGCGGTGAGAGGGCGAACACCGAATGACCTTCGAAATTAAACGGGCCGTCCGAAAAACAATAAATAAAGAAACGGGCCATCCGAGGACCAGCGGTTGCGGCGTCGTAGTAACCGGCCCCGTGCACTTGGCCGCCACCGAAACCCCCGAGGCACCTCGCGCCGCGCCAGGCCGGGAGCGCACCCGCGGGCCGCCCCCCGCACCGGCACCCCGGCGAGCCCCCGGCAGCCCGGGACGGCGGAACCCCCGCCACCGCGACGCAGACAAAAGAGGCGCCGGTCACGTGACGCTGCCGCCCACGCCCGGCGCGCCGTGACGTCACCACTCGGCGACCGGGCCATTGATTCCCGGCGGCGGCGGCGGCGGCGGCGGCGGCGGCGACGGCGGCGGCGGCGGCGCGGCTACGTGGTGGGGGCGGGCGGGGAGGGTCCGCGGCCGTGGCAGCCTGTGGGGTCGGGCCGCGGCCCGGAGGATCACCGCACCGGGTAAGAGGCTGTTTCCTTCTCTGCATCCCCTTCCCGGCCGGAGCGGCTGAGGAAGGGGGCGCGGGGCGGGGGCGGGCGGGGAGGCTGCGTGCGTGCGCGTGTGCGCCGGCCCGCGCGCGCGCGCGCGTGTGCGCCCGGGGCGCGCGGATGCTCTGGCGCGCGTGCCGGCCGGAGCCCAGCAGCTGGGGACCCGGGGCGCCGCCGCCCTGGGCGCGAGAGCGGCTGGACGCGGGGCTCGCGGGGCTCCCGGGCCGCGTCCCCGCCCGGACTGCCTGCGCCCCGCGGCCCCCCGGCCGGCCCGCGCCGGCCCTGCGCGCCTCCCGCGGGGAAGGCGTGGGCGTCCGCCGTGGACAGCCCGCAGCGGGTCGCGGCCACCGCGCCGAGCCTCGGCCTGGCCCTGCTGCGGGAGGCCTCGTTGCGTCACCTCCCCGTCCTCCGTCCTCCATCCGCCCGGCGTGATTCTTGGGCCCCGCTAGCGGGTAAGCCTGCCGCAGGTGTTCCGTGTGATGTCAGAGTTTGGGAAACTTGCCTTTCCAGAAGGGATACCTGTCCTTGGGTTTTCCGGGCAGCGGGGGGGCAGTCTCAGCAGGCGCCTAGCCGGGAGGGCAGGGCACTGGCACACAGAGGTCCCTACGGTGGCTGCTGCCGGAGGGGGAGGCCGAGTAGGTCACGGGGAGCGTCAGATTGTCGAGCGAATGTGGGCGAAGGTGCCAACTCCATCTTTACCGAGCAAGGCTTGTCCCCCTCGCGTCGAAGCATCCGAATGTCTTTTTCTTTATTTAACGAACACTTGCGTGCTCGCTGCACGGGCCGCAGAGAGGTAAGAGTGGAAAGGGGCGTGAGCTTTGGAGTCAGGTGTGCCGTCTGCCATCTGTGCGACACTGAGTTATTTAACTTCTCTGCTCCTACTCGGGCTTATCTGCAAAACGAAGGTAATGATGTCTGCTTTGCACGGTAATTGTCAGAATCCGAAGTGCCAAGCTGTTGGGAGTAAGGGCACGGCACCCAGGCGCTTGAACTTGCTCCCTTGCTGAAGGTGCCCCGTTGCTTCGGCGGATTGAGAGCGGGGAACTTTTTGCTATTTTGGATGTTTGCTATTCTGCCAGATACGATGAAGCAGACTTGGGGGGGGGGGATCTCAAAACCCACAATCTCTCTACTAAAGACCTCATAAAATTGTAGAACTGGAAAGAGGTTAGGGCTTCACTTATTAAGTAATTATTAATTAATAATTGCTTCTTATCGAGTACTTGCTGTGTGCCCGACACTGTCCCAAGCGCTTTACATACACTAACTTCTTTCATTCGTCCGGCAACCCAGTGCAGGAAGTAAGCATATCCCCATTTTGCAGATGCAGAATAGGAGTCTCAGCCACAATCCTGAGACTAGTTAATGGCAGAACTGGAACTTGAACCCAGAACCCAGGCTTCTCAGGCTGTATGGAGCTTGAGCCTTGTTATTTCTCAGTGATGAGAGAGAGAGGGAGAGAGAGGGAGAGGGAGAGCACGCCCTGGCAGTGTGAACCTGTGTAGGGGGATAAGGGAGGCATAAGCAGAGCTTAGAGGGCCAGTATTTGCTGCAAGAATAATATTTCAAATTGTTCAGTGATAAATTATCTTTTATTTTACATTTTACCCAGCATGGTCCAGATGTGAACCGAGATTTGGCCTTTTCACCCAGAGAAAAAGGAAAGGCTCACGGGCACACAGTGCTGAGATCGTGGGCACACAGTAGGTATTTGGGAAATGCCTGTGGAAAGAAGAAAAAATCTTGAGGTATTGTTATTTCTGCCAGACTGAGACCCATTACTCAATACACAAAGGCTGCCTTAAGCCACTGTTACACAGTAACAGTATAATATGAGCATCTTTCCTATTCATGGACTTAAAGATTTGGTGGGTTTTTTTTTTTTTAATGTTTGTTTATTTATTTATTTATTTATTTTTTTAACATTTATTTATTTTTGAGACAGAGACAGAGCATGAACGGGGGAGGGGCAGAGAGAGAGAGAGAGGGAGACACAGAATCCGAAACAGGCTCCAGGCTCTGAGCTGTCAGCACAGAGCCCGACGCGGGGCTCGAACTCACGGACCGCGAGATCATGACCTGAGCCGAAGTCGGCCCCTTAACCGACTGAGCCACCCAGGCGCCCCAATGTTTGTTTATTTTTGAGAGAGAGCGTGCACACGCCAGTGGGGGAGGGTCAGAGAGCAAAGGACCGAGAATCCAAATCAGGCCCTGTGCTGACAGCAGTCAGCCCGATGCAGGGCTCGAGCTCACAAACCCGGAGGTCATGACCTGAGCTGAAGTCAGACACTTAACTGACTGACCCACCCAGGTGCTCCCAAGGACCTAAAGATTTAAAGCTGTGTTTCAGGCCAAGATTGGAATTCTGATCTGTGACCAACTGATGAGAGTTTTCAAATACGTGAACAAGAGAATCTGAGCTCTGGGCATCTGTAGTGATCTCTTGAGATATAGCAGTTTATTTTGCTTTAACATCTTAGGTTTGGACCATATTGGGTCCAGCTGCCTGAGTTAAGTTTTCTGGAGAACACCGGATGATTGTTTGGTATAGAGGTAAAGAGTTCAAGATACTAGCTTTGTGGCAATATGAAATACTTAGGAAAGACCTGTGACTAATGGGCATTAATGTGGGAATAGTAAACTGGTTTCAAACAGTTGATGTTGGTGGTGGTTTCCGTCAGCTGTCGTTCTGGGTTCTATTTGACGATGTCTTAGGGCTGTAGAGTGGATTATACCAACTCACAGGTTTATGTTCCTCGCCCATATAGACTTACACGCCCCCCAAGTTCCTCCGCCCGAGAAGCTGTTACTGCCTCTGTACCCTCCCAGGTGCCCTAAAGCACCCAGTTCACCGTCTTCATCAACCGTAATGGGAGAAACTCTGCCAGGGTGTATGCTCTCATCCCCCCGAACCCCGTCACCACCACACACAGAGTAAAGCTCTTTCCCAAAAAGAGGGTGCGTTAACCCAGTCGTAGATGGCAGAAACCCAGTGTGAACTCAAGCAAAAAAGAGCCCCTCCGCCTTTGACAATTTAACTGGAGGTCCAAGGATGAGCCTCAGGTGTGGCTGAAATAATGTCACAGACTCTTGGCCCTGCCTTTCTCTGCTCCTTTTTTTGCTTATTGGCCTCATTTTCTGCTGTTTTCTCTGTACGCACCGGCAGCCCCAAGCTGATGACTTTGCAGTGCTCTTCTGCATTGTAAACTGGTCACTGTGGACAAGGGGACGGGGACACCATAATTGGACAGGTGTGTCACGGGCCCACTCCTGGGATGCCAGAGTAAACCGCTTGTCCGTACCCACGTGGAATGACTGCCGCGTGTATGTGCGCGCGCACCCCTGCTCGGATCCTGCTTCGAGGCCCTTCCGGAGCCTTCCGACTGGGACGCCCGCCCTGGTTTTGCTTGTCCATCAAGTTGTTGCTGTGTGGCCCTGCTCCTGTGCCCTCTGACCTTTCCACACCCGTGCTCCCACCACATCCGCCCTTCCCCACGGCTTCAGACGATCTGCTCTCGGGGTTCAGGTCACGATTCTCCCAGAAGCCTCCCTGGGCCTCCGTCAATGGGTTAGGCCCCCTTCTCTCTGCTTATGGATCAACACCGGAACACGGCCCTGTTGTAGATTTGAGGGCCCCCGTCCTTAATTGGCGTTATTTCTCTTAACACTTATAACCCATCGGTGTTGCGTGGTTGTTTGTTGCCTGTCTCTCCTCGTTAGAACATCAGCTTCATGAGAATAATGAGTAAAAGCATTTTTGTTTCATTCACTGGTGTGTTTCTAGGACCTAGGACAGTGCCTGACACGCAGCACGTGCTTGATAAGCGTTTATTAAATGCATGAATGAAAGTCTTCCCACAGGGAGAAAATGCTGCCATCGTGTTGATGAGGACTCCAGTCTGCCTGATAGATACAGTTCTCGCTGTAAATGTCTGCAGACTCCAGGACTCCGGGCCCACCCTGCAAACGCAGAGCCTCTCCCCGTGTGCCTGCACAGGCCAAGGTTGGGCCCCACGGAGAAGCCACGTGGAAATTCCACCCCGTGAAATGTTTCGCTCCCCACTCAAACCTTTCTCAACAATGATATGGTGTATATGGAGGCTTTTTCCATAGTTTGAGGCTTTTCCTTAGGGTATTTATTTTTAAAACATTTATTTGAGCACTTATAATGTGCCAGGCATTGTTCTAAGCCTTTTATAAATAACTCATTCTTTGATTGGAGTTTTGGGATCAAGAGTTGTGAACTTTAACATTTTTTTCCTTTTGAATACCAAACACTCAAGAAAGGCTAAAAAATCCCAATTAGAAAATTCTAAAAGAGATGAGACCTGCAGCTCACCTCACCCTGCAGACGCCGGCCTGTGGTGCGTGCCCCCCTGACCTTTCTGGGGTTTTACAGTCGCAGCTGTTAAGTAAATGAAGTTCTGTGTGCGTCTCTGGGCTGCAGACGTAGAGGTGCCCGGGTCTCTCTCAGGGACTTACTGCGTTTCGCCCCCGTGCAGCTCTGCGTGGCCATCTGCACCTCGCCTCCCCCGTGCGCTCGTCCGGGCGCTTCTGTTCCCGGCCCCGCGCTGGCTCGGGGTGTGTGTGGCGGCCGGATGGGGGGCCAGTGGCGCTTCGGCCCCGGGGCTGTGCGGTGTTGGTCTTCCGCCCTGTCCCCGGGAAGGCCCACGTCTGCCCTACATACAGAGCACGTCTGTCTTTCCCGGAGAGGGGCCTTACCTTCCAGAAGCCTACCTGTGCCATGCCCACTCCCAACGAAAAAGGGAGCGGGTGCCCTTTAGTTTCTTCTTTAGCACAGAGTAGTTCTCCTAGAAATAGACGCTCGGGGTGAGGGCCGCTGTGTAACCCCACGCTCCCCTCCAGGCACCGGGCCCCGCCTGCATCTGCTGCGGCCTGCGGTGCTGGGCTCGGTCCCGACGCGCTTCTCGAAGACCGCGTGCCCAGCACCCTGCCCAGCGCCCTGTCCGCTCCGGGACCGGGCGTTTTAACGAAAACCGGAAAATCTTTGTTACATTGAAAATTACTGTCTGGTTTTAATGTGTATCTTTTCTTATGATTAAGTTTGAGCTCTTTACAGACGGTTACCTTGTTTATTTCCATTTTTTTAAATTCTCAGTCAATATTTTGTCTATTCACTTAATTGCATTTAAGTTATTTTTTACAAATTCTACAAATTCCCTTAAAAAACCTGAATGTGTGCTCCTTATAAAAACAACTTTATATGCCGTGGATATTTTTCTGATTTGTTGTTTGCCATCTAATTTTGGCTTTTTCATTAAACATACAAAACCTGCTTTTCGTTATTCTGTAGACAAATTTTGTGCTTTTTGATTTCTTCCTTTGCTTGCAAGCTTTAAAGTGTTTTTTTCTCATTCTGTATTCCAGTATTTTATGTTTTGCTTTTTTTATTATTTTAAACAGCTAATACTCCATTTTATTTTAGATTTTAACAAATATTTTATGAAAATGCTGCATCATGTTTTAAATAAAATCAGTTTGAATTAGATGGTCTATATTTTATTTTACATTACATTAGTGCATATATATTTTTCCTTTTTAAAATAATTTATCAGAATATCAAAGCTTGTTCCACAAAACTGAGATTGAAACATATGTATGTATAATTCTTTTAATTTTAACGTGCTTAGCATATCCACGAATCGCCGCACGGCATAGTGTGTCTCTGTGGCTGCCCATGTGGGGTAAGAACTCGTCCATGTGTAGCCAAAGGACAGGTGGAGCCCCTCCAGCCCTTATGTGCTGTTTCCCTAAGACCCTTTTTTATTAAGATACAATTACGTGCAATAGACGGCAAATACTTCAGTGAATATTGATAAATATATATGTCCGCTAGTCACCACCCAAATCGGGAAATTAAAACCTTTCTATCACCCCAGAAAGTTCCCTCATGCCACTGCCAGAAACCAGTCTCCCCAGAGTCACCACTGTTGTGATGTCTGTTATCTCCATACATCAGCTGAGCTGCTGTAAAATTTCACACAAATGGAGTTCTACAACGTGCACTTCTGTGCGTGGTTCTTCCGGTCGGGATCAAGCGGGTCGCGCGTGTCATTACCCTGTGTGTGAACGGACATCGGGTGTTTGTGCGTTCGTCACATGACGGACGTTGGTTTGTTTCCAGTTTGGGGCTCTTAAGAATAAAGCTCTATGACCATTTTCTTCGTCTTTTTTTGTTGAGGTACGAAACACATTGCTACACGAAGTGTAGCATTTTCAAGCACATGGTACAATCGTCTTACGTACATTCACATCGCCAGCCAACCGTCCAGAACCTTTTCTCTTGCAAATCCGAAACTGTCTCCATGAGGTGGCAACTCCCCCTTCCTGCTCTTGTGCAGGTCTCTGTTAGCCTTCTTCCCTTCTGCCGTGGCGCCTTTTTGTGGCCACTTCTTTGTATCTTCCTGGTAAGTGCGTGCCTGGGAGTATAGTTGCTGGGTGTCGGTGGTGGGACGCTTAGCCTTAGAAGGAGCGGCCAAACAGTTTCCACGGTGCTGGCACCGGTTCGTGTTCCCGCCGGCAGTGTATGAGAGTTCTAGCTGCTCCGTAGCCTCCCCAGGTTCAGATACTGTCCAGGTGTTTTTATTTGAGCTGTTCTGGTAGCTGCGAAGTGGAGTCTTACACTGTTTCCACTGCTACACTTGGAGCTGCTTTTTTTAATGCTTATTTTTGAGAGGGAGAGAGACAGTGCGAGCAGGGGAGGGGCAGAGAGGGAGGGAGACACAGAATCCCAAGCAGGCTCCAGGCTCTGAGCCGTCAGCACAGAGCCCGACGCGGGGCTCGAACCCACGGACTGTGAGATCATGACCTGAGCTGAAGTCCAGAGCCAATCATTTAACCGACCGAGCCCCCGGCGCCCCTAGGCTTCGCGCATCGTAAGGGCGAGTTTTATGCCGTTTGTATTTGTTTTCTTATTCTTACTGGACCCTCCCCCCCATTTGAGGGGTGGTAATGCTTTATAACAGGAAACTTGAAAATTGCAGAAAACTGTTAAATTGAATAAAATCACTGGTAACTACGCCTGTCAGACACCCGTACGTGTTGGCGTGCTTCACACAGCGCCGTGTGGCTTATCCCGCACACAGGCCGGTGCTGGGGTTGCTTGATTGAGCAGCTCGGCCCTGTCCCGGCCTCCACTCTGCCACCCCAGGACATCACCTGTTGGCAGCAGGAATCCTTTGTCACAGGAAGCCCTGACAGCTTTTTGTGTTTTCTTGGCCAGAATTGTCACATGTATCACTGGCCGGAGAAACGGAATCGCCAAGAGGAGGTTATTAGATGCCCCACAATCCTCCCTCCGGGTCTGGGGAGGAAGCCTGGCCTTCTCAGAGGAAGGTGGGCAGAATCGGGCTGCCTCAGAAAGGAAGGCTTTCTTGTGGGGTTGGTCGGTGCCTGCCACTTGGGCGCGTTGTTTTCCAAAAGCTGAAGTTGTTCTGTGTTTACAGTTTTGTGTTCTGTTCACTTGTTATGATTTAAACATTTCCCGTGGCGTTAACTCTGTAAATACCACTCTTATGTGTCATGTAACTAATTCATGGGTCTTCCAGAATTTATGTGACCATGTGTTCAACTTGGGACTTGACGGCTGTTTTCAGTTTTTCCCTATTGTAAACGATGCTGTCGCAAACGTAAGTTTTCATACTAGATTCCGGGTTTTCCTCCTCAAGATGGATCTTTATTATTATGTTCACTAATAATAACTATGCAGTCCTAGGATTACATTGTCGTTAGTGGTAATGGCTGTTGGCTGTTAGCTAAAGTCACGGACATACTTGAGACCTCTGACGCCCAGTGTCCAATTACTTTCGTACAACACTCGGACCCGTCGTCCAAGTAGCCGTTTCTCCCCCTCCCTTCTTGGTCTTCTCCCTCCCACCTCTTCCTTTCATCCAGTCATTAACGCATACTCCTCTGACAGGTAATTTGTCGTGTACCTTCTATCACCAAAGCACCGTGCTGGGTCACGGCTGTAAGACTTGTGCTGCTCAGGAGAGACGGACGTAACGCGTAATCAGATAGCCTGCAAATGCTTAGCTGCAGCTAGTGCTAAAGACCGTGAAGAAAGCTTCCTAGGGTTATGGGTACTATAAATCTTATATGCCTTCTGCTCCCGGCACAGGGACAAGACGAGGAGGAAACGGTGTGTGCCTGCAAGAGTGCTCTGTGGCTGTTGGACAGAGCGGAAGGTGCCTTTTGTGAAGTCTGCTCAGGGGACGTTTAGCCAGGAAGCGGGACATGCTGCAGACCTTGTCGTGACCTTGGGCCTTTATCCAAAGAGCATTGGGTAGCCATAAAGGGTTTAAAGGACGGAGATGGCGGTGACCTAATCGTATTTGAGAACATTTTGGGTAGGGCCAGCGTGGGTTCCTAGAGTCCAAGATGAGACTGCGAAGGCAGACGTAGAGTCCCCAGCTACCACTGGGTGGTCTTATTTTTTTTGACCGATTTATTACATTTTCGTGTCTTTAGTTGTTAGTGCGATTGTTTCCCCGAATGTTTGACAGGCGTTTATACTTCTTGTTTGTGTGTGCGAATTGCCTTTTTATCAACTGTACTGTTGATAAAAGCACAGCGTGGGGATGGCTTAAGGCCAAGGCCACCTGCTGTGAGCCAGAGTGCTGGCTCTGGGACTTCCAGCAACCTCCGTGGCTTTGGTCTGCCTCAGTTTCCTCTTCTGCAACATGGGGACCGTGATTGTGTGCCTCTCGGGTGATGGGGGTTGGAGGGTAGGCCGGCGTGCCGGCTGCAGAGCAGTGCTCACCACTGTGTGTAAGTGTCTGACACGCACACGCGCACACGGCTCTGGGTCCCACGTGTGTTGTAACGGGTTCCCTCTCTGCTTTCATGTTTTTATTAATATATTTTTAAACGGACTCTTAAACACTGTCCTGTTTTTTGAACCACGAACTTTATCTGCAGTGAACAGATGTCTTCCCTTGCTGTGAAACAAGTCAGACATTCTGACTTAGTTTTTTAGAATACTGTACAAATAGCCTTTTAATCCATTTGTAATCTATTTTGGCTTATTACTGTAAGACAAGGCTCCAAATACGTTTCCCGCCCCCCCCCCCCCCCCAGAAGCCAATGAGTTGGCGAGCTCCCTGTGTTGACATACCCTTCCTCCCTCCCTGCTGCTTTTGGCTCCCTGTCACATGTCAGACCAGTATACACGCTTTAGGGAACGTGGTCCTGCCCTGTCAGCCTGGAGCTCCATCCTTGTGTCGTACCAGACTGCTGTGAATTAAGACAGTGTAAGTAATCATTTGTCAGATACTCAGTCCTTTCTGCCCTGGCCTCATTAGAACTTGCAGTGACCAGTTACTTACTTTGGCTCAGTTCGTAAATTGTCCCGCCATCTCATTTGGGGTTGGCGTATCCTTGTACTTAAGAATACACTCCTCGGCAGAGTTGTATACTTTTCCACATGTAGGCTTTCACATTTCTTAAGATTATTCCTAGATGTTTATTTTTTTAATGTTTTAGTTGCTGTTAAGAGTACAGTATTTTTACCCTACACATAAGAAAGAAGTTGTGTTTTGTATATTTTTCTTATATCCAGCCATATTCCTTGACTGCCCATTGGTTCTAAGAATTTTTCATTCTGGGGTCAACTGCAGTTCTGATACTATCTGCAAATAATCTGTTTTTTCTTTACTTTTAGTGTATCTTTTTTTCTGCTTTAGGATATGCTAGAATTTCCGAAACAATGTTAAGTACCATATTTTTTTCATTCTAAGACTTTTGAGCATAAAGCATGCTACTGACTCAATAATAGCCCGGGGGGGCTATCATATGAAATATATACACACCTTGTAATCACATCACAATATCAGAAATGTTAGAGGTGCACCTCAGAATTGAAATAAGATAACAGTAGTGGTGGCCATCCTTACTTTATTCCTCATTTTATTGGGAATGCCTAACCCATTTTAAATATGATATTGGCTGCTGATTTGTGCTGGACAGTGTCTGTAATATTTTTTCAAATAAAACAAAAGGTTCTAATTCTGCCAGACAGTAATGGGAAAGGCGTACTGTTTGGTTTAAGTAAAACATGGAAATTGTGGCTGTGCACATGTCGTCTCTGACAGCCGGTCTGTTTCAGCTTTCTCCTCTGATAACCTCAGATGGCAGGAACCCCTGGACCGAGCAAGGCCTGTGCTAGTTTCGCACTCGGAGCTCCCTGTTTGCCCCGGCCGTCAGGATGGTGTGTCAGCTTCCTAGAGCTGTAGTACAAATTGCCGTAAATTTGGTGACTCAAAACAAGAGAAAATTGTTCTCAAAGGTCCGGAGGCCAGAAATCTGAAATCCGCATCACTGGGCCAACATCGGGGTGTCGCAGAGCCGTGCTCCCTCCAGGGGCTCTAGGTGAGCATCCCCTTCCAGTGTCGGGCGGCCGCCTGCATCGCTTGGCCTGTGGCCACGTCACTCCTGTCTTCGAGGCCACGTTCTTCAAACCTCGCCTCTCTGTCTTCACACACCTTCTATACACAGAGCTGGTGTGTGTAGTCGGGAACGTCTGTGAACTCGTCGGTGCCGAAGGAAGGCTTTTAAAGATCTGTGTTACTCGTTCCCTCTGGAAAGAACACTGCAGATGCCTGGAGACGGCTCCGCTTTCGTTCACAGAAAGTCCGTCCACCGGAAGTGCGCCGAGAGCCCCTCCACCTCGGCCCCTTCCGCCGTCCCCAGTCTCCAGCGCTACAGCAACCGAGACGCGGGCCGAGTACACGCCTTCTAAGACTGTTATGAAGACAGAATTACAAGCTGGTCAGTGCAGGCTGGAGCGCGGAAAGAAAAAAGCGACGTCAGCATGTCGGTTCGGTAGTAAATGGGTCATGCCGGGAAGCGGCCACTTGGCACGTGGCTGTGCAGCCACCGGCTGTTGGTGAAACCCGCCCGCTCACCCGGGACACAGCGCGGACCGAGGGGCAGAGGCTGCCTTCGAGCCCGCCCAGAACGGGACCGCGCTTGCCCCCTCCGCCTCCCACGAGCCTTGGAGACAGGGACATGACCCTCGCCAGGAGCTGGGGCTGAGCCCATCCACCCACGGGCCGGGCCTTGGGAGGAAGAGAAGGCGAGGGTGAGTGGGAGGGCCCCCCTTTGGACCCTGCCTCAGAGGAGCCCAAACGGGGGCCGGGAGCCGAAGCTCTCCGCCGGCCAGCGCCACACCGGAAGTGAGCCGTGCGCTGGGTGCCAGGCCGGCCACAGGAGAGGCCGTTTCCGGGGCGGGGCTTGACGCGTCGAGTCACGAGAGGGCCATCGTGTGGGGTTTTAGAAGACTAAACACACACGCCCGGGTTAGACTTTCACGAGAGGGGCTCCTGGTGTCTCAGTTGGTTAAGGGTTCACTTCAGCTCCCGCCGTGATCTCACAGTTCGTGGGTTTGAGCCCCGCGTCCCGCTCTGTGCTGATGGCTCGGAGCCTGGAGCCCGATTCGGATTCTGTGTCTCCCTGTGTCTCTGCCCCTCCCCCACTAGTGCGCGCGCGTGCTCTCTCTCTCTTTCTCTCTCAAAAATAAAGATTTAAAAATTCTTCTTAAAAAAAGGACATTTGGGGTGCCTGGGTGGCTCAGTTGGTTAAGCGTCGGACTTTGGCTCAGGTCATGATCTCACGGTTCATGAGTTCGAGCCCCACGTCGCGCTCTGTGCTGACGGCTCGGAGCCTGGAGCCCGCTTCGGATTCCGTGTCTCCCTCTCTCTCTCTGCCCCTCCCCTGCTCACGCTCTGTCTCTCTCTCAAAAATGAAATAAACATTAAGTAAATAAACTTTCATGTGAAATGGGTAGCACGGCCTGTCAGCCATTACTATTAGTATGGTTTTGCTATTCTTCCTAATATTCTATCTTTGCCATATGATAACGCTTGCTATCGCAATGCCTGGTGCCTATAGATAGTTGATAAATATGGCTTTTCGCTCCTCCACCGGCTGACTTTGGGTACAGGCGCCCGCCTGCTGCTGAGGGAGACCTCACGGTCTCCTGGGGCTCCTGGGGCATCCCTTTTGCTCTGCTGGGATTTCAAAAGCCAGTCTAGTGACTAACATCAGAACGGGCGTTCCGGTGAACGCGGCTGAGGGGCACTGGTCGGCAGGGCCGGCGGGTCACCGGTCTGTCTGCAGAAAGCTGGTGGGGTTGATGTGGGAAGGCCCGGAGGGTGTTGAAAGTTACGTTGGTGTGGTGCAATAAAAAACCCAGTGATAAAGGACCGAAAGGGAAACAGCAACCAAAAAGGGCAATAAACGTGGGCTTAATGGGCTTATTATGTGTTTCCTAGGAGTTAAGGTAAGAAAGGGAGTTTATTTATGTGCATATCCTGTTCTGAAAAGATGCCCTAATAGTTAAAAATAGCTTAGTAATTTGTTACCTTTTTTGATAGCATGTTGCAAGTCAAGTAGCATGCAGTCACACGAGTCCGCGCCTCTTGCCGCGGGACTATGCGAGCAAATACGGAAGGAGTTTGCAGACACCTGCCTTACAGAAGGGAGAGAGGATTCGATGTAGCCCCTGTGCACAGCCCCGTCTGGCTGTAGGACATCAGGGACTAGGAGGACTTGTAAATATGCACCCTGCAGCAGCCAGGTTATACACAACAAGCCAAATTAATCGTTACAAAGGCAGACCACCATTCATAATTAAAAAGCAAAGATAGCAGAGATTGGAAACTAAAGGCCACTCTGCAGCCCAGGTGACAACGGATCCTCCCCGGGGGCTTGGGGGGGGTGGGGGTCCAGGCCCCTGAAGGCAGGTGCGGCCAGTGCTCTGCAGCCATGACGCGGAAGGCCGACTTGGAGAACACCGAGTGAGGAGTGAGGGGCTCTGTACCTCGTCTCAGCGGGTAGGTCTCCGCCGGCGGCTGGTCGTAGCTGGAAGCCCTGGGTGATGTAGTCAGGACGACTTGCGTCTGGGGTCATTTCTCAACCTGACACCTGGCCCCGGGGAGGGGGGGGGGGGCCCTGTGTGCTCACGGTGCCACTGTGCACAGAGGAAACACGGGGAGGGGAGGCACTGGTGAATTAACGGTAGACCAGTGGGGGGTGGGGGAGCATTTGGACTGTTTGCTCTTTGGTATTTTCTGCAACGTTCTGCAAGTGACATGTTACTTTTGGTTAGTTTTTAGAAAGTGTTTCATCCAATGTGTGGAGTCCCCACGATAGCACAGCGCACAGATGGCGGGCAGCATCACTGCCCTGTGGGAGCCAAGCACCCAGGGCCGTGAGATGCTTGCGAGTAAGAGAGCTGCTGGGACGGTGACGAGCAGTTGGCACTGTTTCCGGGAGAGAGCTGACGCTCTGTCGGGGAGTGAAGCCTTCTGCTTCAGCACCGCCTCCCATGTGAGGTTAAAGGGACGGAAGAGGCACCTTCCCTGTAGCTGTGACTGAGGCTTTTCCGGAACATTCCGGTAGAAGGGTCAAAGGCCATGGGATTGTTTAGCCCGAAGGCAGGAAATCAGAGGTAAGACCTAAGGCATTTTACTTAAATGGAAAATAGAACATAGGGAGACAGGCTGGGGTCAGGTACGGAGAGTTTCTTGTTTTTAACCTTTACCATTGTGAAGTGTAGCACATCCACACAGAAATGTACATAAAGCCCCAGTATGTGACTTCATGAACTGCGGCCCAGCAGCCAGAACGTTCCTTCCCAGTCGGAACACCCTTCTTCCTCCCTAAAGGGACCCCGTCCTGGCTTCTGTGTGGTGCCCGCCGTAGTTTTGTCTGGTTTGGGACGTGATGGAAGCGGACAGCTAGCGTGTCTTTGCTCAGCGTCCTGTTTAGATGCCGACCCGCTGTGCTGCGTGTGGCTCCAGCTCTGCGGTGCTTGATGCCGTGGAACGTTCCGTCGCCAGTATGTGCCGCCACCTATCCGTTGTACTTTTCCTGGACGTTTGGGCTGCTTCCGGGTTGTCTGTTCCCAGTAAGGCCACTCTGTGTGCGTGCGTCCAGGTGCAGAAGTGGGACTGCGCACTTGTAGGGCGTGTATATTCCCGCCGGCCCCGCGTCATGAACTGGTTTCCGGTAGGGAGTGGGAGCTGCTGCCCACGTGGTCGAGTGGCCGGTCTGGGGGTGGGCAGTAACTCTGTGGCCTTCCTGTGCATTTCCCCCCAATGTGAGGACATCGAGCGCGGTTTCGTAGGTTTGTTGATCTTTCCAGCTTCATCGAGTTCCTGTGCTACATTCTACCCATCGATTATTCTTTCCACGCAGTGGTTTATGGGTCAGTCACTAAGTGTGGAATGTCAGGAGGCACGGCACTGTGATCCTTGTCGGGAGTGCTGGTCCTCCCCAGCAGACTGTTGGCTAAGGGCACCTGCCCTTCCCCAAGGACACCTGCCCTTCCCTGGCACGTGGGAGGCGCGTGGGAAGCTGTGTTCAAGGACCCAGGCATTTTCAGAGCACAGAGAATGTGCTCTGTAGGGAGAAGTGCAAAATGAGGGGAGAATGTGCAAAATGAGGGAGAAAGTGCTCTGTAGGGAGAAGCGCAAAATGAGGGGCTGCAGAGGCACCCACTCCCCAACCCAGAGCTGGGTGAGGCTTCCTGGGGAGAGGATATTTGAGGCAGCCCCTGAGAGCCTTTGGTCAGAAGCAGCGCCACAGGTACATTCTAAGCCTAGGAGGACACGCACAGACACACAGGAGGGGGGAGCCCAGCCCACTGCCCATGGGGAGCTGGAGGTTGGGTGCTCCAGGGAGACCGGAGGGAAAGGGCACCAGCCGAGCATCGTGACCTTACAGGCCGTGGGGACGAAACGGCGATGAAACATAGGAAATCAGTTTCTCACTGGGGAGGAATGTGGACTGCTGACCATAGGATTGACCTCTTGGACAAGCCTACGTGAGATCAGTTGAATTTCCCCCAGCAGACAACAGAAGTTATCTTTGGGGGAGTCACAACTGCAGTGAGCCAGAGTGGGGGTGCAGAGTGAGGCCTGGGCTTATCAGCAGCCTGCCTCAGGCCTTGGTTTACACGTAATTTGGGAGTCAAGCCTGCCTACCTGGCAGAGCTGTGAATGCGTGCTGGGATGGCGTCACCATTAGACCCTAAATGGTGCCCCCGCGGTGGTGGGTTTAAGTCGCTCACAACCTGCTGGGAGGGTAAGTGGTGGGGGGTGGGGACGGCGGCTGAGGCAGAGGCCTAGCCTCGGGCTGTTTCCACAGAACTGGGCTGGGGGGGGGGGGGGCGGGAGTTGTGTCCCGGGGGTCCCGGGCGGGGCAGGGCATGTGCTGCGTAGCCGCCTTCCTGAAGGAGTGACTCCAGTGGTCCTGCAAGCCGAGGGTTAGATCAGTTAGTCGGCGTCTGTTGGCTCCGCTCAAACCCCTCCTCCCGCTAAACTTCCCAAAGAGGCGGTCCTTCAGAGGAAACGAAAGTGAAATTGAGCCGGGCCACTTCGCCGCAGCCCGCCGGCCGCGCGCCCAGGCTGCCTACTGCGCTGTCCCTGGGGGCGAGTGCGTCTGCCCGGAGAGGGGGGGGGGCGGCCCACCTGGAGAGGGGAGCGCCCGGAGGGGGAGGGTCGCCAGCGCCGCTCCAGGTCATGCGTCGGGGACGCCATGGACCCCAGGCAGGTGAGCCGGTTGCGCCCGGACGGGCCTCGGGCCCGTTTGCGTGTGTGCGTGTGGGTGGGCGTGTGCGCGCGGGTGTGAGCGCGGGTGGGCGTGCGCGCGCCGCATTCTGGGCGTCTGCGGCGTGCCCCTCGATGGTGCAGAGCCGAGCAGCGGGCAAGGGCGCCCGGCCTGAGCCCCGGTCCGGGCGGCCCCCTGCCTTTCTGAAGCCCCCCGGCGCTGGCGCCTCTTGGGCAGTGTGCCTCACTGATAGGCGTACCCTCTCTGCACGCTCTCCACTTCCCTGAGGCTCCTGGGGAATGAAAACCAGCCCTTACCACCTGTGGGAGAAAGTTTGTACACAGCAGCTTTATTCATCGTTGCTCCAAACTGGAAAACCCAAACGTCCCTCAACAGGTGGTTGGACCAGCGCCCTGGGGGATCGGGACAGTGCTGTACCGCTAGGCAACAGCAAGAGGACGGAGCCTGGTACAACCCTGGTACAACGGGCGGACCTCAGGCTCACTTTGCTAAGCGGAAGCGAGCCTCAAAGGACTGCACGCCACGAGTCCATTTACATGACACTTTGGGACGCCCTGCGCTGGGGGGACAGGAAACAGATGGGCCGAGGAGCGGTTGTGGGGGCGGGGTGTGGGGACAGGCGGCGCTCGGTCGTGGTTGTGGCCACAGTATAGGGCCGCGCGTGCTGGGACTCTGTGCGATCAAAACGCATAGGATATACGCCAGAGGATGCGCTTTGTGTAAATTATGCCTCCGTTTTTCAAAGACGCGTGCTTTTGGTTCCCCTCTGCCAAAGGACTAGGGATTCCCGGTCTGAAAGGAAAGCATTCCTTGGCCCAGAGTGGTCTATTACCCGGTGGAGCCCGTGTGGTAAAGGTGGGGGCTCAGCTCTTGAGCCGAGATTCCTGCAGCTACACGAAAGCGAATTTACAGGCCAGTGAGCGCAGACCAGCTGGGAGATGTTAAGACATTGGAAGGGTCCCCTTCAGCTGGCTGCCACCATCCTGCTCTCGTTCCCATTCAGTGGCTCCAAAGGGCTGTCCCCAAGCCATGCTTTGACTGGGCTTGGCTTTTAGGAGACTTAAGGGGGTGTAAAGACAAAATAACCTCCCTGTAGATTTCCTCAAAATAGGTGCTATGAACAAACACAGTGTACTTTCCCTTTCTTCCGTGTTCACTCTGTGCACACGTATATATGGGCATGCGTATATCCTTGGGGAGTTTTCTGTTTGTTTCCAAAATGAGATTATAGAACATAATGTTCTTCAAGTTGCCTTTTTGTTATTTAACTTAACTTTGTGTCATTCCTAAATTTTTCCAGGTGAATACAGGTAGATTACAACACACTGTTTAAAAAAAAAACCCACAAAGCAGTGCTGTCCCATGGCCTCACTAGCTCACTAGCTCAGCCCCTCATCTGTAGGGGGACATTCAGATATTTTGCAAGTGTTGCCAAGTAGTAGCAGTTTAAATCTAGAAAGCATCTAGCTAGAAACTGACTTCAGCCGCTCTGCAAAAAAAAAATTCTTTTACCCGCGTCACTGCGACAGCTAACAGGAAAATCCCTAAAGTCCCCGTAACAGCCCTGCAAGGGCACAGCTCCCTCTGTGCCCTCATTCGCTTGGGCGCAGCACTATGGTGGGGGGGGGGGGGTTGGGGTGCAGCAGGAGGAACAGAGATGGGCTCGCGCTCCTGGGTCGTCTTGTTCGGCAGACGCTTCAACAAGTGTTGGCTCAGGATGGGCTTTGTGGCTGGAGCTGTCTTAGCGCTAGGAGTGCAGAGATAACGGACGAGGGAGGTCCTCCTCCCTCCGGAGCTCCCTGTGAAGTGGACTGTGCCCCTCCCCCATCGGTACTACCTGCGGAATATTGGGAGCGGAGGCTTGAGTAATTTCTAGAGCACCTACCAGTCTGTGCCGTTAACAAGAAAAGCGGTAGTATGCTAAAAGGTAAAGCTGAGAGGGAGGGGTTCAAGCAGAGGAAACTCCAGAGGGCTGGGAGTCCGAGGTCTCCAGAGAAGGTGGCATTAAGGAGCTGTCCAGGGACTGGGTCAGAGTTGTGATGGGGGCGGCAGAGAGCGCAGGGACAGGGGATCGAGTGCAGGCTTTGTGGCAGCCCGGGTGAGAGGTAATAGGCTGGTGCTGGAAAAAGCCACCTTTGTGAGAAGCGGGGTGGGGGCGGGGGGGTAGCCCTCTGCAACCAGCCAGCAGATGGGGACGAGGGAGGGAGGCAGGCGGCCGGGCTGGCTCGGGTTTCTACCTTTAATAACCACAGGGAGAACGCGGCTGTCCACGGTCCACAGGGGCAAGAATGGCAGAGGGGCTGGGGGGGCGGGGGGAGGAGGTTAGTTTGGTCCAGAGTGTGTGGCGTCGGAGGTTGTGCCGGAACGTGAGCGGGCGGGTCGTCTGAGCTTCAGCACGAGGCGGTGGCTGCGGAGACTAGATTTGAACCCTGTTTCTGAAGAGGGGGGGTGGCGTGGAGGAGATCAAGGGGAAGGCAGAGCGGCCCTTGGACAAAATCTTGGGACTGGTTATACGTAAGGGTGGGAGAAAGGGACGCGGACAGACAGGTGGCAGGAGCCCTTTGGTGCCGTCCTCCCCGGGAGGCGGCAGGAGGACCGATGGTGAAGAGCTGCCAGTGCACGGCCACCAAAGCCAACCGCAGGGGACACCTAACCCAAGTTCAGGAGCAGGGGTTCGGCGTGTCCGTGGAAACCTTGGAGCAGGAGGAGGGGCAGGGGCCTCGGGCAGAAGAGGGACCAGCCCCGAGGCCCCGAGTGGAGGGCAGGAAGCCTCAGGAGCCGTGGACCCACGGGAGCCCCACGGGAGCACGGTGGGAGGTGTACAGACCGGGGGTGGGGTCGCCCTCGGACAGGGGCAGGAATCTGCAAACTGCAGCCCTCAGACCGCGTGGTTTTGTTCTCCGTGTTGCGTGTGGTTGCCTTGGCCGCTCGGTCGAAGACCCGTCTGGTCGCGCTCGGAAGGCTTCCTGACCCTGGGGCGAGGTGCAGGTCTGAGGTGTGGCAGCCTCGGCCAGAGGAACGGGGGAGCGAGTGGGGAGTGGACGGGCCCCTCGTGTGGCAGCTGTTGAGGAGCCCACGTGAGGGTGCCGGAGCGTGACCAGCCAAGTGCCAGAGTCCCCTCGTTGTGACCAGAGACGCGGGGGGCAGAGGGTGAGGGTCACCGAAGGCACAGCTGCCAGCAGGTCCCCGGAGCCTCCGGGAAGTTCAGACAAGGGGACGAGCGCGAGGAGCATTGTGGGGATATGTTGACCCCGGGTCCCTGAGCACCTCTGGCCACCGCTGTCCTCCAGGGAGCCGGGGCGGGGCAGGGGGTGAGCCTGGTCCGTGCCGGGGCGGGACGGGCTCGCGGGCGCCCGTGTTCTGGTAAAGGTGTGGCAGCCTGAGGGAGCCCGGGGCCGCCTGCCGGGGAACAGGATTCTGCCCGCTGTACACGTCCAGCCTCGGAGGCTTTGGGTCAAAGCGCCCGGCGTCTCTTCCATACCTGGGCACCATGCTGAAGCGTGAGGACAGCGTGGCCTTTTTTTCCCAAGGAAACCGTCCAGCCCCCCAAAACCAGATCCTGGGCGCCCGCGAGGGCCTCCGGCTCATCAGTCCCCGTGCGCGTTCCCCTCTCTTCCCCCGTCCGAACGGGACCCCGCGGAGAGACGCCGGGGCCCTGCCGAGGCTGCTTCCTGGTCCCTTGACTCCCTGGGCGTTTTGAGGTTATCGTTCTGCTTTTGTTTTTAAGACAAAGTGACATTTGTTTGTGTGTTTATCTTCATCTTAGAAGGGTAATGATTTGAGAAGGTGGAAGGATTCCCTCTCCACTCCCTATAATCCTGCCAAAGGGGAAGGAGGGCGCTAGGTTGCTGGAGAGGCTCGGCTGCGGCACGAGAGCCCCCGCGTGCTCCCTCATGCTTCCCTCTGGCGGTCCCCAGGCAGTACTGGGGGGGGGGGGCCACCCTTGCCGGGTCACATGCCCACTCGTCCCTCACCCCGCCCCTCCAGAGTCAGGTGCAGCGCCCCGGGCAGTACCGACCTGGGGGGCGGGCTCACCACTGCCTAATGCGCTTTCTTCTCCGTCTTCTTCTGCAGGGGTTCTCCCTCCACAGGCACCACTCCCACCCAGTTCAAGGCTGTGAGCCCAGCAAGCTTAGACACCAGCAGCCACGGCCAAGGTCTTACCCGAATAGTTTCCAGCTCCAGCAAATAGAGTTTCTCAGGGGGCGGCTCCCTGCCGTGCCCCTCACTGGAAAGCAGACCCCTTCGCTGCCACCGTTCGCCCCTGCACTCTGGCCGCGGATTCCAGGACCACCTGCCAGAAGCAGGGGACTGGAGACCTGGGGTACCCCCAGGGGTGTGCCTCCCAGAAGTCAGGTGCTCCAGAGAGGGTCCTGGTGTCCTGCCCCACGTGGCAGGGCTTTGCCGAGGAGAGGCGTCGACAGGCTTTCCTCACGTTTCCAGGACCTAGGTATCAGCCAGGACCAGGAACGGACGGTCTTAGAGCTTTTGCGGGAGCTGGGGGAAGGGAAGGCGGCCACGGCACATGATCTGGCTGGGAAGCTCGGAGTCCCAAAGAAGGAAGTCAATCGAGTTTTGTATTCCCTGGCAAAGAAGGGTAAGCTACATCAGGAGGCGGGAACGCCCCCCTTGTGGAGAATCGCCCCCGCGGTTCAGGCCTGGAACCCGCGTAGCCAAGTAGCCGACGCAGACCGCGCTCGCCAGGACGCTGGGAACTCGGACCCGGGTTTGGACCCTGAAGACCGAAGCTCCGAGTCTGAGTCGGAAGCCGCTCCTGAGCCTTCGGACATGGCTGAGATCAAAGAGAAGATCTGCAGCTACCTGTTCAACGTGTGCAACGCCTCTGCCCTGAACCTGGCCAAGAACATTGGCCTCAGCAAGGCCCGAGACGTCAGTGCCGTGCTGATCGACTTGGAACGGCAGGGGGACGTGTGCCGGCAGGGGACGACCCCCCCGGTGTGGTACCTGACTGACAGGAAGCGCGAGCGGATGCAGATAAAGAGAGACCCGGACAGCGCGCCCGAGGCCGGTCCGGCCGCCGTCCCCGAGGCCAAGGGAGACGTGGCGCTCCCGCCCCGCGACGCGGCCGTGCCCCATGCCGCGGACGACGCGGCGGCCGTAGAAGACGCGGAGAATGGCCGGGAACCTGCCGCAAAGCCGGAGGGCAGGCGGGAGGCCGCGCCGGAGCCGGCGAAGCCGAAGCCGCCCGCTCAGGACAACGGCCCCTCGAAGAGCGGGTACGTGGACTTTGAAAACGGCCAGTGGGCCACGGACGACATCCCAGATGACTTGAACAGCATCCACGCAGCCCCAGGTGAGTTTCGAGCCATCATGGAGATGCCCTCCTTCTACAGTCACGGCTGGCCGCGGTGCTCGCCCTACAAGAAGCTGGCGGAGTGCCAGCTGAAGAACCCCGTCAGCGGGCTGCTGGAGTACGCCCAGTTCGCCGCTCAGCCCTGCGAGTTCCACCTGCTGGAGCAGAGCGGGCCGCCCCACGAGCCCCGGTAAGAGCCCGCCCGGGGCCGCGCCGCCTGCCTCGCCTGGCCCCGCTCCCCCCTCGGTGTCTCTGCCTTCTGGCTAAACCGCCCGCGTCGGCCCCTCCTGCAGGTGTAGAGCAGGGAGCCAGCCAGAGTCCCGGCCGAGCAAGGGGCGGGCTGGGCCTTTGGCCGGGACGCGGCTTCTTGGGACAGGGCTGGCTTCCGTGCCTCGGCGTGGTGCCCGCGTCCCCGCGGGCCGCAGGTGACGGAGACGACTCCCCGCCCCTTCCGTGTGCCTTCCCCCCGCTTTCCAGAGAGGCACGGGACGGGTGAGCCGGGCCAGGCTGCACGTGCAGGCAGCAGCTTCAGGTCCCGGCCCCCGCCCTGCCCTGCTCCGGCCGGGAGAGGGCGGCTTCCGAGTTCACGGCTACCTGCCCGTCGAAGGTGGCGGTTCTGATCTCGCCCGCCGCCTCTGCGCACGTGGGTGGGCGAGCCCTGGTTGTGGCTCCTGAGCTGTGAACTCAGAAACTTCCTTGAGTGAGGAAGGAAGGGCCCGGTCCCGGCCGGGCCCGGCCCCAAAGGTCCCTGCAGGCCCCTGGACAGACCGAGGGAGGCGGGTGGGCCCGGAGGGGCTGCCGAAGGGCCCGGTGGAGAGCTGGGGTGGGAGAGGGTTCCACTAACCTCTGCGTTCGCCACGGGCTGCCTTCCCAGCCGCGGCTGACTCTGTCCCTTGCAGGGTGGCTGTTGGCGGGCGGGCTGGGGGGTGGGTGGGGGGGCATGTCCTAAAGCTGCGAGGCCAGGACCCGTTTCTCTCTGGGCCGGAGGCTGGTGGCTGGCAGGCTCTCCCCTCCCCCCACACCGGGGGGCAGCGGGTTCTGTGGCCAGCCTGCCTGTAATTCCAGCTGTAAGACAGCATCAGGTACATCAGAAGACCTGGGGAACCAGAAACTTGACCTACTTTCCTAAATGAAATCCCAGGTTGAGCAAAGAGCGGAACAGATTTGAAAACTTGAATGCAGGAGGTCCAAGCGAAGTCCTGAGGCCTAGAACAAAGGCTTTTTGGTTTTCTGCATAACAAGGGGGAGTCCTTTCTTCTCCAGCTTCACACACAGAGCTGTAGAAGGACTCAAAAGCCGAGAGCTCTGTGTCTCTGAGGGAGGCTGGGGACAGAGGCAGGCCCCAGAAGCGGCAGGTATCTGACCCCGTGGGTGTCAGGGCGCGTGAGGCTGGGCAGCGAGGAGCCCCCCAGAGGCGGCCGGCCGACCACAGACGTGGCGGTGGTGGTGGCTGTGGCTCGTCATCGTTTGCACAGGCTCTATCTTAACTTAGTGTCAGCAGGCCGCAGGCGTCCCCCAAGTGCTCACTCTAACGAGCTCTGGGGACGCAGGCCCTGGCCGCTTTGTTTCCGGAAGGCAAGGCCCTTCCCCCTTGGTGGGGCAGAGGCCTCAGGGTCCTGGGCCCTGTGGAGAGGGCGGCAGGGACGGCCGGGCCAGCACTCACACATCTCACTTTCCATCAAGATTTAAATTCCAAGTCATCATTGGTGGCCGAGAGTTTCCCCCAGCAGAAGCTGGCAGCAAGAAGGTGGCCAAGCAGGACGCAGCCCTCAAAGCCATGACCATCCTGCTCGAGGAGGCTAAAGCCCGGGACAGCGGACGGGCAGAAGAGCCCTACGACTGCTCCGTAGAGAAGGGGTTGGAGAAGGTAGGCCTCCTGTCCCCACATCACGAGCATACCCACATCTTAACCCGCCTCTGCACGCCGCCTCAATGCAAATAATGGGTCCGTGCCCCCTCCTGCCCCCACCACACCTCCCGCGCCTCCTCCCCTCAGGCCCAGCGCCCCTGCCTGCCCACCTCCCCGGCCTACCTGGAGTTACAGACCTCCAGACCGGAAAGGGACCTTAAAGATGACCGAGGCCGGGGCGCCTGGGTGGCTCAGTCGGTTGAGCGGCCGACTTCGGCTCAGGTCACGATCTCGCGGTCCGTGAGTTCGAGCCCCGTGTCGGGCTCTGTGCTGACAGCTCAGAGCCCGGAGCCTGTTTCGGATTCTGTGTCTCCCTCTCTCTGACCCTCCCCCATTCATGCTCTGTCTCTCTCTGTCTCAAAAATAAATAAACGTTAAAAAAAATTAAAAAAAAAAAAAAGATGACCGAGGCCAAGCCCCGTTCTTGGCAGATAAGAAATGAGACCCAGAACGTTTAATCTTTATTTATTTTTGAGAGAGAGACCGAGTGTGAGCAGGGGAGGAGCTGAGGGGAGGGAGACACAGAATTCGAAGCAGGTTCCAGGCCCTGAGCTGTCAGCACAGAGCCCGACGCGGGGCCCGAACTCACGAACCGTGAGATCATGGCCTGAGCCGAAGTCAGACGGTTACCCTACCGAGCCACCCAGGCGCCCCTGAGACCCGGAACGTTTAAAGAACTCACCCTTCCCTGTGGCGCAGGCCCAGAACCCCCGAACCCCCTTCCTTTGGAGGTCAGCCCCCCACCCTGTGGCCGACCCGTTCCCTGCACCACGATGGACAAGCCAGTGGTTTCTCCGGTGTTTTCTTGTCTCGTTCTCTCCAGGCCACGGAGTCCCAGCCCAGCGCCACGTCGGCAACGCCCTTCTTCTCCGGGAAGAACCCCGTCACGACCTTGCTAGAGTGCGTGCACAAGCTGGGGAGCTCCTGTGAATTCCGCCTCCTGTCCAGAGAAGGCCCTGCCCACGACCCCAAGTACATCGCTGTGTCCTGTGTCTCTGCCGAGGCTTCCTCCAAAGGGAGCCCCCTGCTGGCCTCCTGAGGGACGGCAGACTGTCTCACTGAGCGGGCGCACCTGTTCTTGCTGTGCAAGACAGGGGCCTCGAGGGCAGGGTTGCAGCTGTGGAGCAGACAGTCTGGGATGGGGGACTCGGGGCGAAGCGGGGACCGGGCGGTAGGGAGACCCTCGGCTCGGAGGGTACTGGCGGTGCGTCTCCGAGAGGTGCCACCGCGTGCCTGCGGCCCCGCACGACACGCTCGAGAGGGGGGTCCCTGGAGGAGGTGCACCTGGCTTGAGGCCCACGCGTGGCGCGGGGCTCAGCCAGGCTGAGGGGCGGGGGGCGGGGCCGCGGGGGCCGAGGCACAGAGGCGACGCGTGTGAGGGCTCGCCGGCCCCGAGAGGTCGCCCCGGCGGGGGCCGGGCCGCGTCCCGTCAGCGCCGTTTCCACCCCTCCCGCCAGGTTCCAGTACTGCGTCGCTATGGGAGCCCACACCTTCCCCACCGCGAGTGCCCCCAGCAAGAAGGCGGCGAAGCAGATGGCCGCAGAGGAGGCCATGAAGGCCCTGCACGGGGAGGCCACCAGCTCGGCGCCTTCCGACACACAGGTGGGCCGCCGTCGCCGCCCGGGGGCGCGGGGTCGCCCCTCAGCTTTCCACAGGCGCTTACGGCTCCTCTTTGCGTGGCCGCTTCTCCTTCAGCCCGGAGGCGCCAGCGTGGAATCGTTTGAGAACCTGGAGTCCGGGATGCCCAGCAAGGTCAGGAGGGTGGGCGAGCTCGTCAGATACCTGAACACCAACCCCGTGGGCGGCCTGCTAGAGTACGCCCGCTCCCACGGCTTCGCGGCCGAGTTCAAGCTGGTCGACCAGTCCGGCCCCCCGCACGAGCCCAAGTGAGTGTGCCGGCCCCGCCGTGGCCTCGGGGAGGAGGGCCGTGCAGGCTGCAGTGGCCGGGGGGGTGTTGGGGGGGTGGGGGGGGGGGTCCCGTCCTGTCTGCGTGGCCACCTGCAAGACGCTCGGGGGCCGCCCAGAGGGTTCGCGTGAGCAGGCTCCTCTTGCATTTAACTGATTCCAAGTTTTAATTTTTTTTTAACGTCTATTTATTTTTAAGAGAGAGAGAGTGTGAGCCAGGGAGGGTCAGAGAGAGAGGGGGACACGGGGATATGAAACCGGCTCCAGGCTCCGAGCTGTCAGCACAGAACCCAGTGCAGGGCTCGAACCCAAAAACCACGGGATCATGACCTGAACCGAAGTTGGACCCTTAACCGACCGAGCCAGCCAGGCGCCCCTGGTTTCAAGTTTTAAAGGAACGTGCAGAAAATCATTCCGGCCGGTTGAAGGAGTATGCGGGGGAAAGGCTCCTTTCTCTGCTGGTTTCTTTCTGACTCGTTACCAGTTTCCACACTACTTCTAGAAACTTCCATGCTTGTACTAGCGCATTTTCTTTCCATTTTGGTTTTTTTTTGGTAAGTTTATTTACTTATTTTGAGAGAAGGTGAGGAGAGAGAGAGCAAGAGAGAAGCCTGTCAGGGGAGGTGCAGAGAGAGGGGAAGAATCCCAAGCAGGCTCCAGGCTCAATGCAGAACCCTACACGGGGCTCGATCTCAGAACCGTGAGATCACGACCGGAGCCGATAGCAAGAGTTGGACGCTTAACCAACTGAGCCCCCAGGTGCCCCTCATTCTGCTTTTTAAACAAAAATGGGCATAAGTTATATCTTCTGTTCTACACTGGCTCCTTAACTTACCAGCGTGTCTTAGAGGTCATATATAGTTCAGGTACACACATCTATCAGACTCTTTTCACAGCTACATATTTCTGTATTTTTTCTACGTCTTTTAAAAATTTATGGGGTGCCTGGGTGGCTCAGTCGGTTAAGCATCCGACTTCGGCTCAGGTCACGATCTCGCGGTCCGTGAGTTCAAGCCCCGCGTCGGGCTCTGGGCTGATGGCTCAGAGCCTGGAGCCTGCTTCCGATTCTGTGTCTCCCTCTCTCTCTGCCCCTCCCCCACTCATGCTCTCTCTCTGTCCCAAAAATAAATAAATGTTAAAAAAAATTAAAAAAAAAAAATGTATTTGTCGGGAGAGGGGCAGAGAGAGAGGGACAGAGAATCCTTGGAGCCCCATGCAGGGTTCAGTTCCACAAACCATGAGATCATGACCTGAGCCACAACCAGAAATCAGGTGCTTAACCGGCTGAGCCACGCAGGAGCCCCTAAATCTTTTTTTTTTTTATTTTTTTTTTATTTTTAACATTTATTTTTGAGAGACAGAGACGGGGCATGAGCAGGGGAGGGGCAGAGAGAGAGAGGGAGACACAGAATCTGGAAGCAGTCTCCAGGCTCCAAGCTGTCAGCACAGAGCCCAGCGCGGGGCTCAAACTCATGAATCGTGAGATCGTGACCTAGGCTGAAGTCGGATGTTTAACTGACTGAGCCACCCAGGCGCCCCAATCTTTTTTTTTTTAACATCATCTCTGAACCCAGTGTGGGGCTCGAACTCACGACCCTGAGATCAAGAGCCACGTGCTCCCATCGACTGGCGCCACCCACAGCTACATGTTTCCTTGAATAGATGCTTATGGTTTCACAGTTGTTTTATCGGGCAAGAGATATAAAAGGTCTTTTCCGAAAATGGACACCGCCCCACCTGGGCGACACCTGGTAGGGGACACCTAGCACCTGGCTTAAGAAAGAGAAGGTTGCTGTCGATGTTGAAGCCCTCACTTTGCGTCACTGATCTCACCAACTTCAGTGACGACTGGGTCGGACTCGCTCTTGCTCCTAGAGGCAGTCTTGGTGCTGTGTGTCTGTGCCGTCCGTTTTCAGGAGGGGGTTTCTAGGCTAGAAGTCACACACGGTTTCGAAGGGTTTGGGTTTCCGTGTAGGTGATAGACTACTCAGAATGAGACCCAACAGCCTCGTCCTGACTGCTCCCCTTGGCCCCGCGCCCGCCTCCCCACACACCCACACCCCGGCGTGTCATCACTTTATACCACGCGTCCTTCCAGAGCATCTGCGTGACGACGCGAGCCGAGCTGCCGCGTGTCCCTTGTGTTACGCAGAAGCACAGACGCGCTTTGGCGTCTAGCCTGCTGCTTCCACACGACAGTGTAACCGTGGAGTTTTCCGTCTCCTGTCCCGTTCTGTGTCCAGAGGCGTCCCTGCGGTGCCCAGGGCTCGGGCTCACCCCCCGTCTCGCCAGCCCCCTGGGCACCAGTAGGCAGATTGTCTCCAAACTTTGCCGCTGTAGAGAGCGCTGCAGTGAATAACTTCCGTGCGTTCGAAATTTTGATAAGTATCGCTGTGTTTTCCTCCAAGGAGACGATGCTTATGCCTCTGGCAGCAGTAAGTACAGAACAGTCCTTCCCTCTTCGTCGTGACCAGTACAGAATCACGGGCTTCCCCGGGAGTAAACCGTTCCTTAGAAGTCTTTCCAGAGCCAAGTGGCAGAAGGCAAAAAGCATTTGCCATTCATTTAAGTAAATGCAGATTTTTTTTAGCGTTCCCAGACCCCAAAAAGTCACCTCTCTCAGGCATTTCTGATTCCTTAGGACGCATCTTGCTAACAGATGCACAGAATACATCCAGATAAAGCACGGGCGCTCAGACCCGCTTTGGAGCTACCGAGGCTGGATCTGAGCCGCGGGGGCGGGGGCGTGTGCACGCCGCTCTGCCTTTTTGCATAAAAGCAAAAGTCCTCTTGGGATTTCTTTTGGTTAATGGGAACAGGCACTGGTGTGGGTCTGTCCCAGAGGGGGAGTGGCTTGACACCGACTTTGGAAACATTTGTATCAAAATGCTTCTCTTTGCTGTTGTAAAACGCAACTCCGTGCAGCACAAAGATCAGCCTGTGTTAAGATATTTATTGTTATCGTTACTGTTACCAATAGATGGAAGGAGAAAACCCACAGGTCATCTCCAGAGATTCCAAAGGGGCATTTAGTTAAAATTCAGCGTCCGTTCCATTTAGAAAGCCAAGCTGTTGATAAAGCACAAACTGTCGAGTGCTTCTTAGCGTGACAGAGTAAGTGTGAAGTCAGCAGCCCGCAGCCTTCTTCACGTTGAACCTGGAGCTGCTCCCAGTAAAGTCAGGGGACACGTGGGCGTCGCGTCCTCATTACTCCGTGGTGCTCCGGCATCACAAGCTAATGCCATCCGTTAAGACAGAGAAGGATGAAGAGAGGGAGGTAGGGAGGCGAGGGTTCGCAGGTGATGTGATCGCATCGCTGAAGTATTCGGGACAGAAACGGGAGTTCAGGAGAGCAGGACGGCGGAAAATCACCTGGAAACATCAAGAGCTTCTCTGCAGCAACAGGCAGTTTGAAGTCGTAGTGGAAGAAAGCCTGTCTGCAGCAGGCGCTAAACGCATAAAAGACCTTGGCGCGTTCTGAGCGGGAAACACACGGGCTCTGAGACTCCGATTAGGTAGAAAAGTCCCACGTGATGAGAGCAGCTGTCCCCAGATTACTTACGTTTAACGCGATCCCAGTAGAACGCTGGCAGAATTGATTGATTTTCCACCTGGAAAACGTGATTCCCGTTCCATATGAAAAACCCACGTGGGGGAAGAGCTAGGAGATGGAGAGCGGGAGGAACCCCATGCCCGGCGGCGCATCGGCCTGTGAGGGGGGAAGGCGGGTCGCACGGCAGGTGGACGCAGACGGGCCCTGTGGTGGGCACAGGGCTGCAGGTCGGGGGGACGGCAGTGACTGGGCGGCAGGGCGAAGGCTGCCCACCGCGTCTCACCCCCCGGTGTCCGTGTCCTCGGTCACGTCGGATCGCAGTGTCCGGGACCGAAGTAGGAAACCGGGGCGCCCGGCCGGCTCAGTCACTGGAGCATGCGACTCTTGATCTTGGGGCTGTGAGTTGGGGCCCCACGTTGGGTGTAGAGAGGACTTAAAATCTTAAAACGTCCGTAATACGTATACATGTATAATGTGTATTTACAAAGAACTAGGTAAAATCCCAAAAGCACTGGATGGAAGTGTGGATTTCTGTTCGAGCATCTTGGACTGGCAGAGCCTCTCCAACAAGACACAGCAGACGAAGTCCCAGAGGGAAAAGATGGAGACGGGCTATCAGGACAAGTGGTGTTTCTTAAAAGGATCACCTGAGGGAAAAACACTCAGGGCCAGTTTCTTTACAAATGAGGGATTCTCGGGGCGCCTGGGCGGCTCGGTCGGTTGAGCGTCCGACTCCGGCTCAGGTCGTGATCTCACGCTTTGTGAGTTCGAGCCCCGCGTCAGGCTCTGCGCCGACCGCTTGCTCAGAGCCTGGAACCTGCTTCAGGTTCTGTGTCTCCTCCTCTCTCTGCCCCTCCCCCGCTCACGCTTGGTCTCACTCTGTTTCTCAAAAAGAAATCAATGTAAAAAAAATTAAAAAAAAAAAAATGAGGGATTCTTTTCCAGTCTGATAGGAAAACAAAGACGGTGAACTGTCCCCAGAAAAGCATCAGGAAGTACCGACAGAAGGTGCTCGATTCCCTCTGTAAATACACACGGTTGGCGACCCCGTGGCGTCCGTGGTGCGTCTCAGCGTGCGGTGGTTACGGCGAGGTGGGGCCGCCCCGGGGAGTCCACACCCGCGAGGGACGGGGACAGGCGGTCCGTGCCCGTGTCCTCCGCAGGCCGGTTAAGGAAACTGAGGTGTACCCGCACCACGGAGCACCTCGCAGCCCTGAGCCAGAGTCTGCCCCGTGTGGGTGAGCCGTCCAGGGTGCAGGAGGGAGGGATGTGAGCGCGAGCTTGCGGACGGCCACCTAGGGTCCCTTCTCGCGGGATGAAATACTGGCGGCGGCGTTTGCTTCTGAGGAATGAGGGATTCCTGACTTTCGCTGTATTCTTTTCTTTTTTTAATTTTTTAATGTCTTATTTCCGAGAGAGAGAGACACAGAGACAGAGAGAGACAGAGCTCGCGCAGGGGAGGGGCAGAGAGAGGGGGGCACACAGAATCCGAAGCAGGCTCCGGGCTCTGAGCGGTCACAGCACAGAGCCTGACGTGGGGCTCGAACTCACAAGCCGTGAGATCACGACCTGAGCTGAAGTCGGACGCCCAGGGCGACTGAGCCACCCAGGCGCCCCGACTTTCACGATATGTTAATATTAACTGTTTGAATTTTTGTGGGGTACCCAACTACTCAGTTTTAAAAGGTCCTTAAAGGAGAGGAGCTCATAAAAATGGCATCTTATTTTAAGTTTTCTTTTAGTGATAAGTAACGTTGTTGATCTCTTCATATTTACGTGCTACTTGTGTTTCCTCTTACGTGAACTACTCGTAGCTCTTGCCCTAGTCCATCCTTTCTTACTTGACTAGGTAAGAACAGGGCGGGAGGAACGGGGAGAGGCCGTTGCGCTCCTGGCCTCCACCTGCCCTTTGCGCCCAGCCGCCCCCCCCCCCCCCCCCCCGCCCCCGGCTTCAGCCTTGTTCTTCGTGCCTGCGTTCTGGTCTCTCGTCTTCTCCTGGCACAGAACCCCCCCCAGGAGTTTGAGTGACTCACGCAGAATTTCAGAAATTACTGTGACCCGCACGGAGCGCAGGGCAGACCCCCGGCCACAGCAGCGCCCACGCACGTGGGGAGGGGCGAGGGGCTGGGGCCGCAGTACCCGCCCTGCTGTCGGGGTGACACATTGTGCCCTCTGTTTTCCCCCTCTCTGGCCTCCTTGGAAACCACCGAATGTGCCCGCCAAACACAGACCTTCCCAGAGCTCCGGACCGCCGTGTCCAGTCTCCTGTCGCTTCCCCCTGACCCTCTGGTCCCACCTGCCCAGAGGAGAGCTCTTGGGTGTCGCCCCGTGGCCATTTCCCCCGGTCCTTCCCGTGTCATTCGGTGACCCCACTGCCCGCCCTCTGCTCCACGGCCACAGCCCTAGGGGCGGGCCAGCTTCCCTCCCCTGCACGTCCTTCAAGCAGACCGTCCCTCGGCCCGTGTGTTGTGCATATAGTTCGGCCCAAACCTCCTGCCGCCTCCAGCGCCGAAACCAGTCGGTGGCCTCCTGCTCTCCCAGCTTTGTTCATCCATTCAGGAATGTTGAGGGGCCACATTTGTATTTGTGTGGACGGGCGCCAGATGCGAATCAGGGATCCTTGATAGGGACAGGTGTGAGGTCTCCTATCTCGTGCGTGTCACCAAGAGCTCAGGTTGTGTGATGGGTTGAGGGTCTGCTCGGCGGCCTGACTCAGTAGGGAGAGGCGCCCACGCGGTGGCCTCAGGGTGCTTAAGAGGAGGACGGCGCTTCGGGAGGGAGCGAACTCGGCCCAGGTCGGCGCTGGGAGGGGAGCTCGCTGCGTTTGGTACTAGCCGCGGTCCTGTGACGGGCACCCCCCTACCCGCATCGCACTGCGCAGGACGCTCCTCCGCCCTCCCTGCGCCGCTCACCGCCTCCCGCCCTCAGCCCTGCGTCTCACCAGCCTCCGAGCAGGCCCCCCGGCTGCACGCGTCCCCCCTGCCCGCCGCCCCCCTCACCCCAGACCCGTGCTTACGGAGCGCTTGGACCGTGGCTGGTGGCTTCTGTGTGTAGCTTTCAAGCGACAGGTCCCCGTGTCCCACACATACGGGCCCTGACGGGGCAGGGACAGGCACACCCCGTTGGCGCTCCCACGGACCGGGTGCCACACGCGGAAGGTTTGCGGGAACCTGCGTCGAGCGCGTCTGTCGGCGCCGTTTTTCCAGCTGTTCCGCTCACTTCCTGTCTCTGCGCCACGTTGTGGTGACGGTCACGGTACCTAAACCTTTGCGTCACTACGTTTGGTGGTCTGTGACCCGTGATCGCACGTCGCTGACAGCTCAGGTGATGGTTAGCGTTCTTTCGGAATAAAGTATGTTTTAGTTAAGGTACGTGTGGGGTTTTTAGACCCAGCGCTGGCACGCCAAGAGACTGCGGTCTGGCGCCAACGTATCTCCACGTGCACTGGGAAACCAGAAAATGTATTGTGACTCGCTTTACCGCGATACTCACTTGATGGCTGTGGTCTGCAGCTGTCTGAGGTCCTGCACGCCTATCTGTTTTCGTGCGTAAGAATTCGTACTTTTCAAGCGCGCGGAACAGGCGTGAGATTCTGCGGAGTCTCTCAAAGGCCCGGTTTGGCCCCCGCTGCTTTCTGGCATCTGTCACGCCATGTCCCTGTCCTCCTCCTGCTCCCCCCACCCCTCCGGCCCGCACGCCCCGGGGTGGTGGAGGAAGGAGTCAGGGCGTCCCCTGCACCGGACAGGCCGCTCGGCGTGACTGAGCGTAAGGGGACCGGCTCTGTTTCCTGCCTGAGCAGTTTAGGACGGGGCTGAAGCTAGGATTCTTTTTTTTTTTTTTTTTTAATTTTTTTTTTCAACGTTTTATTTATTTTTGGGACAGAGAGAGACAGAGCATGAACGGGGGAGGGACAGAGAGAGAGGGAGACACAGAATCGGAAACAGGCTCCAGGCTCCGAGCCATCAGCCCAGAGCCTGACGCGGGGCTCGAACTCACGGACCGTGAGATCGTGACCTGGCTGAAGTCGGACGCTTAACCGACTGCGCCACCCAGGCGCCCCATGAAGCTAGGATTCTTGACACCCTGGCGGGAGACGCCCGTCACGCTCTCCCGCCCCTGCCTGGACGGCCGGCCGACCGGCTCACGTGCCCAGGCGCGCCCCTCCCAGGGCCCCCTCGTGAGAGCTGAGCCCCTTGCCTAAGGCACGTCTCCACGTCCGACCACGCCAAGCCGAGGGTCCTCTTGGGCCGACCGGGAAATTAGGAAACGGAATCGGGTGCTTCGAAGTAGAGTGTTAAACCGCGAGGGAGAGCGCCGCTGCCGTTTCTGCCTAAGCTCTGGACAGAAGTACCCCTGCCGTATTTCCTCACACCCCCTCCCCGACCTGCTGAGCTTTGTGGTGCGGGCCCAGAGCCCTCGCGGGCAGCCGCATCCCCTCAGGTTCGATGACCCGATGTTGTCAACCAGTTCTGGGGCCGCTTTCAGTTCGTGACAAGTGAGCCCGGTTTTCCGTGTACACGAAGTCTCCCTTATAAACGCGTCTACGCTGAAGAAGAGTCGGCGTAGACAGAACCGGTGAGTAACAGTCCGGGTGACCTCTGGCTCTGGTGGACGTGACGTCGTGAGTCCC
This sequence comes from Panthera onca, assembly GCF_046562875.1. Taxonomy (NCBI): domain Eukaryota; kingdom Metazoa; phylum Chordata; class Mammalia; order Carnivora; family Felidae; genus Panthera; species Panthera onca. The sequence continues at coordinate 71,147,641 of NC_138355.1, forward strand.
CGGTGCCCCGCGCCTCCCGCGGGCCCCTCGCGGCGACGCGGTCACGGTCGGGCGCGTGTCTCTATCCTGCTTCTCGTCCCGAAGGTTCGTGTACCAGGCCAAAGTCGGGGGTCGCTGGTTCCCGGCCGTGTGCGCCCACAGCAAGAAGCAAGGCAAGCAGGAGGCGGCCGATGCGGCGCTCCGCGTCCTGATTGGGGAGGACGAGAAGGCCGAGCGCATGGGTTTCACAGAGGTAACCCCAGTGACAGGGGCCACTCTCAGAAGAACTATGCTCCTCCTCTCGAGGTCCCCAGAAGCACAGCCAAAGACAGTTAAGACGTCTACTCTTGCTGCCATCTTCTCTCGGGGCCTTACCTTGCTGTCCTGTGACGCACTCCTGGGCTTTACTCCGCGCCTCAGTAGCACGCACAGCGGGGACAGCACGGGCGGGCGGGCGGGGGGGGGGCGCGCCGCGGGCCTGACGCAGCCTTGTGCCCACAGCTCCCCCTGACGGGCAGCACCTTCCACGACCAGATAGCCATGCTCAGCCACCGCTGTTTCAACGCCCTCACCAACAGCTTCCAGCCCTCCCTGCTCGGCCGTAAGATCCTGGCCGCCGTCATCATGAAGAAGGCCTCGGACGACCTGGGGGTCGTGGTCAGCTTGGGGACAGGTCGGCGGGGCCCCCCGGCGGCGGGAGCGGACCGCCGTGCGGCTCTTAGCGGCCGCGGTCCACGCGGACGGGGGGGGGGGGGGGGGGGGGACGAGCGCGGGGAGGCTGGCCGTGCCCTGCGGAGAGGTCACCTTCTCCCCCCGCCCCTGCTTGCAGGGAACCGCTGCGTGAAGGGCGACTCTCTCAGCCTGAAGGGGGAGACGGTCAACGACTGCCACGCGGAGATCATCTCCCGGCGAGGCTTCATCAGGTGAGCCTCCGCCCGTCCCTCCGCGACTCGGGCCCCCGCCCTTTGCACCGGGGTGGCCGTCCTCACGGCGCCGTCCCCGCAGGTTCCTCTACAGCGAGCTGATGAAGTACAGCCCGCAGACCGCAAAGGACAGCATCTTCGAGCCCGCGAAGGGAGGCGAGAAGCTCCAGATCAAGAAGACCGTGTCCTTCCACCTGTACATCAGGTGTGTGGTCCCCGTGTCCACCTGGACGCCAGGCGCGCGCGGTCCCCGCCCGAAGCCCCGCCAGGCTCCACGGTCGGTTCCCGGGGGCGCCCTGGCCCGGAGGTGAGGCCTGCGCTTGAGGGCGCGTGGACGCGGCGTGGCCCACGTGCCCGGCCGCCCCCCGGGGGCTGCAGGGGAAGCCCCTCGCCGCCTCCACGTCCCGCGCTTCCCGAGCCCCTGGGCTCCGGACGGGGCCACGGCACGGGCCCTGACGGCCGCCCCCGCCCCGCAGCACGGCCCCGTGTGGGGACGGCGCCCTCTTCGACAAGTCCTGCAGCGACCGTGCCGTGGAGAGCACCGAGTCCCGCCACTACCCTGTCTTCGAGAACCCCAAACAGGGCAAGCTGCGCACCAAGGTGGAGAACGGTGAGTGGCACCGTCCCCCGCGTCCCCACGGGAAGACTGCCGAGCCCGGGGCCACCGCCGGGACAAGGCACGGCTGCCACGCTCTCGGCATCCGTTGCCAGAGCTCGAGGGCTGCTTTCCCGGGCGGGGGGGCCCGGGGACAGGCGTGGACCGCAGGGGGGGCGGGGCTCCGCTCTGAGTCTGGGGGTCATGTGGGAGCCCGAGGGCCCACCCGGAACTCAGGGGGACAGCCTGGCCAGAAACACAGCTTCCCGGGAGGTGATCTTACCGCCACGGGGAGGGCGGGGAAAACAGGAGGGGACAGGAAACAAAGCGCACGCGCCCTGGGCTGTCCGCTCACGGCTGCCCCCACGCCCTCGGGCCGGGTCACCTCCCTGCCCGGGACCCGGGACCCAGCAGCTGGCCCCTGGCTGTGTCCCCAGAAGGTGGGAGCCGCCCCGGGGTCTGCCCGCTGGTGAACAAAGTGGCTCTGTCCACGTGGTGCCGCGAAAGGGGGCGGTGCCGGCACCTCGCTGGGCCCTGAGGACACACGAAGTGGAAAGGTCACATGCTCCGTGGCTCCGTTTATACGACGCGTCCGGAGTACAAAGGGGGCGACTCTGTGGAGACAGAGGGTGGACCAGCGTCGCCTGGGGCCTGGGGTGGGAGGGGCCGGCCCGCCGGGTTTCTCCCGAGGGCCGTGAAAGTTCTGACTGGGGTGAGGGTCGCACGCCTCTGCGAACGCAGTAAAAACCACAGAACCGTGTGCTTTAGTTGGGTGAGTTCTATCTCAGCAAGGCTGTTACAACGAAAGCAAGGGGCGCCTGGCAGACTCAGTCGGAAGAGCACGTGACTCATAATCTCGGGGTCACGAGTTCGAGCCCCACGTTGGGCGTAAAAACCGCAGCAGCGCCCCGTGGCGGCTTCCCAGTGCACCGCACAGAAAAGCCAAACCTGCGCGCCCGCCGAGGGCTCGGGCCCACTGGCTCTTCGTCGGCAACCTGGACAACCAAACCTCTTGCTGCCTCAGGGCCTTTGCTTGTGCTGTGCTCTGTGTCTGAAACCGTTATTCAGCCGTGGCTTCTCCATGTCTCTTGCTCTGCCTGCAAGTCCGTCCCGGGCGGCCGCGCCACCCTCCCAGCCTCCGGGCCCTGTCGCCGTTCAGAGTTTGTGCGTGCGGAGCATTTGCTTGCTTGCTGTCCGTCTGCCCCTCTCCTGCTGCTGTCTGTCTGCCCCCTCCTGCCCCCTCACCCGTGCACACGTTCCAGGGGCACAGAGGTCTTCTGGGTCGCTCGCCATTGTTCCCAGCACCGAGCACGGTGTTGGTGCGGCCAGAATGAGCCCACCAGTGCCTTGGCCCAAGCGTGAGGCGTAGAAGCCCCGCGGCAGGAGTGGCCTGGCCCAGGGGCCGCCGTGGCTCTGACCCAAGTCCCTCCACAGGGGAAGGCACCATCCCAGTGGAGTCCAGTGACATCGTGCCTACGTGGGACGGCATTCGGCTGGGGGAGCGGCTCCGAACCATGTCCTGTAGTGACAAGATCCTGCGCTGGAACGTGCTGGGCCTGCAGGGGGCGCTGCTGACGCACTTCCTGCAGCCTGTGTACCTCAAGTCTGTCACCCTGGGTGAGGGTCCCGTCGGGCCGCACGCATTTTATCGTGGCTGGGTGCTGACGCGGCATCTGCGCTGTGCCGTGTCCGGTGGCCACCCTGCTGCAGGGGCGGGGGGGGGGGGGGGGGGGGGCGGGCTCAGCGCCGGCGCTCACCGGGCGGGTCTCGCAGTGGCTCACGGAAAGCAGGCTCCAGCCGCAGCGTCGCCTGGAGCCCGGAGTGCCTGCGGGTGCGGGGCGCCACCTCTGTCCTCACGGCCCCACCGGGACCTTCTTCACGCTCCCTGCACAGACGGGCATGGTTTCCTCTTTGCACCCAGGTTACCTGTTCAGCCAAGGGCATCTGACTCGGGCCATCTGCTGCCGTGTGACCAGGGACGGGAGTGCCTTCGAGGACGGACTGCGGCCCCCCTTTATCGTCAACCACCCCAAGGTGTGTGGCCCCATCCGCTTCCCCTTGATGTTTTCTCCCGTCCGCGTGAGCCTGTCCGTGGCACCCCTGTATCCGCTGTGGGCAGGGGATGTCCCGGGGGCTAGTCCCTCTGTCCCCTTGGATGCTGAGGGCTTGCTTTTCTGTCTGCAGCCCGTTTGAGTCGAGCAGGGCTCAGTGAGTCTGGTCTTCAGACAGAACCCTAGATACGGGGAGGGATCCCGGGCCCCGCCCCCCCCCCCCCCCCCCCCCCCGTGTCTTGGGAGTCCCCAGTCCCTGCCACAGGACCTTCTCCTGGAAGTCTCCATCTTTCCCGTCGCTCCCGGGACCCATCCCAGGTTGGCCGCGTCAGCGTGTACGACTCCAAGAGGCAATCCGGGAAGACGAAGGAGACCAGCGTCAACTGGTGCCTGGCTGACGGCTACGACCTGGAGATCCTGGATGGGACCAGAGGCACCGTGGACGGGTGAGGAGCCGCGGGCCGCCCCGTCTGCGTTCCCCAGAGCTCAGCGGCCGCTTGGCGGCTGCCCCCTGTACCTCCCCCGCCGGGCTCCCCTCCCTCTCTGTCCCCGGGCAGTGCTGAGCTCTCTTGTTCCTCCAGGCCGCGGAACGAGCTGTCCCGGGTCTCCAAAAAGAACATTTTCCTCCTGTTTAAGAAGCTGTGCTCCTTCCGGTACCGCAGGGACCTGCTCAGACTCTCCTACGGGGAGGCCAAGAAGGCGGCCCGCGACTATGAGGTGGCCAAGAACTACTTCAAGAAGGGTCTGAGGGACATGGGTTACGGGAACTGGGTCAGCAAGCCCCAGGAGGAGAAGAACTTTTACCTCTGCCCCGTGTAGCGGGCCGGGCGCCGCAGGGTGGGCGCGAGGCGGGCTGTGCTGTCCTGTGGGGGTGGGGGCGGGGGCATGCTGGGGACACCGGGAACTGGGTTCCTGCGTGCCCGGCCTCTGGGGGGGGTGCCCACCCCTGCCCTGCCTGCGGGGGCGGCGGGAGGCGCGCCTTCTCTTCCCGCCACACAAGCACGAGGGTCCTCGCCCACGACCCGCCCAGCCCCACTTGGCTCCCGCTGCCCCTCCCTGTGTTTGCCATCGACCTGTTGCCATCTTGGCCGGGGCCCCGTCAGCTCTGAGTCCTGGCAGCGCTGGGGGCTTCAGCGGCGGACTCTGTCCGCCCCCCCACCCCCTCCCCGCCGGCTCCCCGCGGCCCTTTTGCGATCCCCTCCTTCTGATCACGGAGTTTCTCCTTTTCCTCCCAGAGGGTGAGAGGCGAACTTAAGCGGGCGAGACATCCAGGAGTCCGTCAGTCCCGGGGCCGTGGGGTCAGCGACCTTCGGGCCTTGCACTTTAGCGGGCACAGGGGGCGGGGCGGCCGGGAGGGCTGGCGCAGCCTGGGGGTCCCCCAGCGATAGCAGAGGGCCCTGTGGGGCGACGCCGACCACCCAGGGGGCACAGACCCGCCTCGCCAAACCGCCAGGCCGCAGCTGTCCTCCTGAAGCATTCCTAGGGATTTGTCCTGCCAGCAGGGGACAGCAGGGCCACAGACCCCAACCCACTGGTGGCAGAAGTCCTCCGAAACAGGTCCTCCCCGCTCAGATAATCAGGACTTAGAACAAGGGCACAATGTCACGTTGGGTCAGATCACTGTACCGCCCGCGTGTTTCTCGTGACCGTGACGCCAGTGAAAGTTGACGAAGTCGTGGGTAAACGAAGAGTTTTTAAAAATGTCATAAGTGTTGATTCTTAACTGCTACAGATAACCTGTAATTGCACAGATTTAAAAGTCAGACTTAATTTTCCATTTATCCAAGTGCTTTTGTCTGCGAGGTAGCTTCAGGAGGGCCGGTCACAGGCCTGAGGTCTCCTTGCCCGTTAGGGACCCTTTAGAGGCTGACACTCGACAGCACTTGTAGATGAAACAGCAGCTCGTCCTAAAGCCCCGGGAGGCGGGACCCCGTCCGCACCTCCAGCCAGCGTTGACTCCCGTGGTCCCAGCCCCCCGTCTCCCTGGAGTCCAGCTCTGGGCCCGAGTCAGCCGGACGCGCTCCAGACCTGTGCCCGGGCCCTGCCCCTCCAGACCCGAGCCCGCCTCCGGGTGGTGGCCGTGTGTGTCCGAGAATGCTCCACGCCGGCGCCCCGAGGAGCCTGTCCCCCGCCCCCCGCACCCCCACACTGCTGCCGAGGCGGCCCCGTCTGCCCCCACCTCTTCAGCAGTAGATACGCCCCCCTTCACACTTCTGTTCTTGTGGCTACTGTTTCCTCTGTGCTTTTGACCAAAAACTGACCAAAATAAAAAAAAACCCCAAGTTTTTAAAGCATACTGAAGATGTCTTTGTGGAACAGCCAAGTGTCCCGAGGAACCGGTAGGGAAACGGTGCCCGTCCCCGGGCGGAGGCGCCTCGGAACCTGCGGCCCCCGCTCCACCTTGGGTGTCAGGACCCCAGCTCTGACCCAGCTGCCTCCTCTTTAACTGGCAGCACGCGGCCCTCAGAACCCCAGCCCCGCGCCCCGAGGTCAGAGGCGCCGTCGCAGACTTGTCGCCTTCGGTTTCTGCTGTAGGAAGAGGTTTCTGCCGGAGATGCTGCTGTGCGGGGACGTGCCCCCCCCCCCCCCACCGCGCCCCTGCACCCCCACCCGCCCCCGCAGGGCTGGACGGGGCAGAGCTCCCTCCTGCCCTGCTCTACTTTCTTGTCCGGTGTTTGTTTTTAGTAACCAGGACGCCCTCTTCCTTTTTTTTTAAATGATCTTTGTAGTTGGTTCGTCCGGACCATGGCTGTTGTGCCCCCTCCGGTTATCACTTGTGAAACGTGTCACCGCTGAAGCTATTTCCTGTACTCACGTGGAGAGGCTCTGTGGGTTTGGGTCCTGGTGTGACCCCAGGCGCTGGGTGGGAAGAGCCCAAGCTCAGGCTTGGTGTGGCCGTGGCTGCGGTTCTGCTCTTATGTGTCCCTTGGTAACAGTGACTCACGTTATACATTCCTCAGAAATAAAAAAGGAGACTCTGAATTGTTAGAAAGCGTGCGGCCGTGGCTTCCTGGTGGGGGGACCTGGGGACGGAAGGAGCTGTGGTCCTGGGGAGGGACTGGGGACAGAGGGGCTGTGGTCTTGGGGGTGGGGGGGGAGGGACTGGGGACAGAGGGGCCTGTGGTCTTGGGGGTGGGGGGACCGGGGACAGACGGAGCTGTGGTCCTGGGGGGGGGGGGGAGACGGGGAGGGACTGGGGACAGAGGGGCCTGTGGTCTTGGGGGTGGGGGGACCGGGGACAGACGGAGCTGTGGTCCTGGGGGGGGGGGGAGACGGGGAGGGACTGGGGACAGAGGGGCCTGTGGTCTTGGGGGTGGGGGGACCGGGGACAGACGGAGCTGTGGTCCTGGGGGGGGGGGGAGAGGGGGAGGGACTGGGGACAGAGGGGCCTGTGGTCTTGGGGGTGGGGGGACTGGGGACAGACAGAGCTGTGGTCCTTGGGGGGGGGGAGAGGGGGAGGGACTGGGGACAGAGGGGCCTGTGGTCTTGGGGGTGGGGGGACTGGGGACAGCCGGAGCTGTGGTCTTGGGGGGGGGGGGGGAGGAGGGACTGGGGACAGAGGGGCCTGTGGTCTTGGGGGTGGGGGGACCGGGGACAGACGGAGCTGTGGTCCTGGGGTTCGGGGCTGGGGCCCACCCCCACACGCCCTTCCTCACGAGCCCACCGGACGGACGGGATGCCCCCCGGCCCAGAGCAGGGACACTCTTGGAGGTGACCGCCCTGCCCCCACAGGGCACCCGCCCCCGGCTGCTGCTCGGTCTGGCCCCCAGGGCCCGCAGGGAAGCCCATACTTGGAGCAAAGTCCCAGGAGACCCGCCGTGGCTTCCCCTGCTTTGCGTGTGGAAGGCACTGGACTGTTCCTCCCACTTGAGTTTCCGAGAGGACTCACCCCTGTCCACGTGGTAATTTAGTCCACGGTCTATACCAGATCCAGCCGAAGTACCTGACGGGGAGGCTGGGTCCCAGCGAAGCCTCCTTCCCTGTCCGCTATGCAGATGGGACAGTTGAGGCCGGGAGGGCCAGTGACGTGTCCAGGAGCACATTAGGGACCACAGTCCTGCATGGCTGTCACTCGTGGTCCGTGAGACCCCGAGCCGAGTCAGGTGGACAGGTTTCCAAAGACCTCGAAGGGGAACATCTGCCCCACCCGGAACCGACCAGGAGCCTGTCAGGCGGCTCCTGGTCCCACGCGGAGGGCAGGGTATCCTTCACACCTAGTGCAGGTGCCGGGCGCGTGTGCAGAGGGAACGAGATGGCCCCCACCCCCACACCAAGTGGGCTGGGAAGCAGGGCCGCCCACGGGGGCCCACGGGTGTCCTCGGCTCGTTCCAGGTGCGGGAGGCCCACAGTTGAACGCCACTTCTGGGTTGGGCCCACAGCAGAGGGGGCTCACGCAGGCCGCAGCTGTGAGGGGACCTGTGAGACCTGGCCAGCCTGCCTCCGGCCCCTTCTTTGAAAGGGACCCTCCCCCCAGAGCTCCCTCCCCCCCCCCCCAGGAGCTGGTTCTGGGCTCTGTGACTCGGGGCCCGGCCACTTGGCCGCTTCCTTTCCGTCCGATGGGTGTCCGCATAGGGCCCAGAGCAGTACTGGAGTTACGGCTGCTCCCCAGTCTCGTACCATCTGTCACGCCTCACGAGTCGTTCCTCCAGCAGGTCCCGGGTCCCTGAATTTGCCAACCCCAGCTCCCAAATACGAGACAGACAAGACAGCTTTGGAAACCTCTTTCTTTACGAGAACGTGAAGTTCCTAGTGCCTCTGGCCTGGAGTTGGCTAGGACCGGTGCAAATACTCCAGGAGCACAGACGAGGGAGACCAAGGCCAGTGCGGGGGCAGGGGGCGCAGGGAGGGTGGGTGGGCGGGAGTCGCAGCGACACCTAGACCTACAGTCCCTTAGGAGCCGCGTGACAGCCAGCCGGGCCGCTGGGCCACACACCGAAGGTGCCGCTTCACGCTCCGGCCTGGGCGGGTGACGGGCAGGGACTGGGTTCACCGACGCCCTAGCCTTCCCTCAGCCGCCCCCCACCGTCCCTCCGCCTCTCTGAGGCGGCTTCTGTGTCGGCGGGAGCCCCCTGCCTGCAGGCCGTCTGGGAACAAGGGCCTGGGGCTGGAGGAGGCAGGAGTCGAGCCCCCAGATCCTGCCTCTGCCCTCCCTGCACAGCCCTCGTCTGCGGAGAAGGCCCGTCAGGCGGCCGCCGATAGACTGCTCGCCTCCTGCCGCAGCGCCGGCCGTCAAAAGCAGAGTCGGACAGTGTGGTTGGCACACGGCCTGTGGCCCCGCCGTCCCCGGGAGAGACGGGCCAGTCACTGCCTCGGCGCCCCCTGACGGCACAAGGGAAGAGGAGGGGCTGTGCCTGTCCCCAGTTCCCAGCACCCGAGGGCTCAAACCCTGCCGCCCTCCCCTCCCTGCAGCGGCAGGGGCCCCAAAGGGCGGCGCCCAGACATGGGGAAATGGCACCGCCCCAAGGGCCCAGCCCGGTGACCCCGTCGTACGCAGCCGTCTGTCTTTCCGCGCTCCAGCCCTCAACCAGCTCTGCCCTCCCCGTTTTACAGACAAGAATGAGCAAGGTCACGGCAAAGCGCTTTCGGTCTCCAGGCCTTGTTTTCCTCATGTGTCAGATGCCCACGAAACGCTGGGCAAGCTGCCAACTTAGACCCCTCTAGCGTTTTTGGCGACTTACTTGGACAACAGCCACTCGCAGAAAGCACTTAACGCAAGGCCAGGCGCAGCGGCAGCTGACAGGGCCCTCCGCGTGGCCCAGGCCTTGACGAGGGGCGGGGAGAGCCAGGAGGGAAGGCCTCCGGCAGGCACCCCACCCTCCAGGGGGAGGGCTCTTTCCAGTTGGTGTTCTGGTTCCTGGACTTTCCCAGGACTCTGAGTTTGCCGTGGGTCCAGGCATAATGCAAGCAAGTCTCAACTTGCTGCTCTAGAACGGGGCGGGGGGGGGGGGGGGGGGTCCACGGGCCCAAGACACCCCCCTCAGGAGAGATGAGCCCATTCTGGCAGGCGGGGACGCATGCCGAGGCACACCTGGCCCAACTACTGGCCGGACATCCGCGGCCAGGACAAGCCTAGATCGGCCCAGGGGCTACGAGCTCGCACCCGTGTTGGGAGGAGCTGACCCGGGAGGGAGCCCAGGGTCAGGGCTGGAGCACAGCCCAGGAACAGGACGGCGCTTTGCAGAAAGCTCTCCAGAGAGAGGCATGGCCGTCAGACCCACCGAGCATGCCCCGCAATGTTCTCCAGTCCCCAGCTCCCCAGTCCCCGCCCTGCTTCAGGGGCCTTGCTTTGCTCAAGGAAGAGACACAGGGTAAGGGAGGGTCTGCGAGGGAGGCTTTCAGGACAGTCAGGTGAGCCCAGCGCCCCAGCTCTGGCTGCCCCCCGACCGCACGTTTGCGAAGCCTCTGCTTCGTGCCAGGGACCGACTGGGCTTCTTGGAGAACCTCCCTTCCTCCTCGGCCCCCCCCCCCGAAGAGGCAGTCCCGCCCCCATGGTAGAGATGGGGGCTCCGAGGCCCCGCAGGGCAAACAGACTTGTTCCCGTGGCTGAGCGAGCAGGTGGTGGGCCAGGACTAGAATCCACACTGAGCCCGTCTGGCCCCGTGGCCTGTGCCGTGTGCGCCCCCACCCGATGGCACGGCCCCCGCCTCTGCCGTGCCTGCCGAAGCGGGAGGCCGGCTGGGCTGCGGAGGACAGCACGGCGTGCCGGCCGGCCCTTTGGCTACGCAGGGCGGACTGACCCCTCCGTGGCACCGAGGACGGGCTGGGACCGCAAATCGGAGCCACTCACGTGGCAGGGAGGGGGGCAGGAGGCCCATGGGAGGCCCGTTGACTGGGCTGAGAGGCCAGGGGGTCCCCAGCTGGTGGCTGGGAGCAGGGAGCGGACACGGCCTCCGGGGGCCCGGGGACAGAGGCAAAGACCGTGCCGCGTGAGGAGCCGGAGGCGGCAACGCGACGCGCCTCACCCCAGCTCGGGTCTGGCCGGCGGGCGAGGGCTGGGGCGGCGCCACCGCTTCCTGCCCGGCGCCCTCTGCGGAGGGCACGGAGGCTGGGTCAGCTTAAAGCCGACAGCTTTGGTTTCCCGACTCAAACGCCCGGTCAGTTCAGGGGGCCAGAAGCAGGCGGCGAGCTCGCACTGCGCACCCTCAGAACTCAGAGGCTCCCCCGATACCCAGCCTTGCCCCCCACACCCTGGCCTGAGCAAGGAAGGGGTGCAGAGGGAGCTGGGGCTCCGGGGCCCCTTAGGAGCGGAGGGCTGTGGGGCTGGGCTGGAGGCCCCCCCCCCCCCCCAAGGAATCCGACCACAGCGCCAGGTGAGCCCCCGGGCAGACGCCCCCGCCCGGGCGCTGTCCACGCATCGGGCCACACTCAGGCCCGCCCCTGGCCCCTCCCTCCCTGTGCCCGAAAGGTCGGGTGGCACTCCATCAGGTCGGCCGGAGTCGGCCCCGCCCCGCCACCCTGCCCCGCCCCGGCCCCTCCCCTGCCACTCCTCCCTCGGCGTGGAAGGCCCACATCCCCATTCTCCCTCCTCAGCCTTCGTGCGCCACCAGCCTGCCTGGCCGGTGCAAGGGGACAGGCCGGCCGCCGCGTGCCACAGGTGCTGGGGAGGGGCCCGGGGGGGGGGGGCGGGAAAGAATGGATCTGCGGCAGCCTCCCCCCCCCCCCCGCCCCCGCCCCCAGCTCACTTGTCCCACCTCCGCCACAACTACTGACAACAGAGGGCACAGGCGAAGGAGCGCGGGCCGGGGAGGGCCTCACTTGGAGCTGGGCGCCGAGCGGTCCGCGTGCAGGAAGGCGGCGGCGGCGAAGTTCTGGAAGAGAGGCTGCAGGAACATGCCGATGGTGCCAGAAACGCAGACAAAGACAAAGATCCACAGGAAGAGCCGGTCGATCACCATGGCGACGTACTTCCAGTCCTCGCTCACCTGGACGGAGGGGCAGGGGGCCGCGGGGTGAGAGGGAACAGGTATAAGCCGGTCTCGCTACACACACACCGCCCCTCTCCCTCCGTGACCCCAGACTGACGTTTCCAAAGTTGCCCTGCTCGGAAGCCTCTAGCGGCCCGTCCGCGCTCGCAAGGGTGCCAGTGACATCCGAAGGGCACCGCCGTCCGCCGCCTTGCGAGCCACACTCACCGAAGCCCAAGTCGTGCTCTCAAGGCTCTGTGCCTCGAGCCTCCTTTCTGTCTAGAATCCTGATCTTCCCTTCTCCGCCTGGCGAACTCCTACACATCCTTTCAAGCCCAAATCAGATGTTGCCTCTTGTACGAAGTGCTCTTCCCTGTTACTCCTGCTCAGAGTGAACGCCGTCCCCCTGGACACCGTGTGCACATGTCCTCCACGGTATTTTTCCTGCACCGTGTCCCCACTTGGATTTGCACGTCTGCCCCCACCCCCACCCCAGCCAGCGGGGAGGTCCTAAACCGCAAGGACCCTATCTGATCCGTCGTGTAACCCCAGCGTCTGCCACAGACTGCCAGCGAATGCTGCCTCTGCGGGCCTCGCTCTTCGCGGCCGCCGGGGGAGCCCCATCCCGCAGCACCACCTCCGGCACGGAGGGCGAGGACTGGTCCCCAGATGGGACCAAATCGGTCGGAAAGAGAATAACCCCTGGGTCCGACCGCTGCCACAGGGCCTGCACGAAGGGCCGGGCTCCCCTCGGAGCCGCTCCACCCGGTCTGCGTCGGGGCCTTTGCACCCGCTCCCCCGGGGGCCTGGGAAGGAGGCAGCTTGAGCACTGGCTCACCTGTCACACCTGTGCCTACTGTGCACCTGGCACCAAGCCCTGGGGTATGACTGGGAGCAAGACAAACGCAGGCTGTGGCTGAGGGCGCAGACAGGCGGGACGGGGTGGCTACGCAGCGGCCGGCCCTCATAGGAAACAAAGGACAGATGCGCCATCTCAGGTGTGATCTGGGACGGCCTCTTGGAGGAAGTGACATTTAAGGTCACGTGATAAGCGGGAAGGACGTGGCTGTGGCAGGAACACAGTGAAGAAAGAAACAATCGGACAAACCCGAACCGGGACCTTCCGCCCGCATCCTCCCAAATGTTGATGCCATGAAAAACAAAGCTGAGAAACTGCTGCAGGTCGAAGAAGAAGAAACAGGACAACGAAATGCAACTTGAGCTCCTGGGCTGGGGCGGGAAAGTGCTACGGAGACCATGACTGAGAAAGCTGGGAACATCTTAATATGGGCTTCATAGCAGATTAAGACATTATATTAACTCTAAATTTCCTGAATTTGATCACTGAACCTGGTTGTGCGAGACGGTATCTCTGGTCTCGGGACAGACACCCTGAGGTACTTGGGATAAAGGGTCACGATGTCTGCGACTTACTCTCAAACAGGAGAGCAAAGATTAATAATAGTAATAGACTTTTAAAAAGACTTTCTTATTAAGTAGGCTCCACACCCAACCTGGAGCTTGAATTCACGACCCTGAGAGCAAGAGCAGCATGAGCTACAGACGTCCCAGTAAAAAGAAAGGGCATTCCAGGCGGAGAGAGGTGTGCAAAGGTCCTGAGGTAGCACAGAGCTTAGCTTGCTTAGGCCGGTCAGCCAGATGACCCAAGGACCCAAGCCAGGGAGACAAGGTACCACGTAAGGAGATATCGTGTATCTGGATGGAGCAGCTGACTGAGGGAGACACCTAGGAGACCCTGCCCTGGGCCAGGCCTCCAGCCAGGGCAATAGAGTACAGACGCCGAGAAGGATTTTGGAGTCTGTGCTCACGGGACAGGATGTGTGCTGATTTGGATGCGGGGGGGGGGGGGGGGGGGGGGGAGGTTTAAGAGAGAAAGAGAGGGCTCAAGGAGCACTGCAGTTTCTGGTCTGAACCACCGGGTGGACGGGATGCCATTTACTAAAAGGTGGGAAGGCTGCAGGTCCGGTATAGACGGAGCACTGGGGCTTGGACGAGGAGAGTCTGAGGCGTCCAAGTAGGCCACTGCGCCCCGGGCACCCAGCGCAGTGCGCGCGCGGCACAGAACGGACTGCGGCAAGGGCGGGGGGACGGGTGGCTGCGCCCCGCACACCCCGCCTGCATCTCCCACGTGGCCTCGGCAGCCGAGGCTCCCGCCGCAGGTCCCCGGGCCCGGGCCCGCCCTGCGCCCATCGGGAACGTACCCCGCTCCCTGGCCAAGCCCCCGGCTCCCAGAACAGGGCACAGAAACGCCAGGCTCTGAAGCCGCACCTCCCCCCCCCCGGCCCAGCCCCTCACGGTAGTGCTGGAGGCGCCCCTCTTCGCCGCCCCCAAACCGGAACGGCCGCATCCCGGCGGAAACCTGGCCCGTCACCATGGCAACCACTGCGGAGCCACAGCCTGGACGCGGCCCGGGTACCGGAAGCCTGACCGCCCAAAGCGGGCGGGGGGAAGGCGCCCGCAGAACTCTCCCCCTGCGCGGTCTCGCGGCTCACGGAGCAAAGAGCCGGGTGTGCGCAAAGCGCAGGGTGCTCCGGGAAGCCCTCGCCTCCACCGGCCCCTCCTCCAAAACGATTTCTCCGGGTCCGGCCCCCCCGGGGCCCAAAGGCGCAGATAGGGGTCCGGGACCTGGGACTGTCCTCCCCGCGGAAACTCTTCTCCCCTCCCCCCACCCCCGCCCCGGCCCTCCTCGGTTCGGCCGCGCCCCCCCACCCCCCCCCCCCCCCCGCGCTGTGGGGCGCACGGGCGACTCGTGCCCTTTGTGCCCAGAGCTGCGATGGTCACATCACCAACTCGGGCTTGGGGGCGAGCGGGGGCCACCGGCCGGCCGCCAAGCCGTAAAGGCCCCCAACGCGTCCCGGGTCGTGCGCGCCCCCCACCCCCACCCCGGCCCGGTCCGGTCCGCCTCCCGGAAGCCCACGGAGAAGGCCACGCCCCCCGCACTCCCGGCAGCCTCGGCACCGCCTCCCGGAAGCCCACGGAGAAGGCCACGCCCCCCATGCTCCCGGCAGCCTCGCGCGGCGGCACCACTCACGCTCTGGTCGTCGTCCTCGCTGCGCACGTGGTCCGCGATGAAGCGCACGCCGTCCACCGCCGCGCGGAGCCCGCAGCCTTGCGCCGGGCCCGTCGGCTCCCCGGGGGCTTCTCGGAAGAGGAGGGCGCCCGCCTCGCGCTCGCGCTGGCGCCGCCGCAGGCGCAGGCGCTGGCGGGCGCAGCGGTGGCGCGGCTGCTGCATGAAGAGCAGCGCGGGCAGCTTCTCCAGGAACACGACCTTGACCCAGGGCGCCATGGTGTGCGTGGTGGGCGAGCGGTGGTGCACGTTGAGCACGCACACGCTGGTGACGATGGAGAAGGTGACCAGCACCATGGTGAACATGAGGTACTTGCCCACCAGCGGCACGTCCAGCGAGGTGGGCGGCACGATCTTGGAGATGAGCAGCAGGAAGACGGTGAGCGCCAGCAGCACGGAGATGCACAGCGTCATCTTCTCGCCGCAGTCGGACGGCAGGTAGAAGACGAGGATGGCCAGCGAGGTGATGAGCACGCAGGGGATGATGAGGTTGATGGTGTAGAAGAGGGGCTTGCGCCGGATGATGAAGTCGTACGTGATGTCCACGTAGGTGGAGTCGTCCGGGTTCTCGTTGCGCCGGCCCGGCAGCGCCACGATGTCCCACTCGCCACTGGGCGTGAAGTCGTCCAGGCTGGCCACGTCACTCTTGAGCACCAGGTCGATCTCCGTGCGGTCGTAGGTCCACGAGCGGAACTTCATGGTGCAGTTCTGCTGGTCGAAGGGGAAGTGCTTCACCTCGATCTTGCAGGCGCTCTTGTAGATGGCGGGCGGCAACCAGAAGATGCTGCCGTCGTAGGAGACCACGGCGTTGGAATAGAAGGACACCTCGTACATGCCGTCAGCGCTGCCAGAGGACGCGCACAGTGAGCCCCGGCTCCAGCGTTCCCGCACCCTACCCGTCAGCCCAGCGCCGAGTGCGAGGAAGACTCGGGGTGGGAGACCCAGGTGTGAGGGTAACGCGCCAGGAGCGTACAGAGGTGCGGCAGGGAGTGAGCAAGAAGGGGAGTGGGTGAGTTGGTGGTCGGGAGGCCTGTGAGGCCTTTCAGAGGCAGAAGCGGGTGGATGAGGGGGGCTGTCCGCTACTTATCGCGCATCGCGCAAACTGGGTGCTCCACGTGAGGGTGGAGAGTAAGGAGTCCCAAGCAATGAGGGGGACAGAGGCAGGTGAGAGCGGGGCATGGACCCACTAGTGATGTGGGATCTTGAAGGTCAGCGGGGTTGTCGCAGGAAAGGGGACAGAACCCGGGGAGAAACCGGGACCGCCAGGCTCTTTGATCCTGAACGGTGTTCCAGGGAAGCGTATTCTGGAATCAGCGAAGGCGCTGCAGCTGCCAGCCCTTGTTCGTATCCCACCGCGGCTCCAAACGCCAGGGGCTCCTATTTGGCTGGGAGGGGACTGGCCGTGGCCCAAATCGCCTCGGGGTCCACACCACCCCGCAGTGGTCTGGGCCTGTTTGCGTAGTGACTGTGTCTGTGCCAGTGAGAGGTCCCTTCTCTTCCCAGCATGAGCTGATGTAGTTTCCCCAAGACCCCTTCCCTCCCAGAGCATCCTGGTCATCTCCACCCGCCTTCCCGTTGCTCCCAGGCCACCTACTTGTTGTATAGGACCACATCCGGCAGCCAGATGTGCTTGGAAGGGAGCCGAACCTTCTTCATGTTGTCGAACTCCTCAGGCTTCCAGGTGAGGCGATAATCTTCCCATTCCTGGGAAAGGGGGAGAGAGCATTGCCAGCCTTGACCTTGGTGGGGCTCAAGGTCAAGGACAGAGACTGGGAGGATGGGGCATCTGGCTTGAGGAGGCTTTTAAAACCCACTCCCTCCTGACAGTGACTTCTCTGCCCAGCCAATGTGGCTCATAAAATACGTCCTCATTTAATTTGACATCTAAGCCAAGATATTAGAATCTACATTTTACAAATAAAATGGATCTCGCAGATCTTAACATGTTCAACGTCACAGAGCTGGTGAGTGGAAGAACCAAGATTCAGATCAGTTATTTAGGAATCCAAAGTCTATACCGTTCCGCCTTTCTTGAGGAGATTAAAAGAGGAAAAAGCGCATACAAAAAAAGGTGGGGGGGGGGGGAGCAGGTAGGAGGAAAGAGGAGACCGGGGATGTGGGCCCGGCAGGAAGAGCACTAACCTGGGTCAGCCAGACATTGGTGGTCATGATCTGTTCCCGCTCATGCTGCAGAGAAGAGAAGTTGCTGAGAAGGACCCCCAGCTGCTGAGAAGGCCCCCCAGCAGGCGGGCTCACTACAAGCACCCGCGTCCTTCCCATAGCTCCCCAAGCCTTGGGAACTCCAGAGGAATAAGCACAAACATGAGCACAATCTTGGCTCTTCAGATTTCAGTGGCTGGGCAGAGAGTTTGGGACCCGTACTCACCACACTAATGAGCTGGGCCAGCGACACCATGAGCTGTACGGTCACCAGCTCAGAGCCATTGGTGGCTGGGCGAATGAGCTTGTTGTACCGGGAAGGATCTAGAAGGTGCTCCACTAGCCGCTCCTCCGTGTCAGTACCCCGGACGCCTGGGCAGGGGAGTGGGGGGCAGGAAGGAAGGAAGTGGGCAAGGGGGGCCCACCTAGCATCCCGCTCTCCCTAGCCAAGTGGGCCAGCCAGGCTGAAACAGCAGCGTCCCGCTGCTCCATCCCTAAGGATATAGCAAAATGCCTAGGTCAGCCCGTGGGGGCCCCTCATGGCGAAGCCGTTCTCTGAGATCACTGACCAGGGAGACCAGGGAGCCCCACACAGATGTCTCCAGACTAGGAACCCATTCCGCAAGGATTGTGGAGACCTACTCTTCCTGCAAGGTCTCAGACAGTGGTCTCAAAAGACTGGAGATTCATGTTTTCATGGCTTCTCCTGAAAGATCCCTGCACTTCGAGGAGAGTTTGGGATGGTGATGAAAGGGAACGGCTATTTATATCACACCACACGACCTTTCTCCTCAGTCAGTGCCCATCTGTGTGTACAAGTAACATTATGTGCCTCCCCATGTGACTTTGGCTGTGACCCCACCCCACCCCCACCTTCAAAGTCACTGCTGGGTTGGAGAGGATAGCTGGGCTGGGCTGCCTGTGCTGTAGGTCGGACCATGTGTTCAGTCCCAAATTCCACACGCACGGGAGCCCACCTCCCATGGCATGCAGGCGTGGAAAACATTTAGTTGTGTAACCCCTTTACACCTGCCCCTGCTGCCCCTCCACATACTCTCTTGCAACTCTGCACCCATGTGCCCCACCCCCTCGAGCTCCTTCCTAGCCCTCAGCCTGGCCCAGCGACTTCCCTCCCAAGTCTTCTGTCCAACCCCACAAGAGAGTTGAGAAGTCACTTCTCGCCCCTTCCTGCCTTGCCCCTGCGGAGTGGCCAGACTCAGGAGTCCGACTTGGGGTACAGGAAACGCTGGAGAGCTAAGGGAGGGTGCCGATCCAGCTAGAGTACTTGTGAAAACGTTTCACGAGAAGTCGGGTGGCACCTCAACGGCAGCGTGTGCCCTCCTGACACCCCAGAAATCGCGGGGAGACCCCCTCCCTCCTTCCTCTCTGGGCCCACGCCCTCCCCACCACCGTGGCCCGCATCTCTTTCGCTTCCTTGCATCGCTTACTCCTTCGGGGACATCCTCCTCCCGTTCAGTCCCCCAGGCGCCCCCCCCCCCCGCGGACACCCCCAGCTCTGGGGGTCCCCCTCCCACCCCGGAGCTCGGGAGCCCGAGGCGGTCCTCACCTGCGCGCAGCCCGAGGAGGCCGCAGCCGAGCAGCAGCGCGGCGGGGCCGGAGCGCAGGGCCATGCCGCGGGCGGGGCGCTGTCCGCGGTGCTGAAGCCGCTCGGGCCGGGGCGGCCGGGCTGCGGGAGGGGGCCGGCGGGCGGAGGCTGTTCGGGCCGCTCTCCCCGGGAAGGCGACTGGGACGGAGAGGGGAGGAGTCTCCGCCCCGGAGGCGGAAGCGCCGGAGCCCAGAAAGAAAGGGGGTCCCCAGGTGGGACGTGCTTCTGCCCAGGCCGCGTGTGCGCGGGGCGGAAGCGGGCGGCCCTCTGCCCCCAGCAGCTCTGGAGCCGCTCAGCACCCGGGCACCCAGCGCCGGAACGAGGGGGCGGGATTCGGGAGGAGCTCTTGGCGTTGCCGCCCTCCTTGTTCGCTCTCACCAATCCAAGCGGTCCTGCCTCTCTGGAAGGACGAGGGTTCCGCCGAGCAAAGGCATTTCAGGTCCTCAAAGAGACAGGGGACTCTGGGCTTGCCGTTTTAGAAAAGCGAGTGTGGAAACAGAACCCCCCCCCCCACACACACACACACACCTGTCCCGTTCTCCGCCTCCATAAGCTCCCTCAGAGGCCAACCTCCTGCCCTCCCCCAGGGGGCCTCAGGTGGGGACACCTAGACCTGGCCCCAAGAGAAGGCAACTTTCAAGAGCGGCCCTTATCAGTTAGTCCTGCCCATTCCCCTCCAGTCCAGTCTTCGGCCTCTGTGTCACAAAGGGGATCCGAGGACCACATCACACAGGCCAGCCGGAGAAGGAAAGCAACCGTGAGACAGAGAGGGTTCACAACTCAGCGACATCTTTGATAGGAAGAGCCCGGAACGTTTAGTTTCCGAGCCAATAAAGGCTTCCCTTTTTCCTTGGGTGGATTTTTGTCACTTACGACTAAAACTTTCCTGACTAGAGCAGCCTTACCGCACATGCAGGCTCCGTCTTACTCCGTCTCTTCTTCAGCCTCATCGAGACCACTATGTGCAGCCCCCACCCCGACTACAGGTGCGCTCTTGAAGATCGTGAACATTCTCCACCCCACCCCCACCCCATCCTTCACACCTCAGGGCCTTTTGAACAGGGCGTTCCCTTGGCCCTTTTATCAACCACCTTCTGTTTATTTGAACACTTGACAGAAATGTCAGTTCCTCAAGGAAGGAGTATTTGACCGAGGACTAAGCCCAGCGCCCTGCTCTATGTTTGCAGAGGATGTCCATCCAATGAACGAATCCGTCTAAGGCAGTGGCGGTCTCCGCTGCTGAATCATGAACCAGCACAGCGCCCCGCTTCTCATGAGGGCTTGACAAATAGGAAAAGGGCTAGTGCAGGACCAACACCTTCCAGTGTGTAGGGGAAATCCCTTTTTAAAAGTTCAGCTAAGGGGCGCCTGGGTGGCTCAGTAGGTGAAGCGTCCGACTCCAGCTCAGGTCACGAGCTGGAGCTCAGGTCAGCTCAGCTCGTGAGTTCGAGCCCTGCATCGGGCTCTGTGCCGACAGCCTGGAGCCTGCGTCAGATTCTGTGTCTCCTTCTCTCTGCCCTTCCCCTGCTCGGGCGCGCTCTCTCAAAAATAAACATTAAAAAAATCTTTTTTTGAAAAAAGTGGAAGTTCAGCTAAAAGCAACTTATTTGACACGTCCTCAGTCCTGATATTGAAGAGCAAAAATAAGACAAGTACCAGAAAAGGAGTGGGTGGCCACAGGCCCTCTGATGCACGTGGGAGTGGACACACACACACATAAACATGTAATGATCTACTAAGAATTAAAAAAATCTTAGAAGCCCGACTTCAGCCAGGTCACGATCTCACGGTCCATGAGTTCGAGCCCCGCGTCAGGCTCTGGGCTGATGGCTCAGAGCCTGGAGCCTGTTTCCGATTCTGTGTCTCCCTCTCTCTCTGTCCCTCCCCCGTTCATGCTCTGTCTCTCTCTGTCCCACAAATAAAAAAAATAAAAAAACGTTGAAAAAAAAAAAAAATCTTAGAAGCAAGGAAAGAGTGGAGAATAAAAGCCTTAAGGAAAAGAAACGTGTGCAGTCACTCCTTTTGGTGAAAGGGTCAAAGGTCGGAAAGAGACCCACCTTCAACAATGTAGATCAACATTTGTTGGGTGTCTACTGTTTTTCAAGGGTTGTGTGCGTCCTGAGACCCAGCTATGAAGGAGGTCCAGTGCGGTGGCCGCTCTAGCAGGGGCAGGGACATGGTGTTCTGGAGGCACAGAGCAGGAAGGTAACGGGGTCTGAACACATGCAGGAAGTGGAGATAAAACCCAGCACTGAAAGAGGAGAAAGCCAGTAAGCCAGGCTGCCTAAAGGCTCTTCAAAGACCTGAACAGGAGGGACAGGGAGCCGTACGTGCAGATGTCCTCAGTACTTGCCATCTCTCTATTGGCGGACACGAGGTGGCCGGGGAAGGCCGTGAGTCTTCGCTTATGAACATCAGTCTCTGGAGTGGCTGCCTGTCTCTGTGGTGACAGACTAGCGGGTCTCTGCCTGCTCGAAGCCCTCGGTTGCTCCCTGGCGCTTTTGGGCCAGTCCAGGCAGCCTGCTCATCTTGGCCTCGGTCTTCTCTTTTCAGATTCCTCAGCTTTTGCTTCAAGTTTCTGTTTTGTTTTTGAGAGACAGAGGACGCACGAGTGAGTGACAAGGGCCGAGCGAGAGGCACAGAGAATCCCTAGCAGGTTCCGTGCCATCGGCGCAGAGCCCAACACAGGGCTTGACCCCACAACCCTGGGATCACGATCTGAGCCGAAATCGAGAGGCGGACACGCAACCGACCGAACCGCCCAGGCGCCCTGTATTTTTACTTTCTAAGTCAGAGATGGAATGCTTCACAGCCTCGTGTGCCATCCCTGCCCAGGGCTGTGTTAACCTTCTCTGCATCACTCCGGTGCTGGTCACGTCCGACAGGAGCAGTACTTCCAGCTCGGCAAGGAGTCCTGAGCACAAGCACCCAGTGGCCGAGGAGAGCCAGAGCGCCCTCCCCCTCGTGTCTCCCTCGCACACTCCTTCCGCGTCCACCGGAGAGCCAGGCATTCAGAGAGAGAGGACAGGTCCAGAAAGCCACGTGGGGCGATGGGCAGACATGGGCGATGAGTCAGCCCCGAGGCAAAACTGACCAGGCAAGGCTCTGGTGAGACACTCCCATTGCCTCTGAGGGTAAGGAACGCTTTTCTCTTAGGAGGCACTGCAACGGATGTTATTTTCCTTTATTTAGGATATTTTAAATTTAAAAACTATTTATTTAAAAACTATTACCACAGTTATACATATTCATGAAGACCAACTGGAAAATACAAATTAGCAAAACAAAGTACAATAGCGATTCATAATCCTACCTCCTAGAAAAATAATCGTTAATCACTTTACATATAAATATCTAATATATCTGTATATTAAATGTATATAGTATATAATATCTATACAAATATGTACCTATCTATATAATAGGTATCTGTACGGATATTATAGATCTCTAAATTTATATGTATTTAGATATTAGATACAAAATACATATAAATTATAAATATACAGTTACATTTTCGCAACACAAACACACCCATACCATCTCACCCAGGTAAAACAAAAGAACATTACCAATATCCAGAAGCCCCCCATTACGTCCCCTGCCAGTCATTACTCCCTCCAGGATCTCCACAAGTCACATCATGGGGGGAGGAGAGTGGGGAGTGACTGTCAAAGTTCTAGAACTCGACAGAGATCATGGGCACACAACACCATGAATGTACTGAATGCTGCTGGAAAGCACACGGTAAAACGGCCAGAACAGTAAATTCTAGGTTACAGGTGTTTTTCCACAATTCAAACAAATGAAAGAAAAGTAACCCCTATTTTGACTTCTCATAGCATACGTTGACTTTGCCTACTAGACTTTACGTAAATGGAATCGTGATCTTTCGTGCGTTTTTTTGGTTTCGGTTTTTTGTGAGAATCCTGGATGCTGTGAATGCAGGGGTCACTCATTCAGCCCCGTTGCCGCCCTGTGCTCCACTGTGTGGCTATGCCACCACGTGGTCATTCCACTGTCCCGGAATTCAGGTTGTTTCCAGTTTTGTTAGCGATCAGCCCGGCACTGGGGTGGGTGGCTCCACGTGGATGGCTCAGTCGGTGAAGCATCGGATGCTTGATTTTGGCTCAGGTCGTGATCTTGTGGTTCGTGGGTTCGAGCCCCGCATCGGCTCTGTGCTGACAGAGAGCAGCCTGCTCGGGATTCTCTCTCTCTCTGCCCCTCCCCCACTCGTGCTCACTCTCCAAATAAACTAAAAAAAAATGCAGGCATGAGCATCCTCGTTCACGTTTCTGCTGTACAAAAATAGGCATGTCTGTTGGGGTCCTAAGTAAATCACACACATTACTTGCACTTTTTTAAAAAGGACCACACTGTAAATCTAGACTTGTCCCCTTCCTTCTTCGTTTACTCTTTCTCAAATACCTTGTGGCAACTATTTTTAACAGCTGCACATATTCCATTGCACGTAAATTTGTGCACGTTTCTTTAACAATCTCCAAGTCACATTGCTGGACCAAAAATTTTTAAGTTTGCCGATTAATTATCTTGCCGATTAATTATATTGGTAAACTGGCCTCCAGTAGGCTTGAGACTCTCAAGGTCGCCCTGGGGCCCCAGGCCAAAGCTCCAATGGCCAACACCTCTACGGTTGCCTCCGCCCCCTCCTCGTGCTCTCCCCTCTTCTCCCTTGCCTTTCTCCTCGACCTCCTTCCAGTTTGGGACCCAGTTCTTTCTGAACGTCTCCTATTCCCCCTAAGGAACTCGCCCTTCACACTCCTTCTCGGGAGTTGATCCTGACTAATGTCACCCTCCAAGGGCCTTACCCTTCTTGAACCCCACCACTGTGTTCATCACACTGCATCAGCTGCTGCGTCTGCTCCGGTTTACCCGATGCCCCGTGTTCCTCAGGGCGGAGCGAGACATGCCCAAAACATCGTCAAACGCGTAACAGCCGCCATGGAAGGGGCCTCCCTCGGCGCCAGGACTCACTGCACCCCCTGGTGCCCCTACAGTTCCTGGCAGACACATTTGTCGAGTCTGTGACCGAATGCTATGCTTCTGGGGCTCCAAGCAGAAACCGTGGGTTCTGCACCAAACAGGTGCGTCTGCTCATGCCGATAACACGAGCCCTTTTGGAGGAAAAACAAAAATCTCTACAATTCGTTTTTCAAAGAGCAGCCAGAGGGATCAAAATTTTAACATTTTAAGTCAGATCGTGCCCCTCCTAGCTTACGGTCTTCCACGGTTTCCCGCTGCGCTGAGTAAAACCCGAGCACTTCCGGTGGCCTCCACGATGCAGTCCCTGCTTCTGACCCTGGCCTCGTTTCCTACCCTCTCTCCTCCCACTAGACTCAAGGTACGCTGACCCTTCACTCCTCAAAAACCTTCGAAGTTCTTTACCACGTGCGCCTTCCTAAGCACTTCTCACACGTCGGGTCACTAGGTCTCCCGACAGCGTCATGGGGAGCCGTCACCACCTCCGATCTCCGTGCTCCAGGAACAGAAGCCGGAGCAGAGAGGCTAACGGACTTGCCTGGTTAAGGTCCTTCCTGATCTTAAATTAAAGCCCAAGTTCCTAAACGGGGTTGCCAATATGTGCCAAGAACTGTCCGTGCCTACCTCGTATCACCCTAGACAAAGCCTTCCTTCCCCTCCTCCAACTTGCCACAGACCTACCTCAAAACCTTTGCACAGGCCACCCCTCCTGCCTGGGACAGTGCCCAGTCCCCTCCTCCCTTACACAATCCTACCCGTCCTTCAGAATCGAGTGCGCCACTTGTCAGAGATGCACCTCTCCAGGCTTGTTCTTTGAGGCACTTACCAGAACTGCAATCTCACGACTGGCTGTGTAACAATTCGTGGAAGCGTCAGACTTCCCACCGGGCTGAATGCACGGAAAAGGTGAGGGCTGGGTCTGTCCCATTCAATGCTGCATCCCGGTGCCTCACACGTCGTGGGTGCCCGGTAAATATTTATCAGTCCTCTCTCGATCTAGTGAGTCAGCTCGCTTCAGATTCCACCTTTACCCTATCTGTCTCCCCCAACAGAAAGTAGGCTCGAGAGCAGGGCGTTTCTTTTATTCACTCCTGTTTCCCCAGCACCCAAACGTTCACTGAATCAATGTAGCCATCACTTCCTTCCATTCCTGAATACCCGGGCCCTCCCCACGTCAGCACACCGGACAGGACTTCTCCGCGAGGGCGCCCCCAGCGAGAGCAGAGATGAGGAGCAGAGTACTAGAGACAGAACACAGACCTCACCTCATTGACCGCGACTCTTGTTCCCTCACTGGAGTCTGTGCGACACTGTGAGACTGTCTTGTCATCTTATTTCCTTCTAATCAAAACCCTTTTAGAAATATGGAACTCAGGGGGCACCTGGGTGGCTCTGCCGGTTAAGCTTGTGACTCTTGATCTCAGCCCGGGTCATGACCTCACAGTTCACGAGATCGAGCCCTGCGTCCAGCGCTGACAGCACGGAGCCCGCTTGGGATTCTCTCTCTCTCCGTCTTTGCCCCTCCCCTGCTGTCAGAATAAACAGTTTTAAAGTTTTTTTTTTAATGAAAGTGAAATATGGAACTCAGGATTTTCCAAATGGCCGCATCTGTGGATATTTTGGGGGAAGGATCGGAGTCAAGTGGTGTGACAATCTCCTGAGAAGGCGTCAGAGAAAGGCAGAGTGGGACAGGCCAAGCACTCTGCTTACTGTGTGTCCTCAGGCAGCCACGCCTCTCCCCCACTCGCAAACCTGCTGGGGGTACTAGAAATACCTCCAAGACACCCTCAGGAAGTGCGAGTTCTCACCCCAGCCTTTTATACTACCAGCTTGAACACAGACAAAAAGGGAACGTGCAGCTAACCCTTCAGGCTCCCCAAAGGAAGTCACCGGCCCCAGGAAGGGCAGAACTCGTCTCGATCACCGTTAAATACCCAGAGTCCACCGCCACAGATTGGGGAAACGAGGCGCCCAGCACCCGGCACCGGGGCGCACAGCCCGCTCCCAAGGACTCTCTTTCTAGTCCGGGGTGGGGAGGGGTGGGGAGGGGGAGGAAGGTGGCCAGGGGCCCAGGCGCGGGGTTGGCCCTCGGCGGAAGCCAGCCCGGGCCACCACCCCGCCCCCGCGCTGCTTGATCCTCGGCGACAGTGCCACCTAGCGAGGGCCAGGGCCACCGCGGCAGGCGGCGCCCACCACGGCTGGGCCAAGGGCCGTGGTCGGCCGGCCTCAGGCCCGCGGGCCACACCGGCGCTGCCCGGTGCCCGGCCCGCGAGGGAAGCCCACGCAGCCCCGCAGCCTCGTCTCCGCCCGCGGGGACTCACGAGGCGAAGGGTCAGGTACCGGCCGCGCGGCCTTAAGGGGCCAAGCACCGCACGGTGTCTCCCTCCGTCCTTTGGCGCGGGCCCTGTACGCACTGCCCCGCCCGGGGTCACCGCACGGACGAGGAAACTGAGGCTCACAGGGGCGGTGGCGAACCCAAGGTCACACGACCAGCTGGTGGCGGGGCGGGCACGAGCCTGCAAGCCCCGGGAGCCGCCGCATTCGCCGTGAGCCCCCAGGGGCGCAGACGCGCGAGCCCCGCACTCTCTCTACACGCCGCCGCGGCTCAGGGACCCGGACAGGAAGCGACTCCCGCGCGAGGGGCCCCCTGGGAAGCACGCGGCGCCGGGGCACGTGACAGGGGAGCGCCGGCCGGGCCGACGCACGGGCGCGCGCACGGCGAGCGTCAGCACGCGCGGAGGCGCCGACGGAGCCGGGACCAAAGCCCCGGGTCACGTGTGCAGGGCAGCAGGCGAGCACCGGGGGGCGGGCGTGCGAGAGAGGTCACGTGAGGGAGGCCGGCGTCGCGCGGTCACGTGAGGGGCGGGGCGGGCCGCCGGAGCGGAGGGGGAGGGGCGCGCGGCTTCCGGCGGCTGGGGGCCGGCGAGCGGGGGGGCCCCGTCCCGGAGGCGGCGGCGGCGCCATCTTGGCGAAGGGGGGATCAGGAAGTGCGGACCGCGGCGGCGGCGGCGGCGGCGGAGCCCGAGCGGAGGCCGGAGGCTCCCGGCCCGCCGGCCCCGGAGCGGAGCGGAGCGGAGGATGCAGCAGCCGCAGCCGCAGGGGCAGCAGCAGCCGGGGCCGGGGCAGCAGCTGGGGGGCCAGGGGGCGGCGCCGGGGGCCGGGGGCGGCCCGGGGGGGGGCCCGGGGCCGGGGCCCTGCCTGAGGCGGGAGCTGAAGCTGCTCGAGTCCATCTTCCACCGCGGCCACGAGCGCTTCCGCATTGCCAGCGCCTGCCTGGACGAGCTGAGCTGCGAGTTCCTGCTGGCCGGGGCCGGAGGGGCCGGGGCGGGGGCCGCGCCCGGACCGCATCTGCCCCCGCGGGGGTCGGTGCCCGGGGATCCCGTCCGCATCCACTGCAACATCACGGTGAGGACCCCTCCGCGCGCCCCTGCGCGGCCCCCTGTCAGGCACCCGGGATCGCCCCACACCGCACGGCTCTTTGCTCTCCGAGGACCGGGCAGGCCGAGTTCCCCCGCCCCCCCCTCGTCGGGGCCCGGCGCCTGCTCCGAGCGGGTCACACTCGCCGCCGCCGCTGGAGGTTGTGCACCCGGCGTCCGCCGCGCACCCCGACATATGGCGCCTCGACTGGCCCTTTCCACCGGCCCACATCCCGTGGGCCGTGATTTGGCCCCGCGCGGCTTTACCTGGCCACCTGCGGAGGCCCCTTCCTTCTTCCCCTGCTGTCACTTTTGGGTTCCAGGCCTGTGCCCTGAGCTCAGCCGCGGGGACCCACCTGGCCTGGAACTCCACGTTTCCGTGATACCTCCTTGTCGGCAGTGCCTTTGACTTAGGACGTTGCCACCTGTGGGATCGCTGCCCAGGCACCTCTCCCGAAGCCCCCCTTTGCTCCCTGAATTTTTACTAAGGAGCGGTTCGCAGGTCACGGACTCTTCTCTGTTTTGGTCTCCCTTTTATTCTGGTGTAACCTCGAACTGTCCTCCTTTTGCCCCAGCTGGTAGCAGACCTCCTCTCTCCTGTTCCCTCGGAAATCTCCCCTTGCCAGGGGTGGGTGCCTTTCCCAGCAACGATGGTGATGACTGAGGACGGCGCCCTTGATCCTGAGCAGCTACAGTCCCTTCTGTGCCCAGCGAACACCATCGCACACGAGGCTAAGTCAGGAGACAGACATCCTGCAGGCCTCCTGCCCCATGTGTCCTCAGACCTCCCCTGAAAGGGGGCAGCGACTGAGGACTGGGAGTGCTCAGTGCTGCATGGCCTGGCACTTACCTGCTGGGACAGTAGTTAGGCAGCAGGGGGGCCAGCGCTTTACCCAGCAGGCTGTCTGCACCCTGGAGGGAGTAGTCAGGGGAAACACTGACCCGTGAATCGGGTGGTACTTGGGGGCCTGGTTTCCTATCCCTTTTCCTCCGTTGAACCAGGTCAGGGTGCGGTGAGCCTCAGCCTGGGCTGGACGGTGCTCCCCCAAAGCGCATGTGTCCCATTTTTCCCTGTTTTTTTTCCCCACCTTTTTCCTACTAAAAAGTTGAGATTGGAGAACTGGGTGTGGTTGAGTCAGGTGAAGACTTGAGTATCTTTCATGATTGCTTCCCTCCAGCGTTTGAGGATTAGCGCCGTGACAGAGCTAAGACCCCTGCAGAAGCGGGTGGGGGGAGCCCCCTGAGTTGATTCTGTTCCCGAAAGGCAGGAATGCCCCCTTCTCTTCTAGCTGCCCATCTAGTTCCGTCTTTGTCCCCAGAAGGAAGCTAGGCTGCGAGGCTCTCAGTCCAATTCCTTGTGGCCCCCATAAAGGAGACTTGGCGAGAACTATGCCCCCAGTTTTGGGCAGATGGGGGAGTCTGGTCAGGGTGCACTTGGTGCCTGGTCTCGGGAAGCCTGGGAATGTCAGCAGCGTGGGCTTCCTCCCCCCAGCCTGCCTCGTGGGGCCCTGCAGCCCGCGCCTGCTCGAGGGAGAGACGGGGGAGCTGGCCCGTCAGCGGTTCTGTGGGGAGTGACCGGGTCGGAGGCATCTTCCTGCCACCCTTTTACTGTTGGGTTCTGGAGGCTCAGCCTAGCGTGTGGCTTTCCTTCTCCAGCTGAACCGAAAGTGACCGGCAGCCTTCGTTGTTTTCACGTCGGCGTGATTGTGACAAGGGGTCCCTTCCTGAAATCACCGTGGAACTCGAGGAGCAGAGGGCTGGAGGGCTCAGTGCCGGGTGTGGGACAGGCCGCCCGCAGCGCCGTGCGTGGGAAGCCTCCCTCCCCGCTGGTGGCGCGGCGGCGCTTCCCTGGCTCACTCCTGAGAAGAGGAAGGGTGTTCAGGCTGTTTGGAAAGGGTTCTCTCGGGGACTTGCTCTGCTCTGGGATTTGTTGGGAAGCTGGTGGGATGCCGACCTGCTGAGCTGGGCTTTTGTCGGGGGCGGAGGAGCAGAGGGACCAGAAGCCTTGGGGGACGGGAGGCAGGCAAGGTCTGCTCTTCCCAGGGCTGCCGTGCTGACCACTCTCTCTGCTCTTTTCCCTCAGGAGTCCTACCCTGCTGTGCCCCCCATCTGGTCAGTGGAGTCCGATGACCCAAACTTGGCCGCTGTCTTGGAGAGGCTGGTGGACATAAAGAAAGGGAACACTCTGGTGAGGGGCCAGGTTGCCGGGCCGAGGCTGCCCTCTCCTCTTATGAGGCCCACATCGTGGAGACGCCTCGTGAAAGGAGATGTATTTGGGAAGGGGGCGGTACAGTACGTCCAATCCCCGGGGGCAGACTCCGGGGCAGGGGTGGGGGGCGGCTTACTAAAGCCGGAGGGAGAGCCTTGCACCAAACCCAGCCTTGGTCCAGGAAACCCCCACCACACACGTGGTCCGTGAGATCCAGAGGACCAGGTACCGGATCGGGGTTTAGGAGCTTGTCCACGCACGGGTCCATACTGGGGTGGGGATGAGGTGTCTGACGTCACCGCCGTCCCCTTTCCCAGCTCCTGCAGCATCTGAAGAAGATCATCTCCGACCTGTGTAAGCTGTACAACCTCCCTCAGCACCCAGATGTGGAGATGCTGGACCAGCCCCTGCCGGCTGAGCAGGTGAGCAGGCGGGGCCCTGGGCCCGGTGGATACCCGCTCGCGGAGACGTGCTTGCGGTAATTCCTCCGCACTTCCGGCCGCTGCAGACGCCTGCACGGGTCGCGACTCTTGGCCCTTGTCCTTCAGGTGGGGATGTAGGTAGATGGGCACTGGTGCCCCCAGAACTTCCCCAGGGGCAGCGAGCTCCGTGTTGAGAGGAGGGGGAGTTTTTACCACCGGCGGTAGCGGTTGGTGGCCTTTGGGGACCCAGGCTGCTGGGGGAACCAGCGGCTGGTGTGAGTCTAGAGACGATCGAGTCAAGGAGAGGCTCCTCGGACCGGGACGCGGGAGGTGGGTCGTGCGGCCACCGTCCTCTTAACGTGTGCACGTGGTAGGAGAAGGACGGGCCGGTAGTGAGGTCACTCCCCGGGCCGTGGCTCCATCCTGACCGGCTGGCGGCACGAGGCAGGGACACAGCCGCCAGACCCCGGGCTCCAGGGCGGAGGTCAGAGGCCACGTGCTGAGGCTCTGATCGCTGTCTTTCCCTCCCGGCCGCAGTGCACACAGGAGGACGTGTCTTCGGAAGACGAAGACGAGGAGATGCCTGAGGTAGGGTTGCGCCCCGGGGCGGCACTGGCGGGAAGCTGTTTGTCAGCAGCACTGAGCACCCGCTGTGTACAGTGTTCCAATGTAGACCGGGGAGAGAAAGGACTGAGGACAGGTTTACTGGCCTAGAGGAGCAGCCGGTGTAGCGGGAGACAGGCCCCCCGCAAGCACCGAGGACAGCCGAGTGCTGAGGTCTTTAAGCCAAGTAGTCCACGAGGTCCCTTTAGGGGCCCTTGGAGTCGGACCCGGGCTCCCATCCTGTACCCAGCTGGGGAAGGGACTCCCCCAGCTGTGGTTTCCTCGTTTCCAAGGCAGCTTGTGACACCTAGTACGTATGAGTGTCGTGAGGGTGAAATGCGACGCCGCGTCTAAAATGCCCCACGTGGTCTCTGACGAATACTAAGTAACTTTGGTCCGTTCTCCAAAAACGTAGGCGCTTTTACAGAAAGTAACGTAGTAGTTAAGAACCCGAGCTTCAGAGCCACATGGAGTCCGGCTCACGTCTTAGCTCCGCCGAGGGTCGTGCGGCTTTGGGCATGGTGATAAACCTCACTAGGCCTTAGCTTGCTCCTCTGTAAAACGGGAGTAACGGCGGAACAGCAGCACGGCGATTGTGGGACGTCAGCCGGGGCGTGTGGGGTCTGCGACAGCACCCGGCACGGGACAGGTGTTCGTGGATGTCCGCGGCTAGCGTCGGAATTAGGAGGTTAGTGGCAGCTGCGTTGTGCCAGGGTGAGGACGCCGCTCCGGTGACACTTCTGCTCCTGAGTAGCTCCGCTGGGACCTTAGACGCACGAAGGGCCGTCACACATCTCTCGGCCGCCGGCCTCTGCGCCGCCCCACGCACAGCGAGCTCCCTGCCCACCTGGGTTGGGGCGCACGAGGGCCCAGTCCTCTTCCTGACCTCCTCCACCTCGTTCCCCTTGGCCTAGGCGCCTCCGCAGACCTGACCCGGGCCCCGCACCCACGGGGAGGGCAGGAGACTTGTGCCCCCCGTCTATACTACTCCTGGGAATCGTAGTGACCCGGTGAGAAGTGAGTTCTGAGCCACAGTGTCAGGCCAGCGTCATTCCAGGACTACAGAGGGGCCGCTGCTATCAAGGGAGAGTGTCAGGGACAGCTGGAGCGGGGTCGGTCTTGGGGACAAGATGGCCGAGTCCCCACTTGCCTTCCTGGGTCCTGGCGGGGTCCTGCCGCCTGAGACCGACCAGGAGATTTTCTTGGTGGGCGTGGTGGGGCCGGGGCACTCTGGACCCGGAGCTGGCTGTGTCCATCCGTCGGTCTGCTGGACCGACCATTGTCCTGTACCCTTTGACCCCGGCCAGGTGGGACCGGGAAGGCAGTGGCCCCTCTGCATAACCTGTGTTGGTTCTTTCCTCCCCACCCCACCCCCCCCCCGTCCCGTGCCCCCCTAGGACACGGAAGACCTAGACCACTATGAGATGAAAGAGGAGGAGCCGGCCGAGGGCAAGAAACCCGAAGACGACGGCATCGGAAAGGAAAACTTGGCCATACTAGAGAAGATCAAAAAGAACCAGAGGCAAGATTACCTGAACGTACGTGCCTCCCGGGGAAAGGCCGGGCCGAGGGGTTGGAGGGTCCAGGCCGGGAGGGGGGGCGGGGAGAGGCCGGGCCGAGGGGTTGGAGGGTCCAGGCCGGGAGGGGGGGGCGGGGAGAGGCCGGGCCGAGGGGTTGGAGGGTCCAGGCCGGGAGGGGGGGCGGGGAGAGGCCGGGCCGAGGGGTTGGAGGGTCCTGGCCGGGAGGGGGGTGTGGGGAGAGGCCGGGCCGAGGGGTTGGAGGGTCCCGGCCGGGAGGGGGTGCAGGGAGAGGCCGGGCCGAAGGGTTGGAGGGTCCTGGCCGGGAGGGGGGGCGTCTGCGGGGCATCCGTGTGGGGAGCAGGCCCCTTCTCCGGTGGGCTGATCCAGGGCGCCTGCCGGGCCACCCCCCCCTGTCGCGCGCGCCCCCCACTCAGGAGCGCGGACGTTTGTGTCCTGTTCCTCCCAGGGGGCGGTGTCTGGCTCGGTGCAGGCCACTGACCGGCTGATGAAGGAGCTCAGGGATATCTACCGGTCACAGAGTTTCAAAGGCGGTGAGTGCGGGGCGCCGGGGGGCGTCTGAATCTTGATTTCGGCTCAGGTCACCACCTCATGGTTCGTGGGTTTGAGCCCCACGTCGGGCTCTGCGCTGACAGTGTGGAGCCTGCTTGGGATTCTCTCTCTCTCTCTCTCTCTCTCTCTCTCTCTCTTTCTCTGCTCTTCTCCGACTCGTGCACGGGTACTTTTTCTCGTTCTCAAAAGAAACTTAAAAAAAAAGTCCTGGGATTCGTGAACGTTTACGAACTCTTCAGTCTAAGAATGCAGCTTCTCAAACCATTGGCTTAGACTGGGTGTTTGTCCATCAGGGTGAACCTGGAGTCTTTGATCTGTGTTCTGTCGGTCCGGGAGGGGTTCTGCATCGGGGACCGTCTCCCAACCATCCTGACCGCACCTGTCGTCTTCCCTCCTTCCAGGAAACTATGCAGTTGAACTCGTGAATGACAGTCTGTACGATTGGAACGTCAAACTCCTCAAGTGCGTGGGGGCTGGGCAGCCAGGGGGGGGCGGGGGGGGGCGGGGGCATCTCTGGGGTGCGGAGGGGCTCATCCCTGAGCTGCCAGCGGTTGGCCGGGAGAGCGGGAGCCGGGACCAGGGGTCTGAGCCCAGGCTTGTTGCCTCAGAGTCGACCAGGACAGCGCTTTGCACAATGATCTCCAGATCCTCAAAGAGAAAGAAGGAGCCGACTTCATTCTACTTAACTTTTCTTTCAAAGTAAGGCTTCTGTTTGTGCAGCTCCCCCCGAGCCAGGCTCCTTCCCTGCCCCGCAGAGGGCGGTCCTGCAGGCACTGGCCCCTCTGATTTCTCTCTTTCCTCTCAGGACAACTTCCCCTTTGACCCGCCATTTGTCAGGGTCGTGTCCCCGGTCCTCTCCGGAGGGTGAGTGGCTGCTCGGCAGGGGCGGAGGGTGGGGAAGGGGTGCGGAGCTCTTGACGGGCAAGCCGCCGACTCCCCTCCCTCCTGCAGGTACGTTCTGGGTGGAGGCGCCATCTGCATGGAACTTCTCACCAAGCAGGTGAGCCTGCGTCCCGCGGTGGCCCGGGAGGGGCTGTGCTGACCGCGGCGCACGCTTGACTTCGGGTGACAGGCAGGGCTTGCACCCGCGACCCACACGGACAGCCGAGGGCTGGCTCCGAGGTGCCCCCGCCGGTGGAGGGGGGCGGTGTCAGGCGTCGGGGCCCTTCGGACACCCTCCTGACCCGCGCGCTGCGGTGCCCCCGTCCCCAGGGCTGGAGCAGCGCCTACTCCATAGAGTCTGTGATCATGCAGATCAGTGCCACGCTGGTGAAGGGGAAGGCGCGAGTGCAGTTCGGAGCCAACAAAGTAAGCGGCCCGGCCCCGGCCGCTCGCGCCCAGGGCCGAGGGCCGAGGGCAGGAGGCCTCCGGCGGGAGGGCGGTGGGGCTGTGGTCCCCGGGCAGAGGGTCCTCGGGCGGGAGCCGGGGTCTCTGGGGGGCGGCTGTGGAAGGTGGCGGCCGTCGGGCCGCGGCCGGCCGTGCTGACGGTGGCGTCCTGTCCCAGTCCCAGTACAGCCTGACGAGAGCACAGCAGTCCTACAAGTCCCTGGTGCAGATCCACGAGAAGAACGGTGAGGCCCGGGCCCGGGGGTCGCGCTTCCCGCCACAGCCAGGACCCCTTCCTTGGGTTTCTAAGCCTTTACCGCCCATCACACGGCGCCTGCCCCCCGTCCCGCTGTTCCCCCCCCATTCCCCCCATTCTCCCCCGCCCCCATTCTCCGGAGAAGGGCCCGAGGGGGTAGCGTCCACACCCCTGCCCCGGAGAAGCACCGCCCGCCCAGCGCACAGGTGCGGGCCCTCCTGACCACCCTTCCAGAATGCTCATCTCACTGGGTCGTCTCAGATCGGGCGCCTCGTTATCCCCGTCTTCGTGGCCTCCGGTGGGCAGTTTCCCAGCGCCCCGACACCACCTGCGTCCCGATGGCCCCGGAGGTGCCCTCCCTCGGTATTGGGGCCAGGAGGAGGGGCTGGGGCCTCCGCCCGGTGACTGTCCCCTCGCCTTCTCTCCAGGCTGGTACACACCCCCGAAGGAAGATGGCTAAGCCCGGGGAGCCGCCCTCCTCCTCCCCAGGCGCCACTGGACCAATTACCTTTGAATGCCGTGTTCGGATCTCACGCCGCCTCCGTGGTCCCTCCCTCACTTTTCCCGGACGTGACCTAGCTCTGCCTCTCGCGGGACAATGACGGCTGTTGTAGGCGCTAAGGGAAAACAGAACTGTCGAGTACTCAAGACTGACTTACAGGCCAACCAACCGCCTGGCTGGAACCCCTGCTAGCAGGCACTCTTCTAAAAGAAACTTTCGAGCCTCCTTCTATTGCCGGAAACTCAGCTGTGCTCCAGACTAGAGCCTCCTTACCTATGCTATGGATTTTTAATTTATTTTCTCTCATTTCATGTACACTGCTTTTTTTGGTTACAGTGTATGACGGATGTGTATGAAAAAATGTATCTTTGGGAAAACAATTACAGTTTGTTAATTTGAAGATGCCGGTCCTGGCTCCTCTTTTTCTTGCCGCCTCCCGCCCCCCCCCCACCCCGTGCCTCCCTGGCGGCTGGGGAGGGGCTGGGCCCAGCCGGCCGGGGGAGAGGCTGGAGCACTGGGTTCGTCCCCAGGCCTCTCCCCGCGGCCACCAGCACTTGCCACCCCCCCCCCCCCCCCCCCGTGAAACGCGAAGCCCAGCATAGCTGCTAAACCACAGCGGGGCCAGCCGCAACGATGACCTTGATTCTTAGGACTTTTCTTCCCTAGTCGCAGGTGTTTCCAAATTTCTAAGAAAAAGACAGATTTTAGAGGCCGCTTCAGAGAACTGCTTCTACGTGAATCGAGGGGGTGGGGGACGAGGCCCTCCCTGGGGAAGGTGGCTTCGCCCAGCTCCCAGTGACTGCGGATGCCCCCTCGCTCCAGCCTCCCGCCTCATCTGGGCTCAGCCCGGAAGCACGTCGTCTGGCCGGGAGAATCCGGCTTCTCTGAAGCCGCTCGCCTAACGGGTCCTGCTGGAAGGGTTAGCTTCGGGGGCTCGCTCTGTACCCGGGTTCCCACCCGGGCTCTGGACACTGCGGGTCCGGGGCGTGGGGTCGGGGGGGGGAGACCTGCCTCTGGCCCGGCTCACGCACACTCGCCTCGGGGCTGCGGCGGCCTCTGCGGACCCCTCTGCCTGCAGACTGGGGCCGGGCCAGGCGAGGCTAGTGCAGCCGCTAGTGTTAGGAAGCCCGGAGCCAGGACGCCACCTGCGAACCTGCAGGCTGCCAGCACCCCGCCCTGCCGCGTGGGGGACCCGGCCGGTCTCCGTTTCCTTGCACGGATTCGAAGTCCCGCCGCGGCTGGACAGCTGCCCACGCCGCCCGGGGCTGCGCTGACCGCCCACGCGCACCTGATCTGGGTGCTGACAGACGCGGAGGGGCCCCCCCAGGGTGGGAGGGGGGTGGGGAGAGACCCGCTAGAGAGCGGGGGAACGTACACCAGCCCTGAGCAGGGTGTAGACTGTGTTTTTAGTAACGTGTGCTGTGAGCTGTCCTCTGTATAATGAATTTTGTAATGTATTTTTCTCACCTACCAAAGGATGAAACAAAACTATTTAAATAGTTTGGCTCTAATAAAACTGATTACTTTTTTATTTGTAAATATTTATTTAAACAATGTCTGCACCCAACCTGGGGCTGGAAGTCACAACCCTAGGATCAAGAGTCACCTGCTCCACCAGCCACGGGCCCCACTAATAAAATTATTTATCTTTTTTAAGTCTGTTTATTTTAGGAGAAAGAGTGTAAGCACAAGCAGGGGAGGGGCAGACAGAGAATCCCAAACAGGCTCCATGCTGTCAACAAAAAAGAATCGACACGGGGCTCAAACCCACAAACCGTGACCTTGTGACCTGGGCAGAAATCAAGAGCCGGATGCTTAACGGACTGAGCCACCAGGCGCCTCACTGATGAAATTACTTGAACGGCACAGGGCGCCTGGGTGGCTCGGTCCGACTCTTGATCTCAGCTCAGGTCTGGGCCTCAGGGTCATGAGTTCAAGCCCTGCACCGAGCTCCACGCTGGGCATGGAACCTGCTTAAGATCTTTTAAAAATAAAAATAAAGGAACAGAGGGGTCCATGTTCCCTGACATGAGGGGGAGCGCCAGCTCTGGTGAGCGGAGACCAGCTCGAAGGGAGCCCTCCACCTTTCCGCTCAAACTCCACTCCCCCTTCCTGACCTTGAGTCGAGGGCTCTCTTGAAGCTGCAAAGCACAGAAGAGAAACGAGGCTGTAACATCCTGAGCATGGAACGCCCAGGGCTCTTCTCTGCACCAGGACAAACGGGCTGCTCAGGACGGCGGGGTTCCGGGGGGCCGCGGGGGGCAGGCACACCACAGCGGCTCTGGTCTCACGGGGCAGGGCCGGGGACGGTGGCCACACAGAAGGATCAACACCCAGATTCACGAAACATGCCGGCATTTATTCGGGGTGACCGCTCGGCGCTGAAGTGCTCCCCGATCCCACCCGGGAAGGCCAGGAAGACCCAACGCCGGGCCCCTCCGTTCCTCAGAACCACAGGGCAACGACGCCCCTCCTGTCATGCTTCGGGTGCACAGAGGAGGCGTGGGGAGGGCCCGCCGGCTGCCTCAGGCTTCAGCCTCACGGAGGCTCCAGACACAGGACACACGGAGACGTCTGCCTCTTCTGAGGGGTGAGCTGGGGGCCAGGCCACGTGCGAGTGGCAGCAGCTGCGGGTGCCGGGACCTCTTCGTCCCAAGGTCTCGAGAGTGCAACGCATCTGAGGACGGGGAAGGCGGACTGGGACGGGGAGGGCGCACGGTGGCCGCGTCATTTAAACTCTCCGAACATCAGGATGCCCGACTGGAAGAGAGAGAGTCGGTCTCCGTGGAAAGGAAGGACCGCCCGGCCCGTCCACCCAACCCCTGGAGAAGTTCAGTTTGTTTCTTTAGGGGAAATGCCAGGTGACGGTGCGGCACGGGAGGGCGCACAGACAGACACAGGGCAGGTACCTCCAAGTTCAAAACACCAGTGACGGATCGCCTGGTCCGAACTCAAAATGCCTGCAGAACACAACAAGGGCACCTTGGTGGCACCAGGTCGGGTCATGGAGAAGGAAGGGGAGGCTGCGAGGACATTGGGTGGGGGGGCTCCTGCTACAGGGCCTGGAGAAGATTGCTGGGGGCCGGGGGGACCATAAAGAAAGAGGATGTAAAAGTAGGTCTATTATCGTCGCTAAAATTATTGCCGGGATCTGGGATTTTACATCGTCCGGTGGGAAATCCTGGGGACAGAAGACCGTGTTTGTTCAACTCTGCTCTTGGAGTTCTGGCACCAGGGTGGACGCTGGAAGGCAGGGAAGCCTTCACCAAGTGGGGCGGGCGAGCGAGGGCGCTTGCCAGAAACCCACCCTCTGGGAGCCCTTCCCCCACTCAGAGCCCGCCCACCCGCGCCCAACCCCGGGCCTCCTGTGTGTGTAAACTGGCCTCACGGAGGGGACCTCGGGTCTGTCCCCAGCTGTGCTGTTTCGTTTTTACGAAAGTGAGGAAGTTCCTTTCACCTTTCTGAGCCTTATTCTCCTCATCCTCAAAGGGGGACATCGTACACCTGCCGTCCTGGGCCTGTGACTCCCCAGCCTGGGCAGCAGGGGCCCTGTGCATGCAGTGACCCGAGACGACCTCTGGGTGGAGCCCACGCCCCGGGGGCGCAGCCGTCCGAGGCCCCCTGGCCGCTGCTCTTGGGGGAGCGCCTCTCCATCCTCCTTCCCGGTCCTTCTTCACCTCCGCTTCCCCTCCTGAACCGCCCCCCCCCCCCCCAGCATTCTCTCCCCCGTTCACACTTCATCTAACCCGACCCGACCCCGACCTCGACAGAAGCACAAAGACAAAGGCCGAGAAGAGGCATCTCCATCCCGAGGGTGTGGAAACCGAGGCCCGACAGGTGTCTGGACCTAAAGAAACCACGCGTCAGGAGACCCCGTGTCCGGTGCTCACCTATCGTGGCTTTCAGATTCTACTTTCCCTCTGAACAGAACCCTTTCCCGGGGAAATCAACACACATGAACCAGACAAAAGCTGAGCAGCTCTGGCAAAAGTTGGGGGGGGGGGCGCCTCTGTGCCCACAAGCAGGCCCTGCGGTCCCTCTCAGGCGCCCAGCAAATACGCCAGGGGCAGATCCGGAAATTGGGGTGAGATCACAGAAGACACCCCGAAAGGCACCCAGAGGCCCCGGCCCCCCTCAGCTGCCCCCTGGTCTCCTGGTCACCCCCCAGCTCCCCTCAGCTGCCCCCTGGTCACCCCCGGCTGCCCCTCAGCTGCCCCCTGGTCTCCTGGTCACCCCCCAGCTCCCCTCAGCTGCCCCCTGGTCACCCCCGGCCGCCCCTCAGATGTCCCTTGGTTGCCCCCCGGCCGCCCTCCAGCCGCCCCCTCCCCGGCCGTCCTGCTGAGGCCCCTTGCATCTCAGGAGGGTGGAGGGAGGCTCACCTTTGTCCAGCATGAATGGCTGAGTCAGAGGGGGGATGGCCCTGAAGTTGTCACTGTCCAGGCCGCACAGGGACTGCACGGGGAGGGTGGCCGACCGGCCAAGGTCGACGAACATGACCACAGCCCAGGCGCCCGCCCCGTCCAGCACCCAGCACCTGGCCGAGGGAGGGCTGGGCGAGGGGACGGTGTTCAGCCACCACGGTGGCCCTCGACGGGGGGGGCTGGAGGTCAGGGCTAGGAGCACCTTCCCCAGCCGCGAAGCGTGTCAGCAGAGCGACCTCGAGAGGACGCGGCAGTGGAGAAGCCAGAGTCCAGGGAGGAGCAAGGAGCCCCAGGGCGCTCGCCCGACCCTGCCTGGCTCACACCTGTCCCGGGCCGCCCCGAGCCCCCGAGGTGGCACTGGGCCGCACGGCGGAGTCAGGCAGGGCCAGCGCGTGGAACAGCGTCTGCGTGTTCGGGCGCCAGACCCGCAGGCGGCACGAGGGACACACGCGTGTGTGGACGCCACCCCTCCGCCAGCACGGCTCGTCCGCCCCGCGCGACCGAGGACGAGCAGGGAGAACCGGCAGCACGCCCTCCCCGGCGAGGCCCCGCAGCCCGAGGGGGCGGCCAGCAAGCCCAGCCGAAGGGGGTCCGAGGGACGATACGGGTCTCCAGCAGCCCCACCCCCCCTCCCCTCCAACGTGGCGATGGCGGCCGGCCAGCCCCGGTCCCAGAAGCATCCCCTCGGCAGCAGGGCGAGGAAGGAAGGAGCCTCTGGGGCAAGAGCCGGAGCAAAGGGCGGGAGGGTGGGGTCTCCGCCAGCAGGAGCCCCCCCCCCCCCCCGACCCCCGCACGACAGACAAGTGCCCGACGCCGAGCAAGACAGCGCCGTGCTGGGGGCACGCCAGGCCGGGCGACGGCGACTCCCCGTGACCCAGGACACAGTCCTCGCCCCCAGGCACTGCCCCCCGTGTTCAGGCGCACCCCAAACCTCCCGCCACTCCGCCAACCACCGCCTCAGCCACGCGTGCTCAGCAAGCTTTGGAAAGCCCGCCAACCGCTCATCCCGTGGCGTCTCCGGTCACACTCTGGCGTCCCCGCCCGGGGACCCACACCCACCACGCCGGCCACCGGCCACCACCGCACAGAGCGGGGGACGGCCTCCGAGCCCAGATCTGCTGGCAGAGTTCCTGCAAACGGCCCCCACCCCTGCCCCACCTGCCGGGGGCCAAGTGACGTCCAGTCACATCTCCCTGGGGGTGGCGCCGCATCCCGGCGTACCTCATCTCCACGGGAGCCGCGTCCAAGGCTGCCCCCCAGGTCCCGGTCGCACGGGGGTCACGAGGAGCCTTACGAGTGAGCTGGGCACAAGCTGGAAAGCAGACGGTGGAGTCCTGCAGGCCCCAGGACCATCGCTCGACCACCGCACCCCCGCCCCCCTCAGACGCCGGCCCTGCCCTCGGAGGCGGAATGACGTGGCGGGTGAAAGTACTCTTTCCACACCTCAGCCTCCGGACCCTCAGCCGCGTGCGTCCCTCTCTGGATGGGTCTCCGCAGCCCAGAAAGCACCCAACGGGAATAGGAAGGGATTCCTCCTACACTGGCACAAGCTGGGGGGGCTGCTGGGGTGGGGAGGTCGGGAGCTGCAAAGACATATCCTGGGCACAGAGGGCGGCTGGGATCTCACGGGAGGTCCTGGCCAGTCCTCGAGCAGAAGCTCTGTCCAAAACCTAGAAAGAGAAAACGTACTGGTCAGTGTTTATTTCACTCCGGCCAGACCTGGAGACAGAAGGCATCGATGGCATCTGACTTTGGGGCTCCCCCACATTCGTTCACGCTAGGACCCTGAGCCGACCCAAGGAAGGGCATCCAGACACAGGGAGGTGGGGAGGGCAGCGGCCGGGAGGGCTCCACCGGGGTCACAGGATCCGGGGCCGCGGAGGGAGAGGGTCACGCTGGAGGCCAGCTGGTGCAGAGAGAGGCCGGGCACCCCTCCTCTCACCGCAGCCCTGCGCCCCCCAAGCCGCGCTGGCGTCTCCGGCCCCGGGCAAGCCCACGAGCTGACCGCTGCCAGGGAACGCAAACGGCCACTGTCCCTAACGGCCACAATGCCACAGTCCCACCAGACGTTTACTTCCTTCTCTCCAGACGCACACCCCTCACCCACTCCCCTGTCCTCAAACTCACAACACGCCCCACTCGACCTCTGATGCAGTAAAATACACCGCAGACCCCGCGTCCGGGTGTCCGACCCGAGTCACCGTCGGGGACTCTGCTCAGACGGGGAGGTGACCGCCACACGGGACGACGCTCAGCCTGTCAATGTCAGGAAATGTGTCACCACCCACCTACTGGCCCAGGCCAGACTCCCCTCTCTCCCCAGCTCCGGAAGTCAAATCCATCCGCAAGCCAAGCCAGCGATTGCTCCAGAGCACACAGAGCTCGCAGACCCCCCTCTGCCCGCACCCCCCCCAGGACCCCAGCAGCGGCACCCATCGCGGCGGCCCCCCTCCCCCCGAGCACCCCAGCAGCGGCACCCATGGCGGCGGCCCCCCCTCCCCCCCAGGACCCCAGCAGCGGCACCCATGGCGGCGGCCCCCCCTCCCCCCCAGGACCCCAGCAGCGGCACCCATGGCGGCGGCCGCCCCTCCCCCCC
This sequence comes from Panthera onca, assembly GCF_046562875.1. Classification (NCBI taxonomy): domain Eukaryota; kingdom Metazoa; phylum Chordata; class Mammalia; order Carnivora; family Felidae; genus Panthera; species Panthera onca. The sequence continues at coordinate 71,188,789 of NC_138355.1, forward strand.
CAGGACCCCAGCAGCGGCACCCATCGCGGCGGCCGCCCCTCCCCCCCCAGGACCCCAGCAGCGGCACCCATCGCGGCGGCCCCCCTCCCCCCGAGCACCCCAGCAGCGGCACCCATCGCGGCGGCCCCCCCTCCCCCCCAGGACCCCAGCAGCGGCACCCATCGCGGCGGCCGCCCCTCCCCCCCAGGACCCCAGCAGCGGCACCCATGGCGGCGGTCCCCCCTCCCCCCAGGACCCCAGCAGCGGCACCCATCGCGGCGGCCCCCCCTCCCCCCCAGGACCCCAGCAGCGGCACCCATCGCGGCGGCCGCCCCTCCCCCCCAGGACCCCAGCAGCGGCACCCATGGCGGCGGTCCCCCCTCCCCCCAGGACCCCAGCAGCGGCACCCATCGCGGCGGCCCCCCCTCCCCCCCAGGACCCCAGCAGCGGCACCCATCGCGGCGGCCCCCCCTCCCCCCCCAGGACCCCAGCAGCGGCACCCATGGCGGCGGCCGCCCCTCCCCCCCAGGACCCCAGCAGCGGCACCCATGGCGGCGGCCCCCCTCCCCCCCCAGGACCCCAGCAACGGCACCCATCGCGGCGGCCGCCCCACAGACTACACGGCCCCTCACACACGGAGCTCAGATCCCATTACTCCCGATCAAAACCTTCCAACAACGCCCCGCTGTGCTCACAAATAAAACCCAGAGTCTCCACTGTGACTCAGGGAGGCCATGATCTGACCCTCCTTCCCACACGCCTCCCCTGTGCCCGCTCTCCCCTCACCCCTGCCAAGTCACACACTGCGGCATCTGCACATGCTCCCTCTGTCTGGAATGTTCTGGAATGTTCTTCCCCTGGTCTTCACATGCTTGGCTCTGACCTGTCATCTAGACCTCGGCAAAGGTGCCTCCCTCAGCGTCATCTGAAGAAGTGACCCCCCTTCATCACAGCGCCTCACTTTATTTCTGTCTGGCATTTTCCTGCTTATTTACTGGTTGACCGTCGGTCCCTTCCCGCAAGCCCACAAGCATGGCGAGAACCTGGGTCATATTTGAGGTGGCCCCGCAGCCGAGAACACGGTCTGCTCGGCACACACACAGACGGAAGGGACGGAAGGGACCTGGGGCCGGGTTCCCTCTTGCGCAGCGTGAATCTCACCTGAACCGATGTGAGGGTTTAGCGGGCTGGCATCGTCTCAGTCCCGGCCCCAGAGCGGACGGGCCCGTGCCGGCAGGCTGGGTACCAGTGCAGGATGGGGGCCTCGGCAAGTTGCACCTGCTGCTGTAACACAACAGCTTCCCACGGCAAAGCAGCTGGAACGAGGCCCGCAGAGCCTGCGCTCCGCGAGACCAACCACTGACGCGGAGCAGCGAGACCAGACCGGTCCTGGCCCGGAGCCACCGTCCTGGAGCTGCAAGCACCAACGGCCCCCCAGCCAAGCCCGGAGGCGCCTTCTTAGAATCTCCTAAGCTCCCAAGAGCCAATTACCGGCAGTGACTCCAAGCTGAGAATCGTTAACATAAAAACATGTAAAGCCATTTTTGGTCTAATTATTATCCCCCAATAATTTAAGAGAGAAATACAACAATCCCATTTTGACAGGTGGTGAAATTAAACTTCAGGAGAAAATCCACAGTTATCATCCGGCCGCCAGACCAGGCACGTCACCCCAACAACCCTCAACGCCTCGGGGCGTATTCCTGAGACAGAAGGGGCCCACTTCAATTCACCACAAGCCCAGTGACCCTCATGCCCAGACCCCTCGACAGCCACCAACAGTCTTCCCTTTGTTCTGGGCGTTTCCACCAGCTGCTCGAGTGCCCTGGGAGCTGTCGCCTGCCCCCGACTTAAGCTGGCGAGTCTGAGCCGTGGGACAGAAGACGCAGGGCACAAAGGTCAGCGACCACAGCTCTGGGGTGGAGGGGCGTCCAACCCGTCTCCGGACACACCCCGGGGAGAAGCGCTCACACCGGCACGTGCAGGGGTGCGGCCTCACATGACCCTCCGAACAGCAGAGGCCTCCCTGCGGCCTCCACGTCCCCACGGGGCCACACACTGGGCCAGTGCTGGTCGCTCTGTGCCGTCTCTTCCTGGGGACCCTGTTTGTATCCGGGGAGCTGATGGGCACATCCTGGTGGAAATTAACACCTACGGCGGTGACCCCCAAGCCCTGTCGCCCACGCACCACACCTCGCATGTCTGCTGTGAGCAGGTACATAGCAACAGAGATAAAAGACCCCAGACCTTGCTTGCTCTCGGGGACCCCACACGAGGCACCCCGCAAACGCGGATGAGGCACGTGCTCTGCCATGAAGCCCACAGTTCAGTAGGTGCAGTAAGTACACAGGGGGTATTATGTCCGCTGAGCGTAGGGCAAGGAGGGGGACAAGGAGCGCCCCGAGGGACAGGGGTCACAGTCCTGAATGAAGTGAGAGAGCAAACCCCGCAGACATGGGGCCAGAGCTGGGGACGCGCTCGGCACGTCAGGACCAGCGCTGGACCTCCTGAGACAGGTCTTCCTGCCTGGACTCGGGCCCCGACTCGAACCCACTGGGCCGCCTTGAATCTGGGGGGATGTGCGAAGATGGCGCCACGTCCAGAGGGCAGAATGTCCTGGAACCACCCGGAGGGATCTCAGGCGCGTTCTGAGAGAGACGCCGGCCACGAAGCGTGCACACAGCAGGACCCCGTGCACACGAAACCCTACGACAGATGAGCCTCACCTAAAGTGACAGGAAGCAGGCGAGTGGTGGCCTGGGGCCACAAAGGGGGACAGGAGAGCCTTCTGCAGACCCAGAATGTTCCATATGCGTCACCGTCGACCCAACTAACTGTACACCTGAAGCGGGTCCATTTCATTCCGTGTAAATAATGCTTCAATTAACGCATTTATGTACTTTGTGTACTTAATGCTTCAATAAGGTTGTTTTATGTAAATTGATAAAACCTGGTCGTCTCGCTTTCGCCAGCCCTCCAGCGCTCCCATCGCCGTGTGACTATGAATCAAGTTATGTGCTATGAAAAGAAAAAAGTTTCGATATTTTTAGAAGTTCTGTTATGATTACTTTTGTTCTTACACAACCTTCTCCAGGAATTAACTGTTACTTTTTTCTTTCTCCATTCACTTGAGTTTGCTTAAATCCCTGGCTAAGGTCTCCCACACCCCCGACTCACAGCCTCTCTCCACCCTGGTCTCCATTTTTCTTCATAGGCCATCACCCTGGAGTCTCACACTGTCCTGCTCCGTCTGGGACTGGCTGTTGCACGGACATTCCCCAGCGGTGGGAGGGCTCTGGTCCATTCTATTGGAGCACATCCCTCCATGGTTTTTTGGTTTTTGAGGTGGGGGAAGGGTGAGAGAGAGAGAATGCCAAGTAGGCTCTGCACCGTCAGCACAGAGCCCAGAGCAGGGCTCGAACTCACAAACCACAAGATCATAACCTGAGCCGAACTCAAGAGTCGAATGCTGAGTCACCCAGGCACCCCGCCCCACTTTATAGCTCTTTGAGAACACGGGCGTGGGCCATACACCTTTTGAGACCCTACCTATCAGAACAAGTCCCAATTTTACCTTCACTCTAGAGTAATTTAAGAATAGATTTGGGGGGGCGCCTGGGTGGCTCAGTCGGTTGAGCGTCCGACTTCGGCTCAGGTCATGATCTCGCAGTCTGTGGGTTCGAGCCCCGTGTCAAGCTCTGTGCTGACAGCTCAGAGCCTGGAGCCTACTGCAGATTCTGTGTCTCCCTCTCTCTCTGCCCCTCCCCTGCTCAGGCTCTGTCTCTCTCTCTGTTAAAAATAAATAAACATTAAAAAAAAATTAAAAAAAAAAAAAAGAATAGATTTGGGTTGGGAATGCAAGCTGGTGCAGCCACTCTGGAAAACAGTATGGAGATTCCACAAAAAACTAAAAATAGAACTACCTACGACCCAGCAATTGCATTACCAGGTATTTATCCACGGGATACAGGTGCGCTGTTTCAAAGGGACACATGCACCCCCATGTTTATAGCAGCACTGTCAACAACGGCCAAAGTATGCAAAGAGCCCAAATGTCCCTCGATGGATGAATGGATTAAGGAGATGTGGTGTATATAGAGAGATAGATAGATAGATATAGATATATATATATGCAATGGAGTATTACTCGGCAATCAAAAAGAATGAAATCTTACCATTTGCGGCTACGTGGATGGAACTGGAGGCTATTAATAGTGAAATTAGCTAAGTGAAATTAGTCAGAGAAAGACAAAAATCATACGACTTCACTCATAGGAGGACTTTAAGAGCCAAAACAGAGGAACATAAGGGAAGGGAAACAAATATAATATAAAAACAGGGAGGGGGACGAAACAGAAGAGACTCTTAAATACAGAGAACAAACTGAGGGTTGCTGGAGGGGCTGTGGGAGGGGGGATGGGCTTAATGGGGGAGGGGCACTAAGGAATCTACTCCTGAAATCATTGTTGCACCATATGCTAACTAATTTGGATGTAAATTTTTAAAAATAAAAAGTTAAATTAAAAAAAAACAAAGAATAGATTTGGGTTTGGACATTACGTTCTTCCAAAATTCAGTGACACGACCCAATTCTCCACCCACCAATGTGGATTCTCTTCCTGAAGCTTTATCCAATATTCTAAAACATTTCCACAACATGTCTTGGTGTAGCTCTTACTTTCCCATTTATTATCATGGGTACTTGCTGGAGGCTTTCAGTCTGAGAGCTCACATCCTTCACCTCTGGGATATCTTGTTCTAACACTCAGTGCTTCCTCCCAGGTGCTGACCTGACTCTCCTGGGGGTGCGGCACCCCCCCCCCCCCACCGTGGCTGAGCCTTTAATTGTCCCTTTTCTCTTTTCTAAAACAATCCTACTACAAAAGATTTTAATTGACACATCCTGTTCCCAAAAAGCAGTAATAAAACTTGACAGAACTGTTAAAGACCAGCATCTCAGGATACTGGAGGTTGACCAGAAGCCTTCAACGCACGGAGAGCCCTCGTCGGGCACAAGACAGAGCTCCTCCCGGCTGCTGGGCAGCAGGTGGATGAGCCTCGAGAGTCGGGCTGTCGTAGAACTGGCGGTCCCTGGCGAGTAGACGGGAGGGCCGCTCGGCAGCCCGGGGACGCGCCCCTGCGGCTCTCACGCCTCCTTGTCTAGGAAACACCTATTTCCAGCTCTTACCTAACCTTCTATCAGGTTGTTTCCTTTTCTCATCGATCTTCAGTTTTGACTTTTCTTTTTTAGAGAGTGAGAGCAGGGGAGGGGCAGAGGGAGACAGAGTCCCAAGCAGGCTCCACGCTCAGCACAGAGGCCGACACGGGGCTCAATCCCACGACCCTGGGATCATGACCTGAGCCAAAATGAAAAGTGGATGCTGCACCCACTGGGCCACCAGGTGCCCCTCTTTTTGCTTGTTTTTAAAAAACATTCTTGGGGCACCTGGGTGGTTTGGT